>NC_091475.1:182959266-183670099 GCF_036971445.1 Narcine bancroftii | reverse complement strand
CCGGGAGAAATAGTGTATTATTTAAGAAAAGGTTGGACAGGTATATGGATGAGAAGAAGATGGAGGGTTATGGGCATTGTGCAGGGAGGTGGGACTAGAAAGGGGTGTTTGGTTCGGTGTGGACTAGAAGGGCCTAATGGCCTGTTTCCGTGCTGTAATTGTTATGTTATGTTATGTAATGTGTACATGTTCAGGAAACTTCTTTGCTTTATTAGTCCAATCATTCACTTCTCACTTCTCCAAGTTCACCGGTATCAGGCAATTCTTATACTGTACACAGAATTTAACATTTATCAGTTTTCACCAGGCTCTGGTGCTTAAAGGTATGGTTTTTGTTGGTTTCAGAGAGAGATGTATTGCTCGTTGGACACACACACACAAACTGATATCCTCCAATCAGCCACTTCAGTGTCTTGCTGAAGAAGCTTGCCCCATCATGGGTTTTCCAAATGATAACCTCTTCTTCCAGGTCACCACAGAGTTCCTCTTGTTTCCCTTTCTCAGAACACTCTTGCCAGCCATTTCTTCTTGTAAGGACTACAAGGGTTTCCAATAGGCTGAACTCAGAAGTCACAACCATTCTTCAAAATAGGGTTTTCAACAAGCCTGCCAGCTTGCCATGTTGCAGCCTCCAAAAGCTACTGCAAAACTGACCTCTTTCTCTCTCTCCAAAGAATCTTTTTTTTACTCTCTATTTACAAAATTACATGACCTGTCTTAGAACAGCAAAGTGCTACCAGATTGCTAGCACCGGAATCAGTCTCTGAGCCTAGAAATCTGTTTCTTTAAAGACAATAGCCCATTTATTCCACACTGTCAGTCCAATTAACACCTACTTGTGAAGTCTCCATAGGCATTCTTCAACGTTTCTGTAAAGTCACTGTGAATATGAAGTCTCTGCTTATGCATGGCTCTTGCATTTCAAATGAGATGTCTTTTGTGAAATGTTAATGTCTGTTTGTGAAACCACCCCCCCCCCCCACAATCTATCTCTTTTAAAGACATATTTATATATAATATAAATATAATATAACCCGTAACAATAGATTTTCTCAATTGTGAAGAGAGTTTTGCCTGTGATGTGTCCACTACCTTTTTCAGGGCTTTCCACTCAGAAGTATTGGTTCCCCATATCAGGCCATGATACAGCCAGTCAGCACACTTTCCACTGCATATCATTAGAAGGAAGTTTGCCAAGATTTCCTATGTCCAACTTTTAGTATGTTGGGTCAAGGAAAGGACTTCCAAGAAAGTGACTCTCAAGAACTTTAATTTTTTTCACCCTCTCCACCTCTGATCCCCCAATGATCACCAGATCATATACTTCCTAAAGTCTACAATCAGCTCCTTGATTTTGGTGACACTGAGTGAGAGGTTGTTGTTGGTGCTCCATTTGGCCAGGTTTTCAATCTCCCTCCTGTTTGCTGACTCATTGCCTCTTTTTAAACAGCTCCCTACATCAGTAAATTTGTCAATAGTGTTGATGCAGTGGTTGGTGCAAAACAAGTTAGAAGGGTGCTAAGAACACAGTCCTGTCGTGCTCTGGTGCTGATGGACATTCTTGACAATCTACAATGATAGAGTCTGGAAGTGAGGAAATCCATGATCCAATTAAACAGTGGGGTTTTGTGGCCCAGGTCTTGGAGTTTGCTGATCAGTTTTGAGGGCGTTGAATGCGAACTGTAATCAATAAAGAGCATCCTCATATATGCATCTTTGCTGTCCAGGTGTTACAGAGTTTTGTGTAGAACCAATGAGATGGCATCTGCCATAGATCTGTTGCCATGGTAGGCAGATTGGAACAGATCCATGTCACCACTCAAACAGAAGCTAATATGCTTTAACATCAGCCTCTTAAAACACTTCATCATTGTGGACAGGAGTGCTACTGGTCCATAATCATTGAGACAGGTGACCACACTCTTCTTGGGCAACAGTACAATTGGGCACCACGCATTGTTGGAGTGAAATGTTGAAGACATCCATGAAGACATCAGCCAGTTGGTCAGCACACATTTTAGGTACTTAGCCGGGTACTCCACCCAGATTGGATGTTTTCCTTGGAATTATTCTCCTAAAAGCAGCCCATGTGTCATCTTCAAGGTTAAATTAATTGTCTTTGTAATAAAACAATGTCAGATTACATGAAATTGACTTTGCCTGCGGTAAGGCAGACGGACTCCCCATTGGCAGAAATTGTTTGAAGCACCTCTTACAGTCAGAGAAAGAGAAGCAAAAGAGAGTCCCCCCCAGAGTGACCGAGAGTCCATAGATTTGCCTCCAGCGTTTCGACAGCATCCACAGCCACAGATTCCAGATTCAAATCTTCAACAAGGTCAGGAACCCTTCAGTGTCTTTGACACCCCCTCGCATTCCGGATCTGACACCTGGTACCTCTTCAGCCAGATTCAAGCAGTCTCCAGCAGTCTGCAGTCTGGACGAGTTTCCCAAAAGCAGTCTCCAGCAGCCCACAGCCTCCATATGTTCCTCGCCTTGAGTTGCCAGCAACCCACTGCGTGCATTGGTCTTTCAGCCGCAGAGCCTATCACTGGTCCACCCCCATAGTCACTGTCCCGTGGGTCGCCTCCTCTCCTCCTTCCTAAGATGGGGTAATGTTCTCCTAGTTTTATGGTGCCCTGCTCCAGTCCTCCGCTCTCCTGGAGTCTGCATCCCTTCATGGCTACTGCTGATCAGAGAAGCCGCCATCTTGGGTGCAGACCCTGCAGTTGTGGGATTTTAAATAAAACCGCTGTATGCTTCTTTAATGGGCCATTCAAAGCCTAAGTGAAGCTTTTGGCAGTTGACTGGGCGGTTGGACCCCTCCAGAGTGCTGTATCTCCACCATTTTCTGCATATGTCAGATACTGACAGTGGAGGATCATCGGGGACATGTGGGTGTGCAATGGTTCTTCCCTGTTCTGGTGCTCAAATCAGGCATAGATGGCATTGGAGTGAAGCTTTGCTGTTACGCACTGCATTAGATCTGGTTTTTTTTAGCAGATTACGTCGTTTAGGCCCTGCTACAGCTACCAGGTATCCTTCATTGTTTCCATTCTCATCTGAAATCTCTACCAACACCCGGGAGATGGCTTTTCTTGGGTCATATTCCATGTGTAGTGATCTGGATCTCTTGGCGTGAATGCCTGTAATCTGGCTTTCAGCAAGTTCTGGATTTCATTGTTCATCCAACAGTTCTGGTCAGGGAAAAGCCCAAATGATTTGGTGAGAGCCCACTTGTCCACAGAGGTTTAGATAAATTCTGTCATGGGTTTCATTTCATCATTCAGATCCTCAGCTGAGTTCTTGAACACTGTCCAATCCACTGACTCAAGGCAGTCCTGTAGCTGTTCTTCAGCCTCCTGTGGCTATTTTTTTGGCTGACCTGGCATTTAGAAACTCATGTTTTAGGCTCTGCTTTACACAAGCATAAAGAACACTGTCAGGTGATCCAACTTGCCAAAATGTAATCTCCGGAAAGAACAAAAGGCCTTCCTTATCTTAGTGTAGCAGTGTCAAGTGTGGCGTGATCTCTGGTACTGGTACTGGCAGGGTTTTCTTGAGTCAAGCTTGGTTAACATCATCAACTACAGTTTGTAGTGCATCAGTACGGACCACCACTCGTTTAGTGACCACATCATGCAGTTCCGCAAGAGCCTGTTTGTAATCAGCATTGGGAGGGATATAAAATCTGGTGAGAATCACTGATGAGAACTCTCGGACAGAAGGGTCTGCATATGATCGATGTTTGCTCTAAGGTAGTGGAGCAAGAGGTCGACATAAACCCAATGTCCGTGCACTAACTGGTATTAACTAAAAAGCACACACCATCCCCACTCTCTTTGCCAGAATCCAAGCTCCGGTTCGGACGGTGAATAGGAAACTCTATGGTTGGATTGCAGTGTCCAGTGTGTTTTCTGTTTGCCAGGTCTCGGTGCAGCAAACTGAGATTTGTCACACCTGTCTCTGATAAAGTAAATTGACTGGACATCCACCATTATTTTGCCATCAATAATATGGATGGTAGGGGAGGTCTCAGTCCCATGCGCTTCATTCTGGTTTGGATCCTAGTCCTCATGCCATGTCTTCAGCAGCTTAGAAGAAGATATTATGCTGTTGATTGCAGTAAAAACAGATTAGAAGATGAGTATAGGTTTCTGCAGCCTGCCAAAAGTTGTTGATGATCGCCAGCGCAATTTTTTTTTTAAACAGTATAAATTGGATAATCAAAACACCAAGAAATAAAAATGTTAATGGGAGAAAAATAAACAAAAATGCCCACTTTGAACTTCAATAACTATTGATTCCTTCAGGAACAAGACAGTTAATTTTCATTCACAGAGAAAGTGTTTGATAATATTAAACTGTTATTGCATTGTTTACAGGATTTTACATTTGGAAACTTAAATTTTATGGAGAATTTAGTTTGCATCAGTATTTCATACTCAAC
The DNA here is from genome assembly GCF_036971445.1 of Narcine bancroftii. Classification (NCBI taxonomy): domain Eukaryota; kingdom Metazoa; phylum Chordata; class Chondrichthyes; order Torpediniformes; family Narcinidae; genus Narcine; species Narcine bancroftii. The sequence continues at coordinate 183,665,652 of NC_091475.1, read as the reverse complement.
AATTTTAGGACATTTGTACATGTGGTAAGGAAGATGGTGAAATGCAGGTTCACAACCTCATCTCATCACAAACATCTTTTAGGCACTGGTCTTGCAATACATCTCATGTTAATATGCCATTTACATTTAAACTAAAAATCCACTGTTATCTTCGCAATAAAATTTAAACTGCAAATTTATTTGATATGTGGTCATTTATATGGTTTGAAAATACCACGTGGATACTGATGACTGCAAACCTGCCATACACATACAGTTCAATTCTGCAATTCTTCTGCATTTACTTGATGTTAAACACAATTAATCAAATACTCACCTGATTTTAAGTCTGACAAAATGCAAATAATGTGATGTTGTCTGAATGATGCCATATTGCTTTGAAGCTCGTGATTATTATGCAGTGGATAACCTGGTCTGTTCTCCATTTATACAGTAGAAAAGGCTAAGGTATCAGGGAGTGATCATCTAATTTAGAGACAAGGTGGAAAACATTAAGGAATGGATATCATATCTTAATAGATGGATATCGATTCCTTCAACTTTTCTGGAACTCGATCAAAATTTGAGCAGAAAGCATTTCAATTTCTTCCCTCTCTCCACATGTAGCCCATCTCAACTCTTCCTAAATATCAAATCCAAGCTGAAAGAATATTTTCTTTTTCACCATCCCTAACACCCATCCACATTTTCTCTTCCCCAGTATTTATATATCCTTGCTCTCTAGCCCTACTTAAAGTGAATTTGATCTTGATCTCCCACCACGTATAACTTCACTGAACATCTGTGATGATGATAATTAAAGCATACATAAATCCTTTCAGATCTGTCATGATCGTGCCTAAATAGGTGGTACAAACTCCTACAATTTTCCTGATGTTTGTCAAATCCCGAATCTTAAAAAACTTTTTACTTCCTCTGTGCAAATGCCCAAAACAACACAAAAAGGCATCAGCATAAATTTCTGACACCTTCTTTAACCAAATTCCATTATATATTAATTTCCAACTGCTATGCATAATTTCCCCTAAAAAGCATGCTTTTTTATTCTTGCTTTTTTTAAACTTCACAAAATATATTCTTAACATCTCATCATGCCATATGTATGCACCTTAAATATTTTCCTCAAAAAAACAATAAAATGAATCAAGAACACTTCCTCCTTCATTACATCTGGTTGGTCAACACAATAATTATCTTTTCTCTCCTGTTGTTGCAGATTCATAAACCACAATTTGTTTTTATTCCTTTCAAATTTTTGAAATACAGGTACAGCATTTGAAATTTCATCTAAACTTCAGTTATATTAATGAAAAACCTGGTTTTGTATTTGAAATGCGTATCTGTTAGTACCTGGCTATTCTTTTTTTCCATTTAATTGTATTTTTTTTTAATTTGAATACTCCTTCCTATTATATCATGTTCAAAATTTCTTCTCATACTATTTTCATTCTATAGAATTGAGTCATAAAACTTACTTAGTGCATCTACTATTCTCTCTCGAAAATAACAAGAGCACCCTTTCTTGTGCAAGTGATTCAAATCCGTCTTGGACTATTACGTTGGTTATGGAATAAGTTAACAAAATTATGATAAAATATATCTTAAAAGGGTAAGATTGTGAGGTTTATTGTTAGATCACATTTTAAAAACAAACATTTCATTTCCCATGCAAGAGCTATGCAAGAGTAGACTTTGTGTCTACAGTTTGGCTTTGAAGAGACAATGGGAAGTGCGTGCAAGATTCACAAATATGTGTTAATTGGTCAGCATGTTTGCAGGCTCAAGAACTGAGAAATCTTTTGCTGGAGCCAGATTTTTAAATTTCCGGTTGAATTTTGTTGTCTGGAGGTGGGCCACATGGTTTTGCAAACAGAGAGAAAACATCCTTTGTACAGGAGAGTATTCTGCAGCAGTCTGTGATGAACCCTGTTTCAAGATAGGTTTTGAGGTCTGAGTTCAGCCTACTCTAAATCTCTGTAGTCAATGGCAGAGGCTGTAGCTGGTTATGGCATTTCTCCTGAAATAGGGGAAAAAAGAACTCCTTGTGGTAACCCGGAAGAAGAAGTTATCTTTTGGAAAAACCCAAGAGGGGGCAAGCTTCTTCAGTAAGATACTTCAGTTGCTGATTGAAGGAGATCAGTTTGTGTGTCCAATGAACAACCTCCCTGAAACCAACAAAGACCTTCCTGAGTGGTAACAACTTACGTTAAAGTAAGTGAATATAATACGTTTAATTCTGTGCACAGTATGGAAGATTTCCTGATACCAGTGAACTTGGAGAAGTGAAAAGTGAATGATTGGACAGTGAAATAGAACTTTCCTGAACACATAAACATTACATACATGTGAGCTTAGAATTAGAAGGGGGTTAGGTTAAATTAATAGTAATAAGTTAAGTATTGAAATTATTATGTATTAAGAAAATAAAACCAGTTTTGTTTAAGTAGCCATTGTCTTGGTGAATTTCTGTTTCTGCTGATTTTTGGGCAGCCCCCCCCCCCCCCCCACACAACTCCCACTCCCGGGGGAAGAGGGGTGTCAGCATATTTAAGTAAAACCCTTGCTTTTTTTCACCTCATGTAACATAATTTTTTGTGCAGTTGATAGGAGAAGTACAGAAAAAAATAAAACTTGACTGCTTCACAGGGAAGGAGGCCCATGAACTTTGAGCAGAGTCCAAGGGGGATGATGACTGAAAAAGATTGACAATGGCTGCTTTAACCTACTGCCTTTATCCATATCCTGAACATGGGTAATCATTTTCTTGATTTCCTTTTATACCTCTTGGAGATCACCATTTTCCTCCACAATATTTTCAATATTTCCAATTTTAAAATTTAGCTATATTCTAGCAATTTATGTGTACAACTTATTCATTTGTATTTATTGCAAATTATTCATCTTTCATTAAATTCCAAAGGCTGATCCATTCAGTAAAAGGCTGGATGATCAACTTCACAAACCAAGTAACTTCTCTTACTTCATTCCACAAAAACTACTTTTTTTTTTGTTGGACATGTAACATAAGGGATAACAACTGTATTCAAAAACTCTTCTAAATGTGGTAAAACAAATGTTTATGACCACAGCCTCAAGATACATTCTCACAATTATAACATACTTGCTTAAGATCCAGTTTTTACATTAAGTGATGGTACAATGGAGCTTCAAGAGTGGTCAAATGTAGGACATTTTAAGTTTTTTTTTACTCATCTTTATCTTCCAAAAGTCAAGAAGAATAGTCAGAACAGAGGACCAGCAAAATGTGCCATGTTGGTAAATGCATATGTCAAACGAACCTCAACTTCTGTTTATTTATAGAAGAACAAAAAAAAAACCAAGGATAGCTTCCTTATCCTATGAGATTACAAATTATAATTAAAATTTTCTCAAAAATGAGACCGCAACACCACTAGTTTTTACAAGTACACAACAGAAAAAAAAAGTTTACAGTTAATCAATCCTGCCCTGAGAGGAATACATTGACGAAAATGCTTCTATGCTCAAGTTGTGCCATGGTGAGATGGAATCTTTAAAGGCAACACCATACATTACATCATTACTTCTGTTGAACTATTACAACTATTCTAAGTTTTAAAATATTCCTAACAGGTCCCTATATTGAAGACTAATCTATTCATTTCTGAATTATCAGCATAATCCTGAACTGCAGATTTCTATTTCCAATGGTACTTCAATCTTTTCATCTGTATCTCCTACACTGCTCCAGTTAAAACATCAAGAACAGTACCTCAATTTTCAATGTTCCAAAGCAGAGAAAAGGAACATAAAATCCAGACATGGCTTCTATTCCAGATCACTACAAAAATATCTCACTAAAAATTGCATGCACGGAGAAGTGAAGAAAGGACTCCTTGGCAATGATGCCCCACAGTCGAATAGCCCACCGATACTCACCTTGTAGGTTCACACATGAAGAATAGACCTTTGGGTGAGGTACCGGAGGGCTGCTGGTGCCTGTGGAACCATACCCCAGCATGAGTCACCACCTTCAGGAGAGGAGAGAAGGGGAGAAAATTGGGAAAAAAAATTCTTTAGCTTTACTCCATGTCAACATTGGAAGAGTAAAGTCTCACCATGTGACAACTATGCACAAATAACAGGCACAGGTAGTCTCACCTCACACTAGATGTTCTAAGATTTTATGAAAAATCATGCCAATCACATAAGCCTACCTGCCACTGCCACCCGTAATTAGATCTTTCATCTTAATTGGATCATGGTAAAATAACCCTCTGCTATGGATCGTTAACAAAATGGTCATGGTCAACTGACAGAGTATCTCACCCCAGCACCTGAGAAGGCCGTTTCAGCTTTATTAAGACACAAAAGTCACAAATGGTGCATTACCATTTAATCTCAATACAGTGAAACTGAATGCAAAACCACTCTAGCCAATCACTAAAATCAAAGTCACCCATTCCATTCCAGGCAGCACAATTCTGCAAATAATCAAGTTATCGGCAGTGACTTTGAAGGCAGCTGTGTCCCCAATTTTACCAATATGTGCAGAGCAAAACAAATCTTTGTATTTGCACATTTGCATAGTTTTCCAAATGAATTTTGCCTCTAGCAAAGACTCATTTAGACTAATTTTTTTTGTTTTCAGATCTAAATGGTTAAGAAATTCTACAAATCCTGTTGGAACAAAAAGTATAGCCAGCATAATAGTCTGGGGAAGATTATTCAAATAAGGATCCTCATAACCAGGAACTAGTTTTCAAATACTGCATCAGAGAGTGAAAAACTGCACGTCAAACAGGATGTCGTCGAAGGAAGACATTAAGTAAATAATTTTGAAAAGATACAAAAAACCAACAAGAGATTGTCAAGGTCAAAACAGCAGCCTACTAAGTTGCAGCAGGTATAAACTGAGGGGAAATAAACTCAATATTCTCCACAGGCAAAGAACAGAACAGTCAATCACCAGCCAAATGTTTTATGGCTAATATAGTTCTCACAGAACATGATAGATTAATTTAGGGATAGTTGTGCTAATTTAAGAAAGTCCTCACTTCCCTCAGTGGAATCTAGAGGGGCCACTGTTCTAAATTCCACTGAGATCTGGAATCTTTGTATCAATTAAATGGCTATTTCTAGTGAGGATATGCAAGTATTAGAAACTGGACACAAAGCTTAAAGTCCTACCTTTCATCCACAAATACATCAAAGGAGCAATATTGTTATATGGAAATCCACTAGTGGCAGTTATAATACAGGGGACAACAAGGAACAATATTTAAGTCAGTTCATGAGAACCCAAAGCAAAGCATCACTCAAAATGTGGAAATTGGTCAAAACTGTTGAAATTGTACCAGAATGCCTAAGTGCTATAACCATATAATTTACTGCAAGAGATAACTTACCTTTGCATTTTTTCCCTCCTATATTATATATTGCCCCGTCTTCTTTCTACACAAATTATTTGAAAGTATTTTAAATTGAATGTGCTCAAGCCAACTAACAACAAAACAATTCACATACAGGATATTTGCATCTCCACTTCTATTTATTAATTAAGTTTTCATTCACTTCAGATAAGCTTACATCTCTAACCTCCTGAAATCTTCTAACACTTCACAGAATGAAGAGAGATCAGTTGGGACTGATCTCTGCCTATTTTTAATAGTCCTTTACATTCTGCTTGCACCATTGTAACATTTACACTCTTCACACAATAGATAAATAGTTGACAATATTTGAAAACTTTCTAGAATTCAACCAACTCTCTGTAAACATTTTCAGTCTCACTTCATATAGAAGAAACATATTGGCAGCTCAAAACTTTCCTACTATTAACTAAAACCAGTTAACCAGTTACCAAAGTAAATTTCATATCCATTTTGTGAAACAATTTGTTAGTTCAAGATTCAAACTGCCAATGGCTTCAATAGCACAGACAGCTTTCTCAAGCTTCCCTTTTTATTGGAAGTGACACAATTTTATTGTAGTCTGCACCTTGTAGCAATCCTTTACGTGATAATTAATCATTGATGCAACAATCACCTGTCCAAAATCAAATAGGGACTTATAGCCATTAACACAATATTGAAAACTGCTCATAATCTAAACAACTTGTATTTTTTAAGATGTATTTAACACTTTCCAAAGTTCTTTGCAAAGTATAGACAAATACCATAATTTGAACAATACCTCATATTCTACCTGGGTAGTTTACAACCAAATGGAAAAAATACTGAATTTTCAAATTTTAGGTAACCTTAACCTCATATATCCCCATGTCTCTCTTTTCTATCTCCTGCCCATTCTTCTAATTTGTTCTCTTTCTCATTATCTCCTCATTTATCCCTCATCCACATTTTCATCCCTATCCTCTTCCTAGTTACCTCCATATACTACCTTCTCGTTTGATCTGCCCTTCTCTGTTCCCATGATTCCCATAATCACCGTCCTTATTTATCAGATATTCTAGCTCTGACAATGTTCCGGTTTATTACCCTCCAGCAACTATCTTCATCATCTTCTCCCAGCATGCTCCATCCCCATCCCATCCCAGATTTTTCTCTTTTTCATGTTTGCCTTCCACACCCATTTTCATCTGCTGGTTTTCCAACATTCCATCCCCATCTAGCTCCTTCTATGCATTATCCTACACCTCTCCTTGGTCAATTAACCACTTCCTGGCCCTTTTGTATCATTCCACCCCTTCTCCTCTTTATACTGGTCATTCTCCCTCTCCACATATTTGACCCAATACATCAGCTCTCCATTTTCCTCTTTAGATGATGCCTGACCTCAAATAACAGGTGGAATGAATGAGGCCTTGCGCAGACTAATATAAAGGCAATAAGTTTTTGGATGATCTTAAGTTTATGAAGTTGCAAAGTGGAAAACGGGCCAGAAGAGCACCATGCCTAGTAGATGATAAAATCATGAATTAAGTTTTTATTAACAGATCAGCAATCATTCCAAGTTATTCCAAGGAAATAAGCATAATTGGTAGATTCACTACAGACATTTCTACTGAATTCATGTAAATGAGTTTCTATCTGGCAAGGAATTCTGATTTCTAATTGCAAAACATGGAGAAAAGGACAAGGATAACTACTCTAATTTCTTCAGTTCAGGCCATCATGAAAACCAGCCTCTCCTCCATCGACTCCATCTATATCTTCTGCTCTCATGGGAAAGCTGCTAACATATTAAGGGACTCATTCTACCCTGGTCCCATTCTATTCTCTCCCCTTCTGTCGGGCAGAAGATATGTGAGCTTAAAAACTTGAACCTCCATGTTCAAAGACTGCTTCTTTCTTGCTATTATCAAACCTTCAAATGGGCCTCCCATTGTAAAATAAATGATGCCATTGAGCTGTTCTTACTGTTCTTTTTTCCCTGCACTCTCTGGCTTACTATAAGTCTACACCTTACCCTTTTGTTTTGTTATTGTACTACCTATTGTATTAAGTATGGGTTGACTTACATGGAAAACGCACAGAACAAAGCTTTTTACCATGTCTTGTTACACGTAACAATAAATATTTCAATTTTTTTTTAAATGTTATCTCAGAGGGTCAGAGGAACAAATTAAGTGTCCTACATTAACACATACATGTTGGGAGGAATGCATAACAGATGTCAAAAACATCTCTAATTGTGAATAATTTGTGACATTTCCAATTGCTGAACCAATTAATGTGATATTCAGTCAGTTCAAATGCTTGAAACCGTCAATATGATAATATGATAAGTACAGCAAAATGTTTCAGTTAATCATAAACTTTATAAAAGCAATTGACATATTTCTTACCTTGGCCTTTGGAAGATATACCACTGCAATCAGATGGATTAATTACCCAATAGTAATACTTGAGGGTATGCATTAGCTGCAGTACAGTGCCAACTCTACGGATAGTACTGTAGATAGTAGCTGTACCAATAAATTCAGCAGACAAATAAGTGTATAGCGAAAGCTGAACCTGCAAGATAAATGTAAAATATAATTTGCTTAATTGTTAAAACATTTAATTAATATTTATTTACAGGTGCTCTGATAATAATTAGAAGTGCTTATACATAAATTCATCATTCTAGATTCAACAGATCTTACCTTCAAGTGGAATTATGAAAAAATTGAACAAAAATCAAATTACAACTCTGACTTCCAGTCCACAACTGAACAGACATTATATGTGATAATTAGCATTGTGATTGGATCAAATTCAATTTAAATTAATGCTATCCTAGAAGATTAATGTTGACAAAATAAAATGACTAAAAACCAAACACTTGAAAGATCTGAAAATAGGTACAAGGTGGAAAGCTAAAAGAAAAAAAAACATCAAATCCAATATAAGAACAGAAATAATAAAATATTCACCAGATCTGTCAAAACTGGAGCAAATCAAAATCAGGCAAAAATGTTGTGGATATGAATCCTTCAATTGGAGCACCTTCACAAATTATTCATACACATATTAGCAACGTACTTGAATGGGAATTTCAGATGGAGATTAGGAAGAAAATGCAAGTTGATTTTTTTTCCTTTTTAAATTTAATTTATTAATTATCTCCTCATAATTTTACACAGATCAATTAAATCTTCCCTCAGCATCCAAAGTTCCAAATAACACATTTATGCAATATTTCCTTATACCTAAAATGTTTTCAGTTCTGACAATATTCTCATACCTTCTCTGGACTCTCTGCAGTGTATGATGTCTTTCCTAAAACAGTATTCAAACCATCATCAGAATGGTATTTTCTGCAGTTCTATTTAAACCTCTATGGTTATGTTCCATGCCACAGCAAACAAAGAAAGGCACCCAATCTGGCTTTTACATAAAACATTAAATACTGCATCAAAGAACAGGCCTTTCAGTCCACAATGTTGTGCCAACCTATATATATCTAACAAAAAAAAATAAACCTCCCTACCTTATAACCCACAATTTTTATTTCATTCATGTGCCCGCCTAAGAATATCTTAAATGCCCCTATTATTCCAGCTTCACCACCACTAGCAATGCATTCCCGGCATCCACCACTCTGTAAAAAAAAAAAATCCCTCTCGCCTCTCCTAAACTTTCCTCCATTCACTTTGTACAGACAACTTCTGGTGTTTGCTGCTTCAGCCCTGGCAAAAAGTGCTGGCTGTCTACCTTATCTATGCCTTTCATAATCTTGTAGGCCTCTATTAAGTTACCTCTCTTCCTTCTTAACTCCGTGGAGAAAAGTCATAGCTTTCCTAACCTTGCCTCAAAATACATATTTTCCAATCCAGGTAACATCCTGGTAAATTCCTTCTGCACCCTTTCCATAGCTTTCACATCCTTCCTGTAATAAGGTGACCAGAACTGAACACAATATTCTAAGTGTGGTCTCACCAGAGAATTACTGAGCTGCAACATTACCTCACAACTCCTGAACTCAAATTCTACTCTAATAAAGATCAGCATATTCTAGCCCTTTTTAACTATCAACCTATGCAGCATCCTTGAAATCTATGAATTTGGACTCAATGGCCCCTCTGTTCTTCCACACTGTTAAGTATATTATCATTAGCCATGTACTCTGCCTTCTGGTTTGACCTTCTAAATTACATTACTTCACACTTAGATGGATTGAACTTCACCTGCTACTTTTCAATGCAACTCTTCTGCATCCTGCCTCTATCTTCTTGTAACCTATGACAAACTTCAATACTATCCACAACATCTCCAAACTTTGTGTCATCTGCAAACTTACCAGCCCACCCCTCTACTTCTTTGTCCAAGTAATTTATAAAATCATAGAGCAGAGGTCCCAGAACAGATCCTTGCAGAACTCCACTAGTCACTGACCAGGCAGAATATTTTCCATCCACTACTCTTGCATTCTACAGGCAAGCCAATTCTGAATACACACAGCCAAGGTCCCATCCCTCATGACTTTCTGAATGAGTCTCCCATGGGGGATCTTGTCAAATACCTTACTAAAATCCATATACACTACATCTACCTTCCTACCTTCATCAATTGCTAAGCACTTTCTGACCTGTCCTGAGTCAAGGGATCTGCAAATGTGAAATTCATTTTGTTCCTCCAAGCTGCTCATTGCTGTTACATTTATGGTTCAAAATCTCATCTTTCTTTACCATTCCCGCTTCTCTTGATCAAAAGTGTTATGAAGCAAAATACTAAAATATACAGGTTTTCCCAAATATACTAAAAACATACCTTTGCAGGGGTATGAATCCAGATGGCAGGATTAAACAAAATATGATCACACAATTGTTTTAATAAAGGTGCACCATGGGTCAAACCATCCAGATATTTAGCAAAGGACAAAAACTGTTCAAGGACAGCACGTGTTATATGGATTCTTGATGACTGTCAAAAAGAGAAACAAGAACTTTTGAAATTATTTATGTTCCTTTAAAAGCATGACCTTCATATGAACATATACTCTACATCAAACTATTTTTGAACACATTGAGGGTTCTTGCCTGCACTATCAAGTTAGGTAGCAAGCTGGGACATTAATTTTTCTGGATGAAGGAGCATTCCTCAAATTTCCAGTAATTTACCCAAGATTTAACCTCAACCTATGCCACTTACGAAGATAACCTCTCCTGACTTGGTGCATCTTAATTTAATGCATCTTAATTAAACCTTCTTTCAGTATCCTTTGTTTCAGAAATAAAATGCTACTTAACCTAATGCCTTTCTTTATAATAAATTCTCTACCTCTGACAACATCCTCATGTATTCTCTCTTAGTATCACAACTTTCGTACAGTGTTGAAATCAACTACATGCAGCCCTCGAGCTGAGATAATCTATTATTAAGCACCTATAACTTTCATCTTTTATATTCTGTCTTACAAATTAAATATTCCAAGTATCACCTTATCCACCTGCCTTGACAACCTCAGTGATCAATTCCAAGATTCTGTTAACCATCATTCTTCACTCTCCTTCACTGAACCATTTATTTATCCAAACAGCTCCATTTATCATGAATTACTTCAGTTGTGTTTGCTTCATTGATCTGCCATGAGCCCTTGTGAAATAAATGAAATACACTACCTTCATCAATCTTCCTTGTTATTACTAAAACTCTATACTCATGGTCTTCACTTAACAAATCCAAGAATTCCTTAATGAATGGATACCTCTCTACATGCTATACCTCAGAATTTTTTATAATAATTTGCCCATCACTACTATTAGAATGAAATTACTTGCTATCCTTGTTTTTCCCAATAATCAAACTGCATGAACTATCTGCTACCCCTCCAGCATCACGTCCAAAGCCAAAAATCATTAAACTATAATACAAGCCAAATTTAAATTTAGTGTGACAGAGTATATAGATATATTTTGGGGAAAAAAGTGGGAAAGGTTTTTTTGAGTAGGTCACATACAAACACTTTAAAACAGAATTTATTTGAAATATTGGAGCTTTGCTAATGCCAGACATATCAGCCCCACAGCCTTTGTAAAAGCTTTGGAGAGTGCCCAAAAGACTTCACTAATGGATTGATTTCCAAAAAGGCAACAGATGAAAGATCTTGTCGGAGCCACCAATTGTCTAGAGCTGTTCTTGGGGGGGGGGGTCATGTGGCTTGGCAAGCAAAGATAGTAAAACAGGCTTTTTCTCTCAGAGAAAGAAGCAGATCTACAGGGTTACAGTCAGTAACAGCAAGCTTGTGGAAAGCCCCATTTGGAAGACAGGTTGTGAATTCTTAATTCAGCCCAGTCAAAGCCTCTGTGGTTCATGGAAGATGAGAGGACTGGCTGTCTAATGTTTCACTTGGAATAAGAGAAACAAAAAGGAACTCTGTAGTGGCCTGAAAGAAAGAGGTTATCATCTGGAGGGACAAGTTTCATCAGCAAGACACTGAAGTGGCTGATTAAAAAGGAACAACAAATCTCTCTCTGAAAACCGACAAGAACCTTCCTGAGCAGTAACCATTGACCTTTCAAGCACTAAAGCCTGGTGAACTTTATAAATGTTAAATTCTGTGCACAGTATAAGAATTTGGAGGAATGAGAAGTGAGATTGGACTGTGAACCAAAGAACTTTTCTGAACTTACACACACATTACATACATGTGCGCTGAGAATTGAATGGGGTTAAGTTAGGTTAGTCAAGTCAATAGTAATAAAATAAAGTTTCATCTTGTTTTCATGTTTAAAGATAATTAAAAGCAACTTTTGTTTAAGTAACCATTTGTCTTGGTGAATATCTATTGCTGTTGGGTTTATGGGTCCTCTGGGCTCGTAACATTAGACATAAAGCACAGTAACAGCTCATTTTGGCCCACAAGCCCATGCTGCTTAATTATACACAATTAACCTACATCCCTGGTACCTTTCAGACAGTGAGGAAACCTGTGTCCCCGGGGAAAACCTATGAAGACATAGAGAGAATGTACAAACAGCACAGGATTCAAACCCCGCTCTCAACTGCTGGTGCTATAACTGCGTTGTACTAACCGTTACGTTAATCACGTCACCCACAAAGAAAATAAAACAAATGTTTTAGGTGTGAACTAAAATTGAATGTTGGAAACACTCAGAAATTAGGATGCATGAGAAAAGGTTAATCAGAACTGAGAAAATATACAAAATAGGTTTGAAGAAGTTTGTAAGTTTTTAGCTAAAATATTAACTTATTATAGTATACTGTATATCATTTTAAACTTACCTTTTCCAAAAGGTAACCAATTACTAAGAATCCTTTTCCACCCAACATCTGTTCTTGCATGGCTACTGAGCTCTTCAGCAAGTCAACCAGAAACGCCAAAAGAGTCGCACTACAGAAATATGCAACAATTAGTTAGAAACAGTTTTCTATCACAGACTTAAATGGATCTATTGCATTACATTGGACAATGAAGATTTTGCTTCCTGAACACTGTATTTTATGAATGTTGGGTTGCTGATCAGGAAAATCACGTTAAAATTTTCCTATCATGTAATCTTCAGATATAACCTATTTTTGTGATTTCCTGTCATATTTTAAATCTACATCAAGCATAGTGCAACATGTCATTGAAAATTTATTTTCTGCATTTGCATTTGGACTTCTTCCCAGCTGATCTTGGTGCAGTCAGCGACGAACATGGTGAAAGGCTTCACTAGGATATTGCAACCATGGAAAAGCGGTATCAGGGCAATTGGAATCCATCTTTGCTGTTGTTAGACACTGTCACAAGAGGCATCAGATGCTGAGTACAAATGAAGATCAGCAGCAAAAAATTTTTTAGATCAGCTGAACTAACGCAATGAGTCAGCATCATTATGCGATTAAACATGCTAAATTCAATAGAAGTTAATTTGATGTTTCTCCAACTTCTACATGATACAGTAAATCTGAAATTATCTTTGTGTTTAGCTTGAAGTAGTATATCATAATCCCCATTTTCTTTCAGGAAGCAAACCTTTCAAAAAAAATTGTTGTCCCCTGTTATTGGCTTCAAAACTTCTAAAAAGATAATTTTAAATAATTAAATTCTGAAATTGCAGCATTACTGATATTGCACTTGAAGAATTTAATCTATTATATTTAATTCAGTAATCGTCCCTCCAATGAAACTTACAAATCAAGAATTATAAATTAAGTTAAATACTATCCTCACACAACACTTGGCAGGGAGTTCAAGAGTATTATTGAAAATATTCTCATTCAGCAAGAAATGTTCATGACAAAAAAATGGTAAAGAATTTACCCAAAGATGATAAAGGAATAAATCGGTTACAGCATACAATCACATTATAGCAGAGATTTATTTTCTTTTAGCTTTGTGTCATGCTGAAAATAGCCATTGAAGTAAAATTCTTCTGCTGTTCAATGTTTTATCATCTGCCTATAACACTGACTGGAATCCCAACTCAGAATTTCCAATGAGTTACCTTGGTTTACCCCCTTTAAAAAAAACTGAAACACAAGGGAAATGGAAGCTGTGAAATCTCAAAATCAGATTGGTCAAAGGGCTTCTCTGGTCTTCACCAGCTGTGTGAGCAACATGTTTGCCAAAATTCTGATACTATGGTGCAAACCTTCATGTAGCTGAAACAGATTCTATCTGCAGACCTAAAAGGTTGCAACCAAAGAAGCGATATCACCTATATCCAAATTTCACTTCACAAATCACTTGTCAATGACCCTCTGCACGATGAAAATTTCTCCATAATGTACGTCAAAATAAAGAAAATACAATAAATGCTTAGGTCTGAAATAAAAAAAGTTTGAGAAATACTCAAAGATAGGCTGAATATTTGAAATGGTGCCGCTGGCAGAGCCGCTGCAAAGGCAGCACTGCCGCTGATGCAGACCTGCAGTGCTCCCACAGGATCCAACTACCCAGTCATCTGCTGTTAGCTCCGCACAAGTTTTGAACAGCCCATTAAAGGAGTCGATGGTAGTTTTATTTAAAACCCTGAAACCACAGGGTCTGCACCCAAGATGGCGGCACTTATGACTAGCAGCAGCCTTGAGGGGTTGCACGCGCCAGGGGGAACGGAGGACTGGCGCAGGGCACCAAAAAAATGAGTGGACCATTCCCCCGTCAGAGAAGAAGAGGAGAGGACGCATAGGACTGTGACCATGGCGGCAGACCAGTGAGGGGGCTGCACGGCTGAAATATCAGCGCATGCGGTGGGCTGCTGATGACTCGAGACAAGGAAACCATGGAGGCTGTGGACCGTTGAAGACTGCTGTCCGGAGACTCGCACCACACTATGGCCTGCTGGAAACTGGCTTGAAGCTAGCTGAAGGTGTACCAAGTATAAGAACCAGGATACAAAGGGGTACCGAAAGCACTGAAGGGTTCCTGACCGTGTCGGAGATTCAGATCTGGACCTCGGGGTGGCTAATAGTTTGGACTGAACTCTGTGTGGCTGCGGAAGTGCTCGAGGTGAATCTATGGATGCTCGGTTAATCTGCGGGGACTCTTTCTCTGACTAAGAAACACCAGGCAATTTCTGCTGATGGTGAATCTGTCTGCCTTACAGCACACAAAAGCAATTTCATGTAATATGACACTGTTTATTTCAATGACAATAAATTGAATCTTGAATATTTGGAGAGGTCAAGAACCTTGAAACTTAAATTAAAAAAAAAACCAGAAGCTTTTAAGTTCTTCAGACCAAAAATATTTATTGTATTTTCTGTAAACCAACGTATGTGGCTATAAATACCACAGTTTAAAGATGTTCCAGGACAGCAAAGTAATGTACCAATTAGGCTCTCTAACAAAATTCTAAAAGCATTTCTTCAGTAGCTTTAAGATTCATAACCTTGCTGTCCTCTCTGCAGATTACCAACTTTCTTCCCATCTTTGGAACCAGACTTAAGCTATTGCTTCACAAAGTACTGCAAATTAGACTGGGATGGTCTTAAATTGGGATTGTGGCCAAAAATATTAAAGCTCACATTCAAAGACATTTGCATTATCTTTTCAGATTTCAAGCATCTTTACTACAGTCAATGATCATTTCTTTTAACAGGATGAAATACATAAAATCAAGTTTTCAAGAAGATTTTGTTTTTATTTTGTCATTAAGAGTACAATAGAATACAGAAGGGAAATGTAAAGAGAGTATTTCTATCAATGTCACTCATATCACTTCTTTAGAGGCAAAGAATTACTGGCTCAGAATTATAAGCTCAGTAGAAATGGTCAGTCAACACAACCCTCTATCAAAATTGAACAGACAAAATATCACTTCTTTGATCATAAAGGATGGACAAAATAAATATTGACAAGGCTTACACTTTTCTTGTATATTCCTCCACATCTTGCAATATAATGCCCTCCATAATGCTTGGGACAAAGGCACTTTTTCCTTTATTTACCACAGTTTCAAATTTGTAATCAAACAATTCACATGTAATTAAAGTGTACATTCCAGATTTTATTCAATGTTATATGTATACATTTTGGTTTGATCATGTAGAAATTACAGCAATTTTTATACATAGTCCCTTCATTTCTGTGTACCATAATGTTTGGAACATTTGGCTTCACAGGTGTTTGTGAGTACTCAGGTATGTTCAATTGCTCACTGGCGCAGATATAAGAGAACGAGGCTTATTTCAAAGCTTTTGATCATTTTTTGAGTCTGTAGTTACCATTTTTCAACATGAGGACCACCAGAGCTGTGCCAATGAAACTCAAAGAAGCTATTGTGAGGGTGAAAAACAAGAATCAAACATTAAGAGACATCACCCAAACCTTAGGATTACCAAAATCAACAGTATGGAACATCATTAAGAAGAAAGAGCTTACTGATAAGCTCAGTAATCGCAAAGGCACTGGAATTTCAAGGAAGATCTCCACTGCTGATGTCAGAAGAATTCTCATCATAATGAAGAAAAATCCTCAAACATTATGTCCGACAGATCAGAAACACTCTTCAAGAGGCAAGTGTGGATATGTCAATAACTACTGTCTGCAGAAGACTTCATGAACAGAAATGCAGAAACTACACTAGAAGATGCAAACCATGGCAAAGGTAGTATGCTTTGGATCTTGGGTAGTTCATTTATGCCTCCACACTTTGTGCTTGCAATCACTCTGATATAGATGAATCTTGGTCTCATTTGTCCACAAGAACTTCTTTTCAGAATTCTACAGGGTCTTTTAATACTTCTCGGCAAACTATAATCTGGCCATCCTTTTTGTGGCTAAATAGTGGTTGTATCTTGCAGTGTAACCTCTGTATTTCTATTCATGAAGTGTTCTGTGGAAAGTAGTCATTGACAAATTGGGCGGCCCAGATGAAATTTGTCACTTCCCTCTTTAATGGAAGAGACAAGCCTTCATGGATGGAAATCGGAGAGAGAGTAGCAGAACATCTTGCATATAAATGGGATACTAAATCTAGCTCTGGTGAAAAGAAAGTACCGTTAACAAAGCAAATGTTGAATATTTGGTACAAATTGAATAATTTAATTAGATCAAAAGGAAAAGTATCTCCAAAAATGCCCTCAACTCAAAATAGATTAATTCCTTTAACAAAGGATAATAAAATTCTACATACATGGTCCTATAAAGGAATCAGTTATGTGATAGATTGTTATCTGCAAGGACAACTAATATAATTTGAACGGATAAAAAAAAAATACAATATTCTTAATAGTACAATATTCTTCGACTTTCAATTAGGAGCATTTTTCAGAGATGAATTAAGACCAACCATGATGTTATCAGAGTGCAGTGAAATGGAGATGCTGACTTGAAGGAGGAACCCAAGAAAATTTACATCTGTAATTACATCTGCTTACGTCAAGCACTCCTAAGCAGCAGTTATGTAAACCAAAACAAAGATGGAAACCAAAACAAAGATGGAAAGTAGACTTGAATAAGAGTATTGGTGATAAGAATTGGTCCAATTTATGTCAGGATTGCTTGACCAATACAATTAATGTAAGATATAGATAGGTGCCATGTCAGTAGTTCCTCTGTTTGCGTGAAAGCCGCACTGTGATTCTGGGAGAATATTCTCGGCGACACTAGGTATTATTCTATTTAGGAGAATCCTAGCGAAGATTTTGCCTGCAATGGAGAGCAGCGTGATTCCCCTGTAGTTTGAGCAGTCTGATTTCTCGCCATTGTTTTTGTACAGGGTGATGATGATGGCATCACAAAGGTCCTGAGGCAGCTTTCCTTGGTCCCAGCAGAGCTTGAAAAACTCATGCAGTTTGGCATGCAGAGTTTTGCCGCCAGCCTTCCAGACTTCTGGGGGGATTCCATCCATACCTGCTGCTTTGCCACTTTTCAGTTGTTCGATTGCCTTATATGTCTCATCCTGGGTGAGGACCTCATCCAGCTCTAGCCTTACCGCACGGATGGCAGTCTCTTCAATCTGAGGCGCCTGCAAGCTCACACCAAGACACAAGAGAAACTTGTCCGTGAACTACTCTTTGCAGACGATGCCGCTTTAGTTGCCCATTCAGAGCCAGCTCTTCAGCGCTTGACGTCCTGTTTTGCGGAAACTGCCAAAATGTTTGGCCTGGAAGTCAGCCTGAAGAAAACTGAGGTCCTCCATCAGCCAGCTCCCCACCATGACTACCAGCCCCCCCACATCTCCATCGGGCACACAAAACTCAAAACGCTCAACCAGTTTACCTATCTCGGCTGCACCATTTCATCAGATGCAAGGATCGACAACGAGATAGACAACAGACTCGCCAAGGCAAATAGCGCCTTTGGAAGACTACACAAAAGAGTCTGGAAAAACAACCAACTGAAAAACCTCACAAAGATAAGCGTATACAGAGCCGTTGTCATACCCACACTCCTGTTCGGCTCCGAATCATGGGTCCTCTACCAGCATCACCTACGGCTCCTAGAACGCTTCCACCAGCGTTGTCTCCGCTCCATCCTCAACATTCATTGGAGCGCTTTCATCCCTAACGTCGAAGTACTCGAGATGGCAGAGGTCGACAGCATCGAGTCCACGCTGCTGAAGATCCAGCTGCGCTGGGTGGGTCACGTCTCCAGAATGGAGGACCATCGCCTTCCCAAGATCGTGTTATATGGCGAGCTCTCCACTGGTCACCGTGACAGAGGTGCACCAAAGAAAAGGTACAAGGACTGCCTAAAGAAATCTCTTGGTGCCTGCCACATTGACCACCGCCAGTGGGCTGATATCGCCTCAAACCGTGCATCTTGGCGCCTTACAGTTTGGCGGGCAGCAATCTCCTTTGAAGAAGACCGCAGAGCCCACCTCACTGACAAAAGGCAAAGGAGGAAAAACCCAACACCCAACCCCAACCAACCAATTTTCCCCTGCAACCGCTGCAACCGTGTCTGCCTGTCCCGCATCGGACTTGTCAGCCACAAACGAGCCTGCAGCTGACATGGACATTTACCCCCTCCATAAATCTTCGTCCGCGAAGCCAAGCCAAAGAAAGAAGATAGGTGCAATATAATTTTTTTTGCATCAGCCATATCCTAGCCTGTAGAAATTGCATAAATTAAATTCTAATATATCAGATATATGTTTTAGATGTGTTGAAGAAACAGGAACCTTTTTACATTCCATCTGGTTGTGCTCTAAAGTGAAAAACTTATGGGAAAATTTAACAATGTTATTAAATCAAATTAGTGGGAAACAATTACCACAAAGTCTAGAATTGTTTCTCCTAGGAAATATTGTGGATAAAAATCTAAAATGAAACTATCAAAGTATCAATTAAAATTTCTTAAAATTGCATTGGCAGTGGCCAGGACATGTATTGCGGTTACTTGGAAGTCTGATTTCCCTTTGGATATAACCCAATAGAATGCGGAAATGCACAGTTGTGTTCCCCTGGAGAAAATTACTTACAACTTAAGGAAGAAGTATAACATGTTTTTGCAGGTATGGCAGCCATATTTGCAGAACACAGGGTTTAAATATTTAGGGACACTTATTCTGTTCCTGAGTTCTACATCCTGTTTTTTTCCCCTACTAGAGATTTAGGTAAAAGGAACTAGATCCTATGAAATGAATACCGGATGCCGACAGTTCCTTCTTTCTTCTTTTCTTTTATGCTTTTCTGTTTTCATATCTGTCTTCTCTGTTCTTTTCTCAACTTCGGGGCTTTGTTTGATAGGGGGGGGGGTGGGATTCTTTGAAGATATGGACAACTTATACCATTGATTTTTTTTTCATTTCAATTTATGTATTTTAGTAATGATTTTGTATCCAAACTAAAATGTTTTTTTTCTATTTAAGACACTGGAAAAAAAAAACAGAACATTTATAAATTGGATAAAAAAATCTTTATCATAAACCACAAGCTAAAATCATAACTAATAATCAGATTTCAGTGGTTTTTCCCTTGTGTAGATCAAGTAGATGGGTGTCCTCTGTCTCCTGCTACTGTAGCGGTGGCTACACTGGTAACTGAAGGATCGCACAACCAGACGGGTTGAGTTCAGTGAGCAAAACTGATTTATTGCAGGCTGTCTGGCTGGTCTTACACTCCCAGCCCGGACCTGGCTGAGAAGCACACTGGGGGGGGCCCCAACATTACCGGGTCATCATGTGGGTCGCCAAGCGTGGGCTTCTGAGCCCGGCGCAGAGGTCGGGAGGAAACCCCCGACGGCACCATTTTGGCTGGCTGCCCCGCCGCATGCGTGACAAGCGGAGCCGGTTTGCCTGCCTAATGGTGTACCACCACTCAGACCCTCCCAGAACTGGCGCCAATGTCCTTTTTTGCTGGGCGGCCTCGTTCTTGGGTTGGGCCACAGCTACTGGCTCAGTGGAGTCGAGGTGGGCTGGCTTTAACCTGTCCACTGTAAACAGTTCCCTCTTACCACAGATGTCCAGTGTGAAAGTGGATCCTGAACGCTGGACGACTTTGTACGGCCCTTCGTATGGTCTTTGTAGAAGTGGTGCAGACAGGCCCCGCCTGATAAAAACGTATTCTGCGAAATACAGCTCGCTGGGGATGTAAGAGGCCTGTGTGCCATGTCTGGGAGGCGGTGGGGGTGTGAAGGAGCCCAACTGGGCCTGGAGGCAGGGAAGTAGACCATACGGCGACTGCTGGGGGTTGTGAGGTGCACTGACGAAGTCACCAGGTAGGGCTAGCAGTGCACTGTAGACCAGCTCGGCTGATAATGCCTGTAGGTCTTCTTTGGGTGTTGATGCCCAGGAGCACCCAAGGCAGCTCGTCCACCCAGTCGGGGCCGGTGAGGTGGGCCATCAAATACTGACAAGGTGGCAGTGCAATCGCTCGACTAGCCCATTGGCCTGTGGGTGATAGGCCGTGGTGTGATGTAGCTGGATCCCCAGCCTGGTGGTGAGCTGTGCCCAGAGCGCAGAGGTGGACTGGGTGCCTCGATCACTGGTGAGGTGGTTTGGAATGCCGAACCGGGCAACACAACTGTTCAAAAGCACTTGGGAGCTGGAGTCTGTGGAGGCATCTGGTATCGGGATTGCCTCGGGCCAACGAGTGATGCGATCTACCACAGTGAAAAGGTAATGGTTACCTCGGGAAACGGGTAAGGGTCCGATGACATCCACATGTATGTGGCTGAACCGTTCCCGGACATGTTCAAAATCTTGTACGGGCGCTCTGGTGTAACTTGGAAAGTTGGCAATGGGTGCAGGTTCTGGCCCAGTCTGCAATCTGCTTCCGAAGCCCGTGCCAGACAAAACGTTCTGCCACCATATGGACCTGATGGAAGGGTGGGAAAGGTCATGGATATGGTGGAAGATTTGCCTGCGCCACTGCTGGGGAACCACTAGTTGCGGGGTGCCCATGGAGACATCGCACAGGACAGTGCCCTCACCGTGAGGAGTCGGGAGGTCTTGGAACCGCAGGTCCATAATGGCAGTCCTGAAGGCCTGCGTCTCCTCGTTGGACTTCTGTCCCGGGCAAGCTGGTCAAGGTTGAGGCCGGGTCTCAGTGCGCAAATGGCCAGTCGTGGGAGTGCTTCGGCGACCACATTCTTTTCTCAGCTTGTGACGAATATCGGTGGTGAACTCCGACACGAAGGAGAGGTGACGCTGTTGGCAGGCCAACCAGGGTTCTCTTGCCTTAGTGAGGGATTTGTGGTCAATAAAAATGGTGAAAGGCCTCCCCTCCAAGAAATAGCAGAAATGACACACCACCAGGTACATGCCCAGCAACTCACGATCGAAAGCGCTATACTTGGGCTCTGGTGGGTGAAGAAGTTGGCTAAAGAATGCCAGTGGTTTCCACTGTCCATTCACCTGCTGCTCCAGGATGGCGCCAATGGCTGTGGTAGAGGCATCGATGGAGAGCGCCATATGCAGGTCGGTGCGTGGGTGGATGAGCAGCATAGCCTACGTGAGGGCATCTTTCATGGCTTTGAATGCCCTGCTGGCCTCTGGAATCCAGGCGAGTGTCTTGTCTTTGGCTGCGATGAGGGTGAAGAGCGGCTGCATGATGCACACAGCGCCTGTAATGAAGTGGTTATAGAAATTGACCATACCCACGAACTCCTGTAGCCCCTTGAGATTGTCCGGGCGTGGGAACTCCATGACTGTAGTGACCTTCGTAGCAGCAGGTGTAGCTCCTTCGGCCGTGATGGTATGGCCCAGGAACTGCATGGACTCTTTCCCGAACTGGCATTTGGCTGGATTGATCATTAGGCTGAAATCAGCCAGTCAGGAGAAGAGAGTGCGCAGGTGAGACTTGTGTTGTGCCCGGTCTCTGCTGGCGACAAGGATGTCATCTAGGTAAATGAATACAAAATTCAAATCCCTGCCCACTGTGTCCATGAGGCGCTGAAAGGTCTGGGCGGCGTTCTTGAGCCCAAATGGCATTCGTAGGAACTCAAACAAGACGAAGGGGGTGATAATGGCCGTTTTGGGGGTGTCTTCAGGGTGCACCGGGATTTGGTGATACCCGCGCACCAGGTCGACCTTGGAGAATACCCTCGCATCATACAGGTTGGCCGTTAAGTCCTGGATGTGAGGGATCGGGTAACGGTCAGGTACTGTCGCGTCATTAAGCCATCAATAATCTCCAGCTGCCGGAGGCTTTTGGGACCAAGTGGAGTGGTGAGAACCAAGGACTATCAGAGCGTCGAATGATCCCCAGCTCCTGCAGATGTGAGAACTCTTCCTTCTCTATCTGGAGCTTATCTGGCGGGAGCCGGCATGCTTTGGCATGGACCGGCAAGCCTTGGATGGGGTTGTAATGAAACACCCTGTGGCGTGGTGAGGCGGCGGAGAACTGCGGCTTTAGGAGGGACAGGAACTCATCCAGGATAAGCTGAAACTCGTCCTTGGGCGTGCTGACCATGGGCATCTGCAGCTGCTCTGTGCAGGAGTCGTTGAGGTGAATGGATTGGAAGGTACAGGCAACTACCGTTTGCCTACCTCGAATGTCAACCAGGAGTTCGTGGGCGAGGAGGAAGTCGACACCCAGGATGGCGGTTGGGAGGGACCAAATGGTGAACCTCCACGAGAACTTCCGCTGGCTGATCTGGAAGTGGACAGTCTGGTCTCCATACGTTCAGATCTCCATCGAATTGGCTGCACAGAGGGGAGGTCCTCGAGGCCGGTTCCGGGACTCGATGGCTTTGTCTGGGATGATGCTGATCTGGGCCCTGGTGTCGATGAGGAAGTGTCAGCCGCTGACTGAATCCCACAGATAGAGAAGGCTGTTTTGTTGGCCAGCCACCGCAGCCATTAACAGCGGCCGGCCTGCTCGTTTCCCTGGAACGAGCAGGGCTGTCGACAGTTCCGAGCCTTGGCTCCCCAGCGCTGGTGGAAGAAGCAGAAGCCTAAAGTGGATGGCTTGCTTCTGGCTATGCTCTTTGAGGCCCCTGCAGGGGCCAGGTGTTCCACCACAGCACTAGAGGAAGGCTTGACGTGGTCACGCCCGTGACTCGTAACCTGCTGGACTGCTGAGCCCTCAGGGAATCGTTCGAGCCACAGCTCCTGAGCCTTTGGAGCGACCGTCCTAGGGTCGTCGAAGCTCTCCTGGGACAGTAACGGCTGGATGTCTTCAGGCAGATGGTCGAGGAAGATGCACTCGAAGAGTGGGCAGTTGGTGTGATTGCCCATGAACGCGAGCATCTCGTCCATCAACTTGATTGCAGTTCTGTCCCCCAAGGCGTCGAGGTGCCTGGAGAGGCTGAGGGAGCCAGAGAGCAATGGCTTGATGGTCCCATATTTATCTTCCGGGAGCTGAACGAGGTGCAGCATTCGTTTGGCAGGAGCCTGGTCCAAGGCGGCAACCACATGGTAAAACTTGGTTGAATCCGATGAAATCTGGGGGAGGTGAAACTGAACCTCTGCATGGCTGAACCAGGTCTCCGGCTCCTGAACCCAGGAGCCAGGAAGCTTGATGGCTATAGCATTGATCAAAGGGTCACTCATGTCGGGTTCAAAGACGTTTGAACCTGTCGGGGTCATCAATTGTAGCGGCAGCTACACTGCTAACTGAAGGATCGCACAACCAGACGGGTTGAGTTCAGTGACCAAAATTGATTTATTGCAGGCTGTCTGGTTGGTCTTGTATTCCCAGCCCGGACCGGGCTGAGAAACGCGCTTGGGGGCTCCGACGTCACTGGGGTGTCACGTGGTTTGCTAAGCGCGGGCTTCTGAGCCCAGTGCCGAGGTCAGGAGGAAACCCCCGAGTGCGTGACAAGCATGGACGATTCGCCTGCCTAATGGCGTACCTCCCACTACTATATATGTATGACCCAGCTGAGTCCTTGATAAAATTACAATCAACATTAGAAAAATATGGAAGAGTATCAGGTTATAAAATAACTATGGATTAGAGTGAGATAATGCCATTGACAAATTTTGATTTTGAAAGATATCAAAAAGGGAGTAGATTTAAATGGAAGACAGATGAATTTAAATCATTAGGAACAATTACAGATAATAATTTATAGAACTTAATTATACTCCTCTTTTAGAAAAAAGAGGAAGATTTACATAAATGGAAAAACGCTGATTACTTTAGTGATACAGGTACATGATCCTTTATTCAGAACCCTTGGGAGACAGTGTGTTCCGAATTTTAGATTTTTCCGGATTTCGGAAAGCCCACCTGAATTGTGCTGCTGTATCCACCCCCACCCCTTTCCAGTCACCTGGCCATCTCCCTCGACCGCCGGTCCCTCACCACCCGGACATCTCCCCCAACCATGGTCCCTCGGCCGCCCAACCACACCCCCAACCACAGTCCTTCGGCCACCCGACCACATCCCAACTGTAGTCCCTTGGCCGCCCGACCACCTCCCCAACTGCGGTCCCTCGGCTGCCTCCCCCAATCACGGTCCCTTGGCCACCTTCCCCAACCGCAGTCCCTCAGCCGTCTCCCCTGACTGCGGTCCCTTGGCCCCCCAACCGCAGTTCCTCGGCCACCCGGCCGTCTACACCGACCATAGTCCCTCAGCCAGATAAAAGATCATGTACCTGTAAGAGTAAATTGTTTTAAAATGAATGTAATGCCAATATTACAGTATCTTTTTCAATAGCTGACTATTGCACTACCTAAAAATTTCTTCTAGTTAATAAATAATTATATAAGGCGATTCCCATGGAATAACAAAGTGCAGAGAATATCATTGGAAAAGCGAATATGGAATTATAAACTGGGGGGATTTATGCTTCTGGATTTTAAGTATTATTTATCTGCACAAGCTGGATTTTTATCATGGATCCGAATGGGATTGTATTCAATAAAAGAGGGGACAGCGGAGGATTTTATTGATAAGTGGAATGTAAAGTCAATAACAAAAATGACAGGTAACCCTACCTTAATACATATGATTAGAATATGGCAAGAAATAAATGTGCATTAGGAAAAAACCACGGATATCACTAAGAACACCATTAGGTAAAAATGTCTTACTCCCCATGAATCTGAGCAACAAAATATTGAATTCCTGGTATGTCAAAGGAAATCAGATATATTGATGATTATTATATGGAGGGGTCTCATGTCTTTTGAACAATTAAGAAATAAATACAGAGTAGCTAATGGGGCTTTCTTTCGTTTTCTGTAGCTGAGAACGTTCCTAAGAGAAAGATGGAGGCCACATTTGACCCCACCTGAAATTAGTGAAATGTAAGGAACGATTTGGATGGAGAATACACCTAAATTTGTAACTAAGATGTACTATGCTCTCCAGCAAGAAAGTGTGAAACCAGATTTTCAGAGGTGGGGAGAGAGATAGGGGTTGTGATAATGGAAAGATGTTGGTCTGATTAGTGTTTGGATAACATGACATCAATTATAAATGCAAGATATGGATTAGTTCAATATAATTTGCTATACAAATTATATCTTACACCACAGAAACTGCATAGATCAAAATCTGAAGTATCAGAGATGAGTTTTAAATGTGGGACATGTGTGAAAGTGAGACCTTTTTGGAAAGATATTACCAAAATATTAACAAGGATAACAGAGATAGCCTTCACAGGCAACCCAGACCTTTATCTTTTGGGTAACTGTATTGAAATAAGCAATAAATTTACTAAATTCCAAATTGCATTTGTTATAATAGCTTTAGCAGTAGCTAAGAAATGTATTGCAATTTACTTGGAAATCCAACTCTCCTCAACATATAACACAATGGACTGCTGAGATGAATAGTTGTATATCTATGGAAAAAATTACATACAATTGAAAGTAGAAATATGACATATTTGTTAAGATATGACAACCATATTTGGATCATATAGGGACCCAATTGTAACTACAATAATAAAAAGGACAATAATAGGTGCTGCTATAGCACGTGACTTTCCCATATAGAATTTTTTTAGGGCTAATCTAAATGTGAGCCCTGATGGTGTGTGGATTTATATTATGAAGAGGGGGGAGGGGTTGTTTTGTTTTGTTTGTTTTTTGTAAGAAAACTTTTAATATTGGAGAGTTTACTATGTATTTTTATAGAAAAAAATATTTTTAAAATAGGCTTGCAGGTAGAATGCAGAGAGTAGTAGTGGAAGGAAAGTATCCTTCCTGGTAGTTAGTAAATGGTGGAGTACCTCAAGGATCTGCTCTTTGCAATCTTTATAAATGACCTAGATGAAGAAGCTGAAGTATGGGTCAGTAAGTTTGCAGATGATACAAAGATCGGAGGAGTTGTGGATGCAGCTGGAGGTTGTCGGAAGTTACAAAAGGATGTAGAGTTAGTCAGAAATAAAGGCAGATAGAGTTCAACCCAGATAAGTGTGAGGTGATGCATTTTGGAAGGACAAACCAGAAGGCTGAGTACAGGGTTAATGGCCAGTCACTTTGGAGTGTGGATGAACAGGGTGACCTTGGGGTCCAAATCCATACATCCCTTAAGGTCGCCACACAGGTTGATAGGATAGTAAGAAGAACTATGGGATATTAAGCTTCATGTGTCAGAGGACTGAGTTCAAGAATCAAGAGCCCATGTTGCAACTCTACAAATCTCTGGTGAAACCACACTTAGACCATTGTGCTCAGTTCTGGTCACCTCATTACTGGAAGGATTTGGAAGCTATCGAGAGGGTGCAGAGGAGATTTAACAAGAAGTTACCTGGATTGGAAAATAAATCTTAGGAGGCAAGGTTAGCAGAGCTGGGACTTACTTCTTTGGAGCATGGAAGGATGAGAGGCATAGATTGGGACAGTATGAATAGCAAA
Source organism: Narcine bancroftii (assembly GCF_036971445.1). Taxonomy (NCBI): domain Eukaryota; kingdom Metazoa; phylum Chordata; class Chondrichthyes; order Torpediniformes; family Narcinidae; genus Narcine; species Narcine bancroftii. The sequence continues at coordinate 183,638,572 of NC_091475.1, read as the reverse complement.
CACCAGAGGGCATGAGTAAAAAGTGAAGGGAGAGAAGTTTAGGGGAAAAATCAGGGATAAGCTTTTTATGCAGAGAGTTTGGAATGCCTTGCCAGGGATGCTGATCGAGGCTGAAACATTAAAGGCATTTAAGAGACTCCTAGATAGGTGCATGGATAGAAGAAAATAGGGGGTTATAGGGTAGAGAGGGTTTAGTACTATTTTTTAAGGAATATATGGGTCAGCAGAGCATCAAGGGCTGACAGGCCTGTACTGTACTGTAGCGTTCTATGTTCAATGTCCCAAAGGCTATTTTGGGACCTGTATCACTTCTTTTGTATTTGACTTCCAACCACAGTGACACAGTCGACAATTCCTCCACAATGTCCTCCCTTTCTGCAGCTGTGATAATATCCCTGATTATTAATGCTACTCACCTTGCCCCCTTTTACCTCCCTTCCTATCCCTTTTAAACAACCAAACCTAGGAACTTGCATCAGTCAAGTTTCTATAATGGCCACAACATTATAATTTCACATTCTGATCCATACTCTACATTCATCTCCTTTATTCCTAACACTTCTTGCATTGAAGTAAACACATTTCAATCCTTCCAACTGCTACATTTATGCTCTGACCACAATTACACTACACATTACATCAACTTTTCCATCATCTGCTCTATTCTCTGCCCTTTCATTCTGGTTCCCATCCATTTGCCAAACAAGATTAAACCTTCCCCAAATACTTTAGCTAATCTCTCTGCCAGTATTTTGATGCCCTTCCAGTTCAGGTGTCATTTTTGTACAGATCAAACATTCCCCAGAAGAGATCCCAATGATCCAGAAACCTGAAACCCTGACCTTGCATCAATTATACAACCATGATTTCATCTGCTATATTATCCTATTTTTACCCTCACTGGTGCGTGAGGGTAAGAGTAGGATTACTACCCTTGAGCTTCTGTTTCTTAGCTTCCTAACTAGCAGTCTGTATTCTTCTTAGGACCTCATCATTTTCCTCTCTATCTCATTAATATTAATATGTTCCAGGCCTTGAGGCCACTCACCCCCTCTAAGATGCCATGGACCCAATTAAAGACATTCCTGACCCTGGCTCTGCCATGGTAGGTTATCCTCCCCAACAGCATACAAAGCAATATATTTATTATTGAGAAGAATAGTCACAGGGGAACCCTGCACCACTTGCTTGCTTGCTTTTGCATTCTCTCTGCTTGGAGTCCCCAACACCTATCTGTGGACTCCTGATTCTCCCATAAGAGCTGAAGGTCATGGCACTGCAGCTCCAGTTCCCTAACATGATCTGTAAGGAGCGGCAATTCAATGCACCTTGTGCAGATGTAGCTTTCAAGGAGATGGTAAGTTCCCAGAATTCCCACATCTCACAAGATAACACTGCACTAACTCTGTGATTATTCTGACTATTCTTCCTTGCTACTTGTACAATGTCAAAGAATAAATAATAATAATAATGCAAAATAACAAAATCTCATAATGAATACATTTTTGTAAATCTATCGAATGTTAGTTGGCTAAAAAATAATCAACAGTCTTAAAAGATCCCAAGTACTACATCCTACCATGGCAATATATTGCTTGCAACTATAGCATAAAGGTATAATTTACATTGAAACTTTTTCCAGAAAACATTGAACACAAAATATATTTGCACGCATTCTTCATGTCGAACTTACCACACTGTAGTCTCCACTTGAGTGTCATTTAACTGCTGGCAGTCCAACTGTGCAAAAAGTGGGAAAAGAACCTGAATACCACCAACAGAATGGATTGCACTATGGATCGAATGTGTCACAATTGCTTTTACATCCTAAATCAAAAAGAACAAAAGAAAAAATATAATTATACTCAAACAATTTCCATTTAAACAGCACCCTTAACATGGCAAAATGCTTCAAAGGCCCTGTACTTGAACATCATCAAGCAAAAATGGACACCAAATTGCAAGAGGAGAAATCAAAAGACAGACTAAACAGTGTCTCAAAGGAAAAGAATGTGGAAAAGCAAAGAATTTAATGGAAGAAAATACAACAGGCTTGGCCACTATAAATTCAGGTTTGGTTTCAGATCTAAATAAAATTACATATATATGTAGGAAGAAACAATGAGGGAATTTGAAAACAAGGATGTAAAGCTTAAAATCAAGCTGATGCTTAACCAAAATCCACTGTGAGACAACAAGCAAAGGGGTGATATGTGCTTCAGGAGTTGCCACAAGTTAGGACCCTGAGTTAGCTAGATGAACATTAAAGTGGCACAGTTAGCGTAGAGGCTAGCACAAAATTATTATAGCGCCAGTGACCCAAGTTCAAAGCCAGCACTGACTGTAAGGAGTTTGTACATTCTCGCTGTGACCTGCGTTGGTTTTCTCGAGGTGTTCTGGTTTCCTCCTACCTTCCAAAATATATGGGGTTGGTAGGTTAATTGGGTATAATTGTGCAGCATGGGTTTCATGAGCTGGAAGGGCCATCTACCATGCTGTATCACTATAAAAATGTTTCATATATCCTCAAAGGTATAAATAGCAAAAGGAAAATGAGCTTGACCTGCAGGGCAATAATTATGGAACTACAAGGCAGAGCCAGTTGCAGGCAATGTTTCAGAGCTGGAATAACAGACCTATTGAGCAGAAATTGATGAAAATAAATATCTCTTCATTCAGCGGGATCTAACCAATGTCGCTGGATACTCTTTGAAGTTACATTTAAAGATCAACACTCAATTTCTAAAGCAGCATTTTCAAAGCTGAAACATCAGTTTTCTGCAGATAGATATATTTTGAATATCAGGAAAATTAAGGGTTATGGTGAATGGATATTTAAGAGCAGTCAGATCAGCCATGATCTTTTTGAATGGAAGGGCAGACTCGATGGGCCAGATGGCCAACTCCTCCTATTTCTTGTGTTCTTATGAAAATAACAAATAAAATGCACTCCATATTAAGCACCTATTTAAAAAGAACTCCATTTAAGTTATTTGAAAAGCAGATAAATGTGAAATGATTACAATAAAAAAAGTTGAATGCATACCTGCAACATTAGAGCATGTGGAGAATGCACAAAAATAGAAGGGTTTTCCTTTGGTGATGACTCAAGGCAAAGCTGTGCATCGGTTGCTTTGGCATTATATGTGAAAGCAATACTGGTAGCCAGCTTCCCATCATACAATACTTGTTTGTGATGTTCAGCAAGGTGGATGTCACTCTCGGACTTAAATTTAAAGGTACTCTGAAAAACACAAAATGATTTTTACATGTCATGTTTGCAGCATTTAAGAATGGAGGCAGCGATTATTCACAAAGTTATATTTACCCATTAACAATGGCTTCAAAAATACACAGAAATTATTACTTACAGTATTTGACAAACCCATTCAAACTAATACACAAGTACTATTTTTTGAGAAATAGAACAATTGTGTTATTTTCTTACAGATTGAGTTTAAATTAATGTTTCTGTGAAACACTAAAATCAATACCCCTTTAAGCCTTAGTATTACAGAATTACTAATTCAGTATGGCAATAATTAACAATAATGCTTGAAATATTCAATGGTTCACTATTACTTTGAAGATGATATGTGAAAGAAAGTAAGAAGAATTCAAAGTGCAATTCAAAACTTGGCTGAATGGTGTACTAACAATAACCTCTCACTCAATGTTGCCAAAATTAAGGGACTGATTTTAGACTTCAGGAAGGGAAAACCCAGAGTGAACAATCCTGTGATCAGAGTGAACAATCCTGTGATCAGAGTGAACAATCCTGTGATCATTGGAGGATCAGAGGTAGAGAGGGGTAGCAAATTTAAATTCCTGGGAGTCACCATCTCAAAGGACCTTTCCTGAAACCAAGTTATCATGAAGAAAGAATGTTAGTGCTTTATTTCCTCAGGAGTTTGTCAAAATTCAATATGACCGGAATCCATGACAAACTTCTATGGGTGTGTGGTGGAAAGTATATTGACTGGCTGCATCATAACCTAGTATAGAGGCACCAATACTGCTGAGTGGAAAACCCTGCAAAAGGTAACCACTTGCAGCACAGAACAGGCCAGTTCGGCCCGACTAGTCCATGCCGTAGCAAATCCCCACCCTCCTAGTCCCACTGACCAGCACCCGGTCCATACCCCTCTAATCCCCCTCCTATCCATGTAACGATCCAATCTTTCCTTAAATGTAACCAATGATCCCGCCTCGACCACGTCTGCCGGAAGCTCATTCCACATCCCCACCACCCTCTGCGTAAAGAAATTTCCCCTCATGTTCCCCTTATAATTTTCCCCCTTCAATCTTAAACCATGTCCTCTAGTTTGAATCTCCCCCTTTCTTAATTGAAAAAGCCTATCCACATTTACTCTGTCTGTCCCTTTTAAAATCTTAAACACCTCTATCAAGTCCCCTCTCAATCTTCTACGCTCCAGAGAAAAAAGCCCCAGTCTGCACAACCTTTCCCTGGAACTCAGACCCTGAAATCCTGTCAACATTCTCATGAACCTTCTCTGCATTCTCTCTATTTTGTTTATATCTTTCCTATAATTTGGTGACCAAAACTGTACACAGTACTCCAAATTTGGCCTCACCAATGCCTTGTACAATTTCATCATAACCTCCCTACTCTTGAATTCAATACTCCGATTTATGAAGGCCAACATTCCAAATGCCTTCTTCACCACACCATCTACCTGAGTATCAGCCTTGAGGGTACTATTTACCATAATTCCTAAATCCCTTTGTTGCTCTGCACTCCTCAATTGTCTATCATTCAATGTATATGGCCTATTTAAATTTGCCATTCCAAAATGTAGCACCTCACATTTATCTGTATTAAATTCCATCAGCCATTTCTCAGCCCACACCTCCAGCCTTCCTAAATCACCTTTTAATCTACGGTAATCTACCTCACTGTCCACAACACCACCAATCTTTGTGTCATCCGCAAACTTGCTTATCATCCGCAAACTTGCTTAGTGAATGTAGCCCGCCCAGTAAGCAACAGGAAAATCTCTTCCCACCATCAAGAAAATCTGCATGAAATGCTGTCAGAGAACAGCAGCAATCATCAAAGATCCACACCACCCAGGACATGCTTTGTCTCGCTGTTGCCATCAGGAAAGCAGTATAAGTGCCATTAAACTCGCAACACCAGGTTCAGGAAAAGTTGCTACCCTCCACCATTAGACTCCACAACAGACTCAATCTGAGGCTCATTTAAGGACTTTAACATTGCACATTATTTATTACTGAAAATGTATTTATTTATATTGCACAACTTGAAATTTCGGGACCATCACAGTAAGAGGAAGAGCGAGGACTCGGGAGAGCTATGAGTGTTGAGAACCAGCTTTTGGTGAATGCATTTTAAAAGGGAGCATAGAGCAATTAAAGAGTTAAATAGAATGGAGATTGATGGGAGTTGAGTACTACAGATAAGGGACAGTGACAAATAAAGAGAGGGGAAGGTCAAGTGGATCGGCTAGTATGCGAGTGGCGCAGAGGAGTGGGTCTTTGAGGCTTAGGCTTGCGAAGCTTTGGCGAGCAGAGGCTGAGGATGAGCTTGTTTCCAGCAAGGTAAGGCCAGGTAGGAGCTTTGTATTTAAACAAAGAGTAGTTAATGGAGACAGCAGCTAGGGCAGTGGAATGCTCCAAATGCAGCATGTCAGAAATCTGGGACAGCACAACTGTCCCTGATGACTACACCTGCAAGAGATGCATCCAGATGCACCTCCTTGGAGACAGAATTAAGGAACATAAGCTGGATGATCTCCAGATCATTCAGGAGGCAGTAGCAGTGAGAGACAGGAGCTCCTGGGAAATAGTCACCCGCAAAAGTCAGAAGCCAGGGAGCTGAGTATCTGTTAGGAGAGGGAAGGGGAATAGGCAGACAGTGAAGAGCACCTCTCAACAATAGGTATACCATTTTAGATACAGTTGGGGGGGGGGGGGGGGGCAATCTACCAGAGACAAGTCATAGTGGGCACATCTCTCGCACAGAGACTAGCCCCTTGGCTCGGAAGGGAAGGGGAGAGGAGAGCTTTGGTAATTGGGGACTCGTTGGTTAGGCGAACAGAATGTTCTGTGAATGAAATCAAGGTTCCCATATTGTATGTTGCATCCCAGGTGCCAGGGTCAGGGATGTCTCTGATCAAGTTCACAATATTCTGAAGGCGGAGGGTGAGCAACCAGATGTTGTGGTCCACATGAGGACCAATGATTATAGAAAGGAGTAGCAATGAGGTCCTGAATAGGGAATATAGGGAGTTAGGAAAGAAATTAAAAAGCAGGAACCCAAGGGTGATAATCTCAAGACTGCTGCCTGTACCACCCTCCAGAAAGAGTAGGAATAGGAACTTATGGCTGAAGAGTTGATGCAGGGGTAGAGGTTCAGATTTATGGATCATTGGGATCTCTTCCAGGTAAGGTCTAACCTATACAAAAAGCAAAAAGGACAGGCTGCACCTGAACTGAAAAGGGACCAATATCAAGGCGGCCAGGTGTGCTAAAGCTTTTGGGGTTAGTTTAAACTAGTTTGGCAGGGGGCTGGGAATCAGAATGTGAGTGCAGAGATTAAGGCAAAAAATCAAAACCATGACGCCACATGTTCTAAGTTTTTGTGAGGAAGGACAGGCAGGTGATAAATGTGTCCAGTTAGAGGGGTTGAAATGTGTCTATTGCAATGCTATGAGTATTAGGAATAAAAGGGACTGTACGTAGAACTACAGTGTTGTGGCTGTTACAGAGACTTGGCTGGGGGAAAGGCAGAATTGGCCAATGCAGGTACCGGGTTTAAGTGTTTTAAAGGAATATGATTGGAGGTAAGAGGGGATGGGGGAAGGAGCAGCATTACTGGTCACGGATAATATCATGGCTTTAGAAAGGGAGGATGTTGCAGAGAGACTGTCTACTGAGAAGGGAGCAATAGGATGGGAGCAATCATTGTATAAGATGCAGTCTATAGGTCCCCAAATAGCCCTCAGGACACTGAGGAGCAGATAAGCAGGCAGATCTTGAAATGGTGCAGGAAATACAGGGTTGTTGTTAAGGGAGACTACAATTTCCTGACTGCAAGAGGGATAGATAGGATTGAATTTGTCAGTTATGTTCAAGAAGGATTCCTGACACAGTATGTGTGGACCAGTCGATAAGAGGAGAGGCCACAATGGATCCAATTCTGCGTGATGAACCTGGTCAGGTGGCGGACCTCTAAGTGGATGAGCATTTTCGTGAGTGTGACCACAACTCCCTGAGCTTTAGCAAAGCAATGAATAAAGATAAAAGCAGACAAAATGGGAAAGTGTTTAATTGAGGAAGGGATAATTATGATGGGATGAGGCAAGAACTAGCGAGAGTAAATTGGAAACAGGTGTTCGAGGGTGAAAGTACAGAACTAATATGGAAGAAGTTTAGGGACCATGTGCTGGGTTCAGAAGAGGCTTGTCCCACTGGGACAAGGAAAATATGGTAGGAAAATGGAACCACAGTTGACGAAACAGGTGAGGCACCTAATCAAGAGGAAGAAGGAAGCATATATTAGATATAAGAAGCAGTAAACAGGAAGGGTTCATGAGAAGTATGTTAGCCAGGAAGGAGCTGAAGAAAGGACTTAGGAGAGCTCAAAGTGGGCAAGAGAAGGCCTTGGCATGTAGAATTAAAGAGAACGTCACGGCATTCTATGTGTATGTGACAAACAGAAGGATGTCAAGAATGAAGGTGGAGCTGCTAGAGAATAAAGGCACCAACATGTGCCTAGAGCCAAAGGAGGTTGTGGAGGTGCTAAATGCTTCAGTATTTACAAAAGGATCTTGATCACAGTGAGGTCAGAATAAATAAGGCTTGTGTGCTCGACAATGTTGAGATTAAGGAAGAGTAAGTGTTGGATCTTCTTGTATATAAAAAAGATTGATCAAGTCCCTGCGGCCAGACGCGATATACCCCAGGTTGCGGTGGGAAGTGAGAGAAGAGATAGCTGGAGCAGTGGCTATGATCTTTGAGTCCTCTTTAGCTACAGGGGAGGTGACAGAGGAATGGAGAAATGCAAATATAGTCCAAAATGGAGGATATTCAAAAAAGTGAGGATCAAAGGAAAGGCTGGAAGTCATAGGGCGGCTTGGTTTTCGAGGAATATTGGAAATTTGGTTAGGAGAAAAATGTACCTATTCTGTTCTTTCCTATGTTCTGTTTTATTTCATATTTCTAATATCTGAAGTATTATGCTTTGTAAAATTTAATTTAAATGTAATAAATACAAAGATCTAAAACAGGTTCAGTGAGTATATTCACCACCAACATTATGAAATCTGAATAATGTTCCACAAATTGGCACTGCAGGTTCAGTCAACTAGTAGTTAAACTTGATTAGAAAGGTAATAGAACATATTAAGTGACCACATGTTAGTCGATCAGCATGCCAACACTCACTAAAATTATTTGCTTATGAATAATGCTGACTTAGACAAGATACAGGACGTAATCCAATATATGTCATCTTCCCAAATGAGAAGCCATTCAAATATGAAGTAAAATTATTTCATAAATATCGTCATGGATTAATGCACTTCTATGCATATGTAAAAGGTCAATGAATGAATAGAATTACAGATTTTATTTGAGACAAGTCATATCGGTTATTATGGCATTCTTGGAAAATGTGAGAAAAATCAGTCATTGCCCCTTTATTGAAAACAATAGGGGAAAGAAATTGATATTAAGTGGGAAAAGAATTAAACCCAACGATGATAGCATTTAAATAATTGCTCCTATATCTCACTCATAGGTTCAAAAAGTCACTTCAATGGTTCAAACAAAAGTTATCAACAGCTATATAATGAGTTGATTTCAGCATAAGGGAGAAAATTGAAACAAGCAGGACAAACCACATAATTAACAACATTAATACATGAAAATCATTATTAAAGCTATCTTATTAAGCAATGTGTGTCACATTTATATTTCTTCTACATTCTTCTCTACTGAAGATTTTACAACTAATAAAATGTTAAACTTGAAAGATAATGCACTTTACAATTTACAGTAGCCATTGAACAAAGATATGCATTGTTTTCAGAATGTTTTAAACAAATTGTTCAACATCTGCTTTTGGTATTCAGTTGACATATCTCAGTTTCTACACTAGATGGAAGCAAACCAATAAAAAAGCATGTAACCATAGAATGAAAAATAATAGTTCAAGAACAAAATAAAATGGTGTAGAAGTTACGAAGTAATTGTAAGGAATATAGAAAAACGTGTTTTTTATGTGACAATGAATGAAAAAAATACTTGAAAACTACCTGGTAGTACAGTGGAGTTTTGATTATCTAATACCTGAGATTAGTCAGGACAATAGTTTTCGTTGACTTGCATTTGTCTTTGGAGCTTGAATCTTTTTTCATAATTTTAAAATGTGTTCATATTTCATAAATACTCTGCATATACACATGATGATATAGAAAAAAATCTGAGAGTACCTTGTATCCAGGTCCCAATTGATGTATTGCAAATATTTGTGCTGGGTTAAGAGCTTCCGCAAAGACATAGACTGCTCCAAGCTGGCCACAGAATACTCTATTTGCATCTGCAGTTTCTGAAGATCCCAGAAAGCATTTGTCAAAACTCTGCAAAAAGAAATCAGCTATCATAACAATGGATATTGAAAGATTCTGCAGTAAACACAGAAATATTAACTTGATAAGATTATAACCAGTATCAGTTAAAAGATAGATCATAAACATTTTCTTGGAGAATCAAAAATAGCAAATTAACTCAGACAGTGCTGCCAAAGGGTTCTTTACCCATGGTACCTTTGTTGGCTCACTATTTTATTAGTTCCCATTCCCTGGTCATTTATCAAAGCCCAGCATATTCATAAAGTATACATTTCATTTCCCTTTAAGTTATTATGCGTAACACAGGTGGACAAGGTGGTGAAGGCAACCTATAGTATGTGTACCTTCATCAGACATAGCATTATACAAGAATTGGGATGTGAATGATGAGGCTCTATGGGACATTGGTAAGATTGTATCTTCAATATTGTATTCAAGTCCAGTCACAATATAATCGTAGAAATGTGATTAAAGTAGGGAGGGTGCAGAAAAATGTCATGGAACTGTAGGGCTTAAGCATATGGAATGACTGGATAACCTGGTCCCATTTTTCCTGGAACGAAGAAAGGTGAGAAATTATGAGGGCATAGAAAAGATGAATGGTCACAGACTAATTTCTTTAGTCTAAAACTAAAGGCGTATGCTTAAATTGAAAGGGGAAAGATTCAAAAGATACTTGAGTGATTTTTCCATGCAGAGGGGGATAGAAAAACAGAAGGAGCTGCCAGAGGAAGATGTAGAAGACATTTCAGATTTATTGTCATATGACATCACACACAACCCTGAGATTCCTTTTTCCTGTGGGTGTGGCAAAATTACCATTAATTGAGTGAAAAATGTAAACTGTACACAGGGTAAACATGTAAACAATCAAAAGAACAGTTAACAAGTAATGAATGTAAACAACTGACTGTGCAATTCAGAGAGAGCAAAGAAAAATCAATAAAGTGCACAAGTAAGAGTCCTTAAAATGGTCTCTGAATGACTTATTGTTGAGGATTCTGATGGTAGAGAAGCAGCAGCTGTTCCTGGACCTGGTGGTGCAAGTCTTGTGGCACCTACACCTCTTTTTTGATGGCAGCAGCAAGAACAGAGGGTGCGCTGAGTGGCATGGGTCCTTGATGATTGGTCCTGCCCCCCGCCAGCAGTGTAGATGTACTCAATAGTCGGGAAAGTTTTGCTCTAATGTCCTGGGCTGTGTCCACTGCTATACGCTCGGGGTATTGGTGTTCCCATACCAGACCATGATGCAGCCAGTCAACACCTATATAGAAATTTGTCAGAGTTTCTGGTGTCAAACAAACCTACAAACTCCTGAGGAAGTAGAGGCGCTGATGTGCTTTCTTCACGATGCCATAGTGCATTGGGTCCAGGAAAGATCTTCCAAGATAGTGACTCCCAAGAACCTAATTGTACACCACCTCATTTAAAAGGATGTGGACTAAAAGCAGGCAAATGGGACTAATTCTAAAATTACCATGGATGATTTGAGCTGAAGAGCCTGTTTAAATACTGTAAAGCTCAATGACTATCTGGTAGATTTGCTTCCAACAACCTTCAACATAATGTATCACAAGACCTTGTGAAAATTATTATATCCTCTTTGTTAATGATCAGATCTGAGAGCTCTGTTTATTCACCCTCATTGCTGTGGAAAATATTTTTTCATTATTTAATCATCACATCCCCAATGATTAGATAGATAACCATGAGAAAAATCCCAGATTTCAAGTCTCTCCACATAACTAAATATGTCTCAACTCTCTTCCAATACTTATTAATATACTTTTCAAAGGGTAATTCAAAGCATAAATATAGAAGTACTGGTTCATTGAGAAATAAGCTCCTAATATTGACTTTCCTGAATTTTTTTTTAAAGGTTTTTAATTCTCTACCTAATTTGAATGAATACATGCTAATTACAGGTGGAGATTTCAACTGTTGCTTAAATCCTTTTATTGACAGGTCCTCCGCCATTCAGATGCTTCCAAATAAATTAGTTAGTTATATTAACTCTTTCTTGGTGGATTACAATTTAGTTGATATATGGAGATTTTTTACACTCGAAGGAAAAGGATTTTTTTTTTCTTTTCTCATGTATATCACTCTAACATTGATTTTTTTTTAATTGATACACGACTGGTGCCTTCGATAGGGAAATGTGAGTATGATGCAATGAGTTTGATGCAATCACTGTTTCTAATCATGCGTCTTTAAAGCTTTCTGTTGAAATCTCAAGTGTCACTTCCAGAGTTCAAAAATGACAGTTCAATTCCACTCTGCTTCAGGATGAGAAATTCATTAGCTTTATTAAAGATCAGATCTCTTTCTTTTTTCAGACAAACTCTACTGAAATAATGGCCAATCTGGTAATTAGGGATGCACTTAAATCATTTTTATGAGGACAAATAATTTCTTATTCTGCTGGACTTATTAAATGCACTAAAAGTGAACTGATAATACTCGCTAACAGAATTAAAGAGATCAACAAATTATATTCTATGACTCCTAGTATAGACCTTTTTAAAGAAAAAGTAAAACTTCAAACTCAGCATGATTTATTATTAACTTACCCTAATGAGCATCAACTACTTAAACTTAAATCTCAATTTTATGTACATGGAGAGAAATCAGGTAAGGTGTTAACTAGTCGACTGAAGGCAGCAGCATCTAAATGATAAATTACAAAGATATGCAAGAAGGATGGAAACTTTACTTTTGATCATGCTGAAATTAATAAAATGTTTCAGGAATTTATTCATATATAAATTTCCTGATAATTCTATTTCAATGGATAGATTCTTGTAATGATTGAATATTCTCAAAATATCACAAGATTTGCTGGAAGCTCCAATTTCAGAGTTGGAAGTATCCCAAGTTCTTACTTCTCTTTAATCTGGCAAGGACCCAGGCCCAGATAATTTTACACTGGAGTTTTTAAAATCTTTTACTAATTACTTGCCCCTCAACTATTTAACATTTGACTTCCACCCCCTAAAATGATAGAATGAGAAGACGAAATGAACTGACCCAATGTGTAAAAGTAGATGACACAATTTTCTTGTTTATTTTCATCGTGTGGTGACATTGTTTAATGGGTTTATTGTATGGTGAACGCTTAATGGGTTTGGAGGGGGTGGGAGGGAGGGAGGGAAGGGAGGGGGGAAAAGGGGAGAAAATGACACTATGTATATTCAAGAGGGAAATGTTTCTGTGTATTTTGATTAATATGGTTCACAATGTGAAAAATTTTTTTAAATTTTTAAAAACTATTTAACATGCTTGAAAATTCCTTTTTTTTGGGACCATACTGGCAACTTTTTAATGAAGAGCTAATTTCATTGATTCCTAAAAAGATAACGATCTGACTGAATGTACTTTCTATAGACCAATTTCTTTGCTGAATGTAGATTTTAATGTTCTTTCTAACATTTTGGCTGATAGGTTAGAAAAAAAATCCTTCCCTCTATTGTATCTAAATATCAGACTGGATTTATTAAAGGTCACTAATCACATTTTAACATCGACATTTTAACATCCGTTGATTACTGAATATTATTTATTCCACTACGGATATAAATCCAGAATGTGTAGTTTCACTAGAGGCTGAAAAGGTTTTTGACAGTGGAGTGGAACAATTTATTTGAACCATTAAGGAGATCTAAATTTGGTATGTACTTTATCATGAATTAAATTGATTTATAGTACCCACTTAGCTATGGTGATTACTAATAATTTTAAAAATCTTTATTTAGGCTGTTTAGGGAAACTAGGCAGCGAAGTTCCTTTAGCCCCTGGCTATTTGATTTAGCTTTAGAACCTCTGGCGGTAGCCCTTAGAGACACTCATGAGGTTCAAAGGATTGTCAGAAATGCAGTAACTCATAAGGTTTCTTTGTATTGTAATGGATAAATATTTGGGAGTATTTGGTAAAATTAGAGTGGGTTACATACATACACACATTTTAAAACAGATCTTATTCGAAATACTGAAGAACTCATATTCACTAACATTGCAGGATCTATCGAGACTTTTATGCACATTTCACAAGTAGATGCTAATTGAAATGATGTCATGAAATGAAGAGCCATTGTTTGGAGGAGACAAACTGGCTGTTTAAAAGTACCTACAGTGTGCTCACAGGAAAGTCACTACTGGGTTTTATTTATCTAAGACAACAGCTTGACCAAGGGGGAGAACTCCTGTTATTTGCTGAAGAAGGTGGGGGTTTTTGGAAGTGAGAGAGTCACATGGGCTTTCTGGCAGTCTCGGTTGCAGAGAGAGAGAGAAGACAAGTTCAAGAAGCTCTCACAGCTAGTGTGTGTGTGACAATGAAAGCAGATGAACATGCAAGCCAGGAAAAGCAGGTTGGAAACAGAAAAGCTCCAGAGAGGCGGATGGCTGAAAGTGTTATCTTGGAATAAGTGGAACAGAAAGGAACTCTGTAGTAGCCTGAAAGAAAGGTTACCATCTGGAGAACCTTAATGGGGCAAATGTCATAAGCGAGACATTGAGGTGACTAATGGTGGTACCTCAGTTGTGGAAATCCTGAAACAACAAATTTCTCTCTGCAAACCCTACAAGAACCTTCCTCAGCAGTAAACATTTACTTTTCGAGCACCAGAGCCCGGTGAACTTTAGACATGTTAAATTCTGTGCACAGTATAAGAACCGCCTGCAACCAGAGAACTTGGAAAAAGGAGAAGTGAGATTGAACTTGTTGGAATCTAGGGGTTAAAACATTATGAAAGAAATTATTAATTAAAAAGTTTATATTTACTGCATGGTTCAGGGAAAAAGAGGAATGTGATTAAGTGGCAATCACAGCATGGAGCAAAGTTGGCTGAGCAAAATTGTCTGCTCCCAAATACAGGGAGAGGAAATGCATAAAACGATTTAGGAGGAATGCTCAAACTGAAGGAGGTGGTGGGTAGCACAGGAGACACAGGCCAAACCAGAACAAAGAATGGCCTGCAAGAAACAAAGGGAATGGAAAACCAGTCTAGGAAGAAGATTAAGGCATGAGGAGGTGTTAAAGAGAACAGCAGAAATTGGCCAGATAGGAACAGAATGGTGATTAGAAATATCTGGGGATGAATTAATTTCTGATCAAAACAACAGGATAGTCTGGCCTGGAGGATTAAAATGGGAGCGCTACACCCCAGATATCTGCAAAACAGGAGATGACTTGTGATCACCCTTATGGAAAAGATCTAGCAAAGGAAGACAACTTTTGTTCTGTATGATAATGAAATCTAGCAAAGGAAGCCAACTTTTGTTCTGTATGATAAGGTTGATCTATATAAACTGAGCCAACTGAACAATAGGGGTTAGTCTTGGGGAATAGCTCACTGTGCATGTGACCTACGAACTAACGACTGATCCAGAGCTCTGTTAAGTTTTATTCTTGTGCTGTGTAATAAATTGACTGTTGAACCGAATACCTTCTCCTATCACTTCATTCAAAGAACACGCTGGACTCAGACCACACATAGACTAAATTAAGAGTAAGGTAAAAGCCAGAGTCCGACAATTTGGTGATCCCGACGTGAAGAAGATGGAGAAGTGACGGAAGAAAAAGATACAAAACACCGGTCGATTGTGCTGTGGTGATGACAACAAGTGGCCATTCAACAAAAGGAGGTAAGCAGACGCCTGTTTAAACGAAGTTCTGCTATTGGCAACGATAAAATTGTGTGTTGTCACTACTCTGCAAAAGTCCTAGTTAAAGCCAAAGAATAAAGCTTCAGGGGTTAGAAGCCCCTGTAAGAAGTGGGGGTTAGAGTCCCCTGCAAGAAACGGGGGTTAGAGTCCCCCGTAAGGAACTGGGGTTAGAGTCCCCTGCAAGAAAAGGGGGTTAGAGTCCCCTGCAAGAAAAGGGGGTTAGAGTCCCCTTAGTAGAACGGGGTTAGAGTCCCCTGTAGAAAAAAGGGGTTAGAGTCCCCCTAGTAGAACGGGGTTAGAGTCCCCTCGTAGTGATCTCGAGATATTGGTTTAGACACTTGGCCAAATAGAATAAGGTGTATTGTGTTATAGTTATTTGTTTCTATAGTGTATAATAAGTATTTGGTTAAGAATCGTGTATCATAATAGTGTACAATAAGTATTTGTTTAAGGATCGTGTACCATAGTAGTGTATAATAAGTATCTGTTTAAGAATCGTGTAGTGTATCATAAATAGTTTATAATAAGTTTTTGTTTAAGGATTGTGTACAGTGTGCCGCTGGTGTTTATAATAACGTGGGAAGGGTCGAAGTAGATTGCAGGGTGGCAAAATCCTACCAGGGGAGAGACCCAGTGAAGTACTAAGTCTAAAGGGTTAAAAATCGGAACATAAGATGGAAGGAGTAATTAGGGATGAAGGGCAAGAGTTCGGGGAAGACGGATGGGTTCCCCCATCTGTAAACCGACAGTGGGAAAAAACAAGGAATCAATTACTGGGAGGATTACCGAAGGGAGAGGAGGTACAGACTATGGCACGGTACGAACAGATATGGAAAGAGCTGCAGAGTCAGGGGAAGATACCGCTAGGGTTTGAAAAGATCCGGCTTGTAATGTACTTGGGAGAAGCCGAGAGGGAAGCGGCAAAGGAGGTACAGGAACATTAGGCAAAGGGACAAGGATCTATCTGGAATAGAAGAAGGCTTAAACAGCAGAAGGAAGCGAAGGAACAGAGAAGGACAGATTTACATAATATGACATTGGCTTGCATGGCTGTGGAAGCGAACCTTCAGCATGCTACTAAAAAGGCATCCCCTATCACAAAGGAGTCAGAGGATGAGGAGATCTTGACCTTTTTCAGTCAGTGTAAGGAGAGTTGGACGGATAAAGCAGGAGTACACCCAGCCATAGAAGCCTTGCAGCCTACACTATTTAAGTCTGCAGTAACGAGCGGGCTGCCAGCTGTAGTCAGGGAGGCGTTAGAGAATAACCCTGATATTCCTGGTTGCTCGACTGAGCAATGGGAAAAACATTTGACCCATCACATGAAATGTTACAGGGCTAAGCAAAAGGAGGACAAACAAACTACGGAGTCGGCACAAGTGCAACTCCTTAAACTTCAATTGGACGAGGCTAGGAAAAAGGCAAACGAGGCAAAAAAAGATTTCCTCAAAGGGTGCGAACCAGATGATTCAGCAGCCACCGCAGCCACCACAAGGGAATAATATGAGTTGGCACCCGGCCCCAAATTGGGCACCGGGTCCCACCTATGTGGGCAGAACGGGAGGTCCAATGGGGGGATTCCGAGTAAGAGGGAGAGGTCAGGGTGCTCCACGAATGCAGCCAGCCGTATGTTTTGTATGCGGTCAGCCAGGACACTGGAAGAGAGACTGCCCCCTAGTTTGGGGACCTCAGGACACTGGGGGAAGGGGATATGGACCACAACAAAATGAGCATTGGGTCCAGCCCCAGAGATCGTCAGTGCCACCCCCGGTACATCAGGCACGCCATGCGGCTCTAGCTCTGAAGAGACAATTCCCTTTGCTGACAGAGGAGGAGCAATATTGCCCACAGTGACGGAGCCCGAGCACCCACGAGCAGGCAAGGTTGGCAGACCCTTTCCTGCAGATTAAAGTAATGGACATGGAAGTATCCTTTTTAGTGGATACGGGAGCCAGATTTTCAACACTCACTGGCGCTGAGTTTCAAGATAAAACATCATCCAGCTGATAGGGTTCTTGGGTACACCTGAAAATCTGCTGTTTTCTACACCACTAGTCACTTCTGTGGCGGGACAGACTTTTACACATCAATACATTTTGTCAGCCAGGTGCCCTACCAATCTTTTGGGCAGAGACCTGTTGGTCAGGTGCGGAGCATCGATCCTTTGTGGACCCAGTGGAATAGAGGTCACCTTTCCAAATGGATATTCTATGAACTGTTCATTAACTACACTTCATTCCGGTTCTCAGATGTTGTTGGCGGCAGCTGGAGGATCCGCGTCTGAGGGACAATGGGCTGACATTTACTGGGGGCTGTTGGACCCGGAGGACCCACAAAAGGGAGGGCTGCTAAAGCTTTATAATCAATGGAAGCCGTGGATCCAGACGTTACACCCGTATACCCCTCCCTCAGACCCCCCCCATATGACCCTCTTTTATGATAGGGATGGGGATGAAATGTATCAGCATGCCTTTTATGAAGAGGTAGAGAGCATGCAATGGGAGATTAATTCGGACTACATAGTGGTAGGAAAGGAGGGAGTGGCCGCTACGGTAGCACTGACATCTGAGCAGCTGGAATGGTATGTGATGGCGGGTGAGGCCATTCCTCATGTCACCCTTGCAATTGGCACTACTCACCAGGCAAAAGATTTGGGACCGATGTGTCAGAACTTGATGTCCCTAAGTGACTGGTCCGATACCCAAATACCGACAGTGCAGTTCTCCTCATCTGGTCAGGCATACAGGATTTTGTCCCCGACATATGATCGAGTCCTCCTTGAGCATAGACAGATTGAACGCTTTCATGGTAGAGAGAAGATGGATCACCCCGACTCGGCCCCTATGCTAGATTCTCTCCCTGAGAACCTGTGGTCAGTGGGATCAGCAGATGTGGGTTTTTGTCAGCAGGTTGATCCCATAACCTTCGAACTGTCAGATTACATCCCAATTTGGCAGATGCAGTATCCCCACAAACCTGAAGCTGAGGAAGGTTTGGCAGATACCATTGATGGCCTTATGTATTCATGGATGTTGGAACATTCATGTTCTAGTTGGAATACACCCATCTTACCTGTTCCGAAACAGGACACGGGCAAATATCGGATGGCCCATGACTTAAGGCGCATCAATCGTATTGTGCGAACACCCACAGTTTCAGTACCAAACCCATATACTGCCATGACTGCTTTAACCCCTAACCACGAGTGGTTCTCTTGCATAGATTTAGCGAATGCTTTCTTTTGCTTGTCGCTGGCAGAACCATTAAGAGATGTGTTTTCATTCACGTATAGAGGTAGAAAGTTGCGGTATACTAGGCTTCCGCAGGGCTTTATTTTATCTCTAGGGGTTTTCAATCAGGTGTTGAAAGAACAGCTGGGGGGGCTAGCACTGCCAGGCGGGGTAGTTCTGATCCAGAATGTAGATGACATCCTATTAGCAGCACCTGATCATACTTCCTGTTTGGAGGCCACCTGTCTCCTGCTAGTGCAGCTGTTCAAGGCAGGCTTTAAAGTCTCTCGCTCAAAGCTGCAATGCTGCAGACAGGTGGTCACCTTTTTAGGTAGAATGGTCTCAGTGAAAGGCACAGGGATTTCCCCTGCACATCGAACAGCGATACTACATCATCCAAAACCAAAGACAGTTAAGGAGATGCTTTCGTTTTTGGGTTTGTCAGGTTATAGTAAGCAGTTTATCCCAATGTATGGTGAGCAATGAGCTCTCTGAACCCTTCTCCATTAACAATGGCGTGAAGCAAGGCTGTGTTCTCGCACCAACCCTCTTTTCAATCTTCTTCAGCATGATGCTGAACCAAGGCATGAAAGACCCCAACAATGAAGACGCTGTTTACATCCGGTACCGCACGGATGGCAGTCTCTTCAATCTGAGGCGCCTGCAAGCTCACACCAAGACACAAGAGAAACTTGTCCGTGAACTACTCTTTGCAGACGATGCCACTTTAGTTGCCCATTCAGAGCCAGCTCTTCAGCGCTTGACGTCCTGCTTTGCGGAAACTGCCAAAATGTTTGGCCTGGAAGTCAGCCTGAAGAAAACTGAGGTCCTCCATCAGCCAGCTCCCCACCATGACTACCAGCCCCCCCACATCTCCATCGGGCACACAAAACTCAAAACGGTCAACCAGTTTACCTATCTCGGCTGCACCATTTCATCAGATGCAAGGATCGACAATGAGATAGAAAACAGACTCGCCAAGGCAAATAGCGCCTTTGGAAGACTACACGAAAGAGTCTGGAAAAACAACCAACTGAAAAACCTCACAAAGATAAGCGTATACAGAGCCGTTGTCATACCCACACTCCTGTTCGGCTCCGAATCATGGGTCCTCTACCGGCATCACCTACGGCTCCTAGAACGCTTCCACCAGCGTTGTCTCCGCTCCATCCTCAACATCCATTGGAGCGCTTTCATCCCTAACGTCGAAGTACTCGAGATGGCAGAGGTCGACAGCATCGAGTCCACGCTGCTGGAGATCCAGCTGCGCTGGATGGGTCACATCTCCAGAATGGAGGACCATTGCCTTCCCAAGATTGTGTTATATGGCGAGCTCTCCACTGGCCACCGTGACAGAGGTGCACCAAAGAAAAGGTACAAGGACTGCCTAAAGAAATCTCTTGGTGCCTGCCACATTGACCACTGCCAGTGGGCTGATATCGCCTCAAACCGTGCATCTTGGCGCCTCACAGTTTGGCGGGCAGCAATCTCCTTTGAAGAAGACCACAGAGCCCACCTCACTGACAAAAGGCAAAGGAGGAAAAACCCAACACCCAACCCCAACCAACCAATTTTCCCCTGCAGCCGCTGCAACCGTGTCTGCCTGTCCCGCATCGGACTTGTCAGCCACAAACGAGCCTGCAGCTGACGTGGACTTTTACCCCCTCCATAAATCTTCGTCCGCGAAGCCAAGCCAAAGAAAAAAAAATGGTGAGTTGATACATCCACTGCGAACTTTGGTGAATGAGCAGGGGATGAGGAATCTGGGAGCTACACTTGATTGGACTGCACAGGCTGAGATGAGTTTTATTCTATTGAACCAAGCTCTTACAACAGCTATAGATTTGGCGATTCCAAATTATAAACTACCTTTCTTTTTGGATGTTTCTGAAAAAGCACACACAATTGATGGGGTGGAAGATGTGTGCTCATGTATGTGAGTATCACACTAGACCCGACGGAAGACAGACACCCACCATGTACGAGACATGCAGCGGGAGTAGCAAAGATTCTACAAAAGGTGGCACACATAGTAATGGGACATCGCCTGACGGTATTAACAACACATAGTATTGTAGCATTTGTGAGCTCGACAGCATTTACAATGACTTCGCTAAGGCAGACGAGACTAGAAAAGATCCTGAATGCTCCAAATGTTACGTTTACCAATGAAGGCATTAACATGGCAGACAATATGGGAGAGGGAGAACCACATTGTTGTGAAAAGAGGGTAGTAAAGGATATTAAAATAAGACCTGACTTACAGGCTACACCCTTGAGAGAACCAGATGAGACCTTATTTACAGATGGTTGTTGTTACAGACACCCCACGGATGGATTGAAAGCCGCCTATGCGGTGGTACGAAAAACTACAGGAGGATTTGAAGAAATCATTACAGGGGCAGTGAGAGGAAAGGAGTTAGCACAACTGGCAGAACTACAGGGAATGATAGCAGCATTAGAATGGGCAGAAGGAAAGGAGGTAAATATATATACAGACTCAGCATATATGGTAGGGACAATACAGGTTGAGCTTAGTCAATGGATTAGAAGTGGGTTTTTAACAGCAGCAATGACCCCAATTAAACACGAGAAGGACGTTAGGAAACTGGCTGAGACCCTCTTGAAACCAAGGGCATTAGCAGTTATTAAATGTAAAGGACATGATAGAACAGATACGATGGTAGCTCGGGGAAATCAGGAAGCGGACATGGCCGCTAAAAGGGCAGCAGGATACGGCCCTCAGTTTATTATGATACCGGCAGACAGAACAGCGCATGACTTATTACCACCGTGTAGGGTAGAAGTAATAATACAGGAACAAGCAAAGGCATCACCTCAGGAAAGGATGGTATGGGAGGAAAGGGGGGAAACCGAGGATCAAGAACTGTGGAGATCGATAGACAGTAGGCCAGTTTTACCATCTGGACTCATGAAACCCCTCCAAGAGGAGGCGCATGGGTTAACACACTTTGGAAAGAAGCAGATGATAAGGTATTTGATACATTGGTGGCACCCCTTCCTGCCGACGATGGGGGAGAACCATACTAGAGAGTGTGAGGTATGTATAACTTTCAATGTCAAGGCGACTGTAAAGCCACATGAATGACAGTTCCCGTTACCTAAGTTACCAGGGCAGGAAATTGTACTTGATTATACGGACATGATTGAGAGGGTAAGTGGCTAGCGATACCTCTTAGTAGCAGTAGATGTGTTCACAGGGTGGCTGGAGGCAATCCCTGCCAAAAGAGAAGATGCAAGGACGGTATGTAAATTCCTGATCAACCAGTATATTCCGAGACACGGATTTCCTAGAAAAATTAGGTCCGATAATGGAAGTCATTTTAAGAATAACGATCTACAGGAGGTAGAAGCAATGTTGGGATTGAAACATGCCTTTGGAACGGTGTACAATCCACAATCCCAAGGGAAAGTGGAGAGGATGAACCAAACAATAAAAGGTAAGATCGGGAAAGTACAGGCACGGACCAAACTAAATTGGGTGGATGCGTTGCCCCTGGCATTAATGTCAATAAGGAGTTTGGTAAGTTCTGTGACAGGCTTTACTCCATATGAACTACAAACGGGGCACCAGTTTCCGGGACCGGGAACCGGAATTCAGACTACGAAGAATGAAGTAAGTTCAATGGGATGCAAGCTTTATTATGATAAACTAACGGCTCTGGTGTCAGATTTTTCACAACAGGTTACAAGTCCCAACAGAAAAGGGGAAACACCGATACCTTCAGTCGCAGAGTGGGTTCTGCTAAAGGTCATCAAGAGAAAGTGGTCAGAGCCCAGGTGGACAGGACCCTACAGAGTGGTGGAGAGGACGTCCCACGCGGTTCGACTACAGGGAAAAGGCGAGACGTGGTATCATTGGAGTCAGTGAGCAGCAACGGACCCACCAACACGGACACTGGAACAGATTCGAACGGAGGTGACTGAGAACCTGTGAAGCAACTACGGACTAAGAACTTTTTGAACGGGTCCCTTTAAAGAGACTATTGGATTACGGTGACTGTATTTCAGTATTTGAAGTGATATTTCTATATTGAAGTCAACAGAATTTTGGGGGCTGTGATGGACACTATGTGGGGACTATGGGTGATGTTGTTCCTAGCCCTTGAAGCATTTGGAGAAGTAAACAACTGTACAAAGTGTTTGTGGTCAGCCTGGGAGGCCCATAACGAACCGAAACAGTACGTTGCGGATTGGACTGACATTCCTGAACACTGTGTTGGGGCCCCCACTGGACTGAAGTGTGTACATAATGGCCAAGTTTGTGAGGTTAAGTTTAACAAGGGGTCGGAGATGCCGGTCCTTGCAAAAACTCCTGAGGTCTTGGTCCCATAAGTTAACTGGTGGTTGGTCTCATTTTCATGAGACCAAAAGGGGGACTGTTGGAATCTAGGGGTTAAAACATTATGAAAGAAATGATTAATTAAAAAGTTTATATTTACTGAATGGTTCAGGGAAAAAGAGGAATGTGATTAAGTGGCAATCACAGCATGGAGCAAAGTTGGCTGAGCAAAATAGTCTACTCCCAAAATACAGGGAGAGGAAATGCATAAAACGATTTAGGAGGAATGCTCAAACTGAAGGAGGTGGTGAGTAGCACAGGAGACACAGGCCAGACCAGAACAAAGAATGGCCTGCAAAAAACAAAGGGAATGGAAAACCAGTCTAGGAGGAAGATTAAGACAGGAGGAGGTGTTAAAGAGTACAGCAGAAATTGGCCAGACAGGAACAGAATGGTGATTAGAAATATCTGGGGATGAATTAATTTCTGATCAAAACAACAGGATAGTCTGGCCTGGAGGATTAAGATGGGAGCGCTACACACCAGATATCTGCAAAACAGGAGATGACTTGTGATAACCCTTATACAAAAGATCTAGCAAAGGAAGACAACTTTTGTTCTGTATGATAATGAAATCTAGCAAAGGAAGCCACCTTTTGTTCTGTATGATAAGGTTGATCTATATAAACTGAGCCAACTGGACAATAGGGGTCAGTCTTGGGGAATAGCCCACTGTGCAGGTGACCTACGAACTAACGACTGATCCAGAGCTCTGTTAAGTTTTATTCTTGTGCTATGTAATAAATTGACTGTTGAACCGAATACCTTCTCCTATCACTTCATTCAAAGAACACGCTGGACTCAGACCACACATAGACTAAATTAAGAGTAAGGTAAAAGCCAGAGTCCGACAAACTGTGAACCAAAGAACTTTTCTTAAATTAACACACACATCATACACGTGTGCTGAGTATTAGAAGGGGGTTAATTTGGGTTCGTTAAGTATAGAGATAAGTTAAAGTTTGATTCTGTTTTCATGTTTAAAGATAATTAAAAACAACTTGTTTAAGAAAATACTTGTCATGGTGAATGTCTATTGCTGCTGGATTTTGGTGTCCTTTGGGCTCGTAACAGTATGCAGATGACTTATTAGTTTATATTTCAGATCCCGAAATATCTATCCCAGCTATGTTATCTGTGTTTTCTCAATTCAGCTTTTTCTCTGGATATAAATTAAACCTTCAATAAAAGTGAACTTTTTCTGATTAATATGCAGGTCCCTATCTACATTCAAGTTCCATTAAAGATTGCCAGAGATATTTTCACATACTTAGGGGTTAGAATTACAAAATGATTTAAAGATTTATATACCATATTACTGGATTTTCCAATTTAATATCCATCAGATCTTGTTAATAATATTTTTCAATTGAATCATTCTCAGAAAGGATTACCAAATATTTCTCCTTTATTCGAGTATGTGAGATTGTCTTTTTCTAGATGGTCTCCTTTATCATTATCTCTAATCAGTTGTATTAATTCAGTTAAAATTATATTACCTAAGATTTTATATCTATTCCAAGCAATTCCAGTTCTCATCCTGAAGTCTTTTTTTATATAATATGGTTCAAAATTTCTTCCTTTATTTGGAAGAACAAAAACTCTAGAATTAGTAAATTTAATTTACAAAAATTGAAAAAAGATAGAAGTATGGCCCTATCTAATTTTAATTTTATTACTGAACTGTTAATATTTGTTATCTAATTTTTTGGATTTTTTATTGACAAATTGAATCATATATATTTAGAATTAAAATCTATACAGCAGTCTCTTTATGGGGTAATTCTCTTCCATTTAGTTTTTGCAAGATCAATAAGGATATATCTAATCCAATACGCAAAGAGACATTGTGAATCTGGTTCTAATTTAGGAATTTTTTTTAATTTAGGATTTTTTTAATTTAAAAAACTTTGTTTTATCTAGTGCTATCTCTCAATTATTTTTTTTCGGCCATCAATAATTGATCAATCCTTTTCTATATGAAAAATCAAAGGTATCATTGCAAATTTATTTAAGGGAGATTGTTTAATGTCTTTTGAACAACTGGCAACTAAATATGACTTCCTAAATATTCATTTTTTAAAGTTACTTACAGTTTAAAAATTTCTTAAATACCATATTACTGGACTTGCCATTTTTATATCCACCAGATCTTGTTAATAATATTTTTCAATTGAATCATTCTCAGAAAGGATTACCATATATTTCAGCATATAAGTCGAATCGTGAAACTAAAAAAAAACTCTCAAAAAATTGGAATCTACTAACATGCCAGATATACTTTTCAGACCTTAAATTCAGCTCAAATCCAACCTGCACTGATCTAGCATATATGCCAAATCAATTTTTCGAGGGTTGACATAAGTCGATATTTGAAAAACCACAAAAAAACCTGACTGCAATAGATTTTCATTTGAGATATTTATTGAAAACAACACAATTACATCCTTCAAAATTGCCATCATTGTCTGAAAACAACAACATATTTAGAACCCTTCAAAATCACTCTCGCAATCATCATCTGGAGCAAAGATGGCAGCAAGCACATCCATACTCTCACTGTTTTAACAGTCATCATATGGATCACAGTCTGTATCCAATGAGACTGTTTCATCTTCGTCATCAGGTTCCCACAATTGCACAAGAGATATTACACTTTTTAAAATGATTTTATCACAGTCTCTATATTAACTTTGTCCCATGCCTTGAGCATGCATTGCCCCACCTTTTGTAAATGACTTTTCTGCACTCAACATCCATGTATTATTCCATTCCTTGCACACATGGTCTTTGAATGGTTTGTTCAAGCAGACATCAAGAGGTTGCAATTTAGTCGTCAAACCACCCGGGATAACCACCGTAAGTATTATGTAGTGCTAATCTACTTTTCGTGTTCTCATTTAAAACATATCCCAGACCAACAAAATCCGTTTTTCACGTAAACCATCTGGTCGCCTGTTCCACACACATAGTCTATCCATAGTTTTACACCATTCTCATCCATTCATCCTTTTTCATGAAAATGTACAAAAATACCTGGAGGGAATTTCATTTTCGGTTTAATTTTGTGTTTGAAGATTATCATGGGCCATGCACTACAACTCTATGGTAAACCTGGTCCTTTCATGGCCTGTACTTGTGGTTTGGTGTTTCTGCTGGCTACGTGTAATGAACTGGTGAAAACTTACAACTTTATGATCAAGATCTTTTGATAGTTTCTGTGCAATTTTTGTTTTTTTGGTGTAATACCTGATTTTTCCTGTTCATGAAACAATTGTACCAGTCCACTGTAGCCTCAAGATCATCACTGCAACTTGTCCCACTGCAGTTCGGGTGGCGAAATAGTAATCTTGCCTCTGTTCATGTACCCATTCTGCAGTGTGATTTTCAAACTCTGGCCAATGAGTGATTCCTTTTCTCAAAGAACATTGCCTTTTTGGTATTTTTCTTAAAGACTTTTCTTTCTTCCTCCAGTCTCTTACCAACTTCTCATACACATGAAATTTTCTTGTAGAAGTGTTAATTGAACTGACCTCATAAAATGCTTGACTATTGTCTTGCTGTAGTCATGCTGTGTATCAGTACCCTTTCTGCAAAGTGCTCACAGAAAGGTCAATTCTGGATTGTTTACCTAAGATAACAACTTGAGAAGAAGAAAGAAAGAACTGTTGTTTGCTGGAAAAGGTGCGGGTTTTGCAAGCCATGAGTCACATGCTCTCTTTGGAATTTCAGTTGGAAAAGACAGAGTGTTGAGTTAACAGCTCAGCCAGTCAATGTATGGGACACTGACAAGTAACTGAAAAGTGCAATCCAGGGAAAACTGTTTGAAACAGAAGAAAGCAAGTTCCAGAGCAGTAGATGGCTGGAAGTGCTATCTGTCTGATGTTTCTCTTGAAATAGAGGAAGGAATGGAACTCTGTGGTAGCTTGGAGAAAGAGGTTACCATCTAAAAGACTCTGATAGGGCAAGTTTCATCAGAGAGACCCTGAGGTGACTAGTGGTGGTACCTCAGTTGTGGAAATCCTGGAGCAACAAATATCTCTCTGCAAACCCTACAAGAACCTTCCTGAGCAGTAAACAATTGCCTTTCAAGCACCAAGCCTGGTGAACTTTATACATGTTAAATTCTGTGCACAGTATGGTGATTGCCTGCAACCAGAGAACTTGGAAGAAGGAGAAGTGAGAGTGAACTGTGAACCAAAGAACTTTTCTTGAATTTACACACACATTACATACACGTGCGCTTAGAATTAGAAGGGGGTAATTTGGGTTAGTATATAGTATAAGAATAGAGTTAAGTTAAAGTTTGGTTCTATTTTCATGTTTGAAGTTGATTAAAAATAACTTTTGTTTTGAAAGCCACTTGTCTTGGTGAATGTCTATTGCTGCTGGGTTTTGGAGTCCTTTGGAAAAATATTGTATTTTCAGTTTCATTCCCTTTTCTTCATTGTACTGTATTTATTATAAAAACCAATAAAAAAGATAGAAAAAGAAAGAAAACAAGTATAGAAAAGTTTTGCAAAAAAATAAAAAACATGAAAAACTGTAAATTATGAGTGCCAATTTAATCTTTTTTTACATTATACTCCATGTAAAAGAAACACTATTTTCAGGGTAAGGGCAGAGGGGCCAGGTTTAATATTATAAAGTTGATTTTCAGTTTCTTTGAAAACATCAACAATTGGTAAACTAATAATTACACCACCAGAATTTGCATTTCTAATGTGGCTGTACAATTAGCATTCAGTACAAAACAAACAGCATTGGTAAAAGAACAAACATGGAAATCTACTTCATTCAAAGAATGCAATATTGCAGTCTCTGGAAATACAAAGTTGAATCAATAAATCAGTTATCATTGTTAATAAAACTGAAAATGTTCAAACCTAGTTAAATTTTTAACCTAAAAATTGTAAATGACTCTTTCTGGTATTGAAAAATGACTTTCAAATACGCACTCTCTCTATTCCATGACAAGAAATCTGCTGAACCATGTTTTTATTTTAAATATCTGTTTATTACATTTCAGATTCAAACTTACTTTCAGGAGTATTTCATAAATTATATTCCTCTTCATGAAAACATGAATAAATAAGCTTTTTTTAAACTCATCTGTTTTGTTGTCTTGAGGAATTTTTCACTTGCAACTTACTTCAAAACTCATTAACTTCTTTCTCCTTCACTGTTGATCAGAACAATCTATCAGAACAATCTAAGATGCATAAAAATATTGGAATATGTTTATCCTTCATTCTCCAAACACCATCATGCAACTGCCCCTTTTTTTATTTTTAGCCTTGTGCAACAATGGACTTACATCATTGGTGTTGACATGCCAAGCCATATCTCCATAGGAAACCAGCTGACCATTGACATAGCAACGAATCTCACTATTCCTCCAACGATTATAGATGTGTACAATGCTGATCATATACCACTGAAAAATATGTATTCAAATTATATTATCCATACATGAAATCTCACAATTGCCCCATACTAAATGTGGGACAATCTATTTATTTAAAACGCCATTAAGTACACCAATCAAAGTGAGTATTCACAATACTGGCTAGAGCAACAAAAAAAATGAACATTATCTATCCATTTAATTTTTATTTACCTTAAACAAGCTTCTGGTACTCATCTTTAATGTTTTTGTATTTAACAATAGAACAATTGTCTTCCACAATCTGCTGGAGGAACTCAGTGGGTCAAGCAGCATCTGAGTTGTCAAAGTTTCAGACCAGAACCCTTCATCGGGACTGAAAGTACAGAGAGTGATAGCAAGTACAAAAAGAACAGGGTGGGAGGAGTTGGCAGGGGCCAGTAGAGGGGTAAAGGATGATGGACAGAGGTACTTGAATGCAGATGCAAGCCTAAGTGTAAGAGAGACAAGAGAAACAAAAGGGTCAGGTGCAGAGAGATATATCATGCATGGTTAGGGGAGTGGGTGGAACCAACGACTGCCAGCACAAAGAGGGAGTAGGATAAGAATGAATGCAGTTTAAGTAGGGTGCATGAGAAAGGGGGAAAATGGACAGGGAGAAGAGGAAAGGCCTAAGAACTGAAATAGCACAGAATAGGAAAGAGGGGTCATACTACCCGAAACTGTAACATTCAATGGACTGCAGACTCCCCAGGCAGAATATGAGATGCTATTCCTCTAGTTCACATTGGGCCTCACTATGGGAATGGAGAAGGTTGAGGATAGATAAATTAGTCAGAGAATGGGAAGGGAAGTTGAAACAGCATGCAACCTGGAATGGAGGGTGGGTATTGTGGACAGAGCATAGATGCTCTGCAAAAGATTTCCCAAGCCTGCACTTGGTCTCATGATGTAGATGAGGCTGGATCAGGAATACCAAATGGAGTGGATGAGGTTAGAGGAGGTGCTGGTGAATCTTTGCCTCACCTGGAAGAGCTGTTTAGGTCCATGTTTGGTGTGAGCAAGGAGGTGTAAGAGCACCTTGGTTACAGGGAAAGTACCAGGGGTCTCAGACAGATGGGAGGGGAGGGATGAACAGACAAGGGAGTCAAAGAGGAAGTGTTCCCTCCAAAAGGTAAAACGTGGTGAAGATGGGTAGATGTGGCTGTGGTGGGGTCTAGTTGCAGCTGGTAGAATGACAAAGGATGATGTGCTGAATGCATAGACTGCTGGGGTGAAACCCCACCCTTACTATGTGTCCCCCAATTGTGTTCAACTGTTTGAATAGTACACAGCATCTTGCACAATTACAATTCAGATCAAGCAAAAATAAAATTTTGACAATAATATTGATATTCCTGAAAAAAAATTCTTGTTATAAATTTCTTAGTTTTATCAGCAATTTACCTTTCTAGGTTGAAAATCATACTTCACACAATGTTGGAAACCTTTTCCTTTTGACTTCAACGATGTTACAATCAAACAATTTCCAACAAAATGTGCTGAATAGCCAACTCCTTTACTTGTTCGAAAACTGTAATTTAAAAATCAAACTGTTTTTCTTCAGAAAGTTACAGGCTTGGCAACAATAAGTCATGGGTCATTAAATTATAAAACTTTTAAGTGCTAATAATACCAATAAGGAAAATCGCCTATAGATTCTGATTTCTCAGTATAGTACATTTCCGATTATCCAAAACCATTTTACCGAAATTCTCAGTTATCAAAAAAAAATTCAGCTGCAACAAAACGTCACAAATTGAAAAAATATTTTAACCAAACATGCCCATGTGGGGCTCTGATGCTCTGTTAGTGCCAGTTTGATAACAACTGAGCTCAAAACCAGCTGGGAAGACAGACGCTGAAAGGCTGGATGCCATCCCAGAGAAGCAGGCTAGAATCTCTCGCCATCAGTCAGCGGCTGGAGGAAGTAGGTGAGTCAACCAGGGCATGGGGAGATTGTCCTCGTTTCAGCTAACTCCTTCCCCTCTCTTTTATTTCTACTTTACCCTCCACTTTACTTGGTTCTGCTGTCCCAGAGTTATTACGGAGAGCACCTCCCGGGCAGGAGCAAGGTCCTCAGGCTCCCGAGCAGGATCAATGACTTCAGGCTCCTGGGCAGGATTGGAGGCAATGGTGGTAAGGTGTTGGGGATTGACGACTGTGGCAGGAGCGGGAACCGCAAGCTTCCGGGCTCCGAGGCAGGATCAGCGACTTCAGTCGGAGGTGTCGGGGATTGGCAACAACCAATACAAGTAGAGTGAAACCTCATTAGAATTCAATTCGTTAATCCGCGGAATCACTTATAGCGCAGGTGTCATTGATTTTAGGATGCCGGGCTAACAGTGGCTAACAGCAACAAACTCAAAAATGGACTCTTAGGACAGGCAGGGGGGAAGCATGAGTCGGGCGGGTGAGGGGAGAGACCGGCAGTGTGAGTCGGGTAGGCAAGGGGGGAGACCGGCAGCGCACGTCGGGCGGGTGGGAGACTGGCAGCACGAGTTGAGCGGGTGGGACACTGGAAGCGTGAGTCAGGCAGTCGAGGGAGGAGACGGCAGTGCGACTCGGGCGGGCAAGGGGGGAGACGGCAACACGACTGGGGCGGGCAGGGGGGAGACAGCAACGCGACTTGGGTGGGCGAGGGAGGGAGACAGCAGCGCGACTCAGGCTGGTGAGGGGGGAGACGGCAACACGACTTTGGTTGGCATGGGGGAGATGGCAGGAGAGAGTGGAAGACAGCAGCGCGACTCGAGCAGGCAAGGAAGGGAGACGGCAGCACGACTGGAAGGGGGTGGGGGTGGATACAGCAGCACAATTCAAGTGGGCTTAAATCTGGGGCAGCTGGCTTTTGTTCTGAAATCTAGAAAAATCTGAAATTCGGAACACACTTTCTCCCAAGGGTTCCGGATAAAGGATTGTGTACCTGTATATGCATCTATTCCACGACTCGGCTGTAACGCGGTATGAAATCTTGGACCCCAACTACCGTGTTCTAATGAGGTTTTACTGTATTCTGCTGATACTACCGGGCTGCTTAAAGCAATTTCTCAGTTATCTGAAAAATCCGGTTAGCCAATAAAGGCCCAATCCCGAGTGTTTTGGATAATCGGAAACATACTGTATAACCTTTGAATCTTATCAGAGATTGATCAAAAATGAAAGTATAACCCCCACATTACTTTTTCACTCATCCTACTTTCACACCAGTATTCATTCACTTCAATGGCCAGAATGTTTTCTAATCTATGAAATGATATATTGAGCCCCAAAATAATACATGGAAAAAAGTTTAAAGATAGATTCTGTAAAATATGAATGCTGATGTAATTGGTCTTAATGATTTTAAAAGCTGGGTTACAATTTAAATCAATTTTTGCATTAGTTGATCTGTTACCTGTAATCTAGAAACTAACTTTTTCACAAATGCAGAAGTTGTTATAGGCAACAAACTAAAAACTTACCTGCACAATTACTATGAACCTACTTTTTCAAGATTCCTGTTATTAATGTTTACATCCAAGCAATTTTTATTTATAATGATCTGCGCAGCTGTGTGCCCCTGCACAAAAAATGTCATCATACAGACCAAACAATCCCCAACAGAATATCTGAAAAATTCTGAAGGCCACCTAAGGTCTGTCTCCTGCTAAAATGATCCTCAAATACATCAAATTATACCATGTTCTCAGTTCACATGAGTGGAGCCTAAATTCCTGCACTGGATAAAAACCTGTCATAGTTTTGTCAGGCAGATTACCCTAATGTAAGTGTTGCTAATTTTTCACAAGTTCACACCCTCTGAACTCAATGATAAGTCCAAAGTTGGAACAATGTCACAAACATGAGAAAGAGTGTACTGCATCTTCATAGCTTCCCCAATCAGAGACAAAGCTTGAATTTATTGACAACTGTGCAGAGAGAAATCACTATTTCCATGTGGAACTACAGGCAATTCTATGCAAAATCCACCCTGCCATATATCCCTGATAAAAGTGCAGAATTCAACAGGTAACAACAGTTCCTCCTACCCCACAAACACCTCCTCTTTACAAGTTAAAAGGCATTTAGACAGGTACATATAAAGAAAGGATTGGAGGAATATGGGTCAAACAGTGACAAATAGAACTAGCTTGCAAAAGCAACTGGATAGACAACATAGACGGCATGGGCAATACTGTCCTGTAAAACCCCTGATAACCATCTTCAAAACTGAGTAGAATGGATGAAATAATCTTTATACATTTTATTCAATATTTTCACTTTTTTTAAACATGAGGTCATTAAATGCATTACCAAATCCTTGAAAATGCTATCTACAGACTCTCTTCCAACTAATCGTTCGCCATCTTCTTTACAATTTATTGACATATACATAACTGCATTGTATAGATGCTCCAAAATTTTTGCAGCAGCCATGGTAAAATATATCAGTTACAACAGTACAAATTAAATTAACACAATATGCCACTACAAAAAAAGGTAATAAATATAAAAGTATTAATAAATATTCACTTTGGCAGATGGCTCTGTAAGTGAGTGATTCCCTTTCATATATTAATTTGATAATGATGATTAATAAGAAATATTTATTTTGTTTCTTTACAATTGTCAAGGAATGTGTTTCTGCATAATCTGTGGGTATTTTAATGACATTATTCTCATTCTTTCCAGGTACCACTTGCTCAATAACCTGCATTTTGATTCAATTTAATTCCCAAAGGGTGTATGTTTTTAAGGTTCTATTCTCTGTTAAATCTGCTAAACAAAATGAAGCCAACTTAACTGAAAAGAAAGGATATGAAATGGTGCAAAATTTGTTTAATGGATTTAAAATACTGCATCTATCACATGTGATAGAGTATTTTGAGGTGGCTTGGGAGGAATTGCCAGAGTAGCTTGCACACACATTTTAAAACAGAATCTTTGCAGGACTTTTGCCTAGTGCTTTTTGCAGAGGAGCAACAAAGTATCAACATACAGCTTGCCTCAGAGAGCATGTGATTTTTGCAGGCAGAGACAGAACAGCTTTGCTCTCAGAGAGGGAGGGAGTGAGAGAAAAAGTCACAGAAATCAGTTCCAGAGGGACAAACTAGCAAACTTCGGAAGGCTGCCTGGTCAAAGGAGAAGACAGGTGGTCTGAAAGGTGACCTGAAAGAACGAGGATCATCTAGAGAACCCTGAAGGGGGCAAGTTTCATCAGCAAGGCTGATTGAGAAGGAATCAGTTGTGGATGTCCTGGAAAAGGAATCACTCTCTGAAAACCAGTAAGAACCCTCCTGAGTGGTAACCTGTTAAGCACCAAAGACTGGTGAACTTTGTTAATGCTAGCTTCTGTGTACAGTACAAGAATTGCCTGCAACCAGTGAGATTAGACTGTGATCCAAAGAACTTTTATAATCTTAAATATACATTACACACACTTGCGCTTAGTATTAGGAGGGGATTAAGTGGGTTAGGTAGGTAAAGTAAGTATGTTAAGTAATAAGTTAAAGTTTAATTCTGTTTTCTTGTTCAAATATAATTAAAAACTACTTTTGTTTAAATAACCCTGTGTTGTGGGGCATATCTATAGCTGCTGGTTTTTGGGGTCCTCTGGACTCCGTAACACACATGCATTAAAAACTATTAAAATGGAAAAAAACACTAAGCATATTTGTGGCCATTTCTCTGAAGTTGCCATTTCGATAAAAGCATTTATTTAAATATTGTTTAACTTGAATTCAGAATAGAAAAAAAACACAAAACATTATGAATCATACCATTTGCATAAATTTATCAAAAACATACCAAAAGGCAGCTATCAACACAAATAACAAGAAACAATTTGTACATACCAATAGAGATAGGGCTTGTCCTTGTCTACATTTATATTATTTAGTGGATCCATCCGAAACCAGGTATTTAAGGTAAAACCATTTTGATACGGCCACTTAGCAATAGGAGGTAACGCAATGGCCTAGTTAAGAAAAAAAGTGAAAGGTAGCAGAGATCAGAATAAACGGCAACTTTAGTTGATCATTTTGTGGTGCCACAGTGAACAATTCCATTCCATTCCATTGCACAATACTTCCCTGGCCATTGGCAATCTTGTGAAAATACCATTTGCTGATCCCAGTCTGAATGTAGGAAATAACAAAGGCCTACATTCTCTTGATAAATGTCTGCAAGTCTTTTACTGTTAGGAAGTGCAGAATTGGCATGCAAACAAAGTTCTGAACATTTTCTCAGCTTTCAATTTTTAAAAATTCATTCTGCTGATGGGTGTCACATACAGTCCAGTGGATAAAAGGATCAGGACTCAAGAGTGTATAATCCTTGGACCCAATCCCAGAAGACCCAAACAGTATTGACAAAGCTCCTATCAAACACTCGAAAGAATGTAAGTCCTTAAAAGGTCTTTCACAGACATATTCAAAAAATATTTTAAACATTGAAAATGATTTTTTAAGTCAAAGCATGAGCTATTTTTTTTCCAAAATCAGCTGTATCTTACAAATGGGATATTTTTAATCTGTAGGCCTAGAAATCAATTTTCAAGTGAATACATTTACTGTATTTTTGCGAGATTTGACATGGAATTCATCCCCAGTGACAATTCCCCATTTTAATATTGGGGATCTACCCTTAAGGCTGCTATTCTGCAGCATAATTGGCCATCTCAGGTGTTGCGTATTGCCAAATTGTTAACTGACAACAGCCTAAGGGATAAGAAACCGACACAGATGCTGAGAAGATGGACTCTATTGAAGGGGATGTATGGAAGCTGAGATTCTTCCAATGTTTACCTCATCAAATTCAGGGTCACTTGGTGAGTGTCTTTCACACGTCCACCCTCAACAAGTTGGGAGGCCATGCTGACTTCATTATGTCCACGACCTTTGCAGTAAAGATAGAAGCATTGGCCACTCTCCCCGAGTCAGCAGGAGCAAATGGAGCTGGAACAACTGCTTACTGCACCTTGCCAACACTTTGAAGTCTCCAGACACATGAAATTGCTGCTCCAGATTCCCGTTTCCATCACATGCACCTGGAATTGGTTGGTCCGTTTCTACCATACAGAGGACACATTTATCTGCTCACATGAGGACCAGGCTACCAAGTTACAGGAGGCTATTCCTGTCACCGACATCTCTGCAGATGTCTCACTCGGGCTTTCATGGATTGAGTTCCATCTTTCGGTGTTCCAGGCTCTATTATGATGGACCAAGGGTCTCAGTTCGAGTCAGGGTTGTTCTTAACTCACACTGATCTTTTAGGCACCATCTGCATTCAGATTATGGCTTACCATCCAGAAGCCATGATCTCATTAAGCATTTCCACCACAAATTGAAAGCAGCAGTGACAGCAGGTGGTGATGCATCTCTGTGGAATGAGCATTTGCCCATGGTTCTCAAAAGTGGATTTTGGATGTTCAGCAGCAGAAATAGTATATAGCACCAGGTTGATACTGTCCAGTGAGTTTGTGAAACCAGGTCCAAGGATGGCACTCTATGAGTTATGTCAACCGTCTTTGGGAAAACATGTGGTTGTTCAGACCAACTGCGCAACGTATGTCACCTTCAGTGTATATGCCGGATGATTTGCAACTTGTATGCATGTGTTCCTTCGACATGACAATGGTCGTAGACCACTTCAGCCCCTTTACGACTGACCTTTTGAGGTCATACAATGCCACCCAAAGACTTTTGTGATTCGTAGAAATGGAAAAGCTGACACAGTCTCCATTGACAGATTGAGGCCAGCATATATCAATGGTCCACATTCATGTCACTGCCAATCAAAGCATACACTGCCCGCCTTGCAGCATTGTACAAGGTCAGGCCAGACTGTCAGTCCTTCAGACTGTTACATAATGGAATAGATTCAATCAGTCACCTCCTTGCATGGCTTGGAGTCTGAGGGGGCTGGGTCTGTTGCGGTCAACAGAGCAAAGTGGGAGATGTTCCAGCATTTGGCACAAAATGTGTTCTGGACCAACAGCAGGTCAGAATAACTATTGGCTTGGCACTGACAGATCCAAATGCAAAAACACTTAGCCCATTATAATTTGGCAAATCAATGACAACATTAGAACACAACACAAATTGATTTCTAGGAAAACTCGAAAGGCGCAGATGCTGGAATCTTGAGTAGACAAATGATTGCTGGAGGATCCACTCCTATTCATTGAAAAGTAACTGCTCAATTCTGTAATCAATACATAATAATATTATCATTTTATTAATAATATATTTTTAAAATAATAGTGCACCACTAAATTTTCCATTGGGTTTTAATTACAGGATTTATACTCCATTCTTCCACTTCTTTCCTACTCCTCCCTACTCTCTTCTCCCCCCTTCCCCAATTCTTCCGAGACTAATGCCCTTGATGACAATTCAACGATTAAATAAATAATTCGATAGTTAGATTAAATAAATAATTAAACATACTGCTGCACTCCGTCCAGGAAAGTTGAAAAATGTATCTGGGCCTTGTCGTTGTGGCATCTGATTCAGAATTGAGAGCAATTTCACTGCATGTCTTGGCTGTAGAAAAATATGAAAATAAAATCTTTGATCCTTGATGTGCAGAATTAATCAAATGTTAAAAACAATATTTGACCACTTAAGAGTTTATATTTTTAGGAAAATAAGCAAAACACAAGATATACAGTACATACTAAAGCAGTAACAATATGCTAATGAAGTTTCACTAATTTGCAACCAATTGTTTTAACGCTGAAGCTTACCCATAATCCACTTTCTCCACGCAGCATGCTGAAGAGAAGCTTGAGTTCCTTAACAGTAATACTGTAGCTTGCTAGAACACCCAACATGTCAACCAGTAGATCTGCAGAGTACAATGTAAATATAACAACTCCAAATTGAAACATTTTATTGCAGAACAGTAACCAGGAAGCAACAGAAGAAACCAATGGTGAGATCGTCAATTCAAAATTCCATGGATATAGAAATTTAGAAGGTTCTACCATGTCATTTAAGTTACCTTATCAACACCATCGCTCCAATTTTTACTAAAAACAATCTGCACAAATATAATGTTTGACAATTTATCAGAATCAGATTCTACTACAATTTATCTTAATTTAAAAAAATAGATTACATCCATTCATTGTCAAAATAAAAATGAAAGCCTAAGTTTCCTTGATAATTCACTGCCACATTAAAGAAATTATATTTGATTTTGGATAGAAAGTAAACTCAAGGAAAAATACATATTCAGAGACCATTCAGAATGAAATATAGCATATTTAGAACAAAACTAAAATAAATCCTCAGAAGGTTGCAGGCACAAAGAGAACAAAAAACACAGATCAGTACAAGTACAGACCCTTTGGCCCACAGTACTGTGTTGATCGACATTAAACTATTCCACCATCAAGCTAACCATTCCCAATTTCAGAGAGCTCGATTTTTCTTACATCCATGTGCCTATCTTGGAGTCTTTTTGTTTAAACTTAATTGAATATATAAAAGTGCTGGAGTAACTCAGCAGGTTACACAGCCTTTATCTGAAGTAAAAGGCAATAAACATTTCAGGCTTGAGCCCTTCAGCAGAAATATGGAAAAAAACAGGTAGAAAAAAATGGGGGAATGTAGAGGAGTACAGGAGAGGAGGGAGGAAGGGGAAGGAGCTTTATTTGTTTACATGTGTGTATTGAGTCAGTATTTTTTTTTTGCACTGCCTATAAGTGGTAATTCTGCCTCAACCGCAGGAAAAAGGATTTCAGGACTATATGTCATGTCATGTATGCACTCTGACTATAAATCTGAATCTGAGCTAACAAGTAAGAAGTAAGGTGGATACAGGTTGGAGAGTAGAAGAGAAAGAAGCTCAAAAGTGATTAGGGGTGAGGGTAGATCTCTGATTGGAGACCTAAGGGAATGGTTGAGGAGCTGAAAGCAAGGAAAGAGAGGGGTAGGAAAAGAGAGATACCAGAGGAGGGGGTTCACAGAAATTGGAGGTCCATAATAATGCTGTGTGTTTGGAGAGTGCTGAGGCAGAATATAACGTGTTGTTCCCCCAATTTGTGGGTGGTCTCAATTTGGCAGTACATGAGACCAAGGACAGACATGTCACTGGCAATAGTGTGTGGAACTGAAATGGTTGGCCACAGGGAGGTACTTTCTATGAGAAGGTGTTTAATGAAGTGATCTCCCAAACTTGCACGTCCATCATAGAGCGCCCGAGGTCGTGAGGGATGTCCCTGGTCAGCATGGTGGTGGCCAGGACAGTCTCAGAGTCGGAGTTGTCACTCTCCACTTGTTGACGTCAGTCGTGGGGTGTGGTGTGCAGCAGCCTTTGGCACCCGGAGGCATGGGGAGCATTGGTAGGGCAGCCTGGTCACCACCCATGTTGACCATGTCATTCTCAACGTCATCAGGGGCCTTCCGTGTTGGCCGCTGCCTGGCCCAAGATGGCGGCAGAATGTGGGGGCCTGCTGCATGGCTGTTCTCCTTCCCCAGCCATGTTTGTTGCACTAGGAGAAGTAACATCATCGCGGCTGGCGGTAGTGACATCATTACGTCAGCCGGAGGTGACATCATGCCGAGAGCCAGAAGTGACATCATTGTAGTTCGCGGTGACCAGCAATGGCGAGGTGGGGGGGGGGGGGTCTGGTCCAGGTGCTCGGGGCACACGCTGTGACAGTCACTGGCGTGGTCGATTGTTGCACCATCGAGGTCGGGGAAGGCGGAAGTCGTAGTGGGGACAATGGCGCCGCCCGGCACGGGGGGTAGGTGGGGAGGTCATAGAGGGCCGCTGAGCTGGCGGCTGGTTTTGAGAGGCACACTTTAGCGAAGTGGCCTTTCTTGCCACATCGGGAACAATACTGGTTCCTAGCCGGACAGTTATGGCATGATTGTCGGTCTGACCCACACCAGGACCCACAGTACTTACAGGGGCACCAGGCGCCTGCTGCAGCGACGTTTTCCTCCCCAGCTCGGTCTGGGGCTGCCGCTGCAGTGTGAGAGGGCCATGAGGGAGCCTGGGGGAACCTGGAATCGAAGGCTTCGATGTGCAGGGCTGCCGCTTCCAGGGTTTGCGCCACTTCCACTGTCTTGGTTAGGGCATAGATGTTGTCTTCCGGCAGCTTCTGCCGGATGGCCCTAAAGCGTAGCCCTCGGACGAATGCATCCTAGATCAGCCTCTCGACCTCCTTTGCGCCTACCCTGGGTTCAGCCAGACACAGTCGGGCCAATTCTCGCATGTGTCCCAGGTAATACTCAGCAGTCTCCTGGTCGGGTTGCTGGGCTCGGGCGTTGAGGAGGTACCTTGCACAGACTGCATTCAAAGGGGGATTGTACAAGTTCTCGAGAGTGTCCATTGTGCTCTTGAACGTGGAGCAGCCTTTGGTTGCCAGGAAGAAGTGGAGACCCAGCTTTGACCGGAGTAGGACCAACCTCTTCCAATCTGAGTCCAGGATGCCACTTGCGTGCGCCTCGATGATTGCCTCAACTGCGTGCTGCCAAATTTCGAAGTGTGTCTGAGCTTCCAGGAGGCTCCCTGTGCTCAGGAGGTTTTCCATGGCAACCGTGGGAAAATTTTGTGGATTAAATTGTGGTGCGCTGTTAGCCAGAATCAGACACACACAAGGTAAAGACTATACAACAGGCTTTAATCCACAAAGACTTCCACAGAGCCAGGCTGACTGTAGCTGCAGCAACTCTGAGTGATGCCTCGGGAGGCCGGCGCAGGCTTATATCCAAGAAGGTGAATAACACCCGACCAGGCGTTGTCCTGCCCCCTTACACTCCTGCAGGTACAGAAGTTGCCCCCTGCAGTAGGCCGGTGGTGTACCACCACACATATATTATGGTGCCTAGAGTTCAACACAATACTTCAACATCAAATAAATCAGTATTCTCTAAAGGTTCATCATGACTTTCTTGTTCTTGTACGTTATGTCTCTACCAATGAAGCCAAGCATCCTGGGTGCTTTTTCAAAAGTTTCCCCAATCTACCTTTCTCCTGGCAGAGATAAATGTTATTTGATATCAAGGAAATCAAGAAATACTATATTTTAGCAAGAAAATGGGACTCAAGTAAAAGATCAACGATAATTTTAATGATTGGCAGAGCAGTCACAAGCGATTTAATAGCCTAATTCTGCTTATCTTCACACCCTGGTCTGCCATTTTAATTTAAAAACAATATACTGTATACCAAAATCTCCAAATCATATTCTACCAAATTACATTTTTCAATCAAATGTTTGTTAAAAAAACATAAAATTGTAATACCATTTTTAAATTTCTTCACTGGTAATATATTTCGCAGACAAATTCATATCAACATGAATGCTTACCTGCTATCATGTCATCCATTTTACTCATCTTCAGTAGTACTTGCTCAATAAGGCCAACCTCTGTGCTCGCTTGAAGGTTGCGCACACTTTTGCGTAGTATGGCTGTGAACATACTCCAAATCTCTGCCTGGCAGGTGACATCACAGTGTTCAAGAAGTTCAATCATGCATGCTATACTCTCTGCATCCTGAATAATGAAGTTAATTTCTAAATCAAATTCTCCACCAACCAGCTGCCATGACAAAAGAAAAAAGTAAAATTATTTTAAAATTTTCATCTTTTTAAATTATATTTATGCAATATCAAAACATTTAAATCATGCAGCTTGTTAAATGTTTCAGACCACAATAATCAGCACAATTAAGTTTGCAAAAATTACCTCAAAATACCGCTACTTTATATGACAATCCTGAGTTTTATTCCTTCGATCTGGAGTGTTAACAACATAGTTAACATCATCCAGTTTTGATTTAACTACGAACGGTCCAGAAAATTTAGCTCTCAAAGGATTGTCACGTGTTGGAAACAAATTTAAAACTCTACTTTGACTTAAAATTCCTCACGAGCTTTCCTGTCAAATCAACGCTTCATTTTACCCTGAGCCATTTCAAAATTCTCTTGAGCCAAAGTCCACACTTTTTGTAACCTACCTTTAAATTTAGAAACATAATTCAGCAAATACAACTGCACATCCTCATGAACCTACTGTTCTTTGATCAACATTAAAGGTCCTCTAACCTGATGACCAAACACAATTTCAAAAGGGCTGAAACCTAATGAATCCTGCACAGCCTCCCTTGCTGCAAATAACAATAAATTAATACCTTTGTCCCAATCTTTTCCATTCTCCAGACAATAAATCCTCATCATATTTTTAAGAGTAGAATTAAATCTTTCAAAAGCTCCCTGAGTTTCAGGATGGTATGCAGATAGAGTGATCTATTTTATTCCCAACTCATAAATCAACTGTTTTTTTTTAATTTTTCATTTTTCACACTATAAACCATATTGACCAAGATACATACAGACATTTTTCTTCTTAAATATATAGTGTCGTTTTCTCCCCCTTTTCCCCCCTCCCTTCCCTCCCTCCCTCACTCCCTTCCCCATTTATTTAAAGTTCAATCTATAAGATACATTAAACCCGTTAAACAATGTTGTCACTTAATAAAAATACACAAGAAATTTTACTGAGTTAGTTCTTTTCGTTATCTTCTCCTTCTGTCATTTTAGGTGGTGGAAGTCCACGGTAGAATTTCTCTATTGTGTTTCATGTATGGCTCCCATATTTGTTCGAATATTGTAATGTTATTTCATAAATTATATGTTATTTTTTCTAATGGAATAAATGTATTCATTTCTATATACCATTGTTGTATTCTCAAGTTGTCTTCTAATTTCCAGGTTGACATAATACATTTTTTTGCTACAGCTAGGGCTATCATAACAAATCTTTTTTGTGCTCCATCCAAATCGAGTCCAAATTCTTTGTTTCTTATATTACTTAGGAGGAAGATTTCTGGGTTTTTTGGTATATTGCTTTTTGTGATTTTATTTAATATCTGGTTTAGATCTTCCCAAAATTTTTCCACTTTCTCACATGTCCAAATTGCATGAATTGTTCACGTTTCCTTTTTACAGCGAAAACATCTGTCTGATACTGTTGGGTCCTATTTATTTAACTTTTGGGGTGTGATGTATAGCCTGTATATCCAATTATATTGTATCATGCGTAACCTCGTGTTTATTGTATTTCTCATAGTTCCGGAGCATAGCTTCTCCCATGTTTCATTCTTTATCTTGATGTTTAGATATTGTTCCCATTTTTGTTTAGGTTTACCGTTTGTTTCCTCATTCTCCTTTTCTTGCAGTTTGATGTACATGTTTGTTACAAACTTTTTAATTATCATTGTGTCTGTAATCACATATTCAAAATTGCTTCCTTCTGTTAACCTCAGGCTGCTTCCCAATTTGTCCTTCAAGTAGGTTTTCAGTTGGTAGTATGCAAACATTGTATCGTGAGTTATATTATATTTATCCTTCATTTGTTCAAAGGATAATAATTTATTTCCCGAAAAACAATTTTCTATTCTTTTGATCCCTTTTCTCTCCCATTCTCTAAAGGAAAGGTTATCTATTGTGAAAGGGATTAGCTGATTTTGCGTCAATATTAGTTTTGGTAGTTGGTAATTTGTTTTATTCCTTTCTACATGAATCTTCTTCCAAATGTTGAGCAGATGATGCAATACCGGTGAATTCCTACGTTGCACCAATTTTTCATCCCATTTATATAGTATATGTTCAGGTATCTTCTCCCCTATTTTATCTAGTTCTAATCTGGTTTTTCCCTTGTTTGATAAAAATCTGATAGGTATCTTAATTGTGCGGCTCTATAATAATTCTTAAAGTTTGGTAGTTGTAAGCCTCCTTGTTTGTACCATTCTGTTAATTTATCTAGTGCTATCCTCGGTTTCCCCCCTTTTCATAAGAATTTCCTTATTATTTTCTTTAATTCCTTGAAGAATTTCTCTGTTAGGTGTATTGTTAATGACTGAAATAGGTATTGTATCCTTGGGAAAATATTCATTTTAATACAGTTTATCCTTCCTATCAGTGTTAGTGGTAAGTCTTTCCAATGCTCTAAGTCATCTTGTAATTTTTTCATTAATGGATCGTAATTGAGTTTATATAGATGGCCGAGGTTTTTATTTAGTTGTACACCTAGGTATCGTATTGCTTGTATTTCTCTGGTAGGCTGAATTTTTGTAGTACTTTGAATAAATAATTCCATTCTACTCTGTCAAAGGCCTTCTCTGCGTCTAAAGCAACCACTACTGTTGGAGTTTTATTTCCTTCTACTGCGTGAATTAAGTTAATAAATTTACAGATATTGACTGTTGTTCATCTTTTTTTAATAAATCCAGTTTGGTCTAGATTTACTATTTTTGGTACATAGTCGGCCAATCTGTTTGCTAATAGTTTAGCTATTATCTTATAATCTGTAAGATTAAGTAAAGGTATTGGTCTATATGATGCTGGTGCAAGTGGATCTTTCCCTGTCTTTGGTATTACTGTAATTATTGCTGTTTTGCATGAATCTGGTATACTTTGTGTTTTATCAATCTGGTTGATTACTTCCAGAAGGGGAGGAATTAATAAGTCCTTAAATGTTTTATAGAATTCTATTGGGAATCCATCCTCTCCTGGTGTTTTATTGTTTGGTAGTTTTTTTAATATCTCCTGTAATTCTTCTATTTCAAATGGTTTTATTAATTTATTTTGCTCCTCTGTTTGTAATTTTGGTAGTTCAATTTTAGTTAAAAATTCATCTATTTTCCTTCTTTCCCTTCGTTTTCAGTTTGATATAATTGCTCGTAGAATTCCCTGAAGTTTTCATTGATCTCAGTTGGATTATATGTAATTTTTTTGTCCTTTTTCCTTAATGCCAATACCATTCTTTTAGTTTGTTCTGTCTTAAGCTGCCACACTAGAATTTTGTGCGTTTTTTCTCCTAGCTCATAATATTTCTGTTTTGTCTTCATTATGTTCTTCTCCACCTTATATGTTTGTAGTGTTTCATATTTTATTTTTTTAACTGCCAATTCTCTTCTTTTAGTTGTATCTTCCTTTATTGCTAATTCTTTTTCTATATTTGTTATTTCCCTTTCCAACTGTTCTGTTTTCCGATTGTCGTCCTTCTTCATCTTAGTTACATAACTTATTATTTGCTCTCTGATGAACGCTTTCATTGCGTCCCATAGTATAAACTTATACTGATTCCGTATTTATTTCAAAGTACATTATAATTTGTCGTTCAATGAATTCTCTAAAATCCTGTCCTTTAAGTAGCATGGAGTTTAATCTCCATCTATACATTCTTGGTCACCTATCTCGGCTGCACCATTTCATCAGATGCAAGGATCGACAATGAGATAGACAACAGACTCGCCAAGGCAAATAGCGCCTTTGGAAGACTACACGAAAGAGTCTGGAAAAACAACCAACTGAAAAACCTCACAAAGATAAGC
This sequence comes from Narcine bancroftii, assembly GCF_036971445.1. Taxonomy (NCBI): domain Eukaryota; kingdom Metazoa; phylum Chordata; class Chondrichthyes; order Torpediniformes; family Narcinidae; genus Narcine; species Narcine bancroftii. The sequence continues at coordinate 183,593,935 of NC_091475.1, read as the reverse complement.
GTATACAGAGCCGTTGTCATACCCACACTCCTGTTCGGCTCCGAATCATGGGTCCTCTACCGGCATCACCTACGGCTCCTAGAACGCTTCCACCAGCGTTGTCTCCGCTCCATCCTCAACATCCATTGGAGCGCTTTCATCCCTAACGTCGAAGTACTCGAGATGGCAGAGGTCGACAGCATCGAGTCCACGCTGCTGGAGATCCAGCTGCGCTGGATGGGTCACATCTCCAGAATGGAGGACCATCGCCTTCCCAAGATTGTGTTATATGGCGAGCTCTCCACTGGCCACCGTGACAGAGGTGCACCAAAGAAAAGGTACAAGGACTGCCTAAAGAAATCTCTTGGTGCCTGCCACATTGACCACCGCCAGTGGGCTGATAACGCCTCAAACCGTGCCTCTTGGCGCCTCACAGTTTGGCGGGCAGCAACCTCCTTTGAAGAAGACCGCAGAGCCCACCTCACTGACAAAAGGCAAAGGAGGAAAAACCCAACACCCAACCCCAACCAACCAATTTTCCCCTGCAACCGTGTCTGCCTGTCCCGCATCGGACTTATCAGCCACAAACGAGCCTGCAGCTGACGTGGACTTTTTACCCCCTCCATAAATCTTCGTCCGCGAAGCCAAGCCAAAGAAGATACATTCTTGGTGGGATGTCCTCTAGCTCTATTGCCAATAACAGGGGAGAGTGGTCCGATAATAGTCTAGCCTTATATTCCATTTTCATAACTCTCCCTTGAATGTGGGCTGATAACAGGAATAGGTCTATCCTTGAGTATGTTTTATGTCTACCCGAATAGTATGAATATTCCTTTTCCTTGGGTGTCGTTTCCTCCATATATCCAAAAGTTGCATTTCTTGCATCGATTTAATTATAAATTTGGTTACTTTGTTCTTTTTTGTTAGTTTTTTTTCCAGTTTTATCCATGTTTGAGTCCAAATTAAGGTTAAAATCCCCTCCTATTAGTATGTTCCCTTGCGTATCTGCTATCTTCAAAAAGATATCTTGCATAAATTTTTGATCTTCTTCATTAGGTGAATATACATTGAGTAAATCCAAAATTCTGAATATATCTGACATTTTATCATTACATATCTCCCTGCTGGATCTATTATTTCCTCTTCTATTTTGATTGGTACATTTTTATTGATTAATATAGCTACTCCTCTGGCTTTTGAATTATATGATGCTGCTGTTACATGTCCTATCCAATCTCTCTTTAATTTCTTGTGTTCCACTTCAGTTAGATGTGTTTCTTGTATGAATGCTACATCAATTTTTTCTTTTTTCAGTAAATTTAAGTTTCTTCCTTTTGATTTGGTTATGTATTCCATTAATATTTAAAGTCATATAGCTCAACATAGCCATTTCATACTTTGTTTATCTTTCCTTTCCATCTCCTCATCACCACCTTCCCTTCTTATCCATTTCTGCTTTCTTTTTTTGAACACATTATAAGACATTTCTAAAACATAAAATATTTCCACTATTCTCATATCTAAAATTCCTTTAACCCCAATAGTCCCTCCCCTTTCTGAGTTGCCCTTTGTCCCTTGTCAGGCAACCACATTCTCCCCTCTCCATTTGGATTTGCGAATCCGCTCGCAAGCGTCAACTGTTTCGCAGTGACTGTAATTCTTCCCTACCCAGCCCCGCCCAGAAAAGATTTTAATCTTCATATATAACAAAGGTCACTCTCTTAATTCCCTCCTTACTTCCTTTCTTCCCCTTCTTAGTTCTTACCTATACTCTATTTTTTATGTATACGCATATATATACATACACACACACATACATATATATATGTATATATATATATATATATATATATGTACCTACATACACACATACATATAGTTTGTTGTCATTTTTGTTCTTGTTACATCTCTTCATCTCTCTGTCTGTTTTGTAGTTGTTCTGCAAATTTTCGTGCTTCTTCCGAATCCGAGAATAGTTTGTTTTGCTGCCCCAGAATAACTATTTTAAGTACCACTGGGTATTTTAACATAAATTTATAACCTTGTTTCCATAGGGTCATTTTTGCTGCATTGAACTCCTTCCTCTTCTTCAGGAGTTCAAAACTTATATCTGGATAGAAAAAAAAATTTTGATTCTTGTATTCCAATGGTTTTTTGTCTTCTCTTATTTTTTTCATTGCCTTCTCCAATATATTTTCTCTTGTTGTATATCTTAGGAATTTTACTAGAATGGATCTTGATTTTTGTTGTGGTTGTGGTTTAGGGGCTAATGTTCTGTGTGCCCTTTCTATTTCCATTTCTTCCTGTAATTCTGGTCTTCCTAGGACCCTGGAGATCCATTCTTTTATAAATTCTTTCATATTTTTGCCTTCTTCATCTTCCTTAAGGCCCACTATCTTTATATTGTTTCTTCTATTATAATTTTCCATTATATCTATCTTCTGAGCTAACAGCTCCTGTGTTTCTTTAACTTTTTTATCAGATTCTTCTAATTTCTTTTTTAAGTCATCTACTTCTATTTCTATGGCTGTTTCTCGTTCTTCCACCTTGTCTACTCTTTTTCCTATATCTTTCCTCCTCTTCTTCTGAGTCCACTCCAGGATCTGTGTCCTTTACCTCTGTCTCTTCTGGTTTTCTTGTTGGGTTGTTTGTTTTATTTTGTTGGGTATTTTTAGTCTTCTTATTTTTATTAGAAGTGTCTTGGTGTTGGTCTTCTTCCTCTGGGTTGGTCATCTGTTGTTTCTTTGATTTCTTATTTTTATTCTTTTCCTTCTTGTTCTCGTTATTTTCTATATTTTCCTCTTGCTGTTGTGTTGTAGTTGCCTGATTCAGCTGTGGAGATCTACTCCTCAGCTGGTCCCCCCTCCCCCGTCAGTGTTATTTTTGTCTTGCACATCGCGCATGCGCGAGGATTCACGCATGCGTGGTTGCGCACTTTTGTTTGGCTCTGTGAGCCATTTTTGTAGTCCCAAGTTCGGGGCTTCGACTGACCTCAGGGAGCGGGCTTCTCTCTCCACGGCGGGGCTCCTCATACAGGTAAGGCCTTCACCTTATTCTTCCGATGTCTTTCCTTCTTCTTTTCTTCCCGTTGTTTTTGGTTTTTCTTTCTTCCCTGCCATTTTCTCCACACTTTTACTTTCACTTTGTTATGGTTTTTATGTTTGTGCCTTTGTTTTTTCTCTATCTTTTTTTAAACTTTTCTGGAGAGGGCTGGAGTTCCCCTACCGGCCACTACTCCATCACGTGACTCCTATAAATCAACTGTTGAAACAACCCAGACATAAAGTTAGATCCTTGATCATTCTGGGTCTCTTTTGGTAATCCAAAACCTGAAAAATCTTTCCAGAGCCTTTACCACATTTTGGCTTTAATATTCCTAAATGGTATAACCTCTGAAATCTCGACGCTGTACACATAATTGTTAATGTACTGATTCCCAGACTTTGTTTTAGGCAGGGGACCTACACAATCCACAATAACCTTAGTGAAAGGTTTCCCAACAACAGGAATAGGTTGCAATGGAGCTACTGGAGGACCCTGGTTAGGTTTCCCCACAACTTGACAAAAGTGACATGTCTGGTACCAATTTACAACATCTTCCTCAAACCAGGCCAGAAAAACTGTCTCAAAATCGTTTTCATGGGTTTTCTTTACACCAAAATGACCTAGATTTAAAATTTCATTCTGGTAATTTCTCAGAACAACCCGATGAATCACCCCCCACTCTTCATTATTAGGAATATCAAGAGGTCTCGATTTCTTCATCAACAATTCACCCTTCATGCAATATCCACAAACCATTCCTTTAATCTCCTGTTCATTTCTGCTTTGTCCCTTAAATCAGTAAGATCTGTATTTGTCCTCTGTGGCTGAATTAACTCTTTCCTTGACAAAGAGAAATCCTCACTCTCACAATTACCCTGCTCTTTTAAAACTATTTCAGAAGCACTGGGCAAGTCTCTATAAACTGGATCTTCCTCAGCTTTCATCATGTTCTTAGACAAAGACCTTGTTACAGCACATGCAGGATATAGCTCACAATCCTCTTCAACCTCATCCTTATTAGGCCGATTTGTTAATCTAAAAACTGAACCAACTTTATCCTCTGTCAAATCATTCCCTAATAAAAACGAGACATGGGTAACTTTGATATTACTCCTACTACAACAGGTCCTTTAACTAATTCTGAATTCAGCACTATGTCGTGAAGAGATATTGACTCCACCTTACCTCCAACACCTTTAATCAAAGTTGTTTCCCGTGTCAGTCTTCTGATCAAGAATTAAAAGATTTTCCAAGAACAGTGACTGAGCAGCCCCAGTATCTCTTTAGAATTTTAACTGGAACCTGTTATTCTCCCTCCTTTACTGAAACCAAGCCCTCTGACAAAAGGTTTGAAAACATGCATGACACCCTTACCAGTTTTGGAACATCTGCTCTCCTTAAATTCAACTGTCTGAATACATGCTTCTGGTAAAACCTCCTTTTCTCGTCTCTTTTTCAACACTAAACAATTTACAATAAAATGACCAGGTTTCTTACAAAAATGACATACAAATCCAGAAGTTCTGTCCTTTCCAACCTTACTTTCACCTTTTCACTTAACATTCTCCCAGACTTAATTTCAGACTTACCAGTCTGCTTCACATTAACTTTCTGAACAGGTTTCCTAATCTGTTCTACATTAACTCTCTGAAAAGGCTGAAATGTATTTTTGTGAATTAAGGCAAATTCATCCGCTAATCTAGCCATTTGTCGCCATGATACTGCGTCTCTCTCATCCAGGTATAATTTAATCTCATTTGGAACACACCTTTTAATTTTCTCAATTAATATCAATTCTCTCAATCTGTCAAAATCATTATTTATTCCTTTTGAGATGCACTAACAGTCAAAATATACAGATATTCCCAGAGCAAAATCCATATAAGATTGATTTCATGTTTTCACCAAACTCCCAAATTTTTTGTCTATATGCTTCTGGAACCAACTCATAAGCTTTCCGTACTGCTTGTTTAACAGTATCGTATTTTCCACTTGCTCTGGAGTCAAACTAGAATATGCAATTTGTGCTTTTCGTTTCAATACACTTTGGAGCATAAGAGGCCATTTTTCTTTTGGCCATCTTGAGCTCTCAGCAACCTTTTCAAAAAGTTGAAAATATATATATCCATATCTCCCTCATCAAAAGAAGAAACTATATTTACCTCTCTACTAGCCAAAAACATCTTCCCGGGAGTTACATCCTCAATTCTCTTACTTCTCTCAATCTTAATTTTTAACTTCTCTAATTGAAACCATCTGTCCCTTTCAATCTTTTCCAAGTCATATTTTCTGTCTTTCAACATCCTCCCTCTATCAGCTTCCTCTGCCACATATATCCTCTGTTTTTCATCCTCTTCCTTTTGTTTTTCAGTTTGGTCTGCCTCATATTGTTGTCTCTGCAACTCAAAATTACATTTCTCTCTTTCCTCTTCCACCCTCCATTATTCTCATTCTTCTTCCACCCTCAATTTCCACAATTCCAATTGCAACTCTATTATCTAAGTCTTTCTCAACAAATTTTCCCTCACCTATATATTTCACTATAATCCTTTGTATTTGTATTTTCCTCAACTTCAGTCATCTTTAATGCCTTAGAAATAACCATCAGTTCCACTTTTCTCTTGCTCTGCAGCGCTGCAGGTGATGGTTGTGGAAAAAAATGTCTCAACATCCATTGCTGCTGTTTTTCCACACACAAGCTTTAAATTAGCTTGAGAAAAAAACCATTTAACTAATAAATCACAAAAACCCCAATTTTCAATCCGAAAGGATGAGCCCCCAAAAATGTTGTGAGCCCAGAGGACACCAAAACCCAGTAGCAATAGATATTCACAAATGGTTACTTAAACAAAAGTTGCTTTTAATTATCTTTAAACATGAAAACAAAATCAAACTTTAACATCACTATTGACTTAACTAACCTAACTTAACCCCTTCTAATTCTGAGCACACGCGTATGTAATGTGTGTGTATGTTCACAAAAGTTATTTGGTTCACAGTCCAATCTCACTTCTCATTCCTCCAAGTTCACTGGTTGCTGGCAATTCTTATACCGTGCACAGAATTTAACATTTATAAAGTTCACCAGGCTTCAGTGCTTGAAAGGTAAATGGTTACTGCTCAGGAAGGTTCTTGTTGGTTTTTAGAGAGAGATTTGTTGTTCACTGGACACCCACAACTGATTTCTTTTCAATCAGCCACTTCAGTATCTTGCCGAAGAAACATGCCCCCTCCGGGTTCTCCAGATGATAACCTCTTTCTTTCAGGTCACCACAGTTCCTTTTTGTTTCTCTTATTTCAAGTGATACATAAGACAGCCAGTCCTCTCCTCTTGCATGAACCACAAGGGCTTTGACCAGGCTGAACCAAGCACTCACAACTCATCTTCCAAATGGGATTTTCCACAAGCTTGCCAGCTTACCCTGTTCCAGTCCCAGCTGTTGCTGCTGACTGTCGCACTGCAAAATAGATCTCTCTCTTTGTCTCAGAGAAAAAGCCTGTTTTAATCTCTGTGCTTGCAAAACAACACAACCCTCTTAGAACAGCAAGCTCCCCTCCAATCAGACTGCGGCTCTGACAAGTTCTTTCATCTGTGGCCTTTTTGTGAACAATCCATTAGTGAATTATCTTGGGGACTCTCTGAAGCTTTTGCAAAGGCTGTGGCTCCGACATATCTAGCATGAGCAGAGCTCCAGTGTTTGTATGTGACCTACACTAAAAAACCTGCCACAATTTATCTCCAAAAACATATCTATATACAAAACAAACACAACATAATCTGTCACATTGCTCATTTCAAATTAACTAAAGCAGCCACAGAAGCAGCAAACTTCTGTATCATCTGCAAATTGGTGTATGCACTAAATCACAGCATCTACAGACTTCCTTGTTTCACAGAAGCCTTGGTAAAAAAACAATACTGACTGTCCACATTCCTGATATCCTAAAATGAGAGGGAGATGAGCCTGAGATTGTGGTACATGGAGGTACCAATGGCGTAGCGAGGAAGAGAGAAGAGGTCCTGAAAAGTGAGTATAGGGAGTTGAAAAGAAGGACTACAAAGGGAGTAATCTCAGGATTACTGTCTGTGAAACACGATGGTGAGAGCAGGAATAGAATGAGGTGGATAAATGCATGGCTGAAGGGTTGGAACAAGGGGCAGGGATTCAAGTTTCTGGATCACTGGGACCATTTTTGTGACCTTTACAGAAAGGACAGGTTGCACTTGAATCCCAGGGGGACCAGGATCCTGGAGGGGACATTTGCTAAGGCTACTCAGGAGTCTTTAAACTAGAATGTTTGGGGGTGGGGGTGGGGGGAGCCAAATGGTAGAGAACACTAAGGAAATGGTTTGATTGCAAATAAAGAAAGTTTGTAGACAGTGTTTGAGGGCGGGAAGGCAGGTGATAGAGAAGGGAGATGCTCTGTACGAAGATTGAGGGGAGACAACAGAAAAAGAACAAAATAGAGTTGTTTGTAAATATAGGGGAAAACAGAGAGTAAGAAGTGGGAAATCTTTGAAATGCATATATTTTAATGCTAGAAACATTGTAAGGAAGGTGGATGAGCTAAGCGTATAGATTGACACTTGGCAGTATGACATGGTAGTGATTATTGAAACATGATTGTGGGAGGGATGTGATTGGGAGTTAATTATTCCTGGATTCTGTTGCTTTAGGTGTGATAGAATCAGAGTGGCAAGAGGGGGCGGTGTTGCATTGCTTGTCAGGGAAAATATTACAGCGGTGCTTAGGCTAGATTGATTAGAGGCCTCATCAAGGGAGGCTATTTCGGTGGAATTGAGGAATGGGAAAGGGGTAGTTACACTTAATAGAGATGTATTATAGACCACCCAATGGAGAATGAGAACTAGAAGAGCAAATTTGTTGGGAGATAGCAGATATCTGTAATAAGCTCAGGGTTGTGATTGTGGGAGATTTTAATTTTCCAAATATAAATTGGGAAACCCATTCTGTGATAGGGTTGGATGATTTGGAGCTGGTAAAATATGTGCAGGATAGGTTTTTTTACAGCAATACGTAGAGGTACTGACTAGAGAAGGTGCAGTGTTAGATCTATGGTTGAGGAATGAGATAGGTCAGGTGATGGAGGTATGTGTTGGGGAGCACTTAGGGTCCAGTGGTCATAGTACCATTAGCTTCAATGTAATTATGGAAGGAGATAGGTCAGGGCCAAGGGTTGAGGTTTTCGAGTGGGGAAAAGCTAGATAATGAGGAGATGCGAATGGATTTACGAGGAGTGGATTGGGACGATTTGATGGACTAAGAAAATTAAATATTTAGGGGTAATGACTGATATGGATTATCAACATCTGTATAAGTTGAATTATATTCCCTTATGAACAAAAATAAAAGCTGATTATATGGAAAATTCTTCCTTTGACATTAATGGGATGTGTGAATTGTGTTAAAATGAATATTTTTCCTCGCGTTCAATACCTTTTTCAATCAATTCCACGTTCGCTTCCAAAGATGTTTTTTTTTAAAGTTAAAAGTGGCAATAAGGATATTTTTATGGAAAGGTAAATTAGCTAGAGTATCGTTGCAAAAATTGACATGGAAATATGCATTAGGGGGACTACAATTGCCCCATTTCCAGAATTATTATGAAGCAGCCCAGTTAAAATTTATTAATAGGATGTTTGATGTTAATCAACCTCCTAGCTGGGCTAAATTGGAACTAGTACAGATTTCTGATTCTAATATACATCAATTTATATTTAGATGGATTCCTCATCTTTTGCAATATTATAATGTACCAGTATTACCACATTTATTTGATATTTGGTATAAAAGAAATTTGGCAATAGGAACTGGAGATAAGGTTTCATTACAAATTCCATTTTATCAGAATAAATTAATATCACTTTCAATGAATAATCAGTATTTAAAGATTTGGCACTTGAAAGGTATTAAAGTGTTAGTGGATTGTTTTGAAGATGGGATATTTATTTCTTTTGATAGCTTTCGGGAAAAATTTGAGGTGCCATTAAATTCTTTGTTTGCATATTTTCAAGTTCGTGCCTTAGTAGTGAAAAATTTTGGGTGAGAATTGAAGATACCTAAGTTAACTAAATTTAAAAATTTAATTGTAAATGGAGCAAAAAAGGGATTTATTTAAAAAATGTATTATTTTTTGCAAGAAAAAATGGCTAAACCAGACTTAGATAAATCTAGAATTAACCCAAGAAGAATAGACTATTGTGTGTGAAGATAGTGTGACTAAATTGATTAATGTATGATATAGTTTGAGGAATTATAATTTTCTACATCAGTTGTATTTAACTCCGGAAAAGTTAAAAAGATATGGATTTAGTCATTCGGATTTATGTTTTTATTGTGGGACTCAAATTGGTGCTTTTTTTTCATTCTGTCTGGTTGTGTGATAAAGTTAAGTCTTTTTGGATACAAATTAAAGAGTTTTTAGAGGATTTATTTGAGATTACTTTAATAGTATATCCACTGCTTTTTTTAATAGGGTATATTACAACTTTAACAATGGGTTTAAGAATGGATAAATCTCAAATTGAGTTTATTCGGTTAGCATTAGCAGTTGCTAGGAAATGTATTGCGACTATGTAGAAAAATTATGTGGATTTAAATATGAACTATTGGCATAATGGATTGAAAGCTTGTATTTGTTTGGAAAAGATAACAAATTTCATAATAATTATTCTTTTTATGTGAAGATGTGGTCTCCATATCTGAAATATATGTGTTTGGATGTAGTTATTATTTTTGGTGTTTTGTGTTTTTTTTAATGTAAAGGTTTGGCACATTCCGCAGCAATGAATAAGTAACAGCTATATGTTTTTTTTTTATTTCTCCCTCAGTAGAGGGAGTTTGGGGGGGATTTATGGGTAAGGGGCTGGGGGTATAGTTTTTTTTTCTTTTTGGGGGTGGTTTGTTTTGTTTACTATGCATTTTATATATATGCATTTTATATATATTCATAAATAAAGTTTTTTTTTAAAAAAAAGGAAAGAGTTAATATAAATAGCTGATTTATTTGGAAGTGTCTGAATGGTGGAGGATCTGTCAATCAAAGAATTTAAGCAACAGTTGAAATCTCCACCCATAATCACCACATATTCATTCAAATTAGGTAGAGAATTAAAAAAAGCTTTTGAAAAAAAATTCAGGACAGTCGATATTAGGAGCATATATATTAATCATTACCACCTTCTTATTTCCCAATGAACCAGTAACCACTAAAAATCTTCCAGCTACATCAAATATTGTAATAAAATGTACAAATGGAACCTTGGAATCAATAAAAATTAAGATACCTCTCACTTTAGCTTGAGAAAGGGACTGGAATTGTAAACCTTTTAAATTAAAAAAAAATTATATTCATCCTTTTTACCATCATCTCCAAGTATAGTTATTCATTTGGAAAAAATAGATTCAGAAGTGACCACTAGCCATTTGGTAAATTGTGACAGCAATTAAAGTGAACACCAATTACTTAAGTCATGTAGGTAGCAAAGAATTAATATGTTTAAAAACCATCATATACATCAGCCAAATTACACACCACAAATCAATAATGGTATGATAAATTTGTGAACTAATGTTGTAACAGATTTATGAAAGTTCTGAGACTTAACGTTCCAAGTGCAACAAATATACCAATCGAATAAAAGTTGCAAGAAGTAAACACAAAACTCTGCAGACACTATCTTATTAAATAAAAACACAATGCTGGAGAAACTCAGCAGGTCAAACAATGTCCTTTTTATCGCAAATAGGTCACAGTCGCTTCGGGCTTGAGCCCTTCAAGCTATGTGAAAATGTTGACAGGCGTCCAAATAAAAAAGTATGGAGGGGAGGTGTGGTCACAAAAGCGGAGGTACTATATAGGGAAGGAAGAGAGGGCACAGCAGCAAGGGGAGGAATGGCTAAATGAACAGAGAGAAAGGAAAGGGGGAAGGGAGAGCAAGTTAGCATAAACTGTAGAAGTCGATATTAATGACGTCCAGGTGGAGTGTGCCCATCAGATAATCAGGTGTTGTTCCTCCAATTTACGGGTGGTCATCAGAGAATGGGAGAGGGACACAGAACTGAAATGGTTGGCCATTGGATGGTCCCTGTCACTGGTATAGACAGTGAAGATCCTCAGCGAAGCGATCTCCCAGTCTGTGCCCACTCTCTCTCTGATGCAGGTGAGGCCAAGAAGGGAGCATTGGATGTAGTAAATCAATCCTGCAGATACACAAGTGAAGTGTTGCTTCACTTGAAAGACCTGTTTGCAGTCCCTGACTGTGGCACCTCCTGCAGTCACAGGGGAGTTGGGGGGCACAATTGGTGGGGTGTCACAGAGGAAGGCAGAGAGAGTCTGGTAGTGGGATCCTATTGTAAGTGCCAGAAATTCTGGAGGTCATCATGTTGGATACAGAGGTTGGTAGGGTGGTAGGTGAGGTCAAGGGGAATCCTGCGTTCACCTTTTTCATTCAGTCATCTGTTTTTACTGATTACTGACAGGCCGAAAACACTAGTTACCTTGTATTTCCCATGGATGCTGCATGACCTGCTGAGTTTCTCCAGCACATTTGTGTTTTCCACACAACCCCAGAATTTGCATATTTTCTTGTTTAAAAGTAAATAATAAACTGGTCTTGATGGGATAAATATCTTTGACCAGGTTTTGACTGAAACAATTTGGTTACACATCCAATATTAAAAGAATTCAAACCTAAGCATCTTCCATTGATGGAACTAGAATGGAAATGAGTCATCTTCAACTCACAGGAGAGATTGAGAAGATTATCAGTTAGAAGACAACATAAACTTGTCCGTAGCAGTCCATGGGATACAACTGTAAATAAGCATCTTGCATTTAGTAAATTTCTATGATTGTTGCATATGGTCAGCAATACCCTTGAACAGAAAATATTTAGAGTAAGAAGTCAGAAAAAAATGCCAACAGACGTCAATCACTTCAACAATGGATACAGCTGCCACAAATAGCAGTTAGAAATTGCACTGTCAAGGGATGCTTATTAAGGGGATGAGAGAATCAAACTGCTAAAAGGACAGAAGCTCACTACTCCAACAGAATTTAAATGATGGAGGATGAGAAGCAACTTAATTAACAGAGGATGAGAGATAATTTAATCGTTGGTGTATGAGAGGTGACCACAGAGCTGTTTAAGATTATGACAGGCATCGATAGAGTGCTCAGAAACTCAAGCGTTAGGTTTTTATTTTTACACACAGAGAATGCCGGGTACTTGGAATGCACTGCCACGTGTGGTGGTTGAGGCTAATACAATAAGCACAAGGGGTGTAAGAAAAATAGGGGGTAATGGGCAGTGAGGGAAGGAAGGCTTAGATTTATCGTGCATAGGTTACAAGGGCTGGAACAACATTGTGGACTGAAGGGCTTGTAATGTGCTGTACTGCTCTACATGCTGAGCACTTACGCACCTCAGGCCAGTGTGCTTGGCCCACTCCTGTTCACAATTGCATTGCCAGATCCAGTTATAACAGTGTCAGCAATTTTGCAAATGATGTAACAGTCATCGGCCTCATCAGCAACAACGGTGAGTCACACGACAGAGAAGAGGTGGAAAATCTCGTGAGATGATGTGAGAGGAACAACCAGAGTTTCAATGTGGACAAGACAAAGGAGATGATCATAGTCTTCAGAAGGACCAAAATGACCACCCAGTTCCTTGGTGTTCACTTAACTAGTGACCTGTAGTGAACTCACAACATCCCACTTATCAGGAAGACAACAGCTACACTTCCTGATAAAAATGAAACAGATAAGGCTATTGGCCACCATTATAGCAACCTTCTACAGGAGATGTATGACAGTGTCTTGGCCAGCTGTATCACAGTGAGGAATGGATGCTGCAGAAAATGGATAGGAGGTCAATCCACAGAACCATAAGAGTGGTAGAGAAGATTACTGAAGTCTCCCTCCCCTCCATCGACGTGATCATCAGGATCATTGTCTGAAGAGAGCACACAAAATCATTTAGGACCCCTTCCACCCCACACACAGCATCTTTCAGCTGTTCCCATCGAGAAAGAGATACAGGAGTACCAAAGTCAGTGTCGTGGTCACGTACTTAAGTGAGTTGGGAGTAGAGCCGGTCGCCACAGGTTACATATCTGGGGCGATGCATGAGTAACATAGGGCAGAACAGGGGGGTGCATACACCGTGATGAACCACAAACATGTGCAGGGTTGCAAGAGAAGGAGATTAGGAACATCGTGGTCACCATGAGGCAGAGAGCCAATGAAAAGAGCAGCGAGTTTTGCTGAGTGGTGTTTTATAGGATGAAGAGTTGTAGTTGGAGAGAAGAATAAAGGTCGATGCCATTTTTGTACTGAAGAACAAGAGAGTGTGTTTTTTTAAATTGTTAGTATATTGTATAACTTATAGTTCAGCATGAACAGAACAGCTTCTTCCCATTGGCAGTGAGAATTCTGAGCAACCAAAGGAACTGCTGCTCACACAAACCATTCAAGGCTCTCATATGGACAAAATAATTATTTATTTATTTGTACTTATGACTACTTGTCCTGCATATGTATTGTTTGTCTGTATGTGTGCTATGTCTGGTTGTGTGTCTGCGTGGTTTGCACCGAAGACCTGAGAACGCAGTTCCATCAGGTTGTTCTTGTGCAATCAGATGACAATAAACTCGACTTCTGCAGCCTTCTGTGTTCCTGGACATTCAAGTTTCCACATGGCAACTGACAATAGACACACCTGGTAGAATTTTCATGATCCAGAAATGAAATTATGATATTTTATTCCTTTTTTAAAAATTCAATTGTAAAGACAGTGTTATGAAATTGAATTGACATATCAATGCATGTACTTTAAAGGTCCTCAGACTGAAAAAGTTTGTATAACTTTAAGTGGATGAAGTAATGCATCAGATTTGAAGTGCTCTTGAATGTTTTCTAATTGTGCAAGAATGCTGATGTTCTCCTTACTAGGTTAATTTTGTGATGGATTTTAAAAAGCATATTGATATGTTTTTCAGTCACACTCGTGTGTTCTATATTTTTCAGAATCCCTAAAGCAATTAAATTTTAGACTTCAAGGTTTAGAATGACTTGCACAGTCAAGATGAATTCTGCAGATAACAATGAAATCCTCAGTTCTTATTCTTTGGCTTGGCCTCGCGGACAAAGATTTATGGAGGGGTAAATGTCCACGTCAGCTTGTGTGCACGTTTTAAGCAAATTAAAGCCTGTAATACAGCCTTTATAGTTTGACCTGTTTGTTTACACTGCAGCACGTCACAATTTAATTAGTTTAAATTTAAAAGAACCATGGAGAAGTTTCTCAGCATAGAAAAGCTGAATATCGACCCCAAGGCCTGGAAGCTCCAGCCCACCAAGATCTGGAAGCTTGCGATCGGGGCAATCATCCACACTCAGGCTGAGGTCATCAATTCAGACTAAAAGAGACACATGATACCGCACACAACTGGGCTTGTTCGCGTTACAGGTGATCCGTGACTAAACCGAGTACGAACTGGCAATGGCTATCCTGGAAAACATCTACAAGCCTCCAGCGAACGTACTCTACTCCAGATACCTGTTTAACATCAGGCTACAACAAGCAGGTGAGAAAGTAGAGGTGTGCTCATGTATGACCAAGAACAGGGTGACCGTGGGAAAGTGGACCTACTCATCCGGGATGCATGTGTGTGAGGCCTGTGATCAAGGGTGACCCAACAAAGACTGCTGGAAGCAAGCAATGCTTCCCTCACAGGGCAGCCCACCACACAGAAGCCTTCAATGCTCATGTGCCGCCTAACCCGGCCTTGCCGATGCAGATGACCGACACTGCTGAGAGGACCTCCTGTGGAGAATCAATCACGCCGCCGACGCATCCCACCACTGTAAGGACTGCAAGATTCAGTGTGGGTCCCACAGATGCTCCCGAAAGATCAGTCCCGCAAGGAACTCGCATTGCTCCCGATGCGGTAAGAAAGGCCACTTTGCAAAAGTGTGCCTCTCCAAACCAGGCAGGAGCACTGCGGCCCTCTGCGACCAGTCAGAAGCCCCCCCTTGACCCTCCGGGCACCTCCACATGCAATTACTTCTGGCTCAGCTGTCGAACCAAACTGCTACCATTTGCTCCCCACAGGCACCGCCATCTTGGACCAGCCGACTTCCACCCACACCAAACATGTCACTTCCGCCCTGCTGACCCAGCAACACAGTCAAAATGTGCATGCACAAACAGCCCTGGAGAGTGCACTCATTGCACTCCACACCGGCACACATTTCGTACCAGATGATGATACCTGCACCTACTAACTTCCTCTCGCTGCCGCCATTTTGGAGCAGCGATTCGGGCCCTGAGTCAGTCGAGCATCCACCACGCTGTCAGACAACATCCTCCACGGACTCGGGCTTTCAATGATGGGCATCGCTGTCAATGGGAAGGTAGTACTGAGAGCTTTGTGCACCTGCATGTGGTCTGTACACTGGCACTCAAAGTACACCCAGCAAACTTTTCCATCACTTTTGCGTCCTAGGACCACTCCATCACAGCGCTGGGGTGTTGCTATGTAAATTTGTCTATGGGAAGGGAAAACGTACAAAGGGTTCAGGTTCCTGGTCATGCCAAAACTCTGTTCCCTGGTTATCCTGGGACTAGATTTCCAGTGCCATCTCCACAGTGTCACTCTAGCTTTCAGTGGCCCACTCACCCCAGTCACTGTCCATAACGCCAAACTTAGCGACTGTTCCCACCCCACCTGTGTACGGTTCACCCTACAGGTACCCCCTCCCTCTCTCTTCAACCATCTGACACCAGACTGCCAGCCCATTGCAGCCAAGAGCCGGTGTTACAGGGCCATCATCAAGGCCGAGGTGCAACAGCTTCTAGTGTAAGGGGTAATAGAGCCCAGCACTAGCCCTTGGCAAGCCCACATCCTGGTGGTCAAAAAGGGCAGAAAATCGAGGATGGTCATCGACTATATTCAGACCATCAACCGATACGCCCAGCTGAATGCCTACCCACTATATATGGTTAACAAGATAGCCAGTACAGGGTTTGACCCACCAAAGTTGGCCTATTATCAGCTCCCCATCCATGCCTGAGATAAGCCCTATGCAACCTTCAAGTCTGACGGGCACCTTTATCAGTTCCACCGGGTCCTTTTTGGGATCACAAATGGAGTGTCTATGTTCCAGAGGGAGATGGATGATACAGTAGACCAACATAATCTAAAAGCAACATTCCCATGCCTGAACAATGTCACCATCTACGTCCACGACCAGCAAGACCACGATGCTAATCTGGAGAACTTCCTCTGGAAGACAGAGGCATTAAATATCACCTACAACACAGAGAAGTGCGTGTTCAGCACCACCTGCCTCACCATTCACAAGTGTATCTCCCCTTTACTGTCCAGGAAGTCTGGACTATTACAGAGTCCTGCCAGGTCTGTGCGGAGTGCAAACCGCACTTCTTCCGCCCAGCACAGCCCCTCATAATAAAGGCCATTTGGCCCTTAAAGTGACTCAGCAACAACTTTAACGGGCCACTACCTTCCATGAATAGGAACATCTATTTCCTCTCATCTATAGACGAATACTCCTGTTTCCCATTCACCATCCCTTGCCCTGATACCTCCACCACCTCTGTTATTAATGCACTGGCACAGATTTTTACCATGTTTGGATATGCAGCATTCATCCACAGTGGCCAGGGAATCTAGCTTCATGAGTGAGGAGATGCACCAGTACTGGCGATGCGGGGCATTGCATCTAGTCACATGACTGGCTACAACCCCAGGGAAATCAGGCAGATAGAACATGAGAACAGGGTCATCTGGAAGGCAGTCCTCCTGTCCTGGCCTTAGGTTGAAAGGATGGCCCACTAACTACTGGCAGGAGGCCCTTCTCGAGTCACCCCATGCCATACAGCTACCAACCAGACCCCACATGAGCACCTCTTTACCTTCCCCAGGAAATCGGTGATGGAAGTCTCACTACCAGCATGGCTGATATCTCCAGAACCAATCCTCCTCTGTGAACACACAAGAACTCACAAATCTAACCCCCTGGTCAAGCAGGTGCACCTCCTCCATGCCAACCCATATTATGCCTATGTGGTGTACCCCAATGGATGCAAGGACACACTATGTACCAGATGATGACTCAGTTCTCGACTCAGTTCCTGGCACCAGGTGGAGCTCAGCCCCCAATCTCAGGCACCCCTGGCATCTCCAGAATCCTCCCCCCACCCAAGATCAACCATGGGACCCTGGTGCCCATGGACCCACCCCAGAGCTACACCCCCTCAATGCCAAGCACCAACCCTGACCCAGCCAACCTTCAGGCGGCCCTTTCCCCACTGACCATTGACCAGGAGTCTGTCCTGCGACAGTCCCAAAGGCAATGCCAATCACCAGATCACCTGAATTTGTAAATCTGTAACTGTTTTTCTCTCCATTACTCTATATCTAGTGGACACTCGGCATGAAGATGGTGGTGGACACCATGTTTCTCCACCCACCACCCCCAGGGACTCATTTTAAGAAGGGGGTGAATGTAGTGATGCAACCACCAGACTGTCTGTGACTGCCTGTGCCTATCTGTATTCCTAATTGGCTCCACCTACTCCCTGCCAATCACTGGCCCTTGTGTTAGCAGTAGAGCACATGGAGCCAGAAGGGATACTGAACCTTGTATGTAAGTTTTAAACTAATTAAAGCCTGTAGTTCAGCCCTCATAGTTTGAGTTTGTTTGCACTGCAGCACATCACAAGCATATTATCTTCAAATGACTGAATGCTTATATTAGTTCAATGATGTTCAACTGGTTCTCAATTCCATAAATGTAAAACACAAATAAGTCCAGTTTAATGTCATTTGTTAATGTAGTGTGGCAGCTCACCCACACAACAGTTGAACCAGATCACAGAGTTGCGGACAAGTCCTTGGTAGATCTGACTGTAAGATCTGAGTGTTGGGCAAGCCCATCGCCTAGAGGCTGATGTCAGTTCTGTGGGTTGATGAGAGGGTACTTAAGCGCACGGGCTTTTGAATCAGTAAAGCAGTTGATTCAACTCACCTTCGACTCTATGTGGTCTTTTGTTCGTTGCACGACTACATTGTAATCCTGACGGTAAAGACAGCATTTGAACCCAACAATGACCGACCCAAGCACACAGAATGCAGTTTCACTGAAACTGCCGACCTTCTGGACCTCACAGCCACAGGTCCAGTTTGAACAGGCTGAAGCCCAATTTCAGGTCAGGCAAATCGTTTCGGATGCCACAAAGATCTGTACTTTTGGCCTCTCCCACCGTAAATAAGCAGCGTGGTTGCTCCACATGGACAGCCTAGGCATATGCCATGTTTACTGTTCGAACAAGTTTTTCCTTAAGCAGATACCAGAGACACACACAAAGTAGTGGCCCACATAAATATCCTGTGGCACACCAAGCAGGATGACGAGGCCTCCATCGACCAAGTTGCTGTGCTACACCCAAAGGCCCTGGCCTTGCCCATATGCTACCAATTAAGCTGATGATGCCCACAGCAGAGAGTGACCCCAGTTCAGACCGTTGGTGTTTTTAACCACCAAAAGTGGGGTTCAGGAGCCCACCGTTGCCATCCACCCTGTTCTTTTCCAGGAAATGCCAGGGCCATCATCGCTAATGGCTACAGCGCCCAGCACCATGATAGCCTCCTTCACTTGTGGGACCGACAATCCGGGCGAAAGTTCTTCATAGACAGAGGGGTGGAGTTTAGTGTCTTGCCCCTCTCAAGCCACAACACCCATGTCAGGAAGTCAGGACCAGCACTCACCGCTGCCAACAACTTTAGTATTTACACATGCGGCACGCGAACCACCCCACTATATTTCAGTTTCAGCCATTTCACATGGTCGTTTACGCTGGCAGCAGTGTTGCAGCTTTTATTGGGTGCAGATTTCCTCCATGCGCACTGCCTCCTAATGGACCTCCTAGTGAATGCCAAGACTTTCCAGACCTTCACGCTCGGTCACGTGAGATGGTGAAACCTTTTTGGAACAAACTTAAGGAATTTCTGTTATTTTGAAAGTGAAATTTTTATTAGTTCTTGTGGTGTTTTTATTGGGTAATATTAAGAGGATTAGTTTAGAATTGAAATTAAATAGATTTCAAATCACTTTTTTGAGATTGGCTTTAGCTGGGACTAGAAAATGTTTGGCAATTACTTGGAAAAATGAGATTGATTTGAGCATTCAGTGATGGCATATAGAGTTGAGGTCTTGTAAAGATTGTATCATTGGTAAAGATAACATATAATTTACACAATAATTATGTCTTTTCTTGTAAAATTTGGAGCCCATATTGGGATTATATAGGGTTGAATTATTAAATCCTATTTCCGTATGTTAATGGTGTTACTCCAAACCAAGGTAAATAACTGAAAAATTTTTATGGTATGTGATCTCCTCTCTTTTTTTTTTTTCTTTTTTGGGGTAGATTAGAGGTGAGTGGGTTGGGGTGGGTGGGAAGCTGTAAGGGATTAATTTAAAAAATATCATTTATGTATTTTATACCTTTTTTAAGTTTTATTCATTAATTGTATGTTTAACATATGAATCATGATTTAATAAATAACATTTTCAAATAAAAATCTTCAAATTTGTGGATATATTCAGCCATAGCATTACAACATCCTCTTAGGAACAGAGTAGAGTGTAAGCTAATAAACCCTTTGTGTCTTCTGCTCTAATTGATGACCAATGAAATAATCTTTTCCGTAAGTTTTTTTTTTGTAATTTTTTTATTTATCACATTATGAACCACATCAACCAAAATATGTACAGATATTTCTCATTATATATACACAGTGATATTTTCCCCCTTTTCTCCCCTTCCTTCCCCCTCCAAAACCAATAAATATTAAACATATAAAATACAATAAAACCATAAAACAACATCTTCACACAAAGAAAAAACAAACCAAAAAGATGTGTTATCTACTTTTACACATTAAATCTAATCATTTTTTATCTTCTTATCATTTTAGGAGATGGAAGTCCAAGGCAGGCTCTTTCTGTTATGTTTCATGTATGGTTCCCAAATTTATTCAAACAATGTAACTTTGTTTTTTAAATTATATGTCATTTTTTCCAATGGAATACATTTATTTATTTTCGTGTCCTATTGCTGTATTCTCAGGCTCTCTTCCATTTTCCAAGTTGACATTATACATTTTTTTTGCTACTGCTAAGGCTATCATAATTAATCTTTTTTGTGCTCTATCCAATTTGAGACCTAATTGTTTACTTCTTATGTTATTTAAAAGAAAAATTTCTGGATTTTTTGATATGTTAGTTTTTGTGATTTTATTTAATATCTGATTTAGTTCTTCCCAAAATGTATTCAATTTTGTACATGCCCAAATTGCATGTATTGTTGTTCCCATTTCATTTTTACAGCAAAAACACCTATCTGATATTGTTGGATCCCATTCTTTTAATGAGTGATATATGGCCTGTGTAACCAATTATATTGTATCATACGTAACCTTGTGTTTATTGTATTCTTCATAGTTCCAGAAAATAACTTTTCCTGTGTTTCATTCTTTATCTTTATCTTTATCTTTATATTTAAGTCTTTTCCCACTTTTGTTTGGGTTTATACCTTATTTCATCATTTTGCTTGTCTTGCAGCTTAATGTACATATTTGTTATAAATCTTTTAATTATTATTGTGTCTGTAATCACGTATTCAAAGGTGCTTGCTTCTGGTAATCTCAAATTGTTTCCCAATTTGTCCTTTAAATAAGCTTTCAGTTGATGGCATGCAAACATTGTACCGTGAGTTATTCCATATTTGTCCTTCAACTGTTCAAATGCTAATAAATTATTTCCCAAAAAAAAACAATTTTCTATTCTCTTGATTCCTTTTCTCTCCCATTCTCGAAAGGAAAGGTTATCTACTGTAAAAAGGATTAGTAGATTTTGCGTCAATAACATTTTTGGTATTTATTTTTTTCCTTTCAATGTGTATCTTCTGCCATATATTATGTAAATGATGCAATACTGGTGAGCTGTTATATTGCACCAGCTTTTCATCCCATTTATAAAGTATATGTTCCAGTACCTTCTCTCCTATTTTATCTAGTTCTATCTTAGTCCAATCTGGTTCTTCTCTCGTCTGGTAAAAAGCTTATAAGTACCTTAATTGTGCAGCTCTGTAATAATTTCTGAAAATTGGTAACTGCAAACCACCTTGATTATACCTCTCTTAACTTATTTTGCACTACCCTCGGTTTCCCCCTTTTCCACAAGAATTTACTTATTATTCTCCTTAGTTCAGCAAAGAATTTCTCTGTTAAGGGAATTGGTAACGTTTGAAGTAAGTATTGTATCCTTGGGAACACATTAATTTTAATGCAGTTCACCTTCCCTATCAATGTTAGCGGTAATTCTTTCAAATGTTCTAAGTCTTCTTGTAATTTCTTTATTAATGGCTGATAATTTAGTTTGTACAAGTGGTTAAAGTTATTGTCTATCCTGATACCTAGGTATGTGATTGCTTGTGTTTGCCATTTAAATGGAGATTCTTTTTTAAGTTCTGCATAATCCGCATTACTCATTGGCACCACTTCACTTTTATTTGCGTTGACCTTATACCCAGATATTCCTCCATATTCCTTCAATTTCTTATGTAATTCTTTTATTGATTTCTCTGGTTCTGTTAGGTATACTATAACGTCATCTGCAAATAAGCTGATTTTATACTCCTTCTGCTTTATTTTTTATCCCTTTTATTTTATTTTCCTTTCTTATCAGCTCTGCCAATGGTTCTATTGCTAAAGCAAACAATGAGGGGGATAATGGACATCCCTGCCTAATTGATCTGCTCAGTTTAAACTGGTTCAATACACATCCATTCACCACTAACTTTAATATATTTTTCTGGCAGATTGAGTTTCTGTAACACTTTAAATAAGTAGTTCCACTCTACCCTATCAAAGGCTTTTTCTGCGTTTAAGGCAACTGCCGCTGTTGGTTTTTTATTCCCTTGAGCTGCATGAATTAAATTAATAAATTTACAGACATTGTCCGCTGTTCATCTTTTCTTGACAAATCCAGTTTGATCTTGTTTTACTATTTTTGGTACACTGTCGGCCAAACTGCTTGCTAATAATTTTGCTACTACCCTCGGTAGTGAATTCGCTTTTGAATTATATGATGCTGCCACTACGTGTCCTTCCCAATCTCTCTTCAATTTGTTATGTTCCACCTTGGTTAGATGTGTTTCCTGCACAAATGCTATATCTATTTTTTTTCCTTTTTCAGTAAATTTAGTAGCCTCTTCCTTTTAATTTGGTTATGTATTGCCTAATCTGAGTTATGTAAGGACATTGGTCTATATAATGCTGATGTTGATGGATCCTTCCCTGTCTTTGGTATTACTGTAATTATTGCTGTCTTGCATGAATCTGGTAAGTTTTGTGTTTCTTCTACCTGATTCATTACTTCCAGGAGAGGAGGAATTAATAATTCTTTAAATTTTTTATAAAATTCTATTGGAAATCCATTGTCTCCTGTTGCTTTATTTTTTGGCAGCTTTTTTAATAAAACCGTTTAAAATAGAGGAAGTACAGGATATACCAGTTTGCTTTGATCCTCTACTTGCAATTTTGGGAGTTCAATTTTAGCTAAAAACGCTTCTATTTTATCATTTTCCCCTCATTGTCAGTTTCGTATAGTTGTTCATAAAATTCCTTAATGTTTTCATTAATCTCTGTTGGGTTATATGTGATTTGTTTGTCCTTTTTCCATGATGCCAATAAAGTTCTTTTTGCTTGCTCTGTTTTACGTTGCCAGGCCAATATTTTATGTGTTTTTTCTCCCAATTCATAATACTTTTGCTTTGTTTTCATTATGCTCTTCTCCACCTTGTACGTTTGTAATGTTTCATATTTTATTTTTTGTCCACCAATTCTCTTTATCTTTATATCATTCCTTTTCTGTACTTGCTATCTCCCTTTCCAGCTGCTTTATTTCCTGATTGTATTCCTTTTTCAGCTTATTATCTGTCCTCTAATGAAGGCTTTCATTGCATCCCATAGTATAAATTTATCTTTGACAAATTCTGTCTTTATTTCAAAATATGTTTTAATTTGGTGTTCAATAAACTCTCTAAATTCCTGCCTTTTAAGTAGCATGGGGTTTAACCTCCATCAATCTGTTCTTGGTGGGATGTCCTTCAGTTCTATTGCTAATAGCAGGGGTGAATGATCTGAAAGTAGTCTAGCTTTATACTCAGTTTTCCTGACTCTCCCTTGAATATGAGCCAACAACAAAAACATATCAATCCTTAAGTATGTTTTATGCTTACTCGAGAAATATGAAAATTCCTTCTCTCTTGGGTGCTGTCTCCTCCATATATCCTTAAGTTTCATTTCCTGCACTGATTTAACCATAAATTTGGCTACTTTATTTTTTTTGCTGGTCTTTTTTCCAGTTTTATCCAACACTGGATCCAAATTAAGGTTAAAATCCCCTCCTATCAATATATTTCCTTGTGTATCTGCAATCATCAAAAAAATACCTTGCATAAACTTTTGATCCTCTTCATTAGGTGCATATATATTGAGCAAATTCCAAAATTCTGAGTATATCTGACACTTTATCATTACATACCTCCCTGCTGGATCTGTTATTTCCTCCTCTATCTTGATTGGTACATTTTTGTTAACTAATATGACTATACCTCTAGCTTTTGAATTATATGATGCTGCCACTACGTGTCCTTCCCAATCTCTCTTCAATTTGTTATGTTCCACCTTGGTTAGATGCGTTTCCTGCACAAATGCTATATCTATTTTTTTTTCCTTTTTCAGTAAATTTAGTAGCCTCTTCCTTTTAATTTGGTTATGTATTCCATTAATGTTTATAATCATATAGTTCAACGTGGCCATCTTATATCTTTGTTTTCACCTCTTTTCCGCCTCCTCGCCACCTCCATTCCCTTTTTTCCATTATTGTTTTTTAAGCTTTCCTTTTTAATCTCAATATATGACAACACACTTAAAACATAAAATACCCCAACAATCCCCAAACCAATAACACTTTAACCCCAAATTAACACCCCCCCCCCCCTTGGGTTGCCCCTTATCCCTTGCCAGGCAACCACAACTCCGCTTTCCATTTGGTCTGTGATCTTACTCGCAAGTGTCAACTGATTTCGCAGTGACGGTTATCCTCTTTCCCCCACCCCCCCAGCAAACACTGTTTTGCTATACATATAACAAAGCTCTTTTTTTTCCCTTCTTCCCTCCTTTCCCTTCTCTTTTCCATCTTTAGATCTTTATATATACATTACTTTTACTTTATATTATTACATATTTTTGTATATTTTATTGCCAGTCTTCTTTCTTGTAACTCCATCTCTTCTTCTGTCCTGCAAACGTTCTGCAAATTCTTGTGCTTTCTTTGGATCTGA
Organism: Narcine bancroftii; assembly: GCF_036971445.1. Taxonomy (NCBI): domain Eukaryota; kingdom Metazoa; phylum Chordata; class Chondrichthyes; order Torpediniformes; family Narcinidae; genus Narcine; species Narcine bancroftii. Next base: position 183,569,445 of record NC_091475.1, on the reverse strand, counting down.
GAACAGCCTATTCTGTTCTCCAGGTATAAATACTTTAAGTACAGCTGGATGTCTTAACATAAATTTATAGCCTTTCTTCCATAAAATAATTTTCGCCGTATTAAACTCCTTCCTCTTCTTTAAGAGTTCAAAACTGATGTCCCTTATATTCCAATGGCTTATTAACTTTATTCCTTGCCCGCTCCAGTATATTCTCTCTTGTTGTATATCTTATAAGTTTTTGATGTGGCTGCAGTTTCAGTGCTAGTGTTCTATGTGCCCTTACCATTTCTTCATGCAATTCTCTCATTCCCAACACCTTCGGGATCCATCTTTTTATAAATTCCTTCATGTCTGAGCCTTCTTCACCCTCCTTCAGGCCCACTATTTTTATGTTGTTTCGCCTACTGTGGTTTTCCAACAATTTTCTAAGATAACAAATCGTGTCTCCTTAATTTTTTTGTCACTTTCTTCCAATTTTTCTCTTAAATCACTTACTTCCATTTCTACAGCAGTTTCCCGTTCCTCCACATTTTCTACTCTTTTCCCTATTTCTGTCATGACCAGTTCTAAACTTTGCATTTTATCTTCTGCTCTTTTCATTTTTCTTTTAATTGCACTAAATTCTAATGATAACCATTCTTTTAATGACCTCATTTGCTCTTTAAAAAAGGCTTTATCTATATTTTGTCCATCTGCTTTACCTTCATTTTTCCTGTAAAGATCTTAGTCTTTTTCCTCCTCTTCTTCTGTGTCTGTACCTGTGTTTGTGTCTTCTCTTCTTTGTATCTGTGTCTCTTCTGCTCTTTCTGATGAGCTACTTCTGTATCTTTGTCGGGCCTCCTGTTGCTGGGACTCTTGCTGTTGGGCCTCCAGTCGCACGCCGACTGTCTGCTGGGCCTCCTGCTGTAGGTCATCTCATCGTCGATCACCCTGACACCATTCTCCCTCTTCTGGCCTCTCAATTCTTTCCTCAACGTTGTTCTATTTTTCTTGATTGTAGGTTTCCTCCAGCTGAGCGCCCCGACGCTGGGCGTCTCTCAGCTGGTCATCCTGTAGCTGCCCACTGCTCAGCTGAGCCCCTCCAGCCGGTGATCACTCTTTTGATTGCACACTGCACATGCGCAACTCCTCGCAAATGCGCAGTTGCACACATTTGTTTGGCTCAGAGAGCCATTTTTGAAGTCCACCGGTTGGGAGGTCGCGACTTCTCTGGGCACTCACCAGCTTTGGAGATTGGCTGCACTTCACCACTGTAGCTTCCTGCTCCCAAGTGCAGTTAAGGCCTTCTTTCTTCTCCAGTGATTTTCCTTTTTTTTCCGTTGTTCTTACTTTCTCTCCTTTGGGTGCTATCTTCTGGTTCTTCTCTTTATCTTCTATTTCCTGAGTTTTATGTTTTTTGAGCTCTATGTATTCCAAACTTTTTTTTCTTTTTTCTGGAGAGGGCTGGTTCTACCTGACCGGCCACTACTCTATTACGTGAGACCCCCTTTTCCTTATATGTTGTAGCAATTTTATGCTCGCTGCCAAAATGTTTTTTTCAGTAACCTCTTGGCTTCATTAAATCCTTCTGCTGGCAGCATAAGATGACAACTTCTTGCTAACTCCATTGGTAATCCACTTATAAATTGCTACAAATAAATATAAACATTCCATTGGATCTTGAGTTTTGCTTTCAATGCCACATTCAAAGGATCTCATGAACACTGAATACTGTCATGTCACCACTAAAAACCTGGAAAAAAAAGACTGTAACTGTGTTACTGATGAAACCAATTCTTGTTGCCTTGCCAAGGTTGTGCATACATCACTTTGCACTCCAGGTAATGTTGTTGCTGGAAATGGCCTTTCCATTCTTTTACCTATATTCTTGACTGACGGTAAAGACAAGTACTCACTGAAAGGAGAACAACTTTCACTTATGCCTCTGTGACAGATAATGTTGTGTTTTATATTGTATATAGATATAGACGATGCCGCTTTAGTTGCCCATTCAGAGCCAGCTCTTCAGCGCTTGACGTCCTGCTTTGCGGAAACTGCCAAAATGTTTGGCCTGGAAGTCAGCCTGAAGAAAACTGAGGTCCTCCATCAGCCAGCTCCCCACCATGACTACCAGCCCCCCCACATCTCCATCGGGCACACAAAACTCAAAACGGTCAACCAGTTTACCTATCTCGGCTGCACCATTTCATCAGATGCAAGGATCGACAATGAGATAGACAACAGACTCGCCAAGGCAAATAGCGCCTTTGGAAGACTACACAAAAGAGTCTGGAAAAACAACCAACTGAAAAACCTCACAAAGATAAGCGTATACAGAGTCGTTGTCATACCCACACTCCTGTTCGGCTCCGAATCATGGGTCCTCTACCGGCACCACCTACGGCTCCTAGAACGCTTCCACCAGCGTTGTCTCCGCTCCATCCTCAACATCCATTGGAGCGCTTACATCCCTAACGTCGAAGTATTCGAGATGGCAGAGGTCGACAGCATCGAGTCCACGCTGCTGAAGATCCAGCTGCGCTGGATGGGTCACGTCTCCAGAATGGAGGACCATCGCCTTCCCAAGATCGTGTTATATGGCGAGCTCTCCACTGGCCACCGTGACAGAGGTGCACCAAAGAAAAGGTACAAGGACTGCCTAAAGAAATCTCTTGGTGCCTGCCACATTGACCACCGCCAGTGGGCTGATAACGCCTCAAACCGTGCATCTTGGCGCCTCACAGTTTGGCGGGCAGCAACCTCCTTTGAAGAAGACCGCAGAGCCCACCTCACTGACAAAAGGCAAAGGAGGAAAAACCCAACACCCAACCCCAACCAACCAATTTTCCCCTGCAACCGCTGCAATCGTGTCTGCCTGTCCCGCATCGGACTTGTCAGCCACAAACGAGCCTGCAGCTGACGTGGACTTTTTACCCCCTCCATAAATCTTCGTCCGCGAAGCCAAGCCAAAAAAGAATAGATATGTTTTAAAGGAGATAAACTGTGGCAGGGTTTTAGTGCAGGTCATGTTCAAACACTTCAAAACAGATCTCATTTAAAATACTGGAGCTCTGCTCAAGCCAGAAAGGCTTTGCAAAATCTTTGAAGAGTGCCCAAGAAGATTTCACTAATGGATTGCTGTTTTGAAAAGCAACAGATGAAAGAACTCGGAGAATTAGGTTCGGAGTCGCAGGTTATCTGAGGGTAGTTTGCTGTTCTAAGAGGGGGTCAAACAGGCTTCCGTCTGAGAGAGGGAGAGTTCAGTTCCACAGTTCAGCAGCAACAACTGAGACTGGAACATCACAAGTTGGCAAGCTTCTGGAAAAAAACCATTTTAAAGGCGGGTTATGAGTTCTTAGTTCAGCCTACTGAAAGCCCTTGTGGTCCATACAAGAGGAGGGGACTGGTTGCCTGACGTTTCACTTGAAATAAGAGAAACATAAAGGAACTTTGTGGTGACCTGAAAGAAAGAGGTTATCATCTGGAAACCCCTGATGGAACAAGTTTCTTCAGCAAGACACTAACATGGCTGATTAGAAGGGATCAGTTTGTGTCTGGCGAACAAATCTCTCTATGAAAACTAATGAGAACCTTTCTGAGCAGTAACCATTTACCTTTCAAGCACCAAAGCCTGGTGAAAATTCATAAATGTTAAATTCTGTGCACAGTTTAAGAATTGCCTGCAACCAGTGAACTTGGAGGAATGACAAGTGAGATTGGATTGTGAATTAAAGAACTTTTCTAAACTTATTCACACATTATATACTCATGTGCTTAAAATTAGAAGGGGGTTAAATTAGGTTAAGTAAGTTAATCATGATAAGTTAAAGTTTGATCCTGTTTTCATGTTTAAAGATCATTAAAAGCAATTTTTGTTTAAGTAACCACTTGTCTTAGTGAATTTCTGTTGCTCTGAGCTTGTTACACCTCTATCTCCTGTGATCTCCAAAGACATTTGTAAAAAAATTATCAGTGCCATATCTTACCACAATTTGTTCAGACTGGTGCACACCTTGTGGATGCTGTACAACATTGTAAGTTTCCCTTTTTTGTTGGTTCTCATTTTAGATTCTTCTGAAGTTTTTAATATTTTCATTGTGGCCTTAGCAGCAGCAATATTCGCTTGCATCTCCTGCTGCTCTCTTTTCTTCTTCAAGTCAAATTTTATGCACTCTTCCTTCATTCTTGATTGTGCCACATGTGTTCTTTGTTGGTCCTCTTGCACCCTTTGTTGTGCTTTTAGTTGCATAATAACAACCATTTTAATGAGTGCCTTTTCATACTTTGATGCAATACTCAAAACCTTGGAACTTGCTTTTGAACTTCATTTGGTTCTTTTACTTCCTATATTTGAAACACTATCTCCTGGCTGTATTTCCTCTTGTAAGTCATATGGTGTTGTGATGTTTGTCCTTTCCTTAGGATAAGATACATCTATTAAAATTTCTACTTCTTCATCACATTTTTGTAACACTCTTTGAGCCATTTCCCAGGCACTGTCTTGGTGTTCATCTGATGTCATTTGCTCTTGACTGATTACAGGTTTCTTCTCAGCTGCCAATATCTTATCTGCTTCTCTTGCTTGTAGAAGTTTTTCCGTCAGGACTGCTTTGGTTCCATCTGTGCTCAAACCAAGCTGTCACAATTCATCCTTAAGCTCCTGTACTTTCAACTCCATGAAGTATTAGAAGGTGGTGAATCAACAGCCACTCATCTTCTGCTGGTACCTAGGCCTTTATTCTCCAACAGGTTAGACACAAAACCTTTCCTTTGTAGAAATCCTGTCATAAAACAGTGGTGTAGCCCCTTTAAGATTTCTAACAATTTAGTCACCTGCCAATTCTCTGCTCAACACAGACAGCCAAGAGCCTACTGGCTTTACCTCCAAGGTCAAATTCACAAAGCTGTAAGGTGGTTCTAGCTCAATTTCAAACTCTGCACATACCAATGCTTGTAGAATTTTTCCATAAAATTACATGAAATTTTTACATTAAAATTTCTTTTTTTTTTAAATAACAGATTTCAGTCCACAATCAGCTTCTTGTTTTGTTGACAAATGTAGAGATCAATTCTACTGATAACAAAGTTCTCAGTTCTTAAGTATTAGGACATTTGAAAAGAATAGGTTATCTCAATTCATTGATGCTCAACTGGTTCTCAATTCCATATACGTAATCCACCAATAAGTTTATTTTAATGTCATTTATTAATGTAGGTACAATTTCAAACTGTGTTGAATCATGGATAGAATATGATTTCTTCAGTTGTAGAAACAAACATATTTGATCTTTTAATAATTGTAATTCATTGAAATCACTTGCTAGCCTAATATAGTTTGAGATAGCTTGAGGTCAACAAAATATTATCAAAGCATTTTCTTATTGACCATCAAATAAGACTTCTTGCTTGATCCACAGCAAAAAACTGACCCCACCCCTCTCAGATTCTCAAAACTGTCCCAATTTATGACCTTCACAGAATAGAGCAAAAATTCAAAACAAGCAGTACCATAAATATACTATACAGTAATTCTATCATTTTAGCCCCTAGAAGAACTGTTTAGCCTGAATGGTTACATGGAGTGAAACACAAAGGTCTGCAGATCCTTTGACTGTAGTAAAAGCACACCAAAATGCTGGAGGAACTCATCTAGTCTTTACAGCATCTATATATTCAGCTCCTGTCTGAACAGGCGACTCAGTATGCCAGGTCCCATTAGTAACACATGCTGATGATGTTCTTGCAGGTAATGGTAAGAGCAAAAAGGTGAGATCACAGTAGAGAACACTGTTAATTAGCATATGGAAAGTGTGCAGAATGAGAAAAACAACAGGAACTTGTTAGAATGACTACAAATAGTCCACATGCTGTTCATCAGATTGAACATTTGTGATATGGAGTAAAAAAAATCCTCAATTGCTTCTAGCAGTTCTGATGGTTGGGTGGCAAGATAGCATTTTCACACGCGAGTTTCATTGCCAGTGCGATTTTCCCACGTTAGTCTATAAATTGGGCACGTTTCATTCCTAGCAACTTTCCCATGCTCGTGTTTTATCCCTGCTACCATTTTCCCATGCTTGCTATAAGCTGTGCGCATGTTATCCTCATTACCATTTTCCCATGCCCATCTTTTAATTTATTACAAAATTGAGTTCAAAGGCCTTGCTTTTGAGACTCATCAAATCTGTTTTATCACTCATATTTTTCTTTGGCTTGGCTTCGCGGACGAAGATTTATGGAGGGGTAATGTCCACGTCAGCTGCAGGCTCGTTTGTGGCTGACAAGTCCGATGCGGGACAGGCAGACACGATTGCAGCGGTTGCAGGGGAAAATTGGTTGGTAGGGGTTGGGTGTTGGGTTTTTCTTCCTTTGTCTTTTGTCAGTGAGGTGGGCTCTGCGGTCTTCTTCAAAGGAGGTTGCTGCCCGCCGAACTGTGAGGCACCAAGATGCACGGTTTGAGGCGATATCAGCCCACTGGCGGTGGTCAATGTGGCAGGCACCAAGAGATTTCTTTAGGCAGTCCTTGTACCTCTTCTTTGGTGCACCTCTGTCACGGTGGCCAGTGGAGAGCTCGCCATATAACACGATCTTGGGAAGGCGATGGTCCTCCATTCTGGAGATGTGACCTGCCCAGCGTAGTTGGATCTTCAGCAGCGTGGATTCGATGCTGTCGGCCTCTGCCATCTCGAGTACTTCGATGTTAGGGATGAAGTCGCTCCAATAAATGTTGAGGATGGAGCAGAGACAACGCTGGTGGAAGCATTCTAGGAGCCGTAGATGATGCCGGTAGAGGACCCATGATTCAGAGCCGAACAGGAGTGTGGGTATGACAACGGCTCTGTATACACTAATCTTTATGAGGTTTTTCAGTTGGTTGTTTTTCCAGACTCTTTTGTGTAGTCTTCCAAAGGCGCTATTTGCCTTGGCGAGTCTGTTGTCTATCTCGTTGTTGATCCTTGCATCTGATGAAATGGTGCAGCCGAGATAGGTAAACTGGTTGACCGTTTTGTGTGCCCGATGGAGATGTGGGGGGGCTGGTAGTCATGGTGGGGAGCTGGCTGATGAAGGACCTCAGTTTTCTTCAGGCTGACTTCCAGGCCAAACATTTTGGCAGTTTCCGCAAAACAGGACGTCAAGCGCTGAAGAGCTGGCTCTGAATGGGCAACTAGAGCGGCATCGTCTGCAAAGAGTAGTTCACTCTTTGCCTAGAGTAAGGTTTGGGTAATCTCCTTATAGAACAAAGCATTCATTGCCTGCGAGTACATAATGCATCACTCAGGACACCATCGCTGGAGGTTGGGCTCCCTTTTGCTCCTTGATATCGGGTTGGAAATGTGAAAAAGCACGGAAGTTTTACCTTGGTGTAGTGTGAACGGCCCTACTGGCATTTCAAAACGAATCATTAACATGCCAATTTAGCGGATTGCCAATGGAGGGAAAGGTGACGGGAGAAGAAGGGAGGAGGGGTTTAAATGAAACCCAGAGCAGTTGATTTTCATGCCATCCGGTTGAAGGGTGCCCAGTCTGAAGATTAAGTGTTGTTCTTCCAATTTACAGGTGGTCTCATTCTGGCTGTGCATGAGACAATGGACAGACATGTCAGCAAGAGAATGGGATGGTGAATTGAAATGAGTGGCCACTGGGACATCCACGCCATTGCAGCAGATGGAGCTGAGTTGCTCAACAAAACAATGTCCCAACCTGCGTCCTGTCTCTCCGGAGACTAACACAACAGGAGCACCAGATGCAGTAGATGACCCCTGCAGATTCACAAATGAAATGTTGCTTCATTTGGAAGGACAGTTTGGGGCCTTGAATGGTGGTGAGGGAGGAAGTGTGGGCACAATTGGAACATCTTCTGTGGTCACAGGAGTACGACCCAAAGGGACGACTGATGGGGAGGGACGAGTGCATAAGGGAGTCACAGAGGTAGCAGTAATCATAAGTCACTATTGACCTCACAATATGGAATCTATTCCATCCCATTAGTCATTGATGTTGTCCCTTTTCATTTAACTTTCTCCCAGATTCCCTAATCCTCACTTACTTCGTCTCTCTACCCAATCCAAAATACTGCCAGAGACTTGATTTCTTTCATTAACATTAGATAGATTTTTTTTTAAGCATTCCAATTTCATGTAAAGAAATTTCTCTCACACTGCTCCCAATACATTATATGCAATGTGCCTTTCAGACACCAATTGCTGAAAACACTTGCTTAAACCATGCATTTTACAATTGCTGATAAATCTATCATAATGGTATCTCAACAAAACAGCCCCAATTTTTCTCATCTTTAAATTTTCATAAGACTATTACATTTACAGTAAAACCCTGGTGTCCAATGCCTACAGTGATTGGTAGATGCCAGATATGCAAATTTTCCAGTTGCTTGCAACTCACTCTTGCAATGCCAAACATAATACAGCATTAAGGATAAACAGATTAGAGACAGAAGACAGTGCAAAATGTAATTTTTTTAAAAATCAGAATTGTAGTCCTTAATTATGTAAATTTAACTTTAATCAAGTTATTCCCATAATTTACAAGATTTAAATTTGGCGCTGTAATAGCATTGCACTAACCGTGATGTTAACCATGCCGCCATCTAATTAACACCCCCCTCCCTCAAGTTAACAGATAAAGCCTTACTAATATACTTAATAATATACACTAATAAAGACTTACTAGGAAGGGATAGGGAGACACTTTGGGAGAGTCACCCCAATGGCAAGTGGCATCAGCCAGTTCTTGATCCTAGGCATTCCCATTTTATTTAAACAACTTTATTCAAACAGCTGCTGTGGGTGGGGCATGACTCAAAGTTTGCTCCCATCTTCACCAAGGGTTTGTACTTGCTTGGGGGAAAATTTACTTTTACAAATTTAAATTTTAATTATATTGACATTTAGTTTATTTATTTCCTCATTATGATGGGGATTTTACTGTACATAGTTTAACAGTAACACATCAAGTCAAAAACAAGCATCACTGTCAAAGAATATTTTTTAAATTTCCCAATTTTTATAGACTTGTGACTCAATATAACCATCCATGCTAAACAAAATTGCATTAAAATCTGTATGAGCCTATCAACTATTACAGTTGGTGTAATGGTTAGCACAATGCCTTTACAGCCCCAGCAATCGGGACTTGGATTCAAATCCCATTCTGCCTCAAAGGAGTTTGTACGTTCTCCCCGTGACTCCTGTTTTCTTCCACCATTTGAAATGTACCGGGGTGTAGGTTAATTGGGCAGCATAAACGCATGAGCCAAAATAGTTGTTACTGTGCTGTATGTCTAAATTTAAAATCTAAAATTTAAATTTTAATGTTTTACTTCATTTTAGAAGCATTTAAACAGTATTAGGTGTCACACTAACACTAAGAGCTCCACAAAAATCACAACATTCATAGAAATACAGTGGATGTTTCCCTCTACTACTATAATCAATTTCACATCACCACTCAGTTAATCAACTGCAAGGATTTGCAGCTGCCAACTATTTAGCTGTGAAACTGTAACCAGTAAATGGGACATATAACAAAGGCCATACTTCCAGCTGTCGGGTAACAATTCTGCTCAGAAATGGATGTTGTAATATTTATGTTCGGATATGGTGGGGCTAGCTGCAGTAATGGGATACTGGTTTCAGAGGTACCTGGACAATCTGGTGAAGAACAGTGTTATAGGAGACACGATCTCTCTACAAGGTCTCCACTGATGGACTGTGTTGAGAGTCAGGCACTCCTGACAGGTAATTGTCAGGAAGGCTCTGAAAAGAAATAGTTATGTAGGCAGTGTAATGTATGTACATACTTTTAAATGCCTGTGCTGCTGTTTCAGTGGGCTAAGAGAAAGCTAGATGAAGCTTCTGAATGTGCATCTTGAATCACCTCCCAGCATAGTGAGCAACAAATTGCAATGTAAAGTGAGCATTGGCCTAAGAGATCCTGAGGCTTGAAAGCCAAGTGTAACCATAATCCTATATCTCCACAGGGAGAATAGTGTAGGAGCACAACAGTATATGATTATTAAAAACACAAAAATGCTGGAAGAATGAATGCAGCAAAACTTGCAGTATCCATAGGAGATAAAGATACATACAGTATAACTCCTGGTATGCACCACTATGGGATTGGTAGATGCCAGATAAGCATCCCTAACCAATACACCTGCAATAAAAATAAACTACAACAGAGCAGAGGTGTTCACCAAAGCATTATCACAGTCTGTGTCCAGTCCCTCAAATGTAGAGGAGATCACAACAGGACCACTGAATGTAGTATCTGATCCCAGCAGACTCACAAGTGAAGTGTTGCTTCACTTAAAAGGACTGTTTGGGGACTGGACTAGTGCTGAGAAAGGAAGTGTGGACACAAGTAGAGAACCTCTTGCAGTCACAGGAGTAGGGAAGAAGGGAGGAGTGGACATGGGAGTCAATGAAGGGGTTGGTCCCGCTGGAAAGCGAAGAGGGGAGGAAAGGGGAATGTATGTCTGGTGGTGGGATCACAGTAGATGGCAGAATTGGCAGAGGATGATATGTTGGATGCAGAGCCTCGTAGGGTGATAGGTATGGACAAAATAAATCTGTCCTCGTTGCTCATGGAGGCAGAAGGGACCACGGCAGAAGTGCAGGTAAGGAAGGATATACAGGTAAGGGCCAAGTTGATGGTGGTGGAGGGGAAGCCATGTTTATGTTTTTTGAAGATGGAGGACATCTCACATGATGTGGCATGAAAAAGGACTGGAATCCTTAAAGGGGACAGGGTGTGAAGAGGTGAAGTCAAGGCAGCTGTGGGAGTTATGTGTTTGTAGATGTAGCTGGTAGGATGAAAGATAACAAAAATACAGGCATAACCATGGCCCATGCAGGTATCCATGGCTGCCCCTTTGACTTGGAAGAAATGGGATGAATCAAAGGAGAAGTTACATTGGACAACGAAGATTTTGCTTCCTGAACACTTTTGGATGTGCCATATGGATTTGTTGATCAAGAAAATCATCTTAACATTTTCCTCTCACGCACCGATGTTTAGATATAACCTATTTTTGTGATCATATTAAGTCTACTTCAAGCACACAAAGCCATGGTACCACATGTCATTGAAAATTATTTTTCTGCATTCGCAGTTAGACTTCTCTGCTGATCTTGGTGCTGTCAGTGATGAACATGGTGAAAGATTTCACCAAGACATTGCAACCATGGAAAAGTGATGTAGAGCAATTGGAATCCATCAATGCTAGCCGACTATTGTTGGACACTGGCATGAGAGGCATCAGTTGCTGAGTTCCATCAAAAATTAGCAGCAAAACATTTTTTAGGTCAGTTGAACTAACGCAATGTGTCACCATCATGATGCAATTAAACAAGCTCAATTCAATAAAAGTTGATTTAATGTTTCTCCAACATCTTACAGCAAATCTGAAATTATCTTTGGGTTCAGCTTCAAGTTATCTGTCATAATCTCCAATTTCTTTTCAGAAGCGAATCTTTTGAAAAAAATTGTTTTCCAGTATTATTGAGGGTGAAGACATATTCTGCGAGCTGGAGGGTATTGGTAGATGGGAACTGGTTGGGTCTGTTGTTGAGAAACAAAGGGCTTTGAGGCCTTTGGTATGGGGGACAGAGGTGTACATTGATTGGATATGCATGGTAAAGAGGAGGCAGTTGAGTTCAGGGATCTGAAAGTTGTAGAAATTATGGAGGACATGTGAAGAATGCTGGATGGACGTGGGGAAAGACTAGAATAGGGGGAACAATGCTGAGTCAGTGTTGTGGATACCAGTTTGGTGGGGCAGGAACTGTGCTGGGACAATTGGGTTTGTGGATCCATGGTAGGAGGTAGAACTGAGCAGTGCAGAGTTGAAAACAATGAGGTTGTGTGAGGGAGGTTGTGAAGTGATGAGAGTGCATGAAATAGTAGTTTGATGAGTTTTAGTGGGGCCCTGTCAGAGGGGTCTGAGAGTTGTCAAATGGCTTCGGCCAGATAGAGGTCAGTGCGCCAGACAACAACAGGAACACCCTTGCCTGCGTATTTGATGGTGAGGTTGGGATTAGTGCAGAGAGTGGAAAGAAAAGGTGTTCCGAATGGGTTAGATTGGAGTGAGTGAGGAGAGTGGTGAAATCAAGTTAGTGTCTCAGTGGCAGTTGGAAATATAAAGCTCCAGAGCAGGCAAAAGGCCGGAATGAGGTGTCCAGGAGGAGGAAGAAGGTTTAAGATGGTAGAGAGGACTGTAGTGGAGGATGGAGAATTCTAGTTGTCGGTGGGCACAGAGATAGAACTGACAAAAGAACATTTCAGCACTGTGGCGGACGTGGAACTTATTGAGGTGTGGGCAAAGTAGGTCAAATGTAAGGCCTCGACTGAAAACAGAGCATTCCTTCTCTGAGGGGAAATTCGGATGAGATGGCAAAGTGCAGATGGGGTTGTGGGGGTGGTCAATATGTTGGAGGGTATCGAAGGGGGTGTTGGGGAAGATGGGGTGGATTAGAAGGTGGAGGGTAGAAAGGATGCAAGGGAAGGAGGGGAAGGTTAGGGGTCAGGAAGTGTGCAACAGAGATGTTGCATTGGAGGCTCAGCCATATTGGTCACCAGCACCAGAGTGCAAGTTAGCAACGGAGGATCAGTCCTGTACTCTGTCGGGGACATGGTGAGGGTTCACGTTGGAACATCTGTCCTGTAGGCTGCTGGGGCCAGGGTGGAGACTTGGGTCAGTGGTCAGAGGAGGTTGTCTCCATGGAGGCGAGATTTTGATCCCTGATGAACAACTGATAAGAGTAGAACCAGTGGTCGAAGGCATGGATATGCCATAGGATGAAGTATCAGGGAGTTCCATGGCAGGCCATGACAAGTGAGGTTTGGAGCTGTGATAATGGGAGAGTAAGGGTCCCCACTGGTATCTGCACTTGTAGGCAAGGGTCTTGGTCTTGCTCTCCAAACATCTTTGATGAAAAACAACCTCTTGATGTTCTCCTTGGAAGCCTCCCACCTGTTCACTAGGGAGTCAAAGAAGGGTTTCACAGTTCTCCAACCAGCATAGTCCTTCGTTAGTTCCTCTAAATTCTTAGGAGTCATCAACTTCACATTCAGCTTCCACGTTCTGCTGTCGCCTTCTAGTCCTCTTGTGACAGGATGCATGAAGAAGGCAGTGGTCAGAGAACACTAGCAGTGTGACATTGGAGGTTCTGACCATGACAGCCTTCAACACCCGAGACCAGGTTGAACCAACTGATCTTGATTATGTAGAACTATTGGATCTCTACTAGGTGGGCTGTGGCAGTGCAGCACCTGAAGGAATGCGGAAGGCGTCGCACAGATGCGCATCCTTTACCGTCTCGATCAAGGGTCTGGAGGAGCTGTCCAGTCTACTGTTAGCACTGCCAGATCGTCCAGCTGTGTTAATGATGCAGTTGAAATCAACGGCCAGAACAACCGGGCTGGATGATGCCAACAATAGTGGGAGCTACCGGAAGAAGGTCAACCACCCACTCCGCACAGGTGAAGCATGCACAATAATCAACCAGAGTGGGACATCACTGTACATTAGCTCAGCCATTCTCAACTTTTTTTGCTTAGTTCCAGATACTTTCCTAAGCATTAATTACATTTCATTGACTCCTGTCATGAGATTTTTAAGACTTAAAATACTTCAGAGAAAATTTGGCATTTAATTCAACATAAATACCATGTCCAGAAAACAGTTATATATCTTTATCTTTGCTACATAAAGTACACTGTTTAACCAGCTGAGTTTCTCCAGTATTACGTTTTTACCTCAACCACAGTGGTTGTCTGCAGACCTTTGTGTTTTACTTCTGAGCAATCTAATTTTGCCTTTAATTAGAACATAGAAAAGTACTGCAGAAAAACAAGCCTCTTGTAACTTAAGCCCACCAGTCCAAGTAATATCCTAGTGAATATTTTCTGACTCCTCTATCCAACTATATAAACTTCCAAGTGATCTATATTTTTACATTACTGGCCATGAAATTTCCAACTTTTAATAGTCCCATCAATGGCAACTGTTCCTTCAACAGACTCAAAGCTCTGAAAGTCATCCATGAAACACCTCTGCTTTCCTGCATCTCCTTTCTCCAAAAAGATTTTTTAAATTGACTTCTGTCAAATACTTTTAATCACCAGCCTTAACATCTCCAATTGAAGTTTTCAGAAGTACTTTTTTTGCCAGAAAACCTCCCTGAAAACACCTTAAGCTGTTTTGTTAGTGAAGCAATTAGAAGTTGTTGAATTATGCTGAAGCAAAAATTCTTCCAAGAAATGAAATTATGGAAGTTCAGGGCCAGAGTTTCCATAGTGCAGAAGGTAAGGGCAGCAAGTCCAAGAAATCCTTGATGTTCAGGAATTATTGAACACAAGATAAATTTAATAGAATAATAAGGAAGGTATATCAATCTGTGGAGCCTTGTGTACTGTTTGGAAGGGAAAGAGGGGGATATGAAACAACAAAGCAGACATGACTGGGGAAAATCTCAAAACATTTTACAAGTACATTAGTGAATTGCATTAGGGTGATATGATTAGCACCGTGCTGTTACAGCATCAGTTTGAATCCGGAACTGTCTGTAAAGAGCTTGTATGTTCTCCACATGTCTGTGTGGGCTTCCTTCAGGTGCTTCGGAGCAAGAATGCTGCAAGTGGAACTGCTAAATATTTCCAAAGCGAAAGCACTTTTCTGCTCTGGGTTAAAGAGAGGCAAGACTGCACAGGCACATGAAAATTTTTAAAAGACCACCACATCCAGCCAGCAGCATTCGGAGAGGGCAGTGGAGTGAGAGGGTAGCAGAGTGGAAGGGCATTGGCTCAATGGGCATAGGCAGTAATGAGGCGAGGTAGGTTTACCTGTGTTAATTGTGTACAGGAAATATGTTCTGTTCTCAGTTTCAGATGTGGAAGGTCCTGGAGTCTCCAAGACAGCTGCATGTGACCCAGTGTGTTCAGCTACAGCTCCTAATGGACCGTATTAGTGAACTGGAGTTTGCAGCTCAATGGCATTTGTCTGGTTAGGGAGAGCAAGGAGGTGATAGAAAGGATTTATAGGCAGGTGGTTACAGACAAGTGGGTCACAGTCAAGAGAGGGAATGGGAAGAGTGAGGTACTAGAATATCCCTGTGGCTGTACCCCTTCACAAACTCCTGTTTGAGTAATGTTGGGAGGGGTCATCCTTCCTGGGGGAAACGACAGTGGCTGTGCCTCTGGCACAGAGTCTGGCCCTGTGGCTCAGAAGGGTGGGGAAAGGAAGGCCATAGTGATAAGGGACTCGATAATTATGGGGTCAGACAGGCGATTTTGTGGATGCAGGAAAGAAACTCGGATGATAGTTTGCCTCCTAGGTGCTAGGGTCCAGGATGTTTCAGATCGCATTAAAGATATCCAGCAGTGGGAGGAAAAACAGCCGGAGGTCGTGGTACATATTGGTGCCAATGACATAGTTGGAAATGGGAAGAGGTCCTGAAAAAAAAACAGGAAAGCTGAGAAGCAGAACCACAAAGGTAGTAATCCTGGGATCACTCCTGTGCCAAGCAACAATGAGTATAGGAATAGAACAAGGTAGAGGATAAATGTGCAGCTGAGGAATTGGAGCAGGGGCCAGAAATTCAGATTTCTGAATCATTGGTATCTCTTTTGGGGTAGGTATGGCCTGTACAAAAAGAACGGGTTGCACTTGAATCCCAGGGGGACCAATATCCTGGTGGGGAGGTTTGCTAAGGTTACTGGGGAGAGTTTAAACTAGAATTGTTGTGGGGTGGGAACCGAAGTGAAGAGACGTTGGGGAAGAGGACATTAGCTCACAATAGAGAAAGGTTTGGAAACAGTGTGAGAGGAAAAATATGCAGATGTTAGAGAAGGGACTCGCTCAGACAGACAGTTTGAGATTTGTCTATTTTAACACAAGGAATATTGTGAACAAAGTGGATGTACTTGGAGCTATGATGTGATGGTCATTTCAGAGACTTGCGTGGCTCAGGGACACGAATGGTTACTTCAAGTGCCAGGTTTTAGATGTTTCAGGAAGGGAGGCAAAAGAGTTGGAGGCATGGCACTGTTGATCATAGATAGTGATAGGGGATGCAGAAAAGGTGTTTGTCTAAGGAGTCTCTATAGGTGGAAGTCTGGAACAGAAAGGGGTCAATAATTGTAATGGGTGTTTTTTTAATATATATAGGCCAATAGGAAACAGATCTTGGAAAGGGGTAATAATAACAAGAGTTCTTGTGATGGGAGATTTTAATTTCCCAAATATCAACCGACATCTCCCTGGAGCAAGGGGTTTAGATGGGGTGGAGTTTGTAAGGTGTGTTCAAAAAGGTTTCTTGACACAGTATGTGGATGAGCTGACAAGAGCAGAGCCTGTACTTGAATTGGGTTTAGGAAATTAATTTGGTTAGATCTCTCAGTGGGAGAGCATTTTGGAGATAGTGATCATAATTCTATCTTCTTTACAACAGCATGAGAGAGAGGCAGAAGAACAGACGAGTTAGAAAAACATTTAAATGGAGTAAGGGGAATTATTGGAAGTTTAAAGTGGGGACAGATGTTCTCGAAGACAAGTACAGAAGAAATGTGGGAAATGTTCAGGGTATATTTGTATGGAGTTCTGCATAGGTACATTCCAATGAGATAGGGAAGTTATGGTAGGGTACAGGAACCATCAAGAAAAGCTTACAAAAAAATGCAGAAAGATAGGTAATATTAGCGATCTAGAAGATTATAAGGCTAACAGGAAGGAGCTTAAAAAAGAAATTAAGAGAGCCAGAAGGGGCCATGGTGGGCAGGAGTAAGGAAAACCCCAAGGCATTCATCAAGTGTGGCAGTGTGAAAGTGTACATGGAACCAGAGGAAATAGCAGAGGTACTTAATGAATACTTTACTTCAGTGTTCATGACGGAAAAGGATCTTGGTGATTGTAGTGATGACTTGCAGCAGATTGAAGTGCTTGAGCATGTAGATATTAAGAGGAAAGTATCAAGTTGGATACTGTGGGAGGTAAGAGATGAGATTTCTGAGCCTCTGGCAATGATTTATGTATCATCAATGGGGACGGAAGAGGTCCTGGAGGATTGGAGTGTTGCGGATCTTGTCCTTCATTCAAGAAGGGGAGTAGAGAGAGCTCAGGAAATTATAGACCAGTGAGTCTTACTTCAGTGGTTGGTAAGTTGATGGAGAAGATTCTGAGAGGCAGGATTTCTGAACATTTGGAGAGGTATAATATGATTCAGAATAGTCAGCATGGCTTTCTCAAGGGCAGGTCGTGCTTACGAGCCTAAATGAATTTTTGGGGGATGTGACTAACCACATTGATGAAGAAAGGGCAGTAGATGTTGTGTATATGGATTTTAGTAAGGCATTTGATAAGGTACCCCATTCAAGGCTTTTTGAGAAAGTAAGGAGACATGGGATCAAAGAGGACATTGATGTATATCTAGAACTGGCTTGCCCACAGAAAGCAAAGAGTGGTTGTAGACAGGTCATATTCCTCATGGAGATCAGTAAACAATGGTGTGCCTCAGAGATCTGTTCTGGGACCCTTACTCTTCGTGATTTTTCTAAATGACCTGGATGAGGAAGTGGAGGGATGGGTTAGTAAGTTTGCTGATAACACCACAGGTTGGGGTGTTGTGGATAGTGTGGAGGGCTGTCAGAGGGTACAGCAGGGCAGAAATAGGATGCAAAACTAGTGGGAGATGGAGTTCAACCCAGGTAAACGTGAAGTGGTTCATTTTGATAGGTCAAATATGATAGCAGAATATAGTATTAATGGCAAGACTCTTGGCAGTGTGGAGGATCAGAGGGATCTTGGGGCCTGAGTCCATAAGAGGCTCAAAGGAGCTGTGCAGGTTGACCCTGTGGTTAAGAAGGCAATCATGGAATTGAATTTCGGAGCAGAGAGGTAATGTTGCAGCTATATAGGACCATGGTCAGACCCCATTTGGAATACTGTGCTCAGATCTGGTTGCCTTACTATCAGAATGATGTGGAAGCCATACAAAAGGGCGAAGAGGAGATTTACAAGGATGTAGCCTGGATTAGGGAACATGCCTCATGACAACAGGTTGCGTGAATTCGGTCTTTTCTCATTGAAACGAGAGAGGAAGAGAGGTGACCTGATGAGAGGCATTGATCATGTGAAGAATCAGAGGCTTTTTCCAAGGGCTGAATTGGTTGCCACAAGAGCACACAGGTTTGAGGTGCTGTGGAGATGTCAGGGGCATTTATTTTTTAAATATGAAGGCAGAGAGTGGTGAGTACATGGAATGGGCTACTGGCAACAGTGGTAGAGGCAGATAGGATATGGTCTTTTAAGAGAGCTATGGGTAAGCCAAGTAATTTCTAAGGTAGGGACATGTTTTGGCACAACTTTGTGGGCCAAAGGGCCTGCATTGTGCTATAGGTTTTCTATGTTTTTATGCTCCAGATTCCAACATCGAAGTACTCGAGCTGGCAGAGTCCACAAGCATTGAATCCACGCTGCTGAAGACCCAACTGCGCTGGGTGGGTCACGTCTCCAGAATGGAGGACCATCACCTTCCCAAGATCGTGTTATATGGCGAGCTCTCCACTGGCCTCCGAGACAGAGGTGCACCAAAGAAGAGGTAAAAGGACTGCTTAAAAAAATCTCTTGGTGCCTGCCACATTGACCACCACCAGTGGGTTGATATCGCCTCCAACCATGCATCTTGGTGCCTCACAGTTCGGCAGGCAGCAACCTCCTTTGAAGAAGACCCGCAGAGCCCACCTCACTGACAAAAGACAAAGGAGGAAAAACCCAACACCCAACCCCAACCAATCAATTTTCCCTTGCAACCGCTGCAACCGTGCCTGCCTGTCCCACATCGGACTTGTCAGTCACCAACGAGCCTGCAGCAGACATGGACATACCCCTCCATAAATATTCGTCCGCGAAGCCAAGCCAAAGAAGATGCTCCAGATTCCTCCCACTGTTCAAAATGCACCGGGGTTGTTGGTCAATTTAAAAATGTTAATAATTAAATTTGAAAATGAGTTACCAGTGAAAGAGAATTAGGGACTGAAGTGACAATCTGCATACAGAGCTGAAGAATACTGATGAGGCCTTCCCATCCACTCCACTGAGGAGATAGATATCTTGGTTCAAAACTTCAATAAAAAGGAATGGCAAAATTCCAGAATGTTACCATTTAAAAAGTGCTATTGGATGATTCAGTGGACTTAAAAAAAAGTAGATAATTACCCAGTCCTGCCTCATATATCCCATGCTATGATTGGAAGCAAGATAGAGCTGGGGATCTGACAGATTTTAATTCTTCACTGTGCATAGGAGAAGTTCAGGATAACTTGAGGACAGCAAATATGATACCATGAATTATTCAATGAGAGCAGCTTAGATAAACCAGGTAACATCAAAGTGCAGGAATAACCCCGTGCATCTGATTGCCTGCCACTTTAATTCACCACTGCACTCCTGCTCTGATCTTTCTGCCTGTGGCCTCCTGCACTGCTACTAAGACCCACACACTTCATTTTCCTTCAGGACTAAGTATTGAATTCTCAATTGTCACTTTTTCTTTCTGTCTAAATCAGAACTAGCCATTTTTGCTTTGACTCAGTTTTTTATTTTTCTATTTTTATAATCTGATCTACTGGCATAGCTGACAGCTTCAAGTTTATTATTATCATACAACTGTAAAATACAACTGGACAAAATTACGTTCTTTGATCCTCAGTGTAAAAACATGCAAACATGTAAAAACAAAGACATAGCACACATATTTACAAGCAATGTATATGCAGTTGTTACAGATTATATAATATTTTATATTATATATGTGTCTTTAAAAGAGAAAGATTGTTGGGGGTATAGTGTAATATTAACATTTCACAAAAGAAATCATTTGAAATGCAAGGAGAGACTTCATGTCCACAGCGACTTTACAGAGACTTTGAAGAATGCCTATGGAGACTTCACAAGTTGGTGTTAATTGGACTGATGTTGTGGAATAAATTGATTATTGCCTTTAAAGCAACAGATGTTCAGGCTCAGAAACTGATTCCAGTGCCATCAACCTGTCTAGTTGCAATTTGCTGTTCTAAGAGGGACATGTGATTTTGCAAACAGAGAGAGAAAAAAGACGTGATTCTTCGGAAAGAGAGAGGTCAGTTCTACAGTAGCTTTTGGAGGCTGCAACATAGCAAGCTGGAAGGCTTATTGAAAAACCCATTTTGAAGAAGGCTTCCAAGTTCAGCCTGTTGAAAACCCTTGTAGTCCTTACAAGAGGAAATGGCTAGCTGGAGTATATCTCATGAAATAAGGGAAACAAGAGGAACTCTGTGGTGACTTGAAAGAAGAGATTTTCATTTGGAAAACCCATGATGGGGGCAAGTTTCTTCAGCAAGACACTGAAGTGGCTGGTCAGAGGTAATCAGTTTGTGTGTGACCAACAAGCAACAAATATCTCTCTGAAACCAACAAGAACTTTCCCAAGCAGTAACCATTTACTTTTCAACACTACAGCCTGGTGAAATTTCAAAAATGTTAAATTCTGTGTACTGAATAAGAAATGCCTGATATTGGTGAACTTGGAAGAGTGGGAAGTGAGATTGGACTGTAAATCAAAGAACTTTTCTGAATGTATACACATTACATACACGTGAGCTTAGAATTAGAAGGGGATTAAGTTAAGTTAAATTAATAGTAATAAGCTAAAGTTTGATTCTGTTTTTAATGTTTAGAGAAAATTAAAAGCAACTTTTGTTTAAGTAACCATTTGTCTTGGTGAATTTCTAATGCTGCTGGGTTTTGGGATCCTCTGGACTAGTAACACAGTATTTATTAAAAAAATGGAACTCCAATTATCCAAAATTGGATCCTCAAAAATTATTTATCCAAAATTTTTTTTAAAATTTCGCATAACTTAAGATGTCCAAAACAAATCAGAAACACTCATTTATCTGAATTTTTTTTGGAGCAGAACTGCTCTCACAAGTTGAAAAAAAATTCACCTGAGATTAAATTAGAACAACATTTGTCCTCATTTCAGGTAACTCCCTCCCCTCTCTTTCCATTTCTTCTTTACCTACCCCTATTGACTTTTCGTTCCAACTCTCCCTTTCAAACTGTGTGCCCCTGTCTTTCAGCCACAAGCGGTCGGGAGAATCTCTTGTCCTGGCATCATCAAGGAAAGTGGCCGCCTGTCACAAACAGGAATGTCCAGCTCCCGGCAGGAACAGGTCCTCAGTGTGGAGGGGTTAGTGATCGGCAGTGGTGAGAATTAAACATTGTTTTAATGCTTTAAAAGCCTTCCTTTGTTTGTTATTGTTTAAAAACTGTTACAAGTGACATACTGTTGCTACATTGCTGCTTTTAAAAAAATGACCAGTTACCCCAAAAAAAACATTTATCTGGCATAGGCCCGGTCCCAACCATTTTGGATAATTAGAGTTGTACCGTACATAAATATTGTTAAATAATAGATTCTCGAAGAGATTGTCTGAGTAGTACCTCAGTCAATCAGCAGTCTCACTGAACGTGGAAAGGTAAAAGTCACATTACATTTAGAATGTAATATGCATGAAATTCTTTAACTTTGTCTACCTTAAGGAAGACAGAGAGTCACCACTTTGTCCAGCACCCCTCACAGAAATGAGGCCGTAGCAAGGAACAAACTTGCGACCCTTCATTTACAAGATGTTGCTCTAACTGAGCTATCAGATCTGTTTTTCAGCCTAGTGGTTCTGGCTCTGATACTTTCGTATCTCTTTCCCAACGGGTCAGCAGGAAGATGCTGCGTCCAGGGTGGTTGGGGTCCTTCATGATTTTGCGACCCTCTTAAGAGAGTTATCCCAGTAGATCACAAGAATGGGGTGGGGTGGGGGGGAAGAACATAAGGAGACCCCAGTGATCCTCTCTGCTGCTCTTACAGTCTTGTGGATTGACCAATGTTCTACAGCAACCACACAACACTGATGCAGCCAGCCTGGACGCTCTAGATAGTGCTCCTGTAGAAAGTTGGCAGGATGGTGGCCGGTAGCCTTGCCATCTCAATCTTCTCAGGAAAAGTAGCTGCTGTTGCCTCTTCCTGACACATAATGTATGTCCAGGATAGGTCACAACTTAAGTGGACTCCAAGGAACTTGGCGCTCTCTACTCTTCCACTACAGACTTATTTCACAACCAGCAACAAATTACACAGAAAAACTTTAATCTGATCCTAAATTCTAATTAACTGTTGTATTTCCTCATTTGATTGAACCCTATCAGAGGCTTTCCCTTTTTTCCTACCCATCCCCTTTTACCTCCACTGCTAACTTTTCTCTTATAAAAACATAATGCTGGAGAAATTCAGTAGGTCAAACCGTGTCCTTTATATAAAGCAAAGTTAAAAATGCATAACTGACATTTCGGGTGAGCCCTTCACCACGATGGAAAAATATCAGCAGCCATACAAGGGGGGGTGGGGGGGGGGGAGTGGTGGCGGGAGAGGTGTTGTTGCAAAGTCAGAAGGTAATAGGTGGAGAAGGAAGGGTGGAGACAGCAGCAATCAAGGGGAGGAGGAAAGGCTAAGTGTATAGAGAAGGAAGAATGAGAAGAGCAGGTCATCAGAAATCTGAAAAGTCTATGTTAATGTCATCTGTCTGGAGAGTGTCCAGGTGCAAAAATCAGGTTTTGTTCCTCCATTTTAAGGGTGGTCATGGTGGGACAGTATACAAGGCCATGGACAGACATGAGAATACAGGTACACAATCCTTTATCCGGACATCTAAAATCTGGAAAGCTCCAAATTTTTTTTTTCCTGGTGCTAGTTCAGAAGAGGGTGAAAGAGAGAAACAGCAGCGCGACTCGGGTGGGCAAGAGGGAGAAAGACACCAGCGCAACTAGAAGGGGGTGGATACAGCAGCACAATTCGGGTGGGCTTAAATCTGGGGCACCTGGCTTTTGTTCTGAAATCAGGAAAAATCCGATATTCGGAACACACTGTCCCCCAAGGGTTCTGAATAAAGGATTGTGTACCTGTATAACTTTTCTCTTGACCTGAAACTTTAATTTGTGAGTATTCCCTGCTTTTTCTGTTTTTATTTCAGATTTCTAGCATCTGTCGGTTTTTTAATCATGTTCATCTACAGGTCTGTGTGACTAACAGAGGGAAGTCGTTGGAAAATATTCTGAGGTACAAAATTAATCTACTTGGAAAGATGTGGATTGATCAAAAATAGTGTAGCTTTGTTTGCAGAAGATCCTATCTGAACAATTTGACTGAAATTTTCAAAGTAGTAATATCGCATCAAACAGAATCTGTTGGATGAACTCAGCAGTTCAGGCAGAATCAGAGGGAGAAAACGAATGGTCAATGTTTCGTGTCAAAACTCTTCTGACCTGAGTTTTTTTCAGTTTTGGAATGAGCATGGCCTCAATGAAGCAGATGGGTACTTCTGCACCTAACAGGGAGAGGGTAAAGAAGTCTGAATACTC
Organism: Narcine bancroftii; assembly: GCF_036971445.1. NCBI lineage: Eukaryota > Metazoa > Chordata > Chondrichthyes > Torpediniformes > Narcinidae > Narcine > Narcine bancroftii. The sequence goes on along the minus strand of NC_091475.1, from coordinate 183,546,014 downwards.
CATCCAGCCAGCTCCATGTCCAGAGACTCAGTTTGGCCCAGTCACTTTCTGTGGGTTCATTCTCAAGATGGCCAATCTAATGGCCAAGACAGTGCCTCTGGCTCACTTGCCTCCTATTGCAGACAATCATATAATGTTTTGAGCTTGTTGCGAGGGTTGCCCAGTTTTGATTCATAGCCCACAATTGCATGCATGCCCTGCCACAGTCACCTGAAATCTGTGAATTTTATCTGGGATTCAAGTGTGGTGTTGTACTGCCCTTGGTGTCTCTGATCATCTTCTGTTTATACTTGGATTTCTTGGAATATGACTCTTATCTGACTTAGATGTTTCAGATCTAACTCTCAGTACTAAGTGAATATCACAATTCAACTACTTGTTATCAGATTGGGAACACATGCATTGTTCTCTTTCACACTCTCTTGCTGATGCTAAATGTGGCAGAGTTCTGAGGTATGGACCAATCAACTCAATCAAACCAGCAACGCAGGATATCATCATCCATTTTGTCAGTCCACAACTTTTACCACTGGATCCTCACACCTCAGCTTCTGCTTTGAAGCAGTTAAAAGCACTGCATGGTAGTCTGATTTGCCAAAGTGCAGGCATGAACTGGAACATTTGATATTTTTTATGTTTGCACCATAGTATTTTTGGGCTCAGGCAGACAAGAGATGTGCTGGTAGAATTTTGATAGCATGTTCTTGACTTTCCTTTTTCAAATGTCATTAGATATGGGGATAGTGCCGGAGGATTGGCGCATTGCGCATGTGGTTCCGTTATTTAAAAAGGGTTCAAGGAGGAAGCCTGGCAACTATCGGCCTGTAAGTTTGACGTCTGTGGTAGGTAAATTAATGGAGAAAATTCTTAGAGATAGTACTTATAAACATCTGGATAGACAGGGTCTGATCAGGAGCACTCAACATGGATTTGTGGGAGGAAGGTCATGTTTGACCAATCTGATTGAATTTTTTGAAGAGGTGACTAGGAATGTGGATGAGGGTAGTGCAGTGGATGTTGTCTATATGGACTTCAGTAAGGCCTTCGATAAGGTACCACATGGAAGGTTGGTTAGGAAGGTGCAGTCTTTGGGTATAAATTTTGAGATAGTCAAATGGATTGAACATTGGCTGAAGGGGAGAGGCCAGAGAGTGGTAGTGGATAATTGTCTGTCAGGTTGGAGGCCAGTGACCAGTGGTGTGCCTCAAGGATCTGTATTGGGCCCATTGTTGTTCGTTATATACATTAATGATCTAGATGATGGGGTGGTGAATTGGATTAGTAAATATGCAGACGATACTAAGATAGGTGGAATAGTGGATAATGAAGAAGGTTTTCAAGGAGTGCAGAGGGATTTGGGCTGCTTAGAAAAGTGGGCTGAAAAATGGCAGATGGAATTTAATGCTGATAAGTGTGAAGTGCTTCATTTTGGTAAGAAGAATCAGAATAGGACATATGTGGTAAATGGGAGAGCATTGAGGAATACAGAAGAGCAGAAAGATTTAGGAGTGACGGTACATCGTTCCCTGAAGGTAGAAACTCACGTGAATAGGGTGGTGAAGAAGGCTTTTAGTATGCTGGCCTTTATCAATCATTGCATGGAATATAGGAGTTGGGAGGTGATGTTGAGATTGTATAAGACGTTGGTGCGGCCTAATTTGGAGTTCTGTGTGCAGTTCTGGTCGCCTAATTATAGGAAGAATATAAACAGAGTGGAGAGAGTGCAGAGAAGGTTTACCAGAATATTGCCTGGGTTTAAGCATCTGGAGTATGGGGAGGGATTGGACAGATTGGGTCTTTATTCTTTGGAGCGTAGAAGGTTGAGAGGGGATTTGATAGAAGTATTTAAGATTATGAAAGGGATAGACAGAATGGATGTGGATAGACTATTTCCGTTAAGAGGAGGAAAGTTTAAAACAAGAGGACATGAGTTAAGAATTAAGGGGCAGAGGTTTAGAAGTAACATGAGGGGGAACTTCTTTACTCAGAGAGTGGTAGCTGTGTGGAATGATCTTCCGGGAGAAATAGTGGCGGCAGAGTCAATTGTATTATTTAAGAAAAGGTTGGACAGGTATATGGATGAGAGGAAGATGGAGGGTTATGGGCATTGTGCAGGGAGGTGGGATTAGAAAGGGGTGTTTGGTTCGGTGCGGACTAGAAGGGCCTAATGGCCTGTTTCCGTGCTGTAATTGTTATGTTATGTTATGTTAAGAACTATTAATGCTGCGAGGAAAAATAATTCAGGTACTTTTAAACCTCAGGAAATCAATGACCAATTTTTATCATTTTATCAGAAATTATAAACCTCTGAGGGAGTTCAAGACAACGGATTGATTGAATCTTTTTTGTCAGAATTAAATTTGCCAATATTAGGGGAAGATGATGTGAGGAAATTAGATTCTTCTTTTACAGATTTAGAAATAAAGGACGTTATTCAACAAATGCCTAATGGGAAATCTCCAGGAGATGATGGGTTTACTGTTGAATTTTATAAAGCTTTTTTCTGATCATCTGTCTTTGTTTATGGACTTTCTTCATCGGGTAACTCAAGAACAAGCCCTACCAGACTTGTGTTTAAGTGCAGTAATAACAGTTATACAAAAAGAAGAGAGACCCTTTGAAAGTAGCTTCATATCGACCAATTTCTTTATTGAATAATAGTGAAATTATTGGCCAATAGACTGGCAAAGTATTTACCACAATTGGTACATGCTGATCAGGCCGGTTTTATTAAAAATAGGTATGTTTCTGACAATATTCTTAGAGCGATTTCATTGATCAACAGTTCACAACAGCGATCCGACCTACCAAAGGTAGTTGCACTAGATGCTGAGAAGGTTTTTATAGGGACAAATTGAATTTTTTTTTATATAAGTGTTAGAAATACAAGTTTGGACCCTTTTTTATTGGTTGGGTGAAAGCATTATATAAATATCCTGTAGCTAGGGTGACAACAAATGGTCAAACTTCTTTCTTTAAATTATCACATTCTACTCATCAAAGTTGCCCTTTGTTGCCAGCTCTATTTGCGTTGGTCATCGAACCTTTAGCTCAGGCTATTAGACAAAATGAGAATATTAGAGATATAAAGTATAGCAGATGAGGAATATGATCAATTTATTTGCAGATGATGTTTTGATATATTTAACTAATCCAGAACGATCTTTACATTACTTGCAAGAATGTTTGGAACGATATGGTAAATTATCAGATTATAAAGTGAATTGAGATAAAAGTGAAATACTACCAATTACTGAAGGAAACTATGACCAGGGTAGCATAAAGTTAAGCATTTAGGGATAATGATTGAGGTTAAGATTCAATCATTGTATAACTTAAATTACGTACCGTTATTGAGAAAGATTAAAGCTGATTTGATTGAATGGAACGATTTATCTTTGTCTTTAATAGGTCGAGTAAACTGTATTAAGATGAATATTTTTCCATGAATCCAATATCTTTTTCAATCAATTCCTTGTCCCCTGTCAAAATCTTTTTTTCAAGATTTAAATAAAGCAGTTCGAGAATTTTTATGTAAGGGAAAATTAGCAGGAGTAGCGATGCATAAATTGACTTGGAAGTATGCTTTGGGAGGTTTGCAATTTCCTCATTTCCAAAATTATTACGAGGCAACTCAACTAAGATTTATTAATCGTATGTTAGATGTTATGTGTCCCCCCCTAGTTAGGCAAAGGTAGAATTAACCGGTATATCGGAACCTTGTTCACATCAATTTGTATTTAAATGGAATTCTGTTTTGTTACAAAGATATGATGTACCGGTCCTGAAGCACTTATTAGGGATTTGGAATAAAAGGAATTTATTAATAGGTTCCAATATATCAAAATAAGTTAATTTCTTTACATGGAAAATTAGATTTTTAAGAAATTGGCCAAGTAAAGGAATAAAATGATTGCAGGATTGCTTTGAAGAGGGTGAATTTTTATAATTTAATCAACTTAGAGAGAAATTTGGGATTTCAGGGAATTCTTTGTTTGTTTATTATTAAATTAGTGTTAGTAAAAGAACATTTTGGAAGAGAAATGAAAATTCCTAAGTTGACAAAATTTGAGTCTATGATTTTTCATTTTTCAGATAAAGGTTTTATCTCAGATGTACGCCTTGTGACAAGACACTATGGAAAAAATAAATTTAGATAAATCTAGGATTAAATGGGAAAATGATTTAACTTGGAATATTGACCAGGCCGACTGGGGGAGGATATGTTTGGAAGGTGTGAATAAATTGTTTAATTTAAGATACAGTTTGATTAATTATAATTTTTTGCATCAATTATATTAACTCCTGAGAAATTGAGGAAATAAGGATTTAGTAATTCAGAGCCGTGTTTTAGATGTGGATCATGTGTTGGAACTTTTTTTTTTACATTCGGTCTGGCTTTGTGATAAAGTTCAATCATTTTGGGATAAAATTAGGGACCTTCTTCAAAATTTGTTTAAAATCTAATTTTTATTGAATCCCAAAACTTTCTTGTTGGGTTATATTGTTCCATTTATGGACTTGGGGTTAGATAAGTTTCAGATAGCCTTTTTGCGTTTAGCATTGATGGTGGCACGTAAATGTATTGCAGCTTCTTGGAAAGATGACGTTGAGATCAATGTAAATCATTGACATAGTGAGTTGAGGTCCTGTATTTAAATGGAAAAAATAACACAATATGCATGATAATTAAGATTTTTTCATTAAGATGTGGTCACTTTATTTGAGATGTATGAACTTAGTAATATCTTAAATTGTGCTAAATGTTTTTGCTTCCCTTGTGGGGTCTGTTGAGGGAGGAGGGAAGGGGTGGAGTAGTTTTAGTTTTAATTTTTATGCTATGGATTTTGTAAAAGTTTTTGTTTGAAATTTTTATATAAATGTGACTGTTGTCTTTTTGTCAGCTTCGGCCAGTTCCTGCTTTGCTACCATGCTACTCCGCCTCAACTTTTTATTTGGACCCTGCTGACATTTTTCCATAACTTGATGAAGGGCTCAAGCCCAAAATGTCAGTTATGTATTTTTATCTTTGTTATGTGAAGGACACTGTTTGACTTGTTGAGTTTCTCCAGCATTCTGTTTTTACTGTACGAGTGTTGCGCTAAGCATTGTTTTTAAATGTTTTGAACCGAAGACAGGAGAACGTTTTTTTTGTCGGGTTGTACTTGTACAATTGAATGATAAACAAACTTGAACTTAAATCTAAATATATCCTTGGATTAGTTCCAAGGGTAACTGATGACGTGAGGAGTTAGAGGCCCATTTCTGAATCAAAGGCTAGAATGAAGCCCTTGCTTAATTTCAAAACTTTAAATTGTTGTCATTCTTCCTCATTTATGAATTTTATGTAAGGTGTTACAGATTATATGTGTCATTCTGTTAAAGATTTTACAGTTGTCAAGTTAGATTAAAATGGAATTTTATTCTTAAGAGCGTGTGACTGGGGACAAGGGGTGACATTAGTTCAAGTTATGGGTTGAGGGGTTATATTTCATTGAGATAATCTAATTTTATCAGTGCATAGCTTTCAGGATCTAAAATCTAAACGACATGAACGTTTATCACCAAGGAATAGAATGCTTGAATGATGTGCTTATTAATGGAATAGAATATTCTTGTGGTCAGTATAAATATGATGGGCTGAAGCACCTGTTTCTGTGCTGTATACTGATTCAATGACTCTGATGTCAGTTTTCACTTATTTAATCATTTAAAATGTTTTAGCCAACTTATATGTTTTCAAATTTAAAATTATTCCTTCAATTAGTCACTGAAGTCATCACAAAATTAATGTTACATTGACTTCTTAAGCAGCATTCTACCAACTTACAACCACTCTACTTTTGTGTTTTCTGAGATGGTTGAAGTCAATGTGTGAATCACTGTTTCGTTCACAGAGGGGCAGGACTTGGCTGACAGGGAGGATCTTCGACTGCTTAAGTAGCAACTAATGTTCTCCCACTGCATGGATGCAAGTTCTCGATACTTTTCTGAATGCACCTTATCCACTTTCACCAGTCATGGAGCAGAGATTATTTGGTTAATGTTGCCTTTCTTCTACGAGTATTTCACAACATTAGTGAATATTACTTCTGGTGGTCTCTTCCCTTCAAAGATAATCTGTTGTTGGGCACACAAAGAACATCACAGCCATTTAGATAACACTAAGGTCTCAATACTGGGTACAATGGCCCAGAAAAACAATCACATTGATGTACTTGTTTTTCCAGAGAATTGAGAATTTTGCAATAATGTTGGAGAGACCTTTTCAATTGCTTAAAGTGCCTGTTAGTGACCTAGGATTCAGAAGAGATCCCTGCAATCTGGCCAGGAGTTTTCTGCTAAGTCCAGAATCTTGCTCTTCAACCACCCGTTTTCTGATTTGACCAAATCTCCTACTTAGCCTTTTGAAAGAATAGGTGAATTTCATTATTGTCATCATTCGCCAAGATATTCCTAAAAATTTAAACAAGCAGTGAAAGGCAAGGACTTATTTCAAATTGGCCTCAATAAGGAAAATATATTTGAAAGCCACAGCAATTTCAATCCTTTCCTTTGACAGTAAAAGTACTAATAGTCTTCTTTCATGCAGTTTCATGAGGTACAATATCTTAACCTTGCCAACTGAGAAAGCAAGGGCTTCAGTCATGAGATCTTGAATCTCCATAGCCTTTTAAAATTGAAATAACTTTAATTTTCAATTTTCTTTAATTACAGATATTCAGTTTAAAAAAAAAACAAAAAAGCATTCTCAAAACCTAGACATCAACGTTAAAAAAATCATTTGCAGGAAATAACAGATTACTGTATAAAGTTTTGAACTTTAGATAGTTTACATTAAATTATACATTATATAGTTCTGAAAAGGATCCATCCCCAAAGGTGTACCAAGCTGTGTACTTCAAGCAAACTAACTAGCTGGAGTTTTTGCAGACATTTTCATCCTCTCACTACAATAGTCAGCAATCCAAATTGGCTTAAAATGGACATCCTTTATTCCAGTGCCCAAGGTGGTGTGCCTCAATGACTGATGACAACTGTGATGCTTTGACAGGTTAGAGCAAAACAATTCTCATCTCAGGAAGGAGCTGGACCTACTTCAATTCACCTATCATCACAAAAGGTTAACAGCAGATACCATCTATCTTGCCTTCCATTTTGCATTTACATCCATGTTACATCCATGTTAGGCTGTTGTTTATTGACTACAACTCAGCATTAGGCACCATACCAGCAAAACCTACAACCAAACTCAAGGACTGGGACTCTGTTCGCCCCTATGAAACTGGATTATTGACTTCCTTATCAGCAGACCCCAATCAGTGTGAATCAGCAACGTCATCACGCTGATCATAAATAAGGCCACCCCAAGGTTGTATATGATCCCTTGCTCTCGTCCCTCCATACTTACGACTGTGGCCGTTCAGCTCCAAACACCATCATTTCTGGTCAAATTACTGGAAAGGAGGAGTCAGAAAACAAATTGGAGATTGAGGATCTGATTGGATGGCACCAGAACAAGAACCTTGTTCTCAGTGTCATCAAGATATCCTTTTTTTTATGGCTCTCCTTAGGAGAGTTGGCTGAAGGTGGGGGGTCTCTCTTTCTTCTTTTCTTTTTTTTTATATATATAATATATATATATGTGTGTGTGTATATATATGTGTGTATTTATATATGTATGTATGTATAATATATATATATATATATATATATATACACATACCCCCTCCATAAATCTTCGTCCGCGAAGCCAAGCCCAAAGATATATGTGTGTATATATATATATATATATAAAATGTTCATGTTCAATTGCTGTACATGTCATATATTTTGTTTTTTGAATGAATAAATAAAGTTTAAAAATAAAAAAGCTTACTGCTAATTTTCAGAAGTTGAGAGGTCACGCACCTGTGAGCACTGATGGGATGGATGTCAAGTGGGTTAGAACCTTCAAGTTCCTGTGAGTTCATATTTCAGAAGACCTCTCCTGGAATCAGGACATTGAGGCAACTTCGAAGACATACCAAAGCCTCTACTTTCGAAGACTCCTTTGGCATGTCGTCAAATACTGTACCAATACAGCACTGCCTCAATAAGGCACTCAACATCATAAAAGTCCTCTATCACTGGTGACAACCTGTCTTCATTGTTACCTTTGGGCAGAAGGTATGAAATCCTGAAGGTCAGCACCTTTAGGTTCAAGAACACTGCCCAACAACTGAACCTTATTACACCAATATTCTGCTCTGACACTACAAAAGTATTGTCTACATTATTGCAGTCACTTTTCTTCTTACACTAGGGTAAATGAAAATTATCTTTTATATTTATTGCATCTTTTAAATTGAAATAGTCTACTATTGTCAGCTTTATGAAGTACCTGTTTAGGTGCACTAGAATTTCAGTACTCTACAAACTCATTATTATTAACCAATACTAAAGTTCTTGAGACTTTTTTTAAACTTTATCTTGTAACAATGATAGACTGCAGAACCTCATTGAAATACCTTGCAAGTTACAGAAAAAATGGATTAAATATTTTAAATAAATGTCGATGTCAATATAAAACTATATCCAACTTGTAACATACTTTAGCAGCAAGATCAATAACTAGCCTGATGTGGTTAAAAATTAATGCCATAAAACTAGAACAATTAACTCCACAGTGAGCAAGAGCCATGAAAGTCAGTTTATCCTGACACTTCTTGTACTACATCTGTTCTTTTCTGAATGGTTCGCAATATAGCTGCAGTTTCCACTGCTCAAGCACTAAATTTATAACATTGAAAGCAAGTGCAGAGAAAGCCAGAATAAACATGGAACAAGTTGGTTGAGGAATTTAATTAATGCATCAGTGTGAGGAAGCAACAGGTGGTAAAAGGAAGAAAGGAAAATGTTACCATCTGAATTTGACATGGGAAAGTAGTACAGTAACAAAAAGTGGGGATAAAGGGCTAAATTGCAGTTAGCTATTTGTAAAATAGCATGGGTTTGAAGATTGGGTATGAAGAGGAAATGGTCAAAAATAAATGAAAACAAAATTTGAGCATGAAAATAATTACTACATTAATATCTGATAAAAGATCATGAATGTGAAATGTTTCCTGTTTCAACCTCCACAGATCTAGTCTTGTAGTTTTATTATTGATTATAGTGTCAGTTATTAATATCATGCCAGATACATGTAGCATTTCAACCACTTCAGTTACCAGTAGTTTCCTTTCAATTATAATTATCAAAACCAATCTTATTGGCTGTCCGGGCACTTGGCCCACTGGAATTTCTGATCTGCATATTTTTATTTAAATGCTAAATTGTACAATAAAGTTTGATAAGAAATAACAGGCAAATTTCACTGGATCATCTGTTTTTTACTGATCAATGATGCTAACATAAATTCTAAATCCTTTACAATAATCCCCACAGCTTTTAAACACAATAATAAACCTGTCAACATAAAATCCCTTCACAATGTAATGATTCATTTTTGGCCAAGGAAATCCAAATTATGTGGTCAACCTAATTAAAAAGAGATCGTATGGTCCATTTAGTTAGTTACCAGTTTGTCTGCCTGCGCATATTGGGATATGTGGGGGAAAAGTCAGGGAAGGAACCAGTCCTTAGGACATCACATCAGCAGTGAATTCCCAGTTCGCAACATTAGAACCTCCCTTTAGAATGAAGCCTGCAGGTGAAAACAGAGAACATAGAATAGTTTTTAAAAAATTACATATTTACAAATTCACTATCAGGAGATCTGGAGATGCGGGCAGAGCGCCATAGTGCAAGCGTGCTCTGGACTTCCTGATTCTTCCTGTGGTTCCGGGACCTCAGGGCATGAGTGATCCAGCTCTGGTTGAGGGGGTGGCTGGAGCCACTTCATGACAGCTCACCTGAGCCCCTTGGTGTTCTCCAGGGAACCCTGGGTAGGTTCTGCTCACTTGAGGAGATGGACCCTCAGTTCCAGCAGGTGCCAGGTCCCTGATCAAGAGTGTCCTCCCTGCCATCTAGATATGCTACTAGACGCATGTGGGGTTAGCATGGAGTAGGTACACTTTCTCAACCAGGGGGGTCAGTTTTGTTCCTCCTCATGTGTTTTCAAAGCAGCACTGGTCCTGGTGCTGTAAGTCAAGCTAGGAGGGTGGTTCCTGACATTGACATTCTCTCGAAAGAAAACATCAGCTCATGAGGAGTCACAATGGTCACAGTGCACAGTAGTGACCCAATGGAGTGGAGCACCATGGGTAGGACATCCTACCAGCATGAGTCTGAAAGTCCTTTGGACCAGAGAGCCAATTTTACACCCTTCCAAACCATAGCGTTCTCTTTCTCAACCTGTCTGTTCCCCCTGGGGTTGTAGCTGGTCGTCCTGCTGGATGCAATGCCCCTTACCAGCAGGAACTGACATAGCTCCTTGCTCATAAATGATGAGCCCCGATCACTATGTTACATAGCAGGAATACCCAAACAGGGTGAAAATAGAGTTTAGGGCCCTAATGATGGCAGGGAATGGCAATCAGGAAGCAAGAGTACTTATCAATGACTGGGAGAAAGTACACGTTACTGTTCATGGAGGGGAGGCCCCTTGAAATCAACACCCAAGTCATTCAAAAGGACGGGATGCCTTTATCAGGTGAGCTTTGGTGGGATGGTAGAAGTGCAGTTTGTACTCAGCCCAGACCTGGCAAGACCTGGTCATTTCCCTGACATCCTTAAATGAGTAGGGTGAATTGAATGCCTTGATAAAATGAACCATTTGAGTGATGCCTGGTTGGCAGAGCTCATTGTGCAGTGACCACAACTGGCCAGTGTGTGCAGAGGCACAGCTTCCTCTGAACAGGGCACCTGGAGGCTAATTGAGGGAACCAAGTCGGTAGACTATATCAGTTGTAGGTGGAGAGTTTGATCCACCACTGAGCGATTTTATCATTTTTAATTTTACCATGTTTTGTATTGTTGAACATAAATGCCACCGATCGCTGGTCTGAGGAGTGTGAATTTACTGCCCACCAGGTAGTGTCTCCAGTACCTGATGGCCTCCACAATGGCTTGAGTCTCTTTCTCCACTGATGGATTCCAAACCTCGTGATCTTGTAGGGTCCTCAAATAAAAAAATGCAAATGGCCTACACACCCGATTAAGAATCACAGCCAGTGCTACGCCTGAAGCTTCATTTTCCACCTGGAAAGGTACATTCTCGTCCACCGCATGCATGATGGCCTTCACAACGTGGCTTCTGATGTAGTTGAAAGCAAATTGAGCTTCAGCTGTCAGTGGGAAGGAAATGGTTTTTAAAAAGGGGACAAACCTTGGCTGCATATTGAAGGACCCACTGGGCGTAACACAAGAAGCAGCCCAGGCACCTCCTCCAAGCTTTCATAATCCTCGTGATTGGGAGTTCTAACAGGAAGCATATCCTGTCGGAGTCGGGGCCAACGATGCCATTCTCCACCACATAATCCAAGATGGCTAGGTGTTTAGTCCTGAACACACACTTACTGGTGCGAGTGAGATTCCTGGAGGTTGGCATCATGATCCTCCAGAGAGTGACCACAAACAGTAACTTTGTTGAGGTAGGGGAAAGTGGCCTTCAACTTAAATTCGTCCACCATTCGGTCCATCTCTCTCTAAAGATTGAGACTCCATTTGTGATACTAAAGGGAAGCCTCAAAAGTGGTGTAGGGACTGTCCTTGGAACTGATTGGCAACTGATGGTAAGTAGCTTTAAGGTCAATGGTTGAATAAATCTTATATTTACATCTTATATTTATACGAAATTGTTCACCATGTCCGAAATAAGAGGGAGGGGGTATGCGTCCAGGAGTGTAAAAGGATTAATAGTTTGGCTATAGTCAATTACTAGCCTGGACTTTTCTTCCCCCTTTACAACAACCACCTGCGCTGGTACTGTGCTCAATAATATTTTCATCGAGCAGTCGCTGTGTCTCAGCCTTGATCAATGTCCGGTCCTCTGCACTGCAGTGCCTGCTTTTTGTAGCAATTGGTCTGCAATCGGCACTCAGATTCGGGAACAGAAAAGGTGGATCTATATTCAGTGTGGAGAGACAGCAAATGCCAGAGTTTTGGGACCTTCCACTCCAAACCATAATGGAAGGGAGAAGGCCAGAATACTCCAGGGTCACACTTGAAAAGTGACACAAGAAGTCAAGACCCAACAGAACCGACTCATAAATTCTCAAGTACATAAATTCAGAACTTACAGAATTCCCCCTCTTGCAAAGATAAATGAACCATACATTGTTTTTGAATATTTACAGATGGCGTGTGGGACGTTAAAAAAAAAGGATACACTTTAAGATTGAGTTTTTGGACTGTCTCTGTGTCTATAAAACTTTCAGTCAGCCAGAGACAATTAAACACTTCAGTTTATGTCCGTTAACCCTCTCCTTCATCATGGAATTGTTCAGTTGGTGTGGTATCTCCTGGTCCAACACCATTGCTGCCAGGACTATGGAGATGGTCGTTTCCCCCCCACCCCCACTTTCAGATTCTCAGACAGGCAAGATGACCGCCCTCCTTCTGTTATAGACAGCACCAATTTTGAAAACCAGCAAGATGGCAAAGACCAAGATAGCCACCCCCTCCTCATCTGATAAAGATGGAACCAGTTTTGAAACGCAGCAAGGTGGCCTTTGGGGTTTCCTGTATCAGTGGTCTCGCTGTGCAGCCTTGCAGGAAGGCCATGGCATACAATGCTGGCACTGGGAGGCTGTGGGTTTGGGTTTTGGACTGGCTTCAGTCAGCCCATCAGGGATCATGCATGTGTTGGGACCTCTCAGTGCTCCACCTCGCCCCGCAGACCATCACCCAGTACCTCTTCTTACCACAACCAGAGCAGATGGAGTCTTTTGCAGGACATCAAGTTCTTGGGTGCTGCTGATTACCACAGAAGAAGCACCCCTTAGTGTCAGAGGCCATCTCAGCACGTGGTCCCACTCCGGGAACCAGATCATCCTGGAGGGTGCTACTGCCACCTTCCAAGTTATCAGCTCCCAATTGGGCCATCTCCAGCAGCACGTTGTCAGACAGCACCATGCTGCTTTGCTCCAGCAACCATTGCCTTATGTACTTGGACCTCATGCCACCAACAAGAGTGCCCTGGTTCTTGGGCCATGCCGTCCTCGTATGTGCAGTTCCTAGCGAGTGCTTGTAGGATGAAGACAAAATCTTCAATGGACTCACCAGGCCGCTGCTTCCATTGCGAGAGCTGATGCTTCACTAGGACAACATTTTGGAGCCTCATGTAGCAACCCTTCAGCCTTTTGACTGCCGACTCTGATGAATGGGAATTCTTTAGGTCCAACACAAGAGAGGAGCACCGATCTCTTGAGCTCATCCGTCAAGTAGACCGTTTGTATGGCCATCAGGTTTATTTGGAAGCACTCCAGCCAGTACACAAATTCTTCCGGGGCCTCTGTTGACAGAGGGTCGATTAGGAGCATCATGGGCTTAAACAGAGCTTCCATCCTATTCTTACTGAATAAAACTGCAGAGTGCTGAGAACACACAAGACCAAAGAGAGTACAACACGCTTTTATACAGCAAGAATAACACACAATAGTCTTTGGACTGAACTGGAGTTTTGGCAGGGATCCAGGGTCTATATCAGGATATGTGGGGGTGGAGTCGAAGGAGGAGCCAGTTCTTAAAACATCACACCACCCAGTTCACTACACAGTGTTGAGGCAATGTTGCTGGTTAAAGCCATTTCTTAATTGGCACAGTGAAAACCCCAGGGCTTTTTAAAAACTTTAACAAACACACTTTACCAGTTTATTACAGGAGCAATAAAAAGTCCTGGAAAAGTCAGGGTGCCCTTCTCAATTTCTATGCCAGTGAAATGGAGAAGTACTGCTTGGAAGAAGGCATCCTTTCAAGATTTTGCTAATTGTAGACAATGCTCCAGGACATTCCCCCTTTCATTGGTGACCTCCACCCCAACATCAAAGTGGTGTTCCTCCCACCAAACACTACCTCTTTAATCTAGCCAAAATGGACCAAGGAGTTATTGCAGCATTTAAGGCCTACTACCTCAGGAGTAATGACATTGATTAAGTTCTGGAAGGAGTACAACATTTTCCACCTTGCTTGGGCCTGGGATGATGTGACCAAAGAGTGCTTATGGAAAAAATACTGAAGCGGTATGTGCAGGACTTTAAAGGATTTGAAAAATATGATGCGATTGCAAAAATTAAGAGATGTGGTTGACATGGTAAACAACAACCTGAACCTAGGCATAGATGATGAGGACATTGAAGAACTCCAAGAGGTGGTTGCTGAAGAGGTAAGGGAAAAGGAAACTGCAGAAGGAAAAAAAAACAGGCGTAGAAGTTGTTCACTGTTAAGGAGTTAGTCAAATTCTTTGCAGACCTTAACAGCTTGCTGAAGAGCTGGACCCAAACACTGAACACTTTTTACTGATCAAAAGGAATGCTCATGCAGTGTTTGCTGCATATAAAGAAATTTATGAAGAAAAAGAAAGCTAGGCAAACCACACTGGAAATATTCCTGAAGAAGCCAACACCTTCCCAAAAAGAGCCTCACCTAGGTCCTTCATGCATTAGAGTGACAGTTTATTATTCAACCTGAAATTCTTTTAGTGGAATATTATGAGGAAGTTGAGAACAGTGACGTGGATGATCCAGATCCTTTGTTAAATTATGTGATATAGGCTAAGAAGGTGTTCACATAAAAGTTTAAAAGAGAAAATATTAAACAGGTTAATTTTGCTCAAGTTCAGTATGCTAAGTATATACAGTGGTGTTCGCATAATGCCCAATTTCACAGAATGCATTGTAGACATTAAGCGGTGCAGGCCTGTATATTCCATAATTATCACTTCTCAATTAATTAATTGCTCAACCTTCGAATAATCTTTAAAACTGAAGGTAACTAAAAAACTCATAATACTGTTGAAGAAAATACAATATGTTCACATTTAGATAATATTCAATAATCATTTCACTTTGACTGCAAATCTATTGTCATTTGTGAGAGACTTCTATTTTCCAGAAATTTACATGAATATTCAAATGTATTGTTCACATTTCCTTGGAATAATTGTTCAACTCATTACAATGTATCCAGAGCTTCTCTGCACTTCAGGTAATTTTGAAATGCTCATAGTGGTTGAATAAATGAATATTCATTCAATTTTTGGTCAATTTGTTAAAGCCATAATATTTATTTCATAAATGACAGTAACATTTAACACAAAACTAAATTAATATATTTCATATGGTACAACCAAAACAGCGATTGAGATTTTTTTTTCAAAAAAATCTGGTCAGCTCCAGTTTTTTTTAAAATAAACAGTAAATACAATTTTTTTTATTTTTGGAATCTAGCCACCACCTAAACTATCCTTACTCCCATAGAGCTGGTCAGGAAAGAACCCCAAAATTCAAACTCAGATGGATGAAGGAAGCTAGTCAGGATGGTGCTCAATTTAGATAATCGACAAAACCATATGCCTTTTACCCTTCTTTGCCTCATTGATTTCAGTGGACCTGTCAGAGAGGTCAGAGTGGAATGGAGCATACCACACTGGTAGCAGTTGACATTAATTTTTAGTATAGTTAATGTAATTCCAATTAAGTGGACTACTTTTGAGTAGGAAGGTGTCAAGTTCCTTGAAAACTGTTGGCACTTCACCACTCATCCAGACAAGTGAATGCTTTGTCTAGTAAAAAGTGAAAAGCTTTGTGATGTCAGGAAGAAAGACTTTCATTCCACTAATTGCTACCCCCCCCCCCCCCCCCACCAAACCTGATACCTATCACTGCGACCACAAGAAATGCTACATTTGAGCCCACATCTCCTTCCTCACCACTATTCAGGTCCCAAAAAGATCTTCCAAGTGAAGCAACCTTCACTTATGAATCTACAGGGGTCAACGACTGCATCCATGGCCTCCTCTACATCAGAGAGGCTTGACACAGGCCAAGA
Organism: Narcine bancroftii; assembly: GCF_036971445.1. Lineage (NCBI taxonomy): Eukaryota > Metazoa > Chordata > Chondrichthyes > Torpediniformes > Narcinidae > Narcine > Narcine bancroftii. The sequence goes on along the minus strand of NC_091475.1, from coordinate 183,530,042 downwards.
AATTGCTTTGTTGCGCACCTTCGCTCTGCCTCCTACAATAGCAGGGATATCCCAGTGGCAACTCACTTCAATTCCTCACCCCATTCCCACATTAATGCAAGTATCTCTCCATTCTCATGCAAAGGCAGATTGAGACCACCTCCAATTCTGTCTGAGCACCCTCCAACCAGATGGCATTCACATTAATTTCTTCAGTTTCTGTTAGCTGCAACCCATTCCACACCTACCCGCCCCATGTCTCTTTTCCTCTCGCTCTCTTTCCCTTTCTCTGTCTCCTTTCCTCAAGCACAGCATTTACAGAACCTCTCCCAATGAATTCTCACCTTTCCCCTCCTGTCCTCCCAATGCAATAAAGGTCTTTTACCTGTTAGTCTTTCTTCCTTCCTTCCTCCTCCACCTTTTTATTCAGTTGCCTGCCTGATTTTGCTCATTTCTTGAAGGGCTCAAGCCAGAAACATCCTGAGGATCATGTTACCTGGTGAGTTCCTCCAGCATTTTTGTGTTTTTAACTATAATCACAGCGTCTGCAAGCTTTCTCTTTACCACAGAGCCAGCTTTTATAGACACCACATTTGTAAAGTTAATGCAGTTGAATTTTTGGACTATGTTGACTGCTGTACTACATCTTTGGCCTTGACAATATTGGTGGCTAGCTTTCAGAAATAGTATTAAAAAGACAATCAAAACTTAAAAATCAAGATTTACTTCATCAAAAATGGATAAAACTAGCATGAAGAATCCAAGGCAACCAAAGATTGAAGAAGTTCCTATTCAACCGGGAACATCTAGTGACAGTCCGAAAGAGAGTGGTGCAAAAATGGCGACAGGTCCAGCAGAAACAGGTAAAATTGGGGAAATCAGAACAAGAATTGAGTATCATCCTGGAAAAAAAATGGAGAATCTGAATAAGCAATTCATAAGTGTTGAAACTGTAATGAGAGATATGATGGAGAAAATGATCGAAATAAAATAAATTGTTAAAGACCTGGTGGAGAGAATGGGTCGAGCAGAGACTAAATTGACAAAAACGCAAGAAAAACCCGAGGCTTTGGGGGAAAAAAGCCAAAGAATGGGAGTCGGTTAAACAAGGGCAGGATGACAAAATTGACCAGATGGAGAACTTTAGTCGATGGAATAAAGTCTAAATTATTGGACTTAAGGAAGGAATCAAAGGAAGAGACCCAGTGAACTTTTTTCAAAAATGGATCCCACAAGTGCTGGAAGACTTGTTTGGGAAAAAAAAATGCAGCGAGAGAGCTCATTGGATACTCGGATCCAGAAGAGCCAGTGAACAGAGACCAAGACCAGTTCTGGTGAGACTTTTAAGCTACCCAAACCTAGGTAGATTATTCAATAATACATATGGCAAAATTAAGGTTGAATCCAAACGTAACTATTTCTTTAGATCCTGAAAAGGGATCAGTGTGGAGACCAACACAGAGTTGTGGGCAGAAAGCGGGGAAGTGGGATTAGTTTGGGTATACAGCATACAATTTCCTTTAGCTGGCGATCACTTTTTTCTAAATTACTGCAGACGTGCCCGCAATAACTGAATAATTATGGGACCATGCTCATATATGCAGTCAAAAGTTGTCTGAACAGACATTAAGGGGCGCATACCTGTAAATAGTAGCCTTGGAGGGATTGTATGAGCATTTCATCAGTCATTCAGCAGTCTCACTGCCTGTGGGAAGAAGCTGTTTCTCAGCCTGTTGGTTCTGACTCTGATACTTCTGTATCTTTTTCCCAGCAGGAGTTGCTGGAAGATGCTGTGTGCAGGATGACAGGGGTCCTTAATGATTTTGCAAGACCTCTTCAGTCAATGATCCCAGTAGATCATGTCAATTGGGGGGGTGGGGTGGGGGGGGCCAGTGATCCTCTCTACTGCTGTGGACTGACCTCCAATCCTATGCTCTAAAATCCCCAATATGCAGGAAAATAGGATGGCAAAAACAGTGGGAAAGATATGTTGCACAAGTGCAAATACATGGAAGAGAACAAAGAAATAAAAGTATCTAGAGAACAAATAGACCAAAATAGGAAAACTTTTTAAACTGTACAAAAACAACAAATTCTACTATTGTAGAGAGTCTGAAAGAACATATGCAACAGATCTAGCAATATTTGTGGAGACACATCAGGTTATTAACCCCGAAATTGCAGACAATAATAACACACATGCACAACATAATATTTTTGTGGATCAAGAAGCATAGGTTTGAAGTAAACTTGCCAAAACATTAGCAGTACCATAAATAAATATTGTCATTTACGAGGATAGAACAAGCCATAAAACAGCTGAGACAAAGGGGTTTTGCCTGTTGGCTATAAAACACCTCATGGCTTTATAGATTGTAAATGTTGGGACTATTCAGAGTTTTGATAACTTTGACAAACATTTCACAAAAAAACTATTTAATTTTTTTTAAAAAAGCAATTGTTGCATTGCCTCCTGGATTCCTTAGAATCAGCATTGGAGCAATGCTGCAACTTTGCAATGTGCGACTGGACGATGAGAGGATCAGAATCACAAATCCTCACCAGAAGGGCTTCTTGAACGTGTACAGAAGTCCCAAACTTGCTCGCTTTTATTTAGGAAAATGCTGGTGATTGTGTTCGGAACTGCCAGCATTAACCGACAAAGTTTGGTCCATTTCAATGGGAATGTCAACATTCTGATACTGCAGCATTCGACAACAGAGAAAGGATTGTATGGAAAGACCAAAACAATAGTTGTAGGGTTGCATCCTTCAGGTGTTCAGAGAATTTATTTTTTAACTACTCACCTCAAACCAATATAGTTAATTGCCTCAAAGATGCCAAGGCAAAGAAGATATAAAGTGTTATAACACTTTGTGATGAAAATAAAACAGACCAGCAGTTATGGTCAGGTAGAAACTAACAGGATAAAAAAGAAAATGGGTGGTGATTCCTTGTCTGATTCCTGGAACTTGGAAGGAATTTACAAAGCTCAAAACGTAGATGTATCCATTAGGTCCAGTAGCATTCTGAGAAATACAGCTAACATTTCATATTAAAGTTCAATTCAGTTCTTCTGGTAAAATATTTCAGATCTTAAACAACTCTCTCATCTAATAACTATTTGGTGCTCAACTGCATCCCATAATCCCCACCCCAAAATTATCACAACTTCTTGAGGTTCTGCATGCTCTCATTTTTAAAAATGGTTTAAGCTAATGTGACAGAGGATGAAACACAAAACAGGAGAAACCAACTGCAGAGAATCAGAAAAGATAAACAACAATTCAGAATTAGGAGTTAAAATAAGCCAATGTGAAACTGAACATGGATTGGAAGCCAGTGTGCAAATCCATATCATTTTCTGTGCCAAAGGTACAGAGGTGTAGCCATAAATTGAGTTTATCCAGAGATAATGGAACAAAAGTAAGTGAAGATCAGAAACCATGTTCCACAGTATTCAAGGACAAAGGTAGAGTGATCATTATAGAATTGATCAAATAAACTATGACATTATTGAGGAATTATGTGTTGAGTTTGAATGTGCATCAAATAAAATCCAAGGACAGAGGGTAAACTTTCAAACAAATAATAAAATTCAAAAACTAAAGGGCAGAGATCATGGAGAATTTCAATTATCCGAGTTAGACTGGAATTGGAATCCCTGAAAATGCATGAGAGAGCTCTATCATGATCCATGTGTTTCAAGCCCAAGAAGAAAGGAATCAATGATTATCGCTAATGAAATGACGCAAGTGGTGGGAGGAGCCCCTGGAGGAAACCACACAGACATGGGGAAAACAAAAACCACTTACAAAGTCTATTTCATCAGGACAGAGCTTAACAATAGAATAGGATTTTAGAATAGTTTTTTTGGGGGGGTTGGTTTAGGGAAGACAGAGTTCAATCAAATACAAAAATGGCTGGTGGAGGTGGGCTTCAAAAAAAAAGCAATTGGAGAGGTTGATGAAATGATGGTACTCAATACAGAGGCTAGGAATCCAGACACAAATGAGTTTTAAAAATATCATCTATTTTTTTTTAATATCATCTCCAGTTATTTTCAATGTCGCATCTTTTTCCTGAACATAACCAGAATCCATTCTTTCAACCCCATTTAATACTGTGAATACGCTGAATGATAATGGGGTAAAAAATGTGATCCCCATTCATTCCAATTTAGTTTGCTGCATATGAAGAATTTCTCCAATTTCAAATACAAAATTCTGCACAAATGTGGCCTCGACTAACTATTGACAAATAGATGGAAATCATGAAGATCTGGCCATGATTTTCCAATCTATCTCGGCAACAGGAAGGTGCAAGAGGATAACATGATAAGATTCTGTTCTAAAGGAAGAGATCAAATGAAAAACCACAAATGCCAGTGCTCAAAATCTTCTAACAAAGACAAAACTAATTGGTACTTAAGTATGAAATCAAATATCAATACAGATATATTAAAGATAAATTTATGACAGTCTTTGAAAAACCTGAAGAAATGACTGCAAAAATAAAGTCCTAGAAATCTGTGGTCTAAAATAGCCAAGAAAATAAAATAGGAAATTAATGTTTTTTTTTAATTTAACGTCAAGATACTGCACAGTAACAGGCCCTTCCAGCCCAAGAGCTCGTGCCAACCGATACACAAAATTAACCTACCAATCCTGCCAAGTATTTGGAACGTGAGAGGAAATTGGAGAACCCAGGGAAAACCTATACAGATTCAGTAGAACATACAAGCTCCCTGCAGACAGCACCGGATTCAAACCCCTGTCGCTGGAGCTGCAAGAGCATTGCACTAACTTCTATGTTAACCATAACACCAATTTGTTCCTTTGTTCAAGTGAAAGGATGAATACAGTAGATATACAATTTTTTAATTTAGACAAACAGCACAGTAACAGCCTGTGCCACCCAACTACATAGAATTAACTGACAACACCCCAGTAGGTTTCGAAAAGGTGGGAGAAAACCAGAACCCCCAGAGGAAACCACGCAGACATGGAGACAACGTACAAACTCTTTAGACAGCGTGGGAATCGAAGCCTGGTCCCAAGTGCAGGCAATGTAACAGCATTGCACTAACCACTATGCTATCTGCGCCGCCCCTGTAAAATCCATTATCTAGAATTCCAGCAATCGGCAAAAGAAGCTACAGAAAATAAAGTAGGTTAAAAACTACGGAAGTTTAAAATTGGCACACCTCACTGTTAGTTTACCAATCAGGCACTACACATCCTCAAGCAAACAGAAAATTCATTTATCCGGCATCTACCAATTGCAGTAGGTACTGGATACCAGGGGTTTTATTGTATCTGAGGAATTGATAGTTGGCTTTGCTTGATTGTCGTGGATTTGCATTTCACAATACAACTTCAAAATTTACAAATAACACAAAATTCAACAATGGCAAACTGCAAAGGTAACAATAACAAAGTTCATTTGAGATTGTCTGGCGAAATGAGCAATTGGCGAAATTTAAACAAACAAGTTAAAGAAGCAATTCCAGCGACCCCAGGGTCCAGTGACCCCAGGGAGCCTTCGGATGATGTCACTGTATCCAAGACCATCATACCTCACTCCAATCAGAAGCCATGGATGACTGCGGCGGTGTGTGACTGCTCAGGAACTGAGATGCTGCCTTCAGAGTGGACAACAAGGTAACCCTAGCTATGTAAAACCCAAGATGTCCATGGCCATCAGGGAAGAAAAGCATGCACATATCCAGCACATGCACATCCACTTCCTGGACCACAAGGACATGTGACGTGTGGAAGGCCATCCAAGATATCACCAACCACAAGACTACACCTTCTGCTTTTGCAGATGAACTGAACAACTTCTACACACGTTTTGAGGTGAAAAATGACTTTGCTGCAAAGAAGACTGCCTATCCTCCAAACGATCAGGTTCTGTGTCTTGCAGTGGCCGACATGAAGAGTGAACTTGGCAAGGTCAATTCATGGAAAGCTGCTGGAAAGGATAACATCCCGGCAGAGTGCTCAGGGGATGTGCGGCTTAGCTAGCAGATGTTTTCATTGACATCTTTAACATCTCTATGAGAAGCACCATGGACTTAATATGCTTCAAAGCTGCCACCATTGTCCCTATGCCAAAGAAGTCATCCGTTCTGTTGCACTCACGCCCATCATCATGAAGTGCTTCAAGACACTCGTCATGGGGCTTCACTGACCATTGATGGCTCCACCATTGAGGTCGTCAACTTCAGGATGCCCCAGAGGGACTTCACTCCACTGACCATTGACAGCTCCACCACTGAGGTCGTCAAGAGTGACAGGTTCCTTGGATTGCACTTGGCAAAGAATCTCACCTGGTCCATGGCCAATAAAACCTAGCAGTGCCTCTACTTCCTGCAAAGGCTGAGGAAAATTTGTCTCCCACACCACCCTCCCGCCCCCCAATCCTCACTTCATTCTACAGATGATGTATCAAGAACATCAAGTGATGCAACTGCATCACTGCCTGGTTTGATAGCTGTACCTCCTTGGACCGCAAGATCCTGCAGAAGATAGTGAAGTCAGCAGAAGATCATTGGGGGCTTTCTTCCTACTGTGAAGGACATCTACAACACTCAATGCAGGATAAAGGCAATAAACATTGTGAAGGACTCCACACACTCCTCAAGTAAACTGTTCACCCTTCTGCCATCTGGTAGGAGGTACTGCAACATTAAGGCCCATAATTCAGGAAGCTTTAAAGGTGTCAAATCTATGATGAAAAAAAGATTTGATTAAAAAGTTTGCTTTAAGACACCATGTGCATGGGCAAAATTCTGACTTGCATCAATTTCAAGACACAGATCCTTCAGTCCAAATTATAGTAGTAAGTCGGGAGGTACCTGTATTATAATTCAGCATTGTAAGTTTTACAACTAAAGGCTTGAAATACAAAAGCCTTTACAAAACAAAAACAAGCCAATCCCCAGCCGAAGAATTGTGCCTTTCTGAAGACAAAAATTTGGGAAGAATATCAATGCATGAGAGAAAGAACAGGACACATTTACGGGAATGATATCTGGGTCAGAAAATATCATTGAAAGTGAAATGTAGAGAAAATGTTCCAAACCTTTTGATAATTGTAGCTTTACATACAGATAACTTAGTAGCATCAATAAGACAAACAGTACAAGCCTTTTTCGCCATTGAATAAGATTTAATTTAATTTAGACATACAGCACAGTAACAGGCCATTTTGGCCCAAGAGTCTGTGCCACACAATTTACACCCAATTAACCTATACCCCGGTACATTTTGAAGGGAGGAGGAAACCAGAGCCCCCGGGGAAAACACGCAGTAAGGAGAGAACAAACTCCTTACAGACCCCAGTTCCGATCACTGGCACTGTAAAGGCGTTGCACTAACCACTACGCCAACTGTGCCGCCTAAAGATCATGACTGATCTGATTTTAACTTCAACTCGGAGTTCCAGTCTAACCATAGTAACTATTCTAAAAAAATATACCCACCTCTACTTTAACAGAATTCAAAGACTACTTCAACCACCCTTTGAGAACAATGAAGGATCTTCTGATTCAATCAAATTCCCTTTCAGGATAATCCTTCTGATACAAGCCTAATTTCTACATTTAAAATATTAAAAGGCTCCACTTTCACTATTCTTTAACAAGAGTGTTCTAAAGAGTTTCAAAATTGTCTAATGTCAAAAAAAAGGCAACTTTTTAAAAAATGATGTTTCTAAGTTTCAGATTCTCCCACAAATGTAAACGTTCTTTCCAGATCCACTTTGTCCTCAAGATACTTAACATTTTAATCCTTCCCCCCCCCCCCCCCCAACCCCAATATTCTAAACAACCCAATCTTTAGACAATTTCAAATGTATTTATACATGACATCACATACAACCATGAGATTCTTTTTCCTGTGGGCCAGGCAGAATTTCTACTGTAAACTACACTCAAGAAATGTAAACAAAGAATGAAATGTAAACAAACTGACTGCAACATTCAGTCTTTAAATGATTGAGTTTGCTGTTCAGAATTCTGGTAGTGGAGGGGTAGCAACTGATCTTGAACTGGTGGTGAGTTTTGTGCCATAATCATCTTTCCTGATGGTAGCAGTGAGAACAGATGTGGACCTGATGGCAGCATTCCATGTAGATTTTCTTGTTGAAATTGATTGTTATCTGATTGCACATATACAAACTAAACAGCAAATCTCCAGATCACAATGCACACATAGCGATCCAGTAGAAATATATGCAAAATAATTTGCGCATTTCTAGAATTTTTAAACAATGCCAAGGTCCTCCAAGATGGTGACTCCCAGGAATTAATATTTGCTCCCTGTCCATCTCTCATCCCTCATTGATCACTGGATCATACACCTCTGGTTTTCCTTTCCTAAAGTCTACAATCAGCTCCTTGGATTTGGTGACATTGAGTGAGAGATTGTTGTTCGTACATGATTCAACCAAGTTTTCAGGCTCCCACCTTTATGCTGACTCAATGTCCGTTTTTATATAGCCCATTACTGTGGTATTGTCAGCCAAATTTGTAAATGGTGGTGTTGTTGTACTGAGCCACACAGTTTATAGGTGTAAAGCTAGTAGATCAGAGAGCGAAGTACATATCCCTGTGATGCTCCAGTGCTGATGGAGATTGTGGGTGAGATGTTCTTGCCAATCCACACTAATTGGGGTTTGGAGGTGAGGAAATCCAAGATTCAATTACACAGTGAAATATTCAGGCCCAGATCTTGAAGGTTACGGATTAGTTTTGAATGAATGATGGTGTTGAATACCCAAATGCAATCAATAAAAAGCAACCTGATAAATGCCTGTCTAGGTATTCCAGGATTTTGTATTGATCCAGTGAGATGGCATATGCCATAGATCTGTTGCTGCAGTAGACAAGTTGAAACAGATCCATGTCGATGCTCAGGTAGGATCTGATATGCTTCTACACCAGCCTCTCAAAACACCATCACTGCAGATGTGAGTACCACTGGTCGTTAGTCATTTCAGCAGTTACCCCTCTTCTTAGGCATTGGTATAATTGATTTCTATTTGAAACAGGTGGGTACCATACCCTGTCATTCCAAATCATTTGCAGCCTTCCTTAAATGAAACCATCACTGCACACAGTACTCAGAGTTGGTCTCATGATTGCCCATTACCTCCTTGTTTATTTGATTCTCCAAGAAACCATAACATTCTTAATTACTTGCTGAATCTTCCGGGATACGAGGTGCCCAGATGCATCTCAGCTGTGCAATATTTCATTTAGGTCAAAAAAATTCTCGACCAAAATTCACAGCTTCGCATTTTATCATAATTTTCAGATCTCTGCCCACCCACTTAACCCATCAACACCTTTGTGGAACCTCCTATAATCTTGTCTCCACTAACTTCAATACTTCTATCATCTGCAAATTTACTAATTTACATACTCGTTGTGCAATGTAAAAGACCACAGCACCAAACTCTGCGAAACACCACATATTACATCTTGCCAATTCAAAGAATTACCCATTTATATCTACTGTTTCCAGTTATTAAGCTCATTTTGTATCCACAATACATCACCTTCTGTAACATCAGCTTTAACTTTCTGAAATAACTTTTTACCACAGCACATGATCAAAAATCTTTGGAAATTGAAGCACAATGCATCCATACCACATTACTTCTTCAAAGAATGTCAATAAATTGTTGAAGCAGGATTCACATTTCGCAAAACCAAATTAACTGCTAAATTACATTTGTTTTTCCAATAGCCTGGTATAAAGTACAGTATTTCATACTAACCTAATAATTTTCCTGATTTCTGTCACTCTCTTTATCAATAAAAGTGTCGCAATTGTTATTTGTCAACCCCATGTAGCCTTCTCCAAGTCCAGGGAATTTTGGAAAATTAAAAACAATTTTCACTTCCTTATCCCTTCTTTCAAGATGTTGGGATGAAATCTATCAAGACACAGCTCCAAAAATTATCTCAGTGCCTGGCAACCTTCTTCAAGTTCTTCCCTGCCTTATAAATCTTGATTTACTGCTATTTCTAGATTTAACTTGATACAAAAATTTGTTTATTTCATCTGCCATCTTCTGGTTTTCCATTGCTAATTCACCATACTAACTTTCAATTTATTAATTATATTTAAATATAATCAGAAACCCATATGTTTTTATATTTTGGGTTAGTTTCATCTTGTACACCAGTTTATTTTTTTTACTAATCCTTCAATCTTTTATTGATGTTGTGTCCTATTTTGTCCAATCTTCTAGTTTGCCACCTGTTTGCACAACTATATGCTTTTAAAATTTAAAAGCATCCTTTTTTGTTAACCACATATCTACTCATTGAAATTTTTTCTCTTTCACATTTTACCATAATCTCTGCCCACCCACTTAACCCATCAACACCTTTGGGGAACCTCCTATAATTGTCTCCACTAACTTCAATATTTCTAACATCTATCATCTTTCTCAAAGAAATTCTGAGATACAACTCCTCAAGTTTCTTTCACTGCATCTCATTTGTTTCTTTAATCTACCTTGCCCGTTCAACTAGCTCTGCTTTCAGGGCCTCTTGAATCTATTCTCTTCCCTCTCTAATTGAATACAAAATTCAATTATATGACAAAATAATATTTAAAATGGTAGCAGACTTGGCAACTAGAACACATTTAATAAAAACTGACAACAGAGGCTCAAAGGGGAAAAACACTGGCAAATTATTTCTTGAAATAGTGATGGAAGAAGATTCAATAAATTCCAAAAAGGAACTGGGGAAAAAAAACAAGAGAAAAAAACTAAAGAGCTGCAGAAAAAAAGTGCAGCAGAGGGTGATCAACTTTATAGCCATCAAGGTGGGCTGAGAAGCCTCCTTGGTGCAGGATCATATGATTTTATCAGTCACTGAAAGTGGTTTTGAATTTGTTAATTGGTTAATACTGTTTCAAATACAAGAGACTTGCATTTTTAGGCAACAACTTTGGAAAATGTCTTCAAGAATAACCCATTCAAAAATTAAACTTTTCAAGTTTAACACTGGTGGCCACTCGTTCAGGAAGATCAATAACAAAGCAATCAATTTGTGGTTTCTCGATTGTTTGACGATCTCTCTCAATCACGATGTCGAACTTGTCCGCGGCGATGATAAAGTTGAGGTGAAGAGTGCAACCATTTGTCAATTTCAAACGAACAGCAATGTTGTAAAATGTATCAGGCACACCTCAATAAATCACAATACACTTTGCAATCTCAAGCATCCCTCGAAAATCAAATGATGCCAATCTTATTCGCTGGTCAAGAGGGATCAGCCCCCCCTATCCCCCCTCCTCCCTCTCCCCCCCACCCTACCCCCACCCCTCTCTTCCCACCCCCCTCCTCCCTCTCCCCCCCTACCCCCACCCCCCTCCTCCCTCTCCCCCCCTACCCCCCTCCTCCCTCTCCCCCCCTACCCCCCTCCCCTCCTCCCTCTCCCCCCCTACCCCCCTCCCTCTCCCCCCCCCTCCCTCTCCCCCCTCCTCCCTCTCCCCCCTCCTCCCTCTCCCCCCTCCTCCCTCTCCCCCCTCCTCCCTCTCCCCCCTCCTCCCTCTCCCCCCTCCTCCCTCTCCCCCCTCCTCCCTCTCCCCCCTCCTCCCTCTCCCCCCTCCTCCCTCTCCCCCCTCCTCCCTCTCCCCCCTCCTCCCTCTCCCCCCTCCTCCCTCTCCCCCCTCCTCCCTCTCCCCCCTCCTCCCTCTCCCCCCTCCTCCCTCTCCCCCCTCCTCCCTCTCCCCCCTCCTCCCTCTCCCCCCTCCTCCCTCTCCCCCCTCCTCCCTCTCCCCCCTCCTCCCTCTCCCCCCTCCTCCCTCTCCCCCCTCCTCCCTCTCCCCCCTCCTCCCTCTCCCCCCTCCTCCCTCTCCCCCCTCCTCCCTCTCCCCCCTCCTCCCTCTCCCCCCTCCTCCCTCTCCCCCCTCCTCCCTCTCCCCCCTCCTCCCTCTCCCCCCTCCTCCCTCTCCCCCCTCCTCCCTCTCCCCCCTCCTCCCTCTCCCCCCTCCTCCCTCTCCCCCCTCCTCCCTCTCCCCCCTCCTCCCTCTCCCCCCTCCTCCCTCTCCCCCCTCCTCCCTCTCCCCCCTCCTCCCTCTCCCCCCTCCTCCCTCTCCCCCCTCCTCCCTCTCCCCCCTCCTCCCTCTCCCCCCTCCTCCCTCTCCCCCCTCCTCCCTCTCCCCCCTCCTCCCTCTCCCCCCTCCTCCCTCTCCCCCCTCCTCCCTCTCCCCCCTCCTCCCTCTCCCCCCTCCTCCCTCTCCCCCCTCCTCCCTCTCCCCCCTCCTCCCTCTCCCCCCTCCTCCCTCTCCCCCCTCCTCCCTCTCCCCCCTCCTCCCTCTCCCCCCTCCTCCCTCTCCCCCCTCCTCCCTCTCCCCCCTCCTCCCTCTCCCCCCTCCTCCCTCTCCCCCCTCCTCCCTCTCCCCCCTCCTCCCTCTCCCCCCTCCTCCCTCTCCCCCCTCCTCCCTCTCCCCCCTCCTCCCTCTCCCCCCTCCTCCCTCTCCCCCCCTCCTCCCTCTCCCCCCCTCCTCCCTCTCCCCCCCTCCTCCCTCTCCCCCCCTCCTCCCTCTCCCCCCCTCCTCCCTCTCCCCCCCTCCTCCCTCTCCCCCCTCCTCCCTCTCCCCCCTCCTCCCTCTCCCCCCTCCTCCCTCTCCCCCCTCCTCCCTCTCCCCCCTCCTCCCTCTCCCCCCTCCTCCCTCTCCTCCCTCTCCCCCCCCACCCCCCTCCTCCCTCTCCACCCCCACCCTACCCCCACCCCCCTCTCCACCCCCACCCCCCTCCTCCCTCTCCACCCCCACCCCCGGGACTCAAACTGCAACTTCCAGACACAAACGGCTCATCCTGGAACAAAACTAGCTCAGGGTGAAAAATAATGCTGGGCTTTGGAAGGAGGGGTCCATTCTTGGAGTAATTTCCCCGTTCTGCCTAATTAAACTTTCAGACAACTGGCATATCGTGGTAGAAGGATGACTTTAAATCAAGTGATCCCACCCCGCAGTTGCGAGGGTGCAAGAAGCTGAGGGGCGCTTGCAGGTTTCGAACACCCCAATGGGGCAAGGCGCGGATCTTCTGCGGGCGTATGGAATCCGTTATTTCTCTTCAATCGCTCGGGTGCATTTAACTTGAGGAGATTTTGGGACACGTCGTCCACCCTTCGCATTGATAAAATGCGAGCCCCCCCCCCTCTCCCCTCCCCTCTAGGAAGGGCGCGGATTGAGCAGGACTCACCAGGTTGAGCACCGTCTCCACGATGTCCCTGTTGCTGACCTCCCCGACCTGGATCAGACCGATGACCACGGCGAACTTCATCTTGATATTTCTGATGGGCACGGACGGGTTAATTCCGGGGAGGGAGACCACCGACCCCACCATCTCCGCCGCCGGCGGAGGCTGCAGCTTGGTCCCGAGCTCCAGACCGCCTCCGACCGCCGCCGCAGGCTGGGTGTTGACCGGCGGTGCCGGCTTCTCGCTCGCCATGTCCTCCGACCCGAGCTTTCCTGCCTTTCACATCCACCTGCACCACGGCCACACAAAATGGAGGGGGGGGGGGCAGAATATTCTGGAAAAAAAAGCTCAGCACAATTCAACCCCCACCCAGCAGGTGGGAAATACCAACTCGACAGCTCCTTTAACATTCACAGGACGCATCTGCCCTTTTTTTTGAGGTGGTGGGGGGGGGGGGGGTTCTCCCTTCTCCTTAATTTTTTTTATATGCCGAATGATTCAGTGGCGGCTGCCACGGGCTCCCAGCACTTTCTCCGCCATCTTCCGCCCGCCCCCTCGCTGCAGTCGGCGTGGTTGCGCATGCGCGCGAGGATCGCTCCGGTCCCGTTAGTCTCAGGTGTCCAGGTGACAAGTGCACGGGGAGGGGGGGCCACGCTCCATCCGGGCAAGGGAAGGGAGGGCACGCGCTGCTCCCACCACGGGCGCGCGGGCAGAGGATGGGTCCATGCGGTTTGGGGTGCTAAGAATGAGGACATGCGTTCCATCTGGGTCTTACTGTAATAATAGCACATTTCCTTTAAAATCCATAGCCCTTCGGGTGACTTCTCAAATCGATCGTGATATCGCAGATTCCGCACGACTGGAAACACCTGCAGTGGCAGAACAATTCCTGAAAGTCAGGGGTGGTCTGGAAGTAAATGCAATGTGCACTTAGAACAGGACTTCGATGGCTAATCGAGAAACGATCATTTTCAATGCAAGGGTTTGGAGACAATGATGTCCTTTCGCCATTAAGGAATAGTATTGTTAAGAATCCTGAGAATTTGTTACATCTCCTGGAATCTAAATCATGATTTAGATCAGCAAATCATTTTGATTCATCCCAACACATGCAAAAGTCAATTTTGGATGTTACTTTTAAAAAAAAGTATTCTACAAACAGGGACAGATTAACCATCAGGCTGAGTAGACTTAGCCCAGAAGGGAGGGAAGGGGGCATCAAAACCACTGGTCCACCAATGTAACCACGTGTCCATATGGGCTCACCTTAGTCCTGGGTCCACCCGTCAATCAAGGCTGGCTCAACACCAGGATCTCAGTCCCATCTATTAATTCGGGCTCCGCCAGTCCCAAGGCGACCTGTCTGTCAATCATTTTGTCCGTGCGTGCAAGCCTGAGGTCTGCCTCCTTCAGCAGAGCTCGGCTCATGCCGCATCACTCACACGGGGTATACATTTTCTACAAAAGCCTCGCCCTTCTCCTGTGTTATTTTGTATCAAGAGTGTTTAATAGAACTGATTTTAGTTATCCTTTTGGAACTAATAGACTTTTCAAATTACTCGGGGCAAGAAGACGGCTTCTGTAAGGTAAAGTTTTGTTTGATTTTAATGAAATTTTTCCTCCCCTCCTCCAGCCAAACACCAACTGGTGTATTCCCACCACATCCCCTGCGAATAAATGTAGAATATGTGAGGACATCACGTCCAAAGGCAAATAAATGGAACATTTTTTGAATATTTTATTAAAGTTTTAAAACCACAATTACAATTATTAAAGATATATTAAAAAATACATATGTGGTATATAAATTCCTTATCCCTTCCTCTCTCCCTACCTCTGTCCACACCCAAACCACACTAAACCTCCAATAAGAAAGAAAAAAAAATGTCAAAAATACAACTATAACCTCAATTCAATAACTGTAGAGCTGAGAATTACCACCAGCATGAGTTATTGAGAGCTCTCAAACTTTCATATTTACTAAAAGAAATTATATTTATTAGATAAATTATTTTTTTCCAAGTGGAATACAAGATCATAATTCAGCATGCTACCTCTCCTAAATCTACATCTGATTTCCAAGTCATGGCTATGCATTTTCTGGAAATAGTTAAAGCTAATCATAGAAATACAATTTGATACATAGTTAATCATAATTTAAAACTAATCATTTTAACATTGGATCAAGTGGGAATTAAACATTTAATATTTTTTCCAGAATATTTTCAGTCAATCCAAAAAAGATTTTACCTTGGAACATAGCCAAGTAGATTGAAAAAAATGAGCCTACTTCTTGACCACATCTGAAACATAAATCCGATAATATTGAATTAAATCTTTTTTAATTTTTGAGGGGTTAAATATAATTGATGTAAAAAATTATACTGAACTGATCTATATCTTACATTAATAGTTTTTGTAATACTATCTTTATATAATTGCTTCCAATCATTTTTATCTCACTCTATCTAAATCAACTACCCATCTTAATCTTACTTTTCTTCAAAGTAATTTATACATTTCTGAAATAAATTTATTCATATAGCCTTTAATAATCAATAACTCCAATTCATTCTGTCTAGGCAATCTCAAATATTTACCTAATTTATCAATCAAAAAAGCCTTAGCTTGATAATAACAATAAGTACTATTCAGAATGTTAAATATTTTCTTCATTCATTGAAAAATAATAAATATACCAGTTTCAAAATAATCTTCTATATTCTTAATCCCCACTTGATTCCATATCTTCAAAAAAATTGATTATTTCTCATAAAAGGGAAAAGTCTATTTTGATATAAAGGCATTTTACAAGTAAACAAACTTTTTTCCACGTATCTCATAATCTATTTTATTCCATAATTCAATTAAATGTTTCAAAATAGATGTATCTTTAGTACTTATTAACAATTATGAATTCTATTTTTAAATAAATTCTTGCATATATTTTTCATCTATTTTACTTAATTCTATTTTAACCCAAGTTAAAGATTTCTCTAAATCAAACATTCCATTAATAAACTCCAATTCAGCTGCTTTATAACAATTTTTAAAATGTGGAAGTTGTAAACCTCCTAATTCAAACTTACAGGTTATTTTTTCTAAACAAACTCTAGCCATCTTTCCTTTCCATAAAAATTTCTAACAATTGAGTTCATATCTTTTCAAAAATTTATGAGGTATACTACAAAGAATCGATTGATAAAGGTATTGAATCATTGGAAAAATATTAATTTTAATACAATTTACTCTACCTATTAGAGTTAAAGGTAAATAATTCCATCTATTTAAATCATCCTTAATTTTATTAAATAATGGTAAATAATTCAACTTACATAAATTATCCAAATTTTTATCAGTTTTAATCCCTAGATATTTAATTCCATTATTTGACCATCTAAATTGAACAATTTGTTTACATTGATTATAATCCCCATCAACCAAAGGCATAATCTTACATTTATCCCAATTAATTTTATAACCTGATATTTTGCCATATTCACTCAATCCCATACATTAAAAACACAAAGAATTTATAAAATCTGTTATGTTAATCTTAAATTCCTCAGTACTAACATTAGTTCCCTTAAATATCTTGTCTTAGTAATTATGCTAAAGGTTCAATTGCTAAAACAAATAGAGCTGGAGATAAAGGACATTCTTGTCTAGCTGATCTAGTCAATGGAATAGCTAAAGAAATTTGTCCATTAGTCACAACTTTAGTGGAAGGGTTTTTATATAAAATTTTAGCCAAATTAATAAATGTTGATCCAAACCAATTTTTTCTAATACCTTAATTAAATAATTCCATTCTAATCTATCAAAAGCCTTTTAAGCATCTAAAGCTAAAACTAACACCAATTCTAACTTCTTTTGAGACATATATATGAAATTAATTAATTTAGCAATATTATCGACAGAGTGTCACTTTTTAACAAGACTAGATTGATCTATATGAATTAAATCCGGTAAATATTTAGTCATTCCATTTTGAAAAAGATTCCAGCAAAGAATGGGTTTCCATTGCTTGTTTCAGTACCTCCATAAAAGGAGGTATTATCAAATCTGTAAATTTATTATAAAATTCCAGTGGAAAACCATCATTCCCCAGAGATGTACCACTTTGTAAAGAATTAAGAAAATTAATAATTTCTTTAACTGTAAATGGGGCATCTAAGTCTTTCAGATCTTGACAATTTAAAGAAGAAAAATGAATTTCAGATTTAAAAAATTATTAATCTTAGCTTCATCATTATCGGACTGAGATGTATATAAATTAAAATAAAAAATCTTAAAAGGAATCATTTATTTCTTGTGGTTTATAAGTAATTTTTGAATTCATTTTACTAACATTAATAGTCCTTGAAGTTTGTTCCATCTTCAATTGCCAAGCCAAACCCTTATGTGCTCTTTCCCCAAATTCAATACTTCTGTTTAGTTTTCTTAATTAATTTCTCTGTTCCATAAGTTTGTATTAATTTATTGTTTATTAAATCTCTCTCTTTTTCTGATATATTCTTCTGCAAATCTTTTTATAGATTCTATATTTGTTTTCCAATTTATCTAATTCTTATCTAAGAATTGTCTAATTCCTTTTCAATTTTAGTTGAATAACTTATTATTTGACCTCCTAATAAGCTTTGAAGGCATCCCATAAAACAAATTTATTAACCACCAAATTATTATTAATATTCAAATATTCCTGAATTACTTCTTATATAATTACAAAAATCAACATTTCTTAATAATGAAGAAACGAGATAGACAACAGACCCGCCAAGGCAAATAGTGCCTTTGGAAGACTACACAAAAGAGTCTGGAAAAACAACCAGCTGAAAAACCTCACAAAGATTAGCATATACAGAGCCATTGTCATGCCCACACTCCTGTTCGGCTCCGAATCATGGGTCCTCTACTGGCATCACCTACGGCTCCTAGAACGCTTTCACCAGCGTTGTCTCCGCTACATCCTCAGCATTCATTGGAGCGACTTCATCCCTAACATCGAAGTACTCAAGATGGCAGAGACAAACTTTGCTTTTTCCATACCTTGAGTAA
Source organism: Narcine bancroftii (assembly GCF_036971445.1). Lineage (NCBI taxonomy): Eukaryota > Metazoa > Chordata > Chondrichthyes > Torpediniformes > Narcinidae > Narcine > Narcine bancroftii. The sequence goes on along the minus strand of NC_091475.1, from coordinate 183,511,772 downwards.
ACTGGGGCTCTTCTCCACGAAATACTCATCCTACTCCCTCCAGTTCTTCATACATTTCTTCAGTTATGACCCCAAAACCCAAAAGCAATAGATATTCACCAAGACAAATGGTTACTTAAACAAAAGTTGTTTTTAATTATCTTAAACATGAAAGCAGAATCACACTTTAACTTATCACTATTGACTTAACTAACCTAACTTAACCCCCTTCTAATTCTAAGCACATGTGTATGTAATATATGTGTAAGTTTAGAAAAGTTCTTTGATTCACAATCCAATCTCACCTCTCATTCCTCCAAGTTCATTGGTTGCAGGCAATCCTTATACTGTGCGCAGAATTTAATATTTAAAAAGTTCACCAGACTTTGGTGCTTGAAAGGTAAATGGTTACCGCTCAGGAAGGTTCTTGTTGGTTTTCAGAGAGATTTGTTGTTCCAGGACCTCCGCAACTGATTCTTTTTTAATCAGCCACTTCAGTGTCTTGTTGATGAAACTTTCCCCCTCAGTCTTCTCCAGATGATAACCTCTATCTTTCAGGTCACCACAGATTTCCTTTTTGTTTCTCTTATTCCAAGTTAGACAGCCAGTCCTCTCCTTTTGCATGAACCACAAGGGCTTTGATTAGGCTGAACTAAGAACTCAGAACCCACCTTCCAAATGGGGTTTTCCACAAGCTTGCCAGCTTGTCCTGTTCCAGTCCCAGCGGCTGATACTGACTGTCTCACTGTAGAACTGATCTCTCTCTCTCTCTCTCTCTCTGAGATAAAGCCTGTTTGACTCTTTCTGCTTGCAAATCCACATGACCCTCTTAGAACAGCAAGTTCCCTTCCAGAAAATATGCAGCTCTGACAAGCTCTTTCATCTGTTGCCTTTTTGTGAACAACAATCCATTAGTGAAGTCTCTTGGGCAATCTCCAAAGCTCTTGCAAAGGCTCTGAGGCCCTGACATATCTAGCTTCAGCAGAGCACAAGTATTTTAAATAAGATCTGTTTTAAAGTTTTTGTATGTGTCCTACACTAACAAACCTTTCCCCAATTTATCTCCCAAAAACATATTTCTATTCTGTCACACTTCTATTCTTCCTTCTTCTTCTTCACTCAATTATGAAATTAATCTTGGCTGCTTATGAGCTAGCTAGCAGGCCTGGATTTGGCTGGCTCAGTTGTTCAGTTGTGCATGCATGAACTTTGGCCCATGCGCAATTGCTCTTGCAATGTTTGTAGTTCGATGACCTTCTTCTGAACTCCAGTGCCATCTTCGCCGGCTCCCCGTCGAAGCAGAACTGGAGTTTGTTTCAAGATCAAACCAGCAACCACATAGAAGGCATATCACACAGGGGTAAAGATGAACAATTACTTTATTAACAAAAAAATTCACCTTCAAACTTTAATTCAAAATCCACCCTTTTATAACTATGCCCACTAGTTACATTGCAAATCTCTATAACAGTGTAAAACTAATAAATTCCCCAGCCTAAATATAACATACATAATCAAAGTCTAAGCTACACTTCCAACCAGCCCACAGAAAAACTTGGACACAAAACAAACACAAGACACACAAGACTCACAAAACTTCGATCTCAACTGAAGCAAAGATCATAAACAAAATTCAGTTTGTTTGGTAAACTGAAGACAAAAAATCTTTGAGAGAGAGAGAGAGAGAGCACAAAATTCGAAGTTGTCTTGTGTTGCTTGCAGAGAGAGGAACAACTGGCTTGGTCCGGATCCTTCTGGATGCCTTCAGAATGTTCATCCTTTTTGAAATCCCAACATTCTAAACTGTCCCCCAGACCATGACTCATGCTCTGGGCATTTTTCCACTCCACACCACCCCAAGTGGTGGTTTATCATCCAAGTCCAGAAATTTTTAGATCATTTTCTGCACATGCTCAGTCCGTCTCCCACTCTCTCAGCAGTTCACCTTCACCTTGACTCTCCAAGGCAAACTGTCACCTTTTAACATAAAACCACACAACACATAGGCCAATACACAACACAGAACTCTGTAACAAGTTACATTAATATTTGCCATCACAGCACAAGTCAGTCTCGGAGGGAGAGGAGGCAAATCCAAAGGATCTGTTGTTAAGGTAGGCCCAGTTTCTACTAACATCTTTAATAGTTGTTTTCTTTGCTGTTTGAGTTATTGTGTTTCAGTTAAGAACAAGTCTTGTTACGAGTCCAGAGGACCACCAAAACCCAGCAGCAATAGATATGCACCACAACAAAGGGTTACTTAAACAAAAAAGTTGCTTTTAATTATATTTGAACATGAAAATAGAATCAAACTTTAACTTATCTCTATTGACTCACTTAACTTACTTAACCCCCTTCTAATTCTAAGCGCACATGTGTGTAATGTGTCTTTAAATTCAGCTAAGTTCTTTGGTTCACAGTCAAATCTCACTGGTTACAGCCAATGCTTATACTGTGCACAGAAGTTAACATTAGTAAAGTTCACAATGCTTTGGTGCTTAACAGGTAAATGGTTACCACTCAGAAGGGTTCTTGCTGGTTTTCAGAGAGAGTTTTTTTCTTGTTCCAGGACATCGACATCTGATTCCTTTTTAATCAGCCACTGATGAAACTTGCCCCCTTCAGAGTTCTCCAGATGATAGCCTCTTTCTTTCACGTCATCACAGAGTTCCTTTCTGTTTCACCTATTCCAAGGGAAACACCAGACAGCCAGTCCTCTCCTTTGACCAGGCCGTCTTCCAAAGCTTGCCAGCTTGTCCGTCTGGAACCAATGTCTGTCTGTCTGTCTGTCTATCTGTCTCTCTAACTCTGAGAGAAAAGCCTCTTTTTTTCTGCTCTCTCTGCAAAGTTCACATGACCTTCCAGACAGTAAGTTCTGTTTTCTAGACAAAACTGCTACTGCATGTTGTTACATTTGTTGCCTTTTTCAAATAACAGTCCATGGTGAGTCAGAGCACTCTTGCAAAAGCTCCTGCAAATATTCTGTGGTTTAAAGTGTTTGTGTGTGGCCTGCTCTAACAAACCTTTCCCAACTTATCTCTCAAACACCTCAATATAATCTGTCACAGTCTCAATATTATATATCTTTTTTAAAAGTTTTTCAATTCTGGTTTTATTTAATTCTGCTGGGAGAGGTGTATTTCCACGTCTCCAAACTACGCCATCACTCCTCGCTCCCCCCCCCCCACCCGCTATAGAACAATTTTTAATGGTAAGCATTTATATGCTGTTATCTACACTTCTGTAAACCAAAAAAACACGGAAGTTTTTTAAGTTACAAATGTAAAGAAAATGAAAAATAAATGAATAAAAGAGCTGTAACTGATTCATATAACTTTTATGATATACATGTAGTACATTATACAAGTACAACAAAACAAGTTAATTAATGTAACTTAATATTATTTTATTCAATTCAATGAAGAGTGGCACCCTGGGGCAGAGGGGAAAAGTCAGGGGGAGCCTTATGAAAGCTCAGCCAAGGGGCCTGGGTGGTAGTTAATCCACCATTATCTACAAACCATCAACCACAATAGTCAGAGAGAATTGTAGGAGCAAATCTGTAGAGAGATAGTTGACCAATGTAAGAAGCAGAATGTTGTGATAGTAGGAGATTGTAACTTTCCAAATATTGACTGGGATTCCCTTACTCTAAAAGGGCTGGATGGCTTGGAGTTGTGAAATTTGTTCAGCTGAGTTTTCTTTTTTTTTTCAGTATTTTTATTGGATGTTACATAAATTGTATGTAAGTAAAAGCCATTAATCAAAGTGTGGTGATGTATATACTGCTGTGTTTGAATGGCTGGCCTGCCCACTGATGACTTGCTCCCTAGTAACTCCTCCCCTTGTGATCTAGCCATTAAGGTCAACCTCTCTCCCTCTATCCATTAATTCAAGAATATGGAGTCGGGCCAGCTACAATCCAAAGTGTATTAAAGCCTATCGTTCTCACTCAGTCTTTGGAATCATTGATAGTGCGTTTCAATTTAATACACTTTAATTTTCCATATGGGATGGACAAGCTGCTGAGACCCGACAGGCTAGACGCCGATCCACAGGCTCGACGAGTAGCTCAATGAAGAGCCATTTCAATTGTCCAGCTGTTGAAACAACTAATTCACTGAGTTTCTTAAGTTGCTCTCAGTTCATGTGTCTCTGGGTAGATCATCACTATGCAGTTTATAACTTTAAAATGTTACAATGAATTGGAATTGTATGACACCCATATGACTTTAATACAAATTAGCAAAAGCTTTGATGCAAATGTGGGGATTATATGCACCGTCACACTTGGTCAGACTAAATTAAAGAAAGAACCACAGATGTGCAGATGGAGTTGGCTTGGGATGGACAATATAGCCAAGGTCAAATTGGCTGGCATTGAAGGACTGAGTTAGATATTGTTTGGATCAGAATTGCTCCAACAATTAGATTTTTGACTTACTGTAAGATCGTCTCCAATGATCCATTCTTAGGGATCAGTGATGGAGAGGATTTCAGGACTCTAATGCCCAAAGCGAGTGACATTTTGACATGAGCGATCAGTAAGAAACAACAGAAGTGTTTGCTGGTTGTCATATTGGACAAGATGAAGGAGATGATTGTGGACTTCAGGATAACAAGGATCAATCACCTTACACTGCACATCAATAACTCTGTAGTGAAGAAAGTAGAGAGCACCAAGTTCCTTGGAGTCCACTTAACTAATGATCTATTATGGGCACATATCTCTTCCCTTGTCAGGAAGGAGCAACAACAACTGCACTTCGTGAAAAGACTGAAACGAGCAAGGCTATCAGCTACCATTCTGTCAACCTTCTATTGAGAGCGTCCTGGCCGGCTGCATCAGAATGCGGTATGGTTGCTGCAGACAAATGAATTGGAGGTGAATCCACAGGACCATAAAAGTGGCAGAGAGGATCACTGGAGTCTCCCTCCTCATTGATATGATCTACCAGGATCACTGTCTGAAGAAGGCACTCAAAATTATTGAGGAACCCTTCTTTCTTTTTAAAACATTTTTATAAAAATTTACAATTATACAAAATTAAACCATAGTTATATTTTAAGGTACAATTGCAGAAGAAAAAAAGAAAATAGCTCCATATGATCAAAACCCCTTCCATTTAGCAAGGTTAGAAAAAAAATCTAACATGGATATCAAGCGACAACAACTCGGAAACCGACATACAGCATCGAAGATTAGATCAATCTTAAAACTTTAGATTGTGGTAATAGTCCATGAAAGGTCCCCACGTCTTTAGGAAATTAACATTTAAATCTTTAATGGCATATCTAATTTTTAATTTTGATATAAATCCTCTATGTGACAAATTTAAAATTGTGGATGCTTCCTTAGTTCACATTTTGGTTTTGTCCCAGTCTAGAAAAACTTTGAAAAGATATTTTTCATACGCTCTTAGTGATTCTCAAGATTAAATTGGAACTTGCCCTTTAATTGCTCTGTTTGGATTATCAGGATGATGCTGCTGCTTTATTGACTTCATCTCAAAACCGAATTTTATCTTTTACTTCATTGACAGCCAGACGTGCAATATTGATCAAATGAAAGGATAACATCCCACCTACAGAGACACAATGATTAAATGATATTATGTCCTGTTTAAGTTTAGAAAAAAAATTAGATAGGCCATGAGGATCCCTCCACACTGCATCTTTCAGATGCTCCCATTAGGAAAGAGATACAGTGCATCAGGGCCAGCACCGCCTCACTGAGAAGCAGCTTCTTCCCAAGGTCAGTGAAAATGCTGAACAACCAAAGGAACTGCTCACACTAACCATCAAAGACTCTTATATTTATGAAACAAAATTTATATATTTATTTATTTGTGTATGAATCCCTGACCTTCATATGTATTGTTTGTCTGTACGTGTGTAATGTCTTGTTGCATGTCTGCATGTTTTGCACTGAGGACCGGAGAACACTGTTTCATCGGGTTGTACTTGAGCAATCAGATGATAATAAACTTGACTTGACTTAAGCTTCCATTGAATTGGAGTGGGGGAGGGGAAGCAAGATGAAGAATGAATTAGCATATAGATACTTGATTAGGATGTAGTGGTCCATGCTTGGAGATGCAGACTGGTCCATAAAATGGGCAATGAATATGGCAACCGTTTGGACCTGGGGGTGACACAAACTGTCATCCTAGGTCATCTCTCACATGGTGGGAAGACAAGGAACTGTGGCAGGATAGCCAGTCAATCCCAGGCCAATGCTCCGATGTCATGGGGCCCTGACATCAGCGCCTGGAGCCCATATAAATATGATGGCCAGTGCAATAAACCAGTCTCAACTTCAAGGCTTTGGTGTGCATGTTGTTCTTCTGCTTGCTCATGTAGCACGAATACTACATTGGTGACTCCGACAGATCCAACCGGCAGTTGGACCTGAGGATGATGGACCAGGCAGAACCAGTGACCATCTGCACGGCCTCACTTAGGCTTCCAATGTTTTAGGTGTCACAGCTTCCAATGTTTTAGGTGTCACATGTGTGGTTTGAGCAGGCCGAGGTTCAGTTCCAGCTTTGACACATCGCCACCACTAACTCCCGTTACTTTTATGTCATGAGCACTCTTGATCAAGACACAGTTGCAAAGGTAATAGATTTCCTACGGCAGCCTCTGGAGCAAGGCAAATACGTGGTCCTCAAAGAGGTACTAACCTGCACTTTTGGGCCATTCCAGTGCAAACGTGCTGCCTGATTGCTGCATATGGACAGATTGGGAGACAGCTCCCCATCCGCCCTAATGAGCGTGATGCTCACTTTATCTGAGGGCCACAAGCCTTGCCTGCTCTTTGAGCAGATCCTTCTGGAGCCAAGGATATCTGACTCTTGCTCACAGACGAGGACTTCAATTACCCTCAAAGGGTTGTGGCCTGGGCAGACATGCTCTAGAGAGCGAAGAAGGACACCAGCACTGTCGTAGACCACATCAGCAAGCACCATAAACAGCCTCTACGAGACCAAAACCAATGGAGAGGCAAGTTAATACCCCAGGACAATTCTGCTACTAACATCAGCGATGGAGTGTGAAGGCCCGTCAATGCCGCCCACCTTGCGGGTTTCCAGGAAAAACCCTGGTCAATTGTCATTGATGGCTGTGGCGTTGGCCCACGTGATAGCCTCTTCTATGTTTGGGATACCTTGTCGGGCAGGAGTTTCCTGGTAGACACTGGTGCCGAGATAAGTGGGACGCTGGCACTGAAATAACATTGCAGTAACTGTAATGGTAAACATGCTGGTCAAGAGCAGTTAACACCTGAGGGCCTTTGGGAGCCCTTCTTACCATTGGCACCCTCATGAATCATGATCCCAATACCTGGTTGTCACGAGCCTGCCTATAACAGCCTTCCCTGTAGGGTCCTCTCAGGCTCCTCCTTTTTGGGGGTTGGGGGGAGGGGTTGTGTCCTCTTACTCTTGTGTCTTGAACAGGTCTGATAATTCCCCAAAGCCCAAAACCTCATGGTCTGCTGTTAGGTCGGGCACAACCATCTTCAAATTTTTTTTCAGATTTTGGATTTATTGTCAGAGTACATACATGACATCATATACAGCCCTGACAATCTTTTTTCTGGGGGCGAGGCAGGATTACCACTTATTAGTAGTGCAAAAAAAAAACCTGTTCATATTGTATACGTGTAAACAAATAAAGAACTGTAAATGGACAACAAATTTAAACAAACTGACCGTACAATATTGAGAGAATTTATAAAATCAATAAAGTGTGCAAGTAAGAGTCCTTAAATGAGTCTCTGATTAAGTTTGTTGTTGAGTAGTTTGATGGTAGAGCGGTTTCAGCTGTTCCTGAATCTGGTGGTGTGAGTCTTGTGGCACCCATACCTTTTTCCTTATGGCAGTAAAGAAAACAGAGTGCGTGCTGGGTGGTGTGGATCCTTGATAATTGCTGCTGCCCTCCGATGGTAGCATTTCCTGTAGATGTACTCGATAGTGGGGCAGGTTTTGCCTGCGATGTCCTGGGCTGTGTTCACTATATTTTAGAGGGCTTTATGCTCAGGGGCATTGGAATCCCCCCAGAAGTCTGGAAGGCTGGCGGCAAAACTCTGCATGCCAAACTGCATGAGTTTTTCAAGCTTTGTTGGGACCAAGGTAAACTGCCTCAGGATCTTCGTGATGCCACCATCATCACCCTGTACAAAAACAAAGGCGAGAAATCAGACTGCTCAAACTACAGGGGAATCACGTTGCTCTCCATTGCAGGCAAAATCTTCGCTAGGATTCTACTAAATAGAATAATACCTAGTGTCGCTGAGAATATTCTCCCAGAATCACAGTGCGGCTTTCGCGCAAACAGAGGAACCACTGACATGGTCTTTGCCCTCAGACAGCTCCAAGAAAAGTGCAGAGAACAAAACAAAGGACTCTACATCACCTTTGTTGACCTCACCAAAGCCTTCGACACCGTGAGCAGGAAAGGGCTTTGGCAAATACTAGAGCGCATCGGATGTCCCCCAAAGTTCCTCAACATGATTATCCAACTGCACGAAAACCAACAAGGTCGGGTCAGATACAGCAATGAGCTCTCTGAACCCTTCTCCATTAACAATGGCGTGAAGCAAGGCTGTGTTCTCGCACCAACCCTCTTTTCAATCTTCTTCAGCATGATGCTGAACCAAGCCATGAAAGACCCCAACAATGAAGACGCTGTTTACATCCGGTACCGCACGGATGGCAGTCTCTTCAATCTGAGGCGCCTGCAAGCTCACACCAAGACACAAGAGAAACTTGTCCGTGAACTACTCTTTGCAGATGATGCCGCTTTAGTTGCCCATTCAGAGCCAGCTCTTCAGCGCTTGACGTCCTGCTTTGCGGAAACTGCCAAAATGTTTGGCCTGGAAGTCAGCCTGAAGAAAACTGAGGTCCTCCATCAGCCAGCTCCCCACCATGACTACCAGCCCCCCCACATCTCCATCGGGGACACAAAACTCAAAACGGTCAACCAGTTTACTTATCTCGGCTGCACCATTTCATCAGATGCAAGGATCGACAATGAGATAGACAACAGACTCGCCAAGGCAAATAGCGCCTTTGGAAGACTACACAAAAGAGTCTGGAAAAACAACCAACTGAAAAACCTCACAAAGATAAGCGTATACAGAGCCGTTGTCATACCCACACTCCTGTTCGGCTCCGAATCATGGGTCCTCTACCGGCACCACCTACGGCTCCTAGAACGCTTCCACCAGCGTTGTCTCCGCTCCATCCTCAACATCCATTGGAGCGCTCACACCCCTAACATCGAGGTACTCAAGATGGCAGAGGTCGACAGCATCGAGTCCACGCTGCTGAAGATCCAGCTGCGCTGGATGGGTCACGTCTCCAGAATGGAGGACCATCGCCTTCCCAAGATCGTATTATATGGCGAGCTCTCCACTGGCCACCGTGACAGAGGTGCACCAAAGAAAAGGTACAAGGACTGCCTAAAGAAATCTCTTGGTGCCTGCCACATTGACCACCGCCAGTGGGCTGATAACGCCTCAAACCGTGCATCTTGGCGCCTCACAGTTTGGCGGGCAGCAGCCTCCTTTGAAGAAGACCGCAGAGCCCACCTCACTGACAAAAGGCAAAGGAGGAAAAACCCAACACCCAACCCCAACCAACCAATTTTCCCTTGCAACCGCTGCAATCGTGTCTGCCTGTCCCGCATCGGACTGGTCAGCCACAAACGAGCCTGCAGCTGACGTGGACTTTTTTACCCCCTCCATAAATCTTCGTCCGCGAAGCCAAGCCAAAGAAAGAAAGAAGATTGGTGTCCCCATACCAGACCATGATGCAGCTCGTCAGCACACTTTCCACCACACATCTGCAGAAAGTTTGCTGGGGTTTCTGGTGTCATACCCAACTTTTTCAAGCTCCTGAGGAAGTAGAGGTGCTGAAGGGTCCAGGAAACATCCACCGAGATAGTGACTCCAAAGAACTTAAATTTCCTCACCCTCTCTACCTCTGATCTCCCATTGATCACTGGATTGTATATCTCTGTCTTTCCCATCCTAAAGTCAACAACCAGCTCCTTAGTTTTGGTAACATTGAGTGCAAGGTTGTTGTTGGTGCACCATTCAGCTAAGTTTTCAATCTCCATCCTGTATGCTGAATCATCACCTTTCTTTATACCACCCACTACCATAGTATTGTCAGCAAATTTGTGATCAATGGTTCTCAACCTTTATCTATTACTATGCCATAGGTGCTCTGTGATTAGTAAGGGATTAAGGTGGTATGTGGGTGGAAAGAAAAAGTTTGAAAACTACTGTTTTAATCGAACCTAATTAACTCATTATGTGCACGGTTTTATAACTCCAAAGGAAATGGGCCAATGACAATTGTTCTCAAGCAAAATATTTTAGTAACAATCGGGTCTAGAGCAGTGATTCTCAACCTTCCCTTCCCACTCACATACCACCTTAAGCAATCTCTTACTAATCACAGAGCATCAATGGTCCAGGAGTGGTATGAGAGTGGAAAGAAAAAGGTTGAGAACCACTGTTGTTGATGGTGTTATTATTGTACCGAACCACACAGTCGTAGAGCTAAGAGCACAGCCCTGTTTTGCTTAGGTGCTGATGGAGATTGTTGAGATATTATTACCAATCTTCACTGATTGTGGTATGGAGATGAGGAAATCATGATCCAATTACACAGTTGGGTGTTGAGTCCCAGGTCATGGAGTTTGCTGATCAGTTTTGAGGGAATGATGGTGTTAACTGCCAAATTGTAGTCAATAGACAGGAGCTGATATGCTTCAACCAGAACCTTTCAAAGCACTTCATCACTGTTGATGTAAGTACCATTGTTGATATCATTAAGACAGGTTGCTATGCTCTTCTTGGACACTAGTACGATTTGAAACAGCTGGGTACCTTGCCCTGCTGGAGTGGGATGGTGAAGATATTTGTACATACATTGGTAAGTTGGTCAGCACAGATCTTTAACACTCAGCCAGGTACTCCACCCATGCCAGATGCTTTCCTCAGATTCACTCCCCTGAAGGCAACATCCTCATTATCCTCAGATATAGACAGGATGGGATCATTAGGGGATGTGAGGGTTAAGAGGGATAGTTGTTCACTGTTACTGTGGTCAAATCGAGCATAGAATGCATTGAGTTCCTCTGGGAGTGAAGCTTTTCCATCTACTACTACACCGGATTTGGTTTTGTAGCAGGTTGTGGCATTTAGGCCTTGCCACAGCTGTTGGGTGTCCTTTATTATTTCCATGTTCATGTGGAATCTCATCTTCATCTGGGCGATAGCTTTCTGCAGGTCATACCTTCTCCTTCTGTACTGATCTGGATCTCTGGACTTAAACGCCTATGATCTGGCTCTCAGAAGATTCTGCATTTCATTGATTATCCAGGGCTTCTAGTTGGGGAAAACCCTGAATGATTTGGTGGGGACACACTCATCCACAGCTGTTTTAATAATGTCTGTGACAGTCCTAGTGTAATCATCAGATTCTAAGTTTAGTCCTTGAACACTCCCCAGTCCGTTGCCTCAAGAAAGTCCTGTAACTGTTCCTGTGACCATCTTCTAGCTGTCCTGATCTCTATAGCCTCTCTTTTTAGGCTCTGTCTGTGTGACTTGCCAAAATGTGGTCTCGAGAAAGAATGGTAGACCTTCATTATCTTGGTGTAGTAGTAATCAAGTGATCTTGGTTTTGCCGATTTCATTAGAACCATAGGACTGCAGCAGACGTCAGCAGGGATTCTATCTGAAGGCTGCACCTTCTAATTGGAGTCAGGTGACTCAAGCAGTTGGATTTGAAAAGCTTAGATCAGCAGGAAGATGATAGGGCAATAGAGATCAAGTGATCCAGTGGGCTTGTACTTTTGTTTCATGAACTTGTGACCCAGGGTGTTATTCATTTCAACTCAGCAGTCTGGAACAGAACTATCAACGGGAGTTCCACACTGTACATGTAGCAGCGAGTAGGAAGTTAACAGCAAAATAGTTTTCTTTTCTACAGAACAATACAATGTTACAGCACAAAAACAGGCTCCTTTGGCTTTCTAGTCTGTGCTGAATCTTTTTTTTTGCCTAGTCCCACTGACCTACACCCACTCCATACCCCTGCATACCTCTTCCATCCATATACCTGTCCAAAATCTTACTGAATGTTAAAATTGAGCCCACATTTACTACTTCAGCTGACAGATCATTTCACATGTCCACTACTCTCTGTGTGAAGAAGTTCCCCCTCATGTTCCCGTTAAATTTACCCCTTTCACTCTTAACCCATGTGCTTTGGTTTGTTTCTCACCTACCTTCAGAAGAAAAAGCCTATCTTTTTATTTACTCTGTCTATTTCCCTCATAATTTTAAATACCTCTATCAAATCTCCCCTCATTATTGTACACTCCAGGGAATAATGTTCTAACCTGTTCAATCTTTCCCTGTAAATCAGTTCCTGAAGTCCAGGCAACATCCTAGTAGATCTTCTCTGCATTCTTTCTATCTTATTGAAATCTTTACTGTAGTTAGGTGACCAAAATTGCACACAATACCCCCAAATTTGGCCTCACCAATGTCTTATACAACTTTACCATAACATCCCAACTTCTATCATCAATAATTTGATTTATGAAGGCTAACATGCCAAAAGTTCTCTTTACAACATTATCCATCAGTGACCCACTTTCAGGGAATTATGTATCTGTATTCCTAGATATCTCTGTTGTACAGTACTTCTCAGTGCCCTATCATTCCTTTGCACCCCCTTTTTTGGTTTGTCCTTCCAAAATGCAACACCTCACACTTCTCTGCATTAAATTCCATCTGTCATTTTAGAGCCCATTTTTCCAGCTGCTCCAGATCCCTCTGCAAGTTTTGAAAACCTTCCTCACTGTCCACAATGCCTCCAATCTTAGTGTCACCTGAAAACTTGTTGATCTAATTTACCACATTATCACCCAGATGCATATGATAAACAACAATGGTCCCAGCACCAATCCCTGAGGCATACCACTAGTCATAGGCCTCCAGTTTGAGAAGCAATCATCCACCACCAGACATTATTGAATGTCTCCCATCCAGACATTATTGAATCCAGTCTACTACTTTACCATGAATACCTAGAGTCTCTACCTTCTTGACTAACCTTCCATGTAGGATCTTGTCAAAGGTCTTACTAAAGTCTATGTAGACAACATCCACAGCATTTCCTTCATCAACTTTCCTGGTAACTTCCTCACAAAACTCTGTAAGATTGGTTAAACGTGACCTACCACACACAAAGCCATGTTGACTATCACGAATCAATTTATGGCTATCCAAATAATTGTATATTCAATCTCTTAGAACACCTTCCAATAATTTACCTTCCATTGACATTAGGCTCATTGCCCTATAATTACCAGGGTTAATTTTAGAGCCTTTTTTAAACAACAGAACAATGTGAGCTAAACTCTAATTCTCTAGCACCACAACCATGGCTATGGACATCTTAAATATTTGTGTCGGAGCCCCTGCAATTTCTACATTAGCCGTCCTCAAGGTCCAAGAGAATATCTTGTCAGGCCCTAGGGATTTATCCACCCTTATTTGCTTTAAGGCAGCAAGTACTTCCTCCTCTTTAATCTGTATAAGTTCCATGACCTCACTGCTTGTTTTCCTTACTTCCCTGTGCCCAATTCCTGAGATAATACTGATGAAAAAAAAAACATTTAATATCTCCCCATCTCTTTTTGCTCCATTCAAAGCCGACAACCCTGATCTTAAAGGGGACCAATTTTCTCCCTTGTCATCCTTTTGCTCTTAATATACCTATAGAAACCCTTTGGAATTTCCTTCACATTGTCTGGCAAAGCAACCTCATGTCTTTTTTTAGCATTCCTACTTTCTTCCTTGAGGTGTTCTTGTATTTTTTAAAAGCTCCTCATTTACCTCCATGTTGTCTATACTTGCTTATATATCTCTCTTCTTCTGAGCCAGCTCCCCAATGTCCCTGGAAAACCAAGGTTCCCTATGCCTGCTAACCTTGCCTTTAATCCTGACAGGAACATACAAACTCTGTACTCACAAAAGTTCACCTTTGAAGGTCCTTCACTTATCTTGAACATCCTTGCCTGAATACAACTTATCCCAATCTATGTATTGTAGTTTCTTTCTCATTTCCTCAAGATTGCCATTCCTCCGATTTAGAATGTTAACCCAAGGCCCTGACCTATCCTTCTCCATAATTAACTTGAAACTAATGGCATTATGATCACTGGATCCAAAATGTTTCCCTATACATACTTTACCTGTCCTGACTTGTTCCCTAATAGGATATCCAGTATTGCACTCTCTCTAGTTGGCACCTCTACATTATGTTAGCATTGCAAGACCAATAATGTCTCCTCATGATTATCAGTCCAAATCAATATTCCCTTTTGAAAAATCACATAATATGATTAAAATCATTTTAAAAATTAGCTGCTCTTTTTGATCCACAGAGGCATCATGCTGTCATGTACCCCTTCAATCTATTTGGGAGGTGGAGTATTTCTCATTAGCTCTTGGTAAACCATTGTAAATAAATAATCTTTTAACTCATATTTCTGTAATAATGTGGTTGAACATTTGTTCTTTTGCACAGGAACTGGATCCACTCAAAATAACAGCAATTTTATCTTCAGTTGCCATATCCATTCTCTGCATAAAATTCAGCAAAATATTGCAATTAGGTTTGCAAATTACTCCATTCATCCTCAAAATGCCCCTGCTATTTGCAGCGAGATACTTTTTCATGAAGTTACAGATGACCCCCCCCCCCCCACCCCCCAGGGCACTAATACGTGAGTGGCTAAGATTTTGATGTTGTTCCTTTCACATGAAGTCACATTTTGTCCCTAATTAAAGAGAAGTGATTTAAAAGATTAAACAAAACTCAAAGCACTTGTCAAGGAAGAAGCAAAGATAAAATAAGAATAGTGAAGAATGAGCTAAGTGTTCCAGACATGTGAACAATAGTGATTATTTTGCTCTTACTCAGTAAGTTATTGGGGAATTCCAGTAATGAGCAGCATCAAGCTCGTAGTGCTACACTAAAACTGATGGAGTAGTGCTGAAGACATTCAGTCTCCTTGCCCTCATAGGCCAAGGCATAAAGTATGAGTTAGAACATATAAATCATTGTTTGGATTGTATCAAGAATATTTATACTTGTAATGATAAGGTGAGATTGGAAAGGCTGAGTTTATTATCACTGGAAGTGAGAGGCCAATGGGTAACTTTATGGAGGTCTACACATTTATGGGGAACACAAATTGGATAGATAGCAGGGGAGTCTAGACCTGGAGGGCACAGGCATAAAGTGAGGAATTTAAAGATCTGAGGGCAAGTTGTTCAGACAGAGGGTTACTGAATATTTAATTTATTTTTTCTAAACCGCACAGTAACAGGCCCTTTTGCCTCATGACCCTGTGCTGACTAAATCACACCTATTTTACCAATTAACCTGGCCAACACTGTACATCTTTGGAATGTGGGAAGAAACTGGAGCTTCAGGAGGAACCCCATGCCGACATGGGGTGAATGTGCAAACTCCTTCCAGGCAGCACCAGATTCCTATCCAGTTGCTGGCATTGTAGTAACCACTCCACTAACAAGTTGCCAGAGGAGACAGTAGAAGCAGATACAATTGCAATGCTTCAAAGTCATTTGGTCAAGTATTCCCATTGGAAAAGCAATAAAAATTTAATGCCTAATGCATGTAAATAGGATAGGCATAGAGGTGATGGGTCAAAATACCCCGTTTCTATGCAATTCTTTTTAATAATTCCATGATTAAAATTGACAAGGTAAAATAGTTCATGTCCCATAGAGTGAGAATTATTGGTACAGCAAGATTGTATCCTGACCAATTTAACACCAAGATAAATGGGCAGTGTAAATACCATGCTAACCAAGATATAATTGTTTTGTATTGATCAGTAGGTTGAGTTATCAAGAGAGAATGCTAGAAATACTGAATGTTGTGTGTGGTTTCATCTTCATTGTTTATGCTGTATATGTCAAGTTTATTTTTTCAATCGGAATAAAGAACAGCAGCACTTGTTAAGCACAATGAGAGAGTGATTAAATATATTAATTGGTCCCAGAGATGCACAGCAGCCGCATGCACACCAATTAAGATGAACAATGTCACCACTCTGGGTGGGCAGGGCAGGAAAGGAGGTGCAAGGGGGAAGATGAGTTTGCGAGAGCCCATTTTGAAGGAGCAAGAAACGATATGGTCCATCTGGAGTACGTATGGGTGCTAAACATTGGAAATGTTGTTCCCTATCAATCATCTGAAGATATATCATGCAGAATATTTTCAATAAATCCATTTCACATAGTGACTATCTACTGTAAATGGAGCCTTAAGAGTATTCTTAGTTAAGTATTTAATTTGTTTATGATGTAAAATATGAAGATGTAACAAGATTCAAAGAAGCAGAACACAAGAAACTCAAGAAGCACCATGCATGAATGTGCATGTGCTCCATTCACCTGCGTTCTATGAGCTATTTATAATCACCTGCTGCTGATGGCAAATCCGATGTGTTTACTTTGTTGTGCTGCAGAATATACAAAGCATAATTGAACATAATACAATTCAAAGATGAAAAGAATAATTGAATTTTGATCAGAGTTTAATGCATTGTAATACTGTAAATAAAATGCCCTGTGTTATAAATAATTAGAGTTGTGTGAATTGCTATTGTACTGTTTCACCAATTACTTTTTAATAATGTCATGGAATAGCACATGCTGAAAATAGGGACAGAGTCTTGCAGCCCCTTAACAGCTCACAGGTCCAGCTTATCTATGTGAAAATATAGCATCCTGCTTTAATCCCAATTGCCTGCATTAGGCCCATACCCCTTCAAGCCCTCCCTTCCATGTAACTATCCAAATGTTTCTGAAAGGAATTTAATGTACCTGTCCTGCTAGTTCATCCGGCAGCTTGGTCCATGTGCACATTAACCATTGAGTGAAGAACTGTCCCCTTGTGTCTCTTCCAAATTCCATCCCCCTTGCCTGATAATTATACCCTCTCATCTTTCCTAATCTGGGAAACAGACTGACACTATCCATCTTATCAATTTTGCTCATGATTTTATAGACAAACAAGATTCCCTCTCAACCTCCTATCCTCTAAAGAATATAGGCCTAGATTTTCTGGTCTCTCACAATAACTCAACTTCCCTAACCCTGGCAACAAATTTGTAAACATTTCTACAACCTTTCTTTCCATCCTTATATTAATCCTTTTGCTAGGTGACCAAAATTACATACAATATTCCAAGTGTGGCCTCAGTAACATCTTGTATGATTTCAACACGATTCCCAGCACTTATATTCAATGCCTTGACAGATGAAGGCAACCATCCCAAGCATTCTCTTCACTACTTTGTCTACCTGTGCTACCATGTTTAAAGAGCTATATATCTTCACCCTTAGGTCCCTCTGCTCCTTGCACTCTTTAGGGCCCTGATCCAATATACCCAAATGCACCACTTCGCACTTCTTCAAGTTTAACTGCATCTGCCATTCCTTGGCCCAGTTCCCCATCTGATCAAGGTTCAATTACAAACTCAGGAACCTTCTATACCAACCACCGAATCACATTTTTTTGTGTGATCTTGCCACAAACATCTTTGTCTAAATCATTTATGTATGTTATAAAAGACAAGTCACTAAGACTGGATCCTCCAGTCTGAAAATCTGCCCTCGACAACCACCCTCTGGCTCTTATCACTGAGCCAATTTTAATCCAGTTGGCTAGTTCGCTTACTATCCTGTTTACTCTCATCTTCCATACCAACCTACTATGTGGGACCTTTATCAAATGCTTTTCTAAAATTCATATAAATAACATAAATTGCCTTGACCTTGATTATCCTCTTTGTTGCCTCTTCAAAGTATTATATCAAGTTAATGAGGCAAAATTTCCCATGAACAAATCTATTTTGGCTCTCCTTAATTTTCCCCTGGCCTTGCAAATATTGATAGATTCTTTCTCTCAGAATCCTCACCAGCAGTTTCCCTAACACTGATATCAGGCTAGCCCGTCCATAAGATACCCAGATTATCCTTGCAGGTCTTTTTAAACAATGACATCATATTTACCATCTTCCAGGCTTCTGGAACTTATCCTGTCTTCAGTGATAAGTTAAACATATTTCTCAAGGCCCCAACAATTCCCACAATATACTGGGATGCACCTAGTTTGGACCGTAAGATATATCCAACTTGATACATTCTCAAAGTGCTTACATGTCTTCACAACTGATGTATTCATGTCTGAGGCTATCTATATTTACTTCCCTCCCCTCCCATTTCTGCTTATCCTGTTCCACAGTAAACATATCTCCAAAATATTCATTTAAGATCTTCCCCAGGTCTTCTGCCTCTACACAGAGATAGTTTCCTGATCCTTAAGGGGACCTATTCTTTCCCTCATGATCTTTTGTTCTTAATATATATTTTTTATTCACAATTACACTATCTGCCAAAGCTATTTCAAACCCTCTTTTAAGTCAAGTCACCTTTATTTATCATTCAGACGAGATGAGATAGCGTTTCTTCAGGATCACAGAACATATTTACATAAATATAAATTAGAATTAAAGTTAAACACATTAAAATATTAAGACATACAGAAACAGTCCATTGTACCCTACCCCAAATGTTCTAGGAATTCAGGAGTTAATGGCTTGGGGAAAAAGCTGTTGCCCAATCTAGACGCAAGGGCTCAAGTGCTGCAGTACCTCCTACCAGGTGGCAGAAGGGAGAACAGTTTACTTGAGGGGTGTGTGGAGTCTTTCACAATATTTATTGCCTTCCACCTGCATCAAGTATTGTAGATGTCCTTCATGGTTGGAAGAGAAGCCCCAATGATCTTTTCTGGTGATTTCACTATCCTCTGCAGGGTCTTGCAGTCTGAGGAGGTACAGCTTCCAAACCAGGCAGTGATGCAGTTGCACAGGATACTCTTGATACATCCTCTATAAAATGCAGTGAGGATGGAGGGTTGGAGATGAACTTTTCTCATCCTTCATAGGAAGTAGAGACACTGCTGGGCTTTCTTGGCTGTGGAGCTTGTGTTAAGGGACCATGTGAGGTTCTCCGCCACATGCACACCAAGGACCTTGATACTCTTGACAACCCCAATGGTGAAGGCGTGAATGGTCAGCTGAGCATGGTCCCCTGGGCCCACTTGAAGCCCTCCTTATTTCTCTCTTCACTATGCTCCTACATTCTTTATAATCCTCGAAGGTTTCTTGCAATCTGTTTGCCTGTATTTGATATATAATTCATTTTTCTTACTTATCTATCTCTATATCTCATGATAACAGGGTTACTTGACTTTGATATTCCTAGGAACATGTTTGTCCTAAACTTCCTTACCATACGCTAAAAAGCCTTCCATTTTCCAGTGTTTTTTTTTCACTTTCCAACATTTGCGTCCAGTCGACTATTGCTAACTCCTGCCCTATCATGTTGAAATTGGCTTTGCCCTAATTTAGGATTCTGACTTGAGTATCAATGTCATCTTTTTCCATAACTATCTTAAAGTTAATAGGATGTGGTTACTGGTCCCAAAGCATTCCTCTCAGTTACATACTTCAGATTCATTTCCAAGTACAAGGTCCAATATTGCCCTTTCCGCAGTTAGGCCTTTCCATATATTGCTGTAGAAAATTCTCCTGGACACACTAAACGAAGTTCACCCCATCCAATCCCTTGGCAATTTAGCATTCCCAGTCAATGGTGAAATCACCTACAACAGTTTTGCTATTTTATAGACCTCGGCAATCTCTTCATACATTTGATCCTCGAGCTGCTGGTGACTATTTGGTGACCTAATAATATAGACCCATCAAGATGACTATTTCTTTTTTGGTTCCTGATTTCTGGCACACTGGTTCACATAACAGTTCCTTGGCAATATTCTCTCTCAAGACTATTGTGATATTTTCTTTACTAATATTGGACAACCACCACCCCTCCAAACCTCTTTTCCCACTGTCCCTGGTATATTGATTGCCATTTCTAGTCCTTCTTCAACTTTAGTATATCTCTGTTATGGATACAATATTGCATAAACTCAACAAAGTTTATTTGTCTTATCTCAATGCTTGTTTTCTACCATTCAGTTCGGCTTCAACCACTTCCCTTTTGTTTTCCTCACTACCCTTAATCTTTTCAGTCCTTCATTCTCTATTTTGGATCCCAACTCCCTGCTAGACTAATTTAAAACAATCTGTCTAAATCTGTCAAATCTCCCTATCAGAATATCGGTCCATTTCCGGTTCAATGTAATCCTTTCTCTTGCACAGGACACCTCCCTGCCAGTATAATGAATCATTGTTGAACAGAATAGCACTAACTTTGGTATATCATTTAAATGTTAATTTCACACTGATAGATAAAAATTCCATTCCAATCAATAATAAATTCAATTCATTAATGTTTGCACTGCAGTGTTACTGTCAAATGAACAAAGTGAAGTAAATCAGACGATTTTAATATTTGCATATGTTTTATGCTTTGATAGGCAACTAAATAATTATTCTACAATAATTGTATTCTTACACACCTTCAATCCTGCACACACATGAAGAAAATCACAATAAATAACTATAAAAACAATTTTATCTATCAGTATTTTTTAAAATGCTGAGATTAATTACCCTATTATTTGATGTATTCAACACAACTTTACACTGTCAAATTGGGAAAAGATGCATTCATAATATCAATGATAATTCTTGAATTGGATTTTCTCCTGTGAAGAAATCAGGAGATGCAAACACTAAAAAAGATAAATGCATTATAAATATTTCCTGTATGTTGAGCATTGACATGCAGGGGTCAACAAGATGTTCTACATCAGATAGACATGAGAGAGTGAAGTTCTTCCATATGTGGGAGAATTTAAAAGTATATGATTTCTATTGATTGTGCCTTGAATTCTTACTGATGTTAACTGTTCCAGAAAACTGCTCGACCTTTTTCCTTTTAAGTAGATTAAGCAACTTGGCAAATATTTCTGAATCACCTGAACTAAATC
This sequence comes from Narcine bancroftii, assembly GCF_036971445.1. Classification (NCBI taxonomy): domain Eukaryota; kingdom Metazoa; phylum Chordata; class Chondrichthyes; order Torpediniformes; family Narcinidae; genus Narcine; species Narcine bancroftii. The sequence goes on along the minus strand of NC_091475.1, from coordinate 183,490,710 downwards.
AATAAATGTTGAAAGTGAGAGCTTCTTTGTACATCATCGCTGTTAGATTCGTTGCCTTCCAATCTGTTAATAAAGAGAATTTTAAATTCTCACCCTTGTTTTGAGATTCCTCCAAACTTCAATCTCTACCATGCCTGGTGAGGTCCTTGTGCTTTCTTTTTTAGCTATAAGTGATTCCCAGTATTAATCCTCAAACTTCTGTGGCCAATTTCCAGAATTCTTGGTCTTAACTGTGGTATTTGCTCTGTAAGCCAACTTGAAGATGTTTCTTATTATATTTTGCTTATCTGTGACCTGAAATAATCTCTGTGACAAAAATATTTTATTAATAATCCTATTTTAAGTGCCTTGTGACTTTTTGCACTATCAAGTTTGTGATGTGGGTGTAAGCTGTGTTGTTATGTTCTCAGTCATGTCTATTTTGGAATTCACTCCCTAAAACCCTCAGTTTCCTTTTCTCTCTTGTGTCTTTAAAAGGTGCCTCAGATCATTTCTCAATTCTGCCTGTTCATGTTCAATTTTTAAGATTTTTGGGCCTTTTCTGCATTAAAAGAGCCCAATAATGATTAGGTTATTGTTCTACATTTGACAAAAATAAAACATAAACTTTAATTAAGCATTACTTTTTTCAGAATAAACAAAATGGGTGATTTCCTTTATCTCACCAGATTAGTTCTTAAGGTGGCAAGTTTGTCATATGAAGAGAGTTTGAGTGGATTGGGTTTATATTAACAGGAATTTAGATCCACCATTCTCAACCTTTTTTTTGGCTATGCCCCCCCCCTTAGGAATCTGCTCAAAGTTTATGGCCCCCCCTTCCCTGTAAAACAGACAAATTTGGTTGGTTTCTTCTGTACTTTTCTCCTACCTACTACATAAAAAGATTCAAGCAATTCAAACACATGAACATAGAAGGAGTTGTAATGAAACCATACGATAAGTTTGTTTTGCCGAGAAACTCATGGGTAAAATTATTTCTGAAAGTAACAAAAATTAACTATTACAAAATAAAAGCACTTCTTACAGGGTTAGCTCAAAAGCCACCTTAAATTTTATGGAAAATAATGAACAATGCATACAAAGCTAGAAGAAGGAGACACATATTCACTACTTGCCACAAAAACTCAAAACAAAATGAGGGTGCTTGAAGATGCGAGAAATATGGAGCAAATCTTTTTGGTCTGCACAATTATTTCATGAGGCTGATAGAACAAAAGAGGGAAACTATGTGAAAGCCAATTCATAGACAAAACCGGTTCCACATTAGTCAAACACAATCAGGTCAAAGCAAGGAACGCTCTGCAAACTATTAATTTTCCCCATCTAGGACAGTATTCTCAACAGGGTCGCCATGCCCCATCCCTCTTGGAGGCCTTAGCCCATTTAAGTAAAAGTCTTGTTTTCTTTTCACCTCGTGTTACATATAAATTTATTTAGTGGGAGGAGTATGTGAGTGGAAAGAAAAAGGTTGAAAAACACTGGTTTAGATGACTGAGAACTGGTCTTTCTTTGATACCAAAATTCTGGAATTCTCTGCCCCAGATGTTTTAGAGATTAGGCCATTCAATTAATTCAAAATGGACTTTGAATGATGACTTGATACTAAAGGAATCATGGGATATGACAATTACTCAGGCTTTGGATCAGAGGTTGATGATGTGCATGAATAGTGGAGCACTCATTAAGCATCAGGCAACCAAGCTCATATTTCTTGAAGTACATCTTCAACGATATTTTAAACCTGATGTCAAGTTTCTGCCTTGACGAATGTCTCTGTAATGAGTTCTCTTTTCTGCCATCTTTTGGGTGAAAAATATTTACAATTCTCCCCTCTAATATTTCTATCAATTTACTTAAAATCTATGCCCTTTGGTTTATAACCATTAAGCCAAGGAAAACTAATCCTAATTACTTTATCAAGGCTGCGCATAATTTTCTTTTCCAATCTTTTTATTGTTTAACACAAAAAAACCCCACAATATAAAGAATGCAAGGTACAGATTATAAATTTAATGGAGATATATCATAAATAAACAGTAATTGATTCCCCACAGCTCTATTGTTCATATAATTAAAAAAAGTAAAAAAGATATATATTCTAAACTATCCAACTAAACCTAAACTAAATTAAATTACCTAACCCAATATAAGTTGGAATGTCTTAAAACAACAAAGTACAGTAATAAACAAGAAAATGTTGTTACTTTTGGGAGGAAAAGTAAAAATAAATCCAAATGGTTTCTATAGATACATTAAAAGTAAAAGAATAGTGAGGGATAAAATTGACCCATTGAAGATGAGGGGGGAGGAGATGGGTGAAATTTTAAACAATTTTTTTTTCTTCAGTATTCACTAAGGAAAAGGATATTGAGCCAGATGTTGTGAAGGAATATGGTAGAGAGATCTTGGATAATATTAAAATTAATGAGGAGGTAGTGTTGGCTATATTGAAAAAGATCAAGGTGGATAAATATTCAGGTCCTGACAAAATATTCCCTAGGACCCTGAGGGAGGTTAGTGAACAAATAGTGGATGTGTTGACAGAAATATTTAAAAATTCACTGCCCACGGGGGAAGTGCTGTTCAAAAAAGAATCCAAAATAATAAAATTATAGGCCTGTAAGTGTGACATCAGTGGTGGGTAAATTAATGAAAAGTGTTCGTAGTGATGGTATATACAACTATTTGGAAAGACAGGGATTGATTCAGAGTAGTCAGTATGGTTTTGTACATGGTAGATCACGTCTAACAAATCTTATAAAGATTTTTGAGGAGGTTACTAAAAAGGTTGATGAGGGGGAGGCAGTAGATGTTGTCTATTTGGACTTTAATAAGGTTTTTGATTAGGTTCCCCATAAGAGGTTAGTAAGGAAGGTGGAAGCATTAGGTATAAATAATAAAGTAGTGAAATGGATTCAACAATGGTTGGATGGGAGATGCCAGAGAGTAGTGGTGGAAAATTGTTTGTCAAATTGGAGGCCAGTGCCGAATGGAGTGCCTCAGGGATCAGTACTGGGTCCACTGATGTTTGTCATATATATTGACAATCTAGATCACACATGTCAAACTCTGGCCCGCGGGCCAATATATAATTATATTTGGCCCGCAAGATCATCTCAAAAATGTATTAGAGGTGGCCCCCCACTGCAGCGAGAGCCGATGCTGTTTTTTGGTAATGTCACCCCCACCATCCTCCCCCTTCATTGCACATCCTTCCCCATTGTAACACGAGAAATTGTAACACGAGAAGTCTGTCGATGTCATCAGCCGGCAAGCCAGTTGGAAGGCTCCCCGCACAACCAGTCACTTCTCCCACCTGTCGAGCGGTGCGGCGGATGGGCAAGCGCCTGTGATTTCCTGTCGGTGCGACGGGCATGGCAGGCTGCGCACGGCCCCTGGGCCGTGCGAGCCCCGCGTGACTGGCACCGGACGGCCCTTCCACAGCGCGAGCGCACTTCTCCCGGTCGCCACGGCCTTCAGTGCTTGCACCCCCGCGCGGACCCCAGGGACGGCTGGTTCGGCCCTGCACGTGAAGAGAGAGATGGTGGCTGTCCGCAAAGGCTGATCGGCAATGCACTGGGCCTGAGTGGGTGGGTAAGCAGGGGTGGGCAGAGGGTGTAGGTGAGGAGTAATGGGCAGGGGAAGTTATGGTGGTGCGAGGGGCAGTTAGAGGGAGGGATGAGTAGAAGGAGGGGTGGATAGGGAAGAGGCAGGGCGAGTAGGGGAGGGGTGATTAGAGGGTGAGAGGGAGGAACAGGTTGAGGGGAGAGGCAGTAGAGGGGCATGTATAGGATGGGGTGGGTAGAGGCAGAGCGAGTGGAGTGAGGGGTGAGTAGAGGTTGGGTAAAGGACTGGTCAGGTAGAGGGATGGTGGGTCGAGGGTGAATAGAGGACTAGAACCTGAGGAGTGAGCAGGAAATGCTGAGTTCTGATGCAGGCCAAAATGGACACAGCCTGTGAATGCTGACTACATCTCCACAGGGACCAAATATGTTTCCCTCAGGTCAAGCAAAGGGTGAACTTGAGTTACCTACTCCTGACCTGTAACATTATCCTCCTAAAGTTATATCCTAAAGTTTAACATTACATATGTTGAAAGAAGAGAAAACATGCAGATGTTGTTGAAAATTTTCAATAAATATTTAGTTCAGCCCTCGACTTAGTCCAAGTTTTTAATTTTGGCCCTCCGTGTATTTGTGTTTGACACCCCTGATCTAGATGATAGGGTGGCAAATTGGATTAGTACATTATGCAGATAATACAATGTTTGGCGGTGTTGTGGACAGTGAGGAAGATTATCAAAGTTTACAGGGTGATATAGGACTGAAAGATGGCAGTTGGAGTTTAATTGTGATAAATGTGAGGTGCTACATTTTGGCAGGACTAATCAAAATAGGATATACATGTTAAATGGTAGACAATTGAAGAGTGCAGTGGAACAAAGGGATTTAGGAGTCATGGTACATAATTCTCTGAAAGTTGAATCACATGTGGATAGGATGGTGAAGAAACCATTTAGTATGTTGGCTTTCATAAATCAGAGTATAGAACACAGGAGTTGGGATGTTATGTTGAAATTGTATAAGACATTGGTGAGGCCAAATTTTGAATATTGTGTGCAGTTTTGGTCGCCGAAATACAGGAAAGATATAAAACAGTATAGACAGCGCAGAGGAGATTTATGAGAATATTGCTGGGGTTTCAGGGTTTGAGTTACAGGGAACGGTTGAGCAGGCTGGGACATTATTCTCTAGAGCATAGAAGATTGAGGGGTGATTTGATAGAGGAATTCAAAATTATAAGGGGGACAGATAGAGTCAATGTGGATAAGCTTTTTCCACTGAGAGTGGGGGAGATACAAACAAGGGCATGGATTGAGAGTAAAAGCGTAAAAATTTAAGGGAAACATTAAGGGGAAATTTCTTCATGCAGAGGTGGTGGGGGTATGGAATGAACTTCCAGCAGTGGTGGTAGAAGTGAGATTGATGTTAACATTCAAGGTATATGGCGGGAGAGGTGTGGAGGGTTATGGGCCAAATGCGGATCAGTGGGAAGATGTTCAGCACGAACTAGTAGGGCCAAACTGGCCTGTTTCTACGCTGTAAATGGTTATATGTGTGCACTGTGTACAACCTTAAATTGGATGAGGGAGTGACGGGCACAGACTGAAGACGTATTAACAAATTTAAAAATTCTTTCCCACAAATCGTCAGAAATAGTTAATTGTAAATCCTGTTCCCATGCTCTTTTAATATTATAACTTGGAGCCTCACGTAATTTCAATATATAAATGTGAGCAGTTAAGCCCTTCTGGGAGGGATGCAAAGGAAATTACATCCACACCATCTACTTCCTGAGCATGGGGAAAAGTTATTAATTAGCTATTCAAAAATTGCCTAATCTGCAAATACCTAAAAATTGTGAATTTGGAAGATTAAATTTAATAGATGATTTTATACATAGCAATTAAGTATTCCCACAGCCTCTCCTGTTCCAATCTTCCCTCATACTTATAATTCTCCTGTTCTGGCAATATTCTCAGAAACCTACTATGCACACTCTCCAGTCCAATTACATTTTGCCTGTAACATAATCATCTAGAACTGCAGACAGAACTGAAGCAGTGGTCTAAATGGTCTTGTATATTGTTCTAGGATAATGGGTCTGCTCTTATACACTTTGCCTTGACTAATAAAGAAAAACATTCTGTGCACCTTTTTTAGTCACCCTATTAACTTGCACTCCAAATACACTTTGTTCTTCCATAACAGGCAATATTCCTTCACTTACCTGAAATGAGATTCCCTAAAATCTTGTGGTATGATGTGGGAGTAACAACCTGAGTCTCAATGTGGACAAGGCGAAGGAGATGATTATGGACTTTAGAAGGACCAGGAATGGCCACCCTCCAATATACATCAATAACATTGCAGTGGAGAGAGTGGAAAGCACTAAGCTCCTTGGGGCTAACTTCACTAGTAACCTATTGCCACACAATATCTCCTCATTTGTCAGAAAGGCACAACAGCGAATGCACTTCCTGAGACAACTGAGGCAGGCAAGGCTACCGGCCACCATTATGTCAACCTTCTACAGGAGCTCTATCGAGAGCCTCCTGGCCAGCTACATCTGCAGAAAAATGCTTCGTTTGTCAATCCACAGTGGCAGAGAAGATCCCTGCCCCCTCGCATCGATGTGGTCTACCGGAATCATTGTCTGAAGAGGGCTTGCAAAATTAATGAGGACCTCTTCCACCTTGCACACAGCATCTTTCAGTTGCTCCCATTGGAAAAGAGATACAGGAGTATCAGAGCCAGTACCACCGGCTGAGAAACAAATTAGTAAAAATACTGAGGAGGAGGAATTCCTTGAATATTTATGTGACGATTACCTAGACCAATATGTTGAGGAACCAACTCGGGAGCAGGCCATTTTAGATTGGGTATTATGCAATGATAAGGGGCTAATCAACAATCTTGTTGTACGAGGCCCTTTGGGTAGGAGCGATCACAATATGATCGAATTCTCACTCGACATGGAGAGTGATGAAATTAAAACCGAGACTAAGGTCCTGAATTTAAATAAAGGGAATTATGATGGTATGAGACGGGAGTTGAGTAAGATTGATTGGGTGGTGTTTATGGGGGAGTTGACTGTGGATAGACAATGGAAAGCATTCACAGATCTAATGGAGAAATTGCAAAAATCATTTATACTGGTTTGGCATAAAAATAAACCAAAAAAGGTGACTCAACCGTGGATAACAAGGGAAATTAGAGACAGCATTAGGTCCAAAGAGAGAGCATATCAATTGGCCAAAAAAGTACTACAACCAAAGACTGGGAGCAGTTCAAGATGCACCAAAGGAGGACAAAGGGATTAATCAAGAGAGCAAAAATAAATTACAAAAGTAAGCTTGCGGCAAATATAAAAACCGACTGCAAAAGCTTTTATAAATATGTCAAGAGGAAAAGATTGGTGAAATCCAGAGTAGGTCCCTTGCAGTCGGAATCAGGGGAATATATAATGGGGAATAAGGAAATGGCAGACCAATTAAATTCTTACTTTAGTTCTGTTTTTACAAGAGAGGATACAAATAACCTCCCAAGGATGTTGGGAAACATAGAGACTAATGCAAGGGAGGAACTGAAAGAAATCAGTATCTCTAAGGACATGGTCTTGGGGAAATTGATGGGATTGAAGGCAGATAAATCCCAAGGGCCTGATAATCTACATCCTAGGGTACTTAAGGAAGTGGCCATTCAGATAGCAGATGCTTTAAGAATTATTTTCCAGAACTCGATAGACTCAGGATCAGTACCCATGGATTGGAGGGTAGCTAATGTTACCCCACTATTTAAAAAGAGGGGTAGAGAAAAAGTGGGGAATTATAGGCCGGTGAGCCTTACATCAGTAGTGGGCAAAATGATGGAATCCATTATTAAGGATGTAATAGCAGAGCATATGACAAGCAGAGAAGGGATCGGACAGAGACAACATGGATTTACAAAAGGTAAATCGTGCTTGACAAATCTATTGGAATTCTTTGAGATGGTGACAGGTAAAATAGATGGGGGAGAGCCAGAGGATGTGGTGTACCTGGACTTCCAAAAGGCCTTCGATAAGGTCCCGCATAAACGACTGGCTTACAAAATAAAGGCTCATGGGATTGGGGGCAAAGTATTGATGTGGATTGAGAACTGGCTGGCATGTAGAAGACAGAGAGTTGGGATAAATGGCTCATTTTCTGAGTGGCAGGCAGTGACCAGTGGGGTACCACAGGGATCTGTACTGGGACCCCAGCTGTTCACAATTTACATTAATGATCTGGATGAGGGGATTGGATGTAATATCTCCAAATTTGCAGATGACACTAAGCTAGGAGGGGTTGTGTACACGGAAAAGGGGGTCAGGAAGCTCCAGTGTGATTTGGATAAATTGAGGAACTGGGCAGATACAGGGCAAATGCACTACAATGTGTATAAATGTGAGGTTATCCACTTTGGTAATACAAACCGGAGGGCAGATTACTATTTGAATGGCAATAGATTAAGAGATGGGGAAGTGCAGAGAGACATAGGGGTACTTGTACACCAGTCTCTGAAGGCGAACATGCAGGTACAGCAGGCGGTTAAAAAGGCAAATGGTATGTTGGCCTTCATATCAAGAGGGTTTGAGTATAGGAACAAGGATACCTTACTGCAGCTGTACAGGGCCTTGGTGAGACCCCACATGGAGTATTGTGTGCAGTTTTGGTCACCTTATCTAAGGAAGGATGTTCTTGCAATGGAGGGAGTGCAGAGGCGATTTACCAGGCTGATACCTGGAATGGCAGGAATGACTTATGAGGAAAGATTGAGCAAATTGGGATTGTACTCCCTGGAGTTTAGAAGATTGAGAGGGGATCTCATAGAGACATATAAAATTCTGGCAGGACTGGACAGAATGGATGCAGATGGGATGTTTCCAATGATGGGAAAATCCAGAACCCGGGGCCATGGTTTGAGGATAATAGGCAAACCATTTAGGACCGAGATGAGGAGGAATTTCTTGACCCAGAGGGTGGTGAATCTGTGGAATTCATTGCCACAGAGGGCAGTAGAGGCAGGTTCATTAAATATATTTAAGAGGGAATTAGATATATTTCTTCAGTATAAGGGTATTAAAGGTTACGGAGAGAAGGCGGGGACGGGGTACTGAACTTTAAGATCAGCCATGATCTCGTTGAATGGCGGAGCAGGCTCGAAGGGTTGAATGACCTACTCCTGCTCCTATCTTCTATGTTTCTTCCCATGGGCAGTGAGAATGCTGAACCACCAAAGGAACAGCTCATTCTACCCTTCTGAGTTTACCATATTTCCAAAACAATATTTATTTATTTATTTGTATATATAAATTCTTTTCCTCCATATGTATTATTTGTCTATATGTGTGTTATGTCTGGTTGTATGTCTGTGTGAGGACTGGAAAATGCTGTTTAGTTGAGTTGTACTTGTGAAATCAGGTGACAATAAAATTGATTTAATTTACATCTCTTAAGATATATTATCTCACCATTCTCTGAATTAAATTCTAGTGCTTAATTTTCTGTCCAGCTGACCAGACCATCTGGCATTAGATACCAGTTAACTATCCACATGAATTGCAAATTCACTGATTTTACTTCGAATCTAATTATAATTCCAGTGAAGGAGCCAGAATGCCAAAGTGTCAGTGATTTTGTGAATTTGGAAAAATAGACAAAGTTGCATGGTGAAGGGTTCTGACCCAAAATGTCGACCATTCTCTTTCTCCCACTGAACAGGGTACTGGTGTAACCATATCGGGAGGACTGTGTGCAGATTGGGACCCTTACCTAAAAAAGGATGGATATACTGTACTAGCATTAGAGGCAGTGCAGAGGAGGTTAATTAGGTTGATTTTGGAGATGAAGGGGTAGGTTTTTGAGGAGAGACTATATTTGCTGGAATTCAGAAGAATGAGAGGGGATCCTATAGAAACATATCAAAATTATGAAAGACAGAAAAGAGTGAGGGTGGAAAGTTGTTTCCAATGGTAGGTGAAACTAGAAATTGGGGACATAGCCTCAAGATTCAGGGCAGTAGATTTACGATGGATTTGAGAAGGAACTGTTTTCCCAGAGTACAATGAATTTGTGGAATTCTCTTCCCAAGGAAGTAGTAGAGGGTGCCTTATTAAGTATATTTCAGCCACAGTTTGATAGATTTTTGCTTAGTGGGGAAATTAATGTTTATGGGGAAAAGACAAGTAGGTGGAGCTGTCCATAGTCGGATCACCATGATCTTATTAAGGAAGGAACAGGCTTGACAGGCCAGATGGCCTATTCTTGCTCGTATTTCTTATGTTCTTGTGTTCTTATGAGACAATAATCAGGTGATATGATCAAATATTGCAAGCTGAAGTACAATCAAGATAACCTGCAAAATTTTACAGATTTGCATCATTGCTTGTGAGCAAGGAAGAGTAAGAATGCTTTTGCCAAGCTTCACATTTTATTGTTTCACCAATACTCAGAAAATTCCATCCCACATGCCTCAGGACATTCAGGCTGATGCACCATGAATTACACAAAAGACTATCGTGGAGAAACTAATAGTCACTCAAGAACACAAGCATATCCATACTCTTCAATTGTCCTGCACTGAGCTGCAGGGGCCTGCAGAACAGTTATCTTTATACAGGAGCCTGTGGAGAGGGGCAACAGGTACAATTGACAAATAGGTGTGCCTGACCAGAAAATTACACATAACAATGGTTTACCACACAGGATGCTTGCCATTTGATAATCACAATTCCCCTCCAACAAGCCATTTTCTATCACCAGGCCCAAAATGAAACATGGATTTCAATCATCTCCACAATGCTCCATTTGGCCTCTGATCTTCTCCTCAATGTTCAAACCCAGCTTCCAATTGCCACTTTCTTTTATCTACTTGACACTCAACTGCTTCACACTGTGGTTGGCTGCTTATCAGAAAAATGGAAAAAAAAACATTTATACATATGAAGTAGGCCCTTTGCTTCCTCAATCCTGCATTGCCATTTTATGAGATCATGGCTGTCTTGAATATAACCACAGACCAGTCTATCTATCCTCAGCATCTTTTCGTCTTCTTGCTTATCAAGAATTCATCTATCTTTCCCTCATAAATATTTAAAGACTGCTACCACTGGCATTTGAGGAAGTTAATTGTAAAGAAAGAGTGAAATAAAATTTTGTTTCTGCCTTTAATAGGTGACCCTTTATTCTTTAACAAGAGGAAATATCCTCACCACATTCATCATTTCACCAAGAGACAAAAGAACAATTGAATTGATGAGGGCCCTCTTGGTTTAAATTAACACTCAAAAGTCTGTCCAGATTACACATTCACTTATTCCTCAGGCGTAATACTGTAGATGCAATGACTTTTAGGTTCTTCATGCTTTAGACATTACAAACGCATAAGGAAATGTCAACCTATTAATAATTCTGAAGTATTTTAGCAGATAATGCTGGCTGTGCTTTGAATTCACCATTGTCAAAATTTCAACCACAACATGGTATGTTTGATTTCATTGGGCAAGGTACTGAGTTTAAAAATAAGGAGGTTATGTTACAGCCATATAAATCTTTAGTTAAGTCACACTTGGACTGTGTGCAAATCTGGTCACCCCATTACAGGAACAATAAGGAGGCTTGATAAGGAAATGGAAGATTTTTTACCCAGATGTTGCCTGTTGTCGAGGGTATAAATTATGGGGACAGATTTGACAAGCTCTGGAGCTTGTGAGGCTAAGGGGAGATCTGATAGATTTGATAAAATCCTGAGAGGTATTGATGGGGTGAACAGTCACAATCTTTTCCCCAATAGAAAAACATCACAATCTAGAGCAGTGGTTCCCAACCTTTTACTTTCCACTCACATTCCACTTAAAGTATTCCCTATGCCATAAGTGTTCTGTAAGGGATTGCATAAGGTGGTATGTGAGTAGGAAGGGAAGGTTGAGAATCACTGCTCTAGACCCATTTATTACTGAAATATTGTGCTTGAGAAAAATTGTCATTGGCCCATTTCCTTTGGAGTTATGAAACTGCACATAACGAGTCAATTAGGTACGATTAAAACAGCGGTTTTCAAACGTTTTCTTTCCACCCACATACCACCTTAAGCAATCCCTTATTAATCACAGAACACTTATGGTATAGGGAATACTTAAAGTGGAATGTGAGTGGAAAGTAAAAGGTTGGGAACCACTGATCTAGAGGATATGTGTATAGGGAAAGGAGATTTAAGGGAAATGTGCAGAGCACTTATTTTACACATAGAGTGGTAGGTTCCTGGAGCATTCTGCCAGGAGGAGATATAATAGTAGCATTTAAGTGGCTTCTAGATTGACACACAGAGGGATACCTATCAAGTGCAAACCACTGTGATATACAATTTGATGTTTGATATTTAACAGAGACTGATGAACCTTAATGAGTCCTGGCAAGAAAATGACTGAAACCATGCAACCTCATTCAATTATTATTTTTTGGAGATGGTGTGGAAAGAGGATTTACCAACTCTGTTCTTTGATGAAATAATGATTGTTAGATTGAGAATTGTAAAAGAAAGCAATTGTCAGGAAAATAACTGTGTGAGGAATAGCTTGTGAAATGCCACATATAAAAAAAAATCTAAAAGAAATAATATTGATTTACATTCTCACAGTAGTCCTAATTATTTATATATATGTATATCTGCATGTACATTGACCTCTTTTATAATTCCATGAAATATAGCATAATCATATGAAGTCTAATCAATGTGTGTGTGTGTGTGTGTGTGTGTGTGTGTGTGTGTGTGTGTGTGTGTGTGTGTGTGTGTGATTTACTAATTTGGCTTCTCTCTTATTTTTGGTGACTGTTAACATTCTTGGCTTGAACTATATCAACAATTACAGAGCCTGAATTCCAGATAGAACTGAGAAATCTCACCGACGAAGGTTTGCAGTCGAGCCAATGAATGTTGGTGGATAATTAAATAACTGATGAGTGGAAGAGGCACTGTGAATGATGAATGAAGTGACATGGTTGATGTATTATCTTTAACTAGATATGCTATGGCTGATTCATCTCAGCCTTCACCTCAGGTCTCCCACTTCACAGAAGCCAGTCCATAGCCAGTGCAGTCCATTTCACATTATATCACAAAATGTGAATCAAATTAAATAACTAAAAGTCAATTGGCCTTGAAAACACACTGGCAGCAGTGTGAAGGATGTGGTCCCAGTACCACCAGCACATCTTTTAATGTTGTTACATTCATGGGATTTCAGAAGATGAACAGCACCAAATAGGCCATTCAGCCTAACTAGTTCAGACCAGCATTTGTACTTCACAGAATATTTTACAGCGACTGAAGCATGGCCATTCTTGTAATGTAGGATATATGAAAGTTCTTCTCGGTCATTTCATATTTACATATTTCAGAATCCCTTACAACAGAGAAGGCAGTTTGGCCATTATACCAACTCTCACATTAGGATTGATAAGTCCCAGAGACCGGACGAGATCTATCCAAGGTTACGACAAGAAGCGAGGGAAGAGATTGCTGGGGCATTGGCTGTAGTATCCTATAAGTTAGCATTCATGCTGATATAAGTATCTCGTGACAATGCAGTTATGCTGTCATTTACCTCATTGTTTTATGTCAAAAATCTATTGTATAATTAATACCCAAGGTATGCCCACTACAACCATATATGGTAAAATGTAAGCTCTGTACACCTATGACTGAACCGCCTTGGACTGTGACTAGACCACCGCTGGGTCCATGTTCTATGTGAATAAACCACTTGAATTTTAGATCTCACTCTATCAAGTCCTGTGTTCTTCGGTATAAAGTTTAATGATGATCTAGTGGCCTCTGTGTCCACCAGAAAAACAGCATCCTCTTTGTTGGGTCTCACCTGGAAATTTATCAAAGGTTCCCAGTGGGTCCCGGAAGAAAGAAACCCCTGATCCCACTAATCCTCCCCAAAAGTCATCAGAGGGATCGCTTCCCTTTCCCTCTTTAATTCGGGTCATTCCTGTTTGAAATGTCCCACTTTCCCACAATAGTAACACCCTGCCTGCTGGGGTTACCCAAAACTCAAGAACATCAACATAATAACAACTGGAACATTTCCATCAATCAATTTCTCTATCAGAGGTGTCCCTCTGGTGGAGTCTAATCTCCTGGATGGAAGGTATAAGGCTCGTTGAGGAGGACTCATGTTGAACTAAATCTTTGGGGTCCCAATCCTGATAACCCTTTAGATACTTTAGCTACTTTATCTGCTGCCTCATTAAGTTAAGAAATCACATCTTTATCATGGGTATTTGCTCAACTTTAAAGTGCAAACAAATTGGTATCTTGCGTGGCCCCTTTAAGAGTATTCCTGGCTGTCTTTGTTCTCTGCTCTGTAGTATCCTGCACAAACTGGCTGTGTTATCTCTTCTCCTGGGCTTCCTGCCAATTTGCCTGGCTGGTAGACCAGTATCTTAAGTTTTTCTGCTTAGTTCTCTCTATCCTCACTGAGAACAGCTTAATTTTTAAACTGTGCAAATGCAGACAAACGTGTTTTAACAAAAGCTTCTAGAATTTTCCACAGACTTTCTTTAAATCTTAACTTCTTTGTTACAGCGGCTGGATGATTTATCATGGCTCTGGGTTCGAGCACTAACAGGATCCGAAAATACTTTGAGTACTGCTGGCACAGAGGGGACCGCTGTTAGGGGGTCTAGATAAAGGAAGATGATATGCTAGTGGTGGTCCTTAGGGGTACTCGAGGAGTACTTGGGGTCACTCGTCTCTCCCTCCTCCATCAGACTTAGGACTTCCATTTAACTACGTAGTCTTTGTTTATCCTCCTGTGCGGGAGGCTTCTCCTGCTACCCTTTGCTTTTTTTTTCTTTTCCTGAGTTTTTCCTGTCCTGCTCCTTTCTATGTGCACATTCTTTCTGGAGGACATCCATAGGTTTACTGTCCCCCCCTTCTGCCAGTTTTACAGCGTTAATTTGGCAATCTGCAAGCCTATCTCTTTTCTTTCTTGTGCTAATGGCGCCACTTTCCAATTACCTCTTTAATGAATTAATCATCCCAAGTACCACCACAACGGCCAGCCTTCTCTCCCTAGTCTTTTATTTAATGTCTCAGAAACTTTTTGAATTATATTTTCATCCTCCAGATAGTTGTATCTACACAATTCCCCATTGTACCTCAGGTTCCCAAAACCTGAGCTCCCCGAGCACACACAAACACACTAACGATCCCTGACCAGACTAATTCCCTGAACTCTTAACTGAGCTCCCTGAGCTCTTATTCAACCACGGTCCCGGACTGCTGAGTTCCCTGAAATCTCCCCAGAGACATTCCTTGGTCTCCTACCCAATCCTTTTGCAGGTCTGTTCCCAACCCTTTCATGGGTCTGTCCCCTAACATCCGCCCCAACGGACTATCCGGCGGTATGTCAATTCCAGGACCCTCATTCCGGGGTCCCTTCTTCTCCAGGACTCATCAGTTCTGGTACACTGATTACACATTTTCCTACCTGTCAGATCACAAACCCCTGACAGACTATCCCGGTCGCCCGAGTAATACTTAATAGTCAATTTTCTTACCTGGGTCTCAAGCACGAGAGTCTCCCAACCGAACCACTCCTCCTACTGGAGATCCCCCTTGTTCTCCAGAGTCTCCTGTCCAGATATCACTCGCTCAAACCACTGACGACAAGCAAGGAAATTGGAGACCACTGAAATCAGTGGGGTGCACCTGCTCATCCGTTGATAGCCAGTCGCCAAGCGGTGGGAGTTGCGATCCCGGACGAGCCCCCCAAGCTTGTGAAATATAAAGTGTTCACAATCACCACTCTGGAGACAAAGTCTTGGAGAACAGGTTCAGCTTTATTTCAGGTCTGCAGAGCCGGGTGTCTTTTAGTGCCAAGACACACCAGAGGTCCAGAATCATCACTCTTTTGTACAGTCCCGTGCTCAACATTACCACACCTCCTTATGGTTCCTTCCAATCAGGACTTACTTAAATACTTTACAATCTTCCACTTTCTACTCCCATCCCTGCAGATACCACACAGTCCCTCCCTCATCATACATCACATGTTATGTTAATCAGGCAGTCTCATCATTGGGGGCGTCTAAGTTAATATTCATGTTTTCATTAAGCAAACACAATGGTTACTATTGGATACCCTAGGTCATCTTGCCAGTTTAAACCAGATTCCGTTATCCTTGAGGCTTCTGATAAGAAAGGCCCCACTAGCTGGTGGCTAACTATTTTCAAGCTTGAATCTACATATTTTGCATTCCATCACCCTTCACAGAATGGTGCTAGTTTAATCATCTCCAGCCATTTTTCACAAATCTGAGGCTTGTACTACTTTCTGGAATCTGCCAGAGTGAAGACATATCTCCTTCTCCTGGACTAGAAATGGACTCCCATAATGCAGCAGTATGCTGTGTGACAGATTACAGATATGTTTTTGGGAGACAAATTAGGGCAGATTTTTTAGTGTAGGTCACATACAAACACTTTAAAACAGATCTTATTTAAAATGCTGGAGCTCTGCTCATGCTAGACATGTTGGCCCCAGAGCCTGTGCAAAAGCTTTGGAGAGTGCTCAAGAGACTTCAATAATGGATTGTTGTTTACAAAAGGCAACAGATGTAAAAATTTGTTGGAGCCGCATTCTTTTTGAAGTGGAACTTGTTGTTCTAGGAGGGTCATGTGGTTTTTCAAGCAGAGAGAGAGTCAAACAGAGAGAGAGAGAGAGAGACAGACAGACAGACAGACAGACAGACAGACAGACAGACACAGAATTCAATTTTGCCATGCTACAGACAGCAGCAGCAGCTGGGACTGGAACAGGACAAGCTGGCAAGCTTGTGGAAAACCCCATTTGGAAAACGGGTTGTGAGTGCTTAGTTCAGCTTGGTCAAAGCCCTTGTGGTTCATGCAAGAGGAGAGGACTGATTGTCTAATGTTTCACTTGAAATAAGAGAAAAAAAAAGGTACTGTGTGGTGACCTGAAAGAAAGAGGTTATCATCTGGAGAACCCTGAGGGGACGTTTCTTCAGCAAGACACTGAAGTGGCTGATTAAAAAGGAATCAGTTGTGGGTGTCCAGCATACAACAAATCTCTCTCTGAAAACCGACAACCATCCTGAGCGGTAACCATTTACCTTTCAAGCACCAAAGCCTGGTGAACTTCATAAATGTTAAATTCTGTGCACAGTATAAGAATTGCCTGCAACCAGTGAACTTGTAGGAATGAGAAGTGAGATTGGACTGTAAATCAAATAACTTTTCTGAACTTACACACACATTACATACACATGCGTTTAGAATTAGAAGGGGGTTAAGTTAAGTAAGTCAATAGTGATAAGTTAAAGTGTGATTCTGTTTTCATATTTAAAGATAATTAAAACCAACTTTTGTTTAAGTAACCATTTGTCTTGGTGAATATCTATTGCTGCTGGGTTTTGGTGTCCTCTGGGCTCGGAACAGCTGCCAACCACAAAATGTTCTAAATGTCTCCTGTTCCAATCCTAAAAATGGATGGTAGTGATAATCTAAGCAATGACTGACAATGTGGTCTTGGCTGCAGTTCAGGATGCATGCAACCTTTGGTATATTTCATATCACATTATCTTTCGCAATACACTGACCAACATAATTTAAGCATCAAATATCCTCACACATATTGGACACCAGACTGGAGATGCCCAATAAAAACAATCTAAATTAATCACATAGCTGAATTTTACAGGACTTGTTTCTTCCAGTAGAAAATGTACAATGGTTATAGGAACCAGACTACCCATTCTGTCTTGAGCTGAGGACACTAAGTTCAATTGCGGTATCTCCAGTAAATAATTACCTTGCTGAAATCAAGTAATTCAGCTTAATCCAATGATTGTGGTAAGAGTTCTATACATGTCCATCTACTTTGTACAATTCAAATGAATGAATTTCACTCATTAAATGTTTTGCACCTTAAGGTTAATACTAAACATGAATTACCTGAATGGAATCAAAGCTGTCTGTGTTATGAGAACAGGTACAATAATTCTTAAACATTCAATTATCCTTCGAAACTTTTCAACGTGTATTACTCTTGCATCTCATTACATTTAGCAGCTGTTTTTAAAAATTGCATTTTCATCAACCATGGATTTTATTTCATTGCATATTACATTTAATTAAAACAAGTATAAATTATTTATAGAGATCACCTTCCAACTGCTGATTTTACGTAAATGTAGAAAGACATCCACAGACTCTACCATTTTCTTTGGAACAAGGTATCTGTGATATAATTTTTATATTCTATTTTAAATCTACACCTTTATATACTTTAAAAAAATTAACATTAACAATTATTAAGGAAAATCAATGGAAAAATAATTGTATTTTGTACAAGTAATCAGTGGTGAAGTGGAATATCCCAGCAGCATATAAATAGTTGATTTCTCTTCAATTTGTTATATGGTCACCATGGCTGGTGATATGAAACCTGTAGATTGTTACAAGGATGATGTGACCTGTTCTATCTGCCTGCAGTTATTTACCTACCCAGTGACTCTTAATTGTAATCACAGCTTCTGCCTAAAATGCATCCAAGATCACTTGAAGTACAAGTCATCAGATGACAATTATAAATGCCCAGAATGTCGTGCTGAGTTTTTTGAAAAGCCAAGGTTGCTCAAAAATCCCAAGCTTGTTGGAAAAGTCGAAAACCTGTCAAAATGCCACGAAAAGAAAACTGTCTGTGACTACTGTTTTGATGAACCTGTGCCTGCTGCAATGAGTTGTATTCAGTGTGAGACCTTCTTTTGTGTAACACATCTTCGCCCACACAGTGAAAGAGCATCACTAAAGGATCACATTTTGGTTGATCCCACAGAAGCTTTATTTTTGCGGAAATGTGAAGAGCACAAGGAAACACTCAAGCTTTACTGCAAACAAGATCATGCAAGCATTTGTAGTCTTTGCAGTATAATTGGAAAGCACAAGAATCACTCTATCTTAACGATAGAAGAAGCAAAAAAGGAAATCCAGGTGAGTGTGAAGTCAGGTGATTTCTTTCTTTTTCTTTGGCTTGGCTTCGCGGACGAAGATTTATGGAGGGGGTAAAAGTCCACGTCAGCTGCAGGCTCGTTTGTGGCTGACAAGTCCGATGCGGGACAGGCAGACACGGTTGCAGCGGCTGCAGGGGAAAATTGGTTGGTTGGGGTTGGGTGTTGGGTTTTTCCTCCTTTGCCTTTTGTCAGTGAGGTGGGCTCTGCGGTCTTCTTCAAAGGAGGTTGTTTGATATTTAAACCCAAATATTTAATGTAAATTAGTCTACACACGCGTGTTATGTCCATTCCTTTCTCAGTGGGTTTCTTTTTGTCATACATGCTTGGAGAGTCATTTGCTGCTTAAAACAAAAGTAAGGTTTCCAAGAAATGTACGCTTATTCATCTTAAAGAGCACATAGAGTTAATATATAAATAGCTTTTAGATGGAGTTAAAGGAATTAAAATTAATGAGACCATCATCCTGCTGTAATGTATTTAGGGAAACGGGACCTTGCCAGAATTAAAAAATTTAATTGATTTGGCAAAATTGAATTTGGACAATCATATATTTTCAATTGCACAAAGGAAAGTTGGAACAAGTTGAGTTTTCATTGTGCCATGAGGCTGGTGGTAAAGATACAAATAAAGGCTTCAGGATACTCTCTCTAATACCTGGAATGTTCCTTTCAAAGGTACCATGAAGTGAAAAAGACAATCCTTAGATATCTGTGATGCTCTCTAAAAGGCATGGACTGTTGACATCCATATGAGGCAAGCAAAACCTCTATAGAAAAAGGAGAATGACATGTGCATGATAACTTCCAAACCCTGATAACACATTGCTATGAAACAAAAATAAGCTTATTTTGAGTTCCCAGGAATATAATACAATTATCCAACTTTCAAATATTTCAATATTTTGATTTTATTCACTAGCTGAGATATTTCTGGAAAACATGAAAAATGCAACGAAGTATGCAGTTATATTGGATTTCAACCATACTAACGATGCAAATTTGAATAAAATAAACAACTGTAGGATAGCTCCATTCTTAGTTCAGTCACTAGTGTCCCAGAAAAAAAGGCACTTGAAATGGTTGGTTACACATGGACAAAATTTGGCCTTCAGCCTGGAGCATTTATGATAATTTAATTAGATGATAGTGTATCTCTGCTGCATTTACCATAGTTCTATTGGAAGTTTATACTTTAGAATCAGGAACTAAAAAATCTATTTTCCATAACCTTTTAGCTAAGTCCAAGCTTTATTTTATCCATTTGGTGCAAAAACTATTTCTCGATACAACTCCTAAACTATGTTCTCCAGCTCTGAATTTCACTCACCAGAAGAAATTATGTATGTACCCCTTTGAATTATTTTGTTTTGAACATATAAGTTAGGTTATTCCTGAGCCTATTAAACTCAATGGAATATAATACAATACACAAAAGTTCTAGATATATTCAGCAGATCACGCAGCATCCATTGGAAGTAAAAAAGTAACCAAAATTTTGAGCCTGAGCCCTTCATCAAGGTATCATCAAAAAGCAGCCAGGGGCCTGAATAAAAAGTTGGAGGGAAGTGGGAAAAAGGATAGAAGGGAGGAAGTGGCAGGGAGGAGCAGAGGCTAACAGGTAAGAGATGCATATGGGTGGGAGAATGGAAGAGAAAAAGAGGGGGGGTTTAGCTCTCTGAATATAACCATATAACTATATAACAATTTCAGCATGGAAACAGGCCAATTTGGCCCTTCTAGTCCGCACTGATCCAAGTTACCTCCTCTAATCCCACTTACCAGCACTCTGCTCATATCCCTCCCATCCATATACTTATCCAACTCTTTCTTAAATGACAAAATTGACCCTGCGTCCACCATTCCACACAGTAATCACTCTCTGAGTAAAGAAGTTCCCCCTCATGTTACTCCTAAACCTTCACCCGTCAACTCTCAACCCATGTCCTCTTGTATCCATCTCTCCTACTCTGAGTGGGAAAAGCCTTTCCATATCAACTCTATCTATCCCTCTCATTATCTTAAAAACCTCTATCAAATCCCCTCTCACCGTTATAAGTTCCAAGGAATAAAGACCTAATTTGCTCAGTCTTTCCTTGTATTCCAGATGCTGAAACCCAGGCAACATTTTTGTAAATCTTCTCTGCACTCTCTCTATCTTGTTAATATCCTTTCTATAAATTTGTGACCAGAACTGCACACAGTACTTTAAATTTGGCCTCACCAATCCCTTGTACAGTTTCATCATTACCTTCCAACTCCTATATTCTATGCACTGATTTATATAGGCCAGCATACTAAAGGCCTTCTTCACCACTCCTACCTTCAGGGAACACTGCACCGTTATTCCTAGATCTTTCTGCTCCACTGCATTCTTCAGTGCCCTCCCAATTACCACATATGTCTTGCTTTCATTATTCTTTCCAAAATGAAGCACCTCATACTTATCAGCATTAAACTCCATCTGCCATCTTTCTGCCCACTCCTCTAAGCAGTTTAAATCCCTCTGCAATCTTTGAAAACCTTCTTCATCATCCACAATTCCCCCTATTTTAGTATCACCTGCATATTTACTAATCCAATTTACCACCCCATCCTCCCGATCATTAATATATATGACAATTAGCAACGGTCCCAATACCGAACCCTGAAGTACATCGCTTGTCACCGGCCTTCATCCTGACAAACAATTATCTACTACTACTCTGGCACCTTCCTTCCAGCCATGTCGAATCCATTTGACTATCTCCAAATTAATATACAGGGATTTAGCCTTCCTAACTAACCTCCCATGCGGAACCTTATCGAAGGCCTTACTGAAGTCCATATACACAATATCCACTGCTCTACCCTCATCAACATTCTTAGTCACCTCTTCAAAAAATTCAAAAGATTGGTCAAACACGACCTTCCATGCACAAATCTGTGTTGAGTGTCCCTGATCAGACCCTGTCCCTCCATATACTTATATATACACTATCTCTAAGAATGCTTTCCATCAGTTTACCTACCACAGATGTCAAACTTATAGGCCGATAATTGATAGGCTTGCTCCTTGAACCCTTTTTAAACAAAGGAACCACATGCGCAACATCCCAATCCTCCGGCACTATACTCATCCCAAATGACATTTGAAAAATCACTGCCAGAGCTCCGCTATTTCCTCACTAACTTTTCTCTAGGTCCTGGAGACTTATCCACCTTTATATATTTCAGAAGCTCTAGTACTATCTCTTTCTTAAACACTATCGTCTCCATATATACCCCCCTTGCTTCCTCTACCCTGCATAGTTCAATATACTTTTCCTCAATAAATACTGAGGAAAAAAAATTGTTCAAGACCTCCCCCATCTCTTTTGGCTCCACCCACATTTGTCCTTTCTGATTCTCTATTGGACCAATTTTATCTCTCACTTTCCTTTTGCTATTTACATATTTGTAGAAACCCTTTGGATTTATTTTCACCCTGCTTGCTATAGCCACCTCATACGTTCTTTTAGATTTTCTAATTTTTTTCTTAAGATTCTTTTTACATTCAATATAGTACCCAAACATCTTTTTTCCCTGTTTCTTATATTTATTGTAGTACTCCCTCTTTTTTCGAACCAAGTTTCCAATATCCCTTGAGAATGGAAAGGGAAAGGAAGGGGATGGGGAGCTGGAGGAAGTGAGAGTGAGGGATAGATAAAGAGAGAAGCTTGGCGGAGGGTTTTAATGGAAACTGGAGAAGTCAACGTTAATGCCATCAGGTTGAAGAATGCCCAGACAGAATATTAGGTATTGTTCCTCCAATTTGTGGGTAGCCTCGGTGAACTGCACTTCAATCCCAGTATCTGCAGATTTTCCTGTTTAACTCAAAGGAATATAAGACACGTATATGTATTTTTGCTTTTAAACTTAACACTTTACGATTATGTATCATTATTCTGTTGAGATCAGGGCGTAACCATTCCAAGATTAGTGTATCTCTCCTGAGTTTTGGTGCCCAAAAATGAAATCAATATTCTGCAAGGCACATGATGAAAGTTCTGAACAATTTCTTTGCAGATACTTTGAGCTGATAGGGTTCTATTATTCTCTTTAAGGACAATGATGTTCAAGTGAAGTAACAAATATAGGAAGTGTGCAGTGAACTGGAATTCACTGGCTGGCTCCTCCCTTGGCTCAACCCTCACCTACCCCAATATAAACTCTGTGTTTCCTGCCCTACCTCAGATTAACCTGAGGGCTATGTGTCTACCGGCCATTGATTGTAATCTATTAAAAGCGTATTTGAACTCCTCACTTGTCTCTGAGTGCAATCAGTCACATTACAATTTGAATAGCTTAACTTTGAAGCAGGATGGAAGCCCTGTTGAAGCAGGCATGCTCCAGGTTGATCCTCTGTCCCCTGAGGCCCTGGAGGAATTCACCTACTGGCTGGAGTGCTTCCAGTCCCACCTGATGGCCACACAACTATGATAGTCTCCTGAGATTGGCACTTCTCTCTCAAGTTGGCCCCAAAGGGTACGCTGTCATCAGAGACCGTGCTACATACGAGTCAGCCATAGAAGACTTGAAACCTGTTATATGAGGCCCCAGAACGACATGCTGGCAAGGCACCGACTCTCTCAACGTCAGCAGTGTGTAGGTGGACCCTGACCAGAAAATGCCACTATGAAGCAGC
Organism: Narcine bancroftii; assembly: GCF_036971445.1. NCBI lineage: Eukaryota > Metazoa > Chordata > Chondrichthyes > Torpediniformes > Narcinidae > Narcine > Narcine bancroftii. The sequence goes on along the minus strand of NC_091475.1, from coordinate 183,467,423 downwards.
CACAGCCCAGATGAGAGACAAGGAACAAATCTGGAACTCCTCTCGTTGCAGGAGTGAGGTTGAGGTACATGAGGTAGCGACTGGTAGAGTTGGGGAAGAAAGACTTGGCCAGCACCTTGGAGCTAGCGAAAGTGCTCGAGCAGGCCCAACTGGGAGCTATCGACCTCATGGGCAAAAGTAGCGCCTTTTCAGAGGAATACGTCATTAGGGCACCAGTGACCTCTGCAGCCCTAATTCCCACTGCTGCAGCCACGTGCAACCAGGGATGTTACATCTATGGACAGGAGCTGCACCCCCGTGCCAGATGCCCTGCGAAGGGCTCTGCGTGCACAGGATGCAGTATGCGAGGGCACTGGGTGAAGGTCGGCCAGTCAAAATGGAACCCAAATAGGGCGATCATGCGTTCAATCCCTGAATCATCGTTCGACCTGTGCCCGAGTCCCAAAATGCTGGCCTCAGCCTCTCCAAGTTGCTCGCTGCCACTGTCTTGCTGCACCTTTTGGCGGAATCTGCCATCGGAAGTAAAACATCACAGGAAACCACGGTGGCCATCTTGCCACACCTCGAGGTCAATGCCACCTAGTCCTTTGTTGGATCAAGATGGAGGCGGCCATCTTGCCGTGCCTCATGGTCAATGCCATCTTGTCTGCCCATGGGTCAAGAGGAGAGAGTCGACATCAGCATGGGGAGTGAAGGGGTTTCCAGAGCACTGGCATTGATTGTCCTGGATCATGCAATAGCTCACTAATTGGATAACTCGACGATAGAGGTGAGGGTAAACAGACATTTGACTGATTGCTTAGTAGACACTGGCTCCACTGAGAGCTTTATAAACTCTGCTACTGCTCTGCGGTGCATCTTAAGAGTGTACCCGATGGATTATCGTATTTTCTTAGCTTCGCACTCATACTCTGTAATGATCCAGGGGTATTGCACAATACATCTAACTGTAAAAGGGGAGAATTTTGTCAGTTCCGATTGTATGTACTGAAGGGTTTGTGTGCTCTGTGTTGCTAGGTCTGGACTTCCTGTGTCACCTCCAAAGCGTGACCATGGAGTACTCTGGCCCACTTCCTCCAATCACGGTGCGGAATGGAAGGTCCCAAAAGCCAGTCACCATATGTGGTCTCTCCACCCTAAAGACCGATTACCCCCTCCACCCCACTGTTTCCAAACCTTCCCGATTGCAAACCAATTACTACAAAGAGCAGGTGATACAGTGTGGGGATTGGGAATTTATTACAGCGTCTGCTCAAAGAAAATATCATTGAGCCTAGCAACAGCCCATGGAGAGCCCAAGCGGTCGTCGTGAAAAGGGAAGAAAAGTCCAGGCTAGTGATTGACGATAGCCAAACAATTATTCGTTTCACACTCCTGGACGTGTAACCCCTCCCTCGAATTTCAGACATGGTAAACGAAATTGTGCAGTATCAGGTCAATTTGACCATCGACCTGAAAGTTGCATACCATCAGTTACCGATCCATTCTGAGGACCACCCCTACACAGCATTTGAGGCATACAAAAGGCTCTATCAGTTCCAGAGGGTCCCCTTTGGCATCACTAATGGGTCTCAGTCTTCCAGAAATAGAGTATGGGTAGAAGGCCACCTTCCCTTATCTCGACAATGTCACCATTTGTGGACACTCTCTGGAAGACCATGACGCCAACCTCCAGAGGTTTCTACACATGACCAAGGCCCTGAACCTCATGTACAACTCTGGTGATCCTGGGCTACATGGTGGAGAATGGCATCATTGGCCCTGACCCCAATCGAATGTGCCCCCTGTTAGATCTCCTGATCCTGAAAAACATGAAAGCCTTTTTAAATTTTTTTTAATTGTTCACACTGTGAACCATATCAACCAAAATATGTACAAGCGTTTCTCATTAAATATACACAGAAGCATTTTCTCCCTTTTTCTCCCCTTCCCTCCCTCCCCCCTTCCCAACCCCCTCCAAAACCAATAAATATTCAACATATACAATACAATAAAACCATAAAACAATGCCTTCACACAAAGGAAAATAAACAAGAAAAATGCATCATCTACTTTTACACACTGAATCAAGTCCTTTTGTCTTCTTATCATTTTAGAGGTTGGAGGTCCGAGGCAAGCTCTCTCTGTTATGTTCCATGTATGGTTCCCAAATCTGTTCAAACAATGTGACTTTATTTTTTAAATTATATGTTATTTTTTTCCAATGGAATACATTTATGAATTTCCATGTACCATTGTTATATTCTCAGGCTCTCTTCCATTTTCCAAGTTGACATTATACATTTTTTTGTTACTGCTAAGGCTATCATAATGAATAAGACCATGAAAGCCTTAAGGGGTGCCTGGTCTTCTTCTCCTACTATGCCCAGTAGGTCCCTCAATACACGGATAAGGTCCGCCCCCTCTTAAACTCCACCTCTTTCCCATTGTTGGCGAAGCCCAGGCAGCTTTCGACTAAGTTTGGAGCTATATTGCAAAGGCCACCATGCATATGGTGAACGAGAGTGCACCCTTCTAGGTGGAAAGAAGTGATGCCTCTGATGTAGCTCTAGCCATTACCCTTAACCAGGTGGGCAGGCTGGTTGCCTATGAGCTTCAGAACCCATCTGTGGAGAAAAAGGCTCAAGCCATTGTCGAGGCACTGAAGGCATTACCTGGCCGGCAGAAAATTTACACTGCTCACTGACCAGCGATTGGTGGCATTTATGTTTAATAATGCAAAAAGAGGAAAAATAAAGAATGATAAGATCACTAGGTAGAGGATCAACTCTCCACCTATAATTATAACACAGCATACAGGTCAGGTACTCTCAATGAACCTCCAGATATCTTGTCAAGAGAAAGCAGTGCCTCTGCACCTACCGGCCAGTTGCAGTCACTGCACGATGAGCTTTGCCACCCAGGCATCAATCACTTTACTCATTTTATCAAGGCATGCAATCTGCCCTACACCGCTGAGGACATCAAGGAAATGACCATGTCCTGCCAGGTCTGTGCAGAGTGCAAATCTGCCCTACACCGCTGAGGGCATCAAGGAAATATCCATGTCCTGCCAGGTCTGTGCAGAGTGCAAGCGCACTTCCACCACTCCATCAAAGCGCACCTGATAAAGGTATCCTGCCCCTTCAAATGACTCATGTCAATTTCAAGGGTCCCCTCCCTTCCACCAATGGAAATGTGTACTTTCTGAGCGACAAGTACTCACGTTTTCCATTCGCCATTCCCTGCCCAGACATGACCACCACCACAGTCAGTCATCAGGATCTTTCATTCTACTTTCACCCTGATCGGGTATCCCAGCTATGGATACTGAGGCTCATTATATATGAATGAAGAGCTATGCCAGTACCTGCTCATAAGGGGCCTTGACCAGGACAACTAGCTACAATCCCTGGGGGAACGGACAACTTGAAAAAGAGAACACAACTGTATAGAAGACCATGAAATTGGCTCTCCAGTCAAAAGGCCTTCCAGACTCATGCTGGCAAGAAGTCCTACCCATGGAGCTCTGCTCCATAAGGTAATTCCTCTGCACGGTGACCAACGCAACTCACCACGAGCTTATGTTTATGTTCCAGAGGAAATCCACATCTGCGACTACTCTCCTGGCTTGGCTAATGGCACCAGGGCCAGTCCTTCTGAGAAAGCATGTGAGGAGGAGCAAGACAGACAGACAAACAGACAGACCCCCAACATGGCATACCCTGGTGGCAGAGAGGACACCATCTCAGTCAGAGACCTGCCACCCTCCAGAACTGAGGATCTGATGCCTCAAGTGAGCCAGGAACTACTGAATACCCCACTGAGGGTCCTGGAGAACACTGCTCGGGAAGTGGTCCAATTCACCCCATGACCCGAGCCAGAACCCTCGAGACCCACTGACCCTGTACCACAGGGGGTCCAGGAAGTTCAGAAAGCCCAGAGTCCTCCAGTAATGCAGCACTCGACCAGAATTACTAGACACCCTGACAGACTAAACTTGTAAATATTTGTAAAACATTTTTTTTAATGAATGGTCTCTGTTTTTCACCCACAGGCTCAATTCTGAAGGAAGGAGTGAATGCAGTGAACTGGAATGTCTATGTAATGTCTATATACTATTTATGTATTGTTCAGATGGCTGGCTCCTCCCTTGGCTCCATGCTCACCTACCCCAATATAAATCTGGGTTTCCCACCCTACCTCAGATTCATTTGAGGACTATTGTATCTACCAGCCACTGATTGTAAGCTATTAAAAGCGAGTTTGTACTCCGCACTTGTCTTTGAGTACAATCAGTCACGTTACAACGTGGAAATCAGAACAAAAGTAAGGAAAATAAATAGGCAGCGGAAACAAAGCAACAATGGAATCAATGGAAAGTGTAAAAATTAAAAGAACCATATTTAAATTGTTGCAGCATTTGCAACTCAATAGATAAATTATGAGCATAAAAAGAAACAAAAAGGTATAAACTAGTTGCCATTATGGAAAATTGGTTGCAGGACAATTAACGATTTAGGAAGAGCAGGCGAAGCAAACAGTAGGAGAGACTTAGTGGGTCATACAGCACCTACCGAGACAATAGGATAGTCAACATTTCAGTTTGAGGCATTGCACCAGGACTGAGAATGTTGATGGTAGGAAGCCTGTTGAAAGAGGTGAGAGAAGAGGGATGATGCAGGGGCTGACGGGTGATGGGTGGAAACAGGTGAGGATCCAGATGATTGGCAGATAGAGCCAGGTGAGGAGAAGTGGCAGAGTAGGGAAACAGTGGTGGATGGGTGATATTAGAGACGGATAATGAGAAAAAGTGGGGCAGATGGACCCAAGTGATCAAGAGGAGGGTGGAGGTAGGGACAAGGGCTGGAAGGTGATAAATAGGGACATAAATATCACTGAAGGCAATGTAGTTACAGCAAGTGATTGTGCATGGTGGGGAGGAGAACGTGAGATGGTGACCTTTATCCAGATAAGATTTGCAAAAAAAAGAGTAAATCTGTCTTACAGGAATGTGAAATATTTATGCTTCTCAATTTAAATCATTTAAGCCCTGAACAAGATTACTTTCTTTAAAATATATAAAAGTCATCATCAAATGTTACATCGAACCAATTTTGTTCTTCCACATGAACCAATCTGGCAAATATCAGACGCAATGCAGGAGGACCTCAGTGGGTCAGGAAACATCCAAGGAAGGGGAAAACTTTTCGAGCACAATTTATTGTGTATCCAAGACAGTTATTGCTTTGACATTAATTAATTAATTTTCCATTTCAACTGCCTTCCCCTCCTCTTTCAGGCCAAACATTGTAATTCTCCATTCAGAATCAACAAGTTATATCACTGAGCACAATGAAAACTGAACTGAAGATTTTATTGCTTTCATAGCTGTTGAAGGACCATAAACCAGGTTCTTACTAAATACTATTTTGAAAATCTCTTCCATGATTATGCACTTCATAAGAGCATTAACATGAAGCCCTTTGTTGAGACACAATATGATACTACTCAGGATTGTATAATATCAGGTTACTAATGAGTGCAGTCATTAATTTCCTTTGCTTTTATCACTTCTCAGCCTTTTGGCTAAGATCAAGTGTAATTTCCTTTGCTCTATTATCAGTTGACTTTCACAGAAAACATGAAACAGCTTAATCTCAAGAGGAGTAAAGCAGAAGAAGCTGTCAAACAACTTCGGGAATTGAATTGCCATGTGTTAGTAAGTGTTACATTGAAAACTCGTCATATTTTTACAATTATTGGTATTTTATATTATTTCTAAAATTATTACAATAAGGCTAAAAGCTCAATCTTTCCTTGATGAAAAAGATCAAGTTTGCTTAAGATTTACATTTAAATGTACAAGTAAGACAACATTAGAAGTACATGTAAAGTGGACAGGATAGGCGGAAGGCTGTCTTCCACCAATTTTTTTGGGTGAAGAAGAAATCAATACTGCCCTTTGAATCATGAGATATGCTAAACTGCTTTGAAGTATGAATACAGGGGGACATCATGTGATGTTGTGAGAAGCAGCACACACCCTAATGACTCCCGCGGGATTAATTTAAAAAAAGTCCATATTAAGAAAAGGTTTTTTTTATAAAAAATATTATAGAGTTAATTTAAGGTGATTAACAAAAGAAAAAATGTCAGCTAAGAAAGAAAAGACACCAAAATGAATACCTACCAAAAAATCGGAAGAAAAAAAAAGAAGAAAAAAGCTTGTCAACGAAGTAGGCCACTGAAGTCCTCTCCGGATCCTCCAGAGCCTTCTTGGCGGTATCCTGTCAAGATGGCGCCGGAGGAAAAATTTAAACTGCATCGCGCATGCATGAGAAGTCAGGCATGCACGGTATAGAAAAAGGTTTGAAAAAAAAATAAGAGCAGTCTGGCATCTCAACATCTGAACAAGAAGGAGATACATCTCCAGTGGAAGAAGCTTCAGAAGAGTATGAGAGTGAAGAAGAAATGTCAAGTTCAGAAGAGGAACGATTTAGAGGCAAGAAAAAGATTTTTAAGAAAGAAATTAATAAGATTGACTTTGGAAAATAATTTCAAATTGCTGTCTGCAGAAATGAAGCAAATTAAAACAGATTTGACACTTAAAGTGAATAATGCTTTAAATGTGATAAATAACATCTCACAGAGAGTTGTTAAGTTGGAAAATAAGATTCAAGATGTTCGAGAAGATTTTTTGGGGAAGATGGGACCTATACCATAATGATCTATACCATAATCTTAATCCCAGAGGGACCAGTCTATTGGTGGGGGCATTTGCTAGGGATTTTTGGGGGGGGGGGTTAAACTAGTATAGTTGGGGACAGGGTTTCAAATTAGACAGGACAGCAGGGTGAGGGTTTGTAGGGTAAGGAAAGAGACAGGTTTAAATAATTTGAGGGAGGAACAGCAGGAAGTAGTAAAAAGATGTTGTAGAAAAAATTGTGAGAATGGTAGAGAGGAGGATATGCAGAAGGTAGGATGTAGGATGTTTTTATTTTAATGCGAGGAGCGTAGTAAGGAAGCTGGATAAGCTAAAGGTGTGGATTGATATGTGGCATTATGATGTTGTGGCCATTAGCGAGATGTGGTTGAAGGAAGGTTGTGACTGGCAGTTGAATGTTCCAGGATTTTGCTGCTTTAGATATGACAGTTGGTGGATTAAGAGGGGGAGGTGTGGCATATTTTAGCAGTGCTGAGGCAAGATAGAATGGAGAGCTTGTCGAGGGAGGCAGCGTGGGTAGAGCTGAAAAATAAGAAGGGTGAGGTTACTATTATGGGGATATATTATAGGCCTCCAAATGGGGAAAGGGAGCTAGAAGAGCAAATGTGCAAGGAAATAGTTGAGATGTGCAGGAGAAATAAGGTGGTGTTGGTTGGGGATTTCAATTTTCCAAACATAGATTGGGAAATGCAGTCAGTAAAAGGGCAGGATGGCTTAGGGTTTATGCATTGTGTTCAGGATTGCTTTTTGCAGCAAATTGTTGAGATGCCAACTAGAGGGGGAGCGGTATTAGATCTGTTTGGGAATGCAATGGGGCAGGTGATGGAGGTAAGCTTTGGAGAGAGCTTCAGATCCAGTGATCATGGGTCCATTAGCTTTAGCTTAATGATGGAAAAGGATAGGTCGGGTCCAAGGTTGAAGGTCTTTGAGTGGTGGAAGGCCAGATATGGAGAAATGAGAAGGGATTTGCAGAGAGTTGTGTGGGCTGATCTTTTTGCCGGAAAGGATGTTTTCTGGTGAAATTAAGAAGTTGGTTTGGGACAAGAGGGAGGCCTATACCAAATATAAAAAAAACAAGGGATTGAGGAGATGTATGATCATTATTTAGATTGCAGGAAGAACCTTAAGAGGGAAATTAGAAAGGCAAAAAGAAGGTATGAGGTTCCCATAGCTAATAAGGCGAAGGTGAATCCTCAGGATTTTTACAGATATGTGAAGAGTAAAAGGAGGGTTAAGGATAGAATAGGTCCACTGGATGATGGGACTGGTGAACTATGTCAGGAAACGTATGAGATGGGAGAAATATTGAACAATTTTTTCTTGTCCGTATTCATGAGGGAAAGTGACATTGGTCTATATGAGATAAGAGAGGCAAAGGGCTTAGTTATGGAGAGGATATGGATTAGTAAAGCAAGGGTTTTGGAGCTTCTAGGGTCAATTAAGGTGAATAAGTCTCCTGGTCTTGATGGGATTTTTCCAAGGACTTTAAGGGAGGTCAGGGAACAAATAGCAGGGGCACTAACAGTGATTTTTCAAAGATCACTGCAGGAGGGGGTGGTACCACAGGATTGGAGGGTTGCAAATGTAGTTCCATTGTTCAAAAAAGGCATTAGGTGTAGACCAAGCAATTATCGGCCAGTAAGTTTGACTTCGGTGGTGGGGAAGGTTATGGAGGGTATTCTTCGAGATAGTATATATGCATATCTGGATAGGCAGGGATTGATTAGGGGCACCCAGCATGGGCTTGTAAAAGGAAAGTCATGTTTGACGAACCTTGTTGAGTTTTTTGAGGAAGTAACAAAATAGGTGAATGAAGGTAAAGTGGTTGATGTGATCTATTTAGATTTTAGTAAAGCTTTTGATATTTTGAGAATGTGTCATGGTCTGGAGGACAGTTTAGAATGTTGGGATTTCAAAAAGGATGAACATTCCAAAGGCAGCCAGAAGGATCCAGTTGTTCCTCTCTCTGCGAGCAACACAAGAAGTCAACTTTGAATTTTGTGCTCTCTCTCTCTCTCTCTCTCTCTCTCTCTCTCTCTCTCTCTCTCTCTCTCTCTCTCTCTCTCTCAAAGATCTTTTGGCTTCAGTTTATCAAACAAACTGAATTTTGTTTATGATCTTTGCTTCGGTTGCGATCGAAGTTTTGTGAGTCTTGTGTTTTTTGTGTTTTGTGTCTAAATTTTTCTGTGGGCTGGTTGGAAATATAACTTAGACTTTAATTCTTCTTCTCTTCTTTGGCTTGGCTTCGCGGACGAAGATTTATGGAGGGGTAATGTCCACGTCAGCTGCAGGCTCGTTTGTGGCTGACAAGTCCGATGCGGGACAGGCAGACACAGTTGCAGCGGTTGCAAGGGATAATTGGTTGGTTGGGGTTGGGTGTTGGGTTTTTCCTCCTTTGTCTTTTGTCAGTGAGGTGGGCTCTGCGGTCTTCTTCAAAGGAGGTTGGTGCTCGCCAAACTGTGAGGCACCAAGATGCACGGTTTGAGGCGATATCAGCCCACTGGCGGTGGTCAATGTGGCAGGCACCAAGAGATTTCTTTAGGCAGTCCTTGTACCTCTTCTTTGGTGCACCTCTGTCACAGTGGCCAGTGGAGAGCTCGCCATATAACACGATCTTGGGAAGGCGATGGTCGTCCATTCTGGAGACGTGACCTATCCAGCGCAGTTGGATCTTCAGCAGCGTGGATTTGATGCTGTCGGCCTCTGCCATCTCGAGTACTTCGATGTTAGGGATGAAATCGCTCCAATGAATGTTGAGGATGGAGCGTAGGTGATGCCGGTAGAGGACCCATGATTCGGAGCCGAACAGGAGTGTGGGTATGACAACTGCTCTGTATACGCAAATCTTTGTGAGGGTTTTCAGTTGGTTGTCTTTCCAAACTCTTTTGTGTAGTCTTCCAAAGGCACTATTTGCCTTGGCGAGTCTGTTGTCTATCTCGTTGTCGATCCTTGCATCCGATGAAATGGTGCAGCTGAGATAGGTAAACTGGTTGACCGTTTTGAGTTTTGTGTGCCCGATGGAGATGTGGGGGGGCTAGTAGTCATGGTGGGGAGCTGGCTGATGGAGGACTTCAGTTTTCTTCAGGCTGACTTCCAGGCCAAACATTTTGGCAGTTTCCGCAAAACAGGACGTCAAGCGCTGAAGAGCTGAAGAGCCAGACTTTAATTACATATGTTATATTTAGGCTAGGGAATTTATTAGTTTTACACAGTTATAGAAATTAGCATAGTAACTAGTGGGCATTGTTACAAAAGTGGGGGGGATTTTAAATTAAAGTTTGAAGGTGAATTTTTTTGTTAATAAAGTAATTGTTCATCTTTACCCCTGTGTGATATGCCTTCTTTGTGGTTGCTGGTTTGATCTAGTAACAACGGAGAGTGGGAGGTTTGAGCTAGTGGAGTTGTTCTAGTGAACTGGTGCGGACTCAAAAGTCTGACATGGCCTGTTTCCACTCCATAAATGGTTATTTGGTTATATGGTCTAACATGTCTGAAGTTATGAAGAGCAGTTGATTTTGATGAATGAAAATCTTTTGGAAAAAGTTGATATTCTGGAAAATTATAGTAGAACAAATAATGTTAAAATAGTGGGGATGTCTAAAGGTAAAGGGGAAGAAGATGTGATTCATTTTTTTTTCAAGAATGAATACTGAAGATATTTGGAGAAGAACATTTTGATGACAAGATTTTAATTGAGAGAGCTCATAGAGCTCTGAGACCAACCCAAAGAACTTGTTCTATCCTGGTTAGATTTTTGAACTACCAGGATAGAGAGCAGCTTCTAGGTTTGGTGATGAGAAGAGCTAGAGAACATGGACCTTTGAGCTATGAAGGGGATAAGATTTTTTTTTTATCCAGACAAGCCAAGTTCTATTAAAGAAAAGGAGAGAATTTAATCCAGTTAAGAAAATTTTATATGATAAAGATTATAGATTTGTTTTGCGCTATCAAGCTACTTTGATAACTTATACCAAGTTAACAGAATATGTTTTTGACAAACTATGTACAAGCTGAAGAATATGCTCAGAATTTTTCTAAAATTCAAGCAACAGAGGGTACTAATCTGTTGCAATGAATTTAATGTATAAAGATAGGGGGTGTATTCCCTCCCCCCCTTTTTTTTTGCTTTTCTCTTTGATGGATGAGGAATTTATATATTGGATGAAACTGTTGGTAGATAAGAAGTTCTTTTTTTCCTGCGGGGGTTGGGGTTTTGTTAGTTTGATTTCTGGTGACTGCATGTGTTTTCATGGTTTGGCCATGACCCATAAAATGGAGGGAGATAGTTCTAGCTCTTCTAGCACTTGGGGAGGGATTTTTGTTTTGCTCTTTTTTTCTTGTTTTTGTTTCTTTTTAGTGTAACAATATTAATATTTGGGGAGAATTTATAAGATTTAGAGTAGGTCACATACATTCACACATTTTAAAACAGATCTTATTTGAAAGACTGAAGAATTCACATTGCAGGATCTCTGGAGAATGTCAGTACCTTTCACAAGTAGGTGCTAATTGAACTAACATCCTAAAATGCTTGACTCCTGTTGTTTACTGGAGAAGGTGGGGGTTTTGCAAGACATGCTCTTTTTGGAGTTTCAGTTGGAAGAGAGAGAGAGTTGAGTAACAGCTCAGTCAGTCAGTCAGTCAGTGTGTGGGACACTGGCAAATAACTGAAAAGTGCAATCCAGGGAAAACTATTTGAAACTGATGAAAGCAAGTTCCAGAGCAGTAGATGGCTGAAAGTGCTATCTGTCTGATGTTTCTCTTGAAATAGAGGAAGGAATGGAATTCTGTGGTAGCTTGAAGAAAGAGGTTACCATCTAGAAGACCCGGATGGGGCAAGTTTCATCAGAGAGACCCTGATACCTGGTACCTCAGTTGTGGAAATCCTGGAGCAACAAATATCTCTCTCTCTGCAAACCCTACAAGAACCTTCCTGAGCAGTAAACATTTTCCTTTCAGCACCAAGCCTGGTGAACTTTATACATGTTAAATTCTGTGCAGAGTATGGTGATTGCCTACAACCAGAGAACTTGGAAGGAGAAGTGAGATTGAACTGTGAACCAAAGAACTTTTCTTGAATTTACACGCACATTACATACACGTGCGCTTAGAATTAGAATTGGGTAATTTGGGTTAGTATAGAGATTAGTATAAGAATAGAGTTAAGTTAAAATTTGATTCTATTTTCATGTCTGAAGTTGATTAAAAATAACTTATGTTTTAAAAACCACTTGTCTTGGTGAATGTCTATTGCTGCTCAGTTTTGGGGTCCTTTGGGCTCGTAACATTAGTAATCAAGTTCAATGTATTTAGTTTGAATTACTTAGAAGTTTTTGTATTGCAGATGATGACCTTCAGGACCAAATTATTTTGTGGGAATTCTTCCTGGATATGAGTGATGAAAAAGAATTTTATAAATAAGGAAAATGAATAAAGTAATTAAGGTTATGAGTTTTAATATTAATGGGATTAACGGAACAATTAGGAGAAAGAAAATTTTGTCTGAAATAAAGAAATTGGAGTTGAATTTTTTTTTGCAAGAGACTCATTTACTGAAAAATAACACTTAAAATTAAAAAGAGATTGAGTAGATCAAGTAGCTTCTTTCTTCATTTAATTCTAAGGCTAGAGGAGTGGCAAGTTTATTTAAGAAAAATCTGCCAGTTAAGATTTAAAATGTGATTACAGACCAACAGGTGGTTATATAATGGTAAATTGTCAAATATTTTCAGAGGATTCAACTTTGTTAAATATATATCCACCATATATAGATGATGAAAAATTTATAAAAAATACTTTTTTGAATTTGCCAGATGTTCAAGAAAATATTTTAGTAGGAGGAGATTTTAATTTCTGTTTGGATTCTTTATTAGATAAATCATCAAGAACAATAGTTAAATCTAAGGCAGCTAAAACTTTGTTATATTTATGAAGGATTTAAACTTAATTGATATATGGAGAAGGATACATCCTAGAGATAGAGATAATTCTTTTTATTCTAATATATTTGATACATATTCTAGAAATGATTTTTTTTTTTGCTTTTGGCTCAAAACCAATCAAGAGTTTTGAATTTTGATTATAAAACAAGAATATTATCTGATCCTTCTCCATTGTTGATTGAATCGGAATTTGTTGAAAAGCAACAGTCAGTATATAGGTGGAAATCACATTATTTATTATTGAAAATTGAAGATTTTTGTATTTTTATAAGACAACATATAGAATTGTCTTGTGATACAAATTCATATTCAATAGAAGATAAGTTTATTATTTGGGATGCATTAAAAGCTTACTTATGAGGACAAATTATAAGATACACTTCAAAAATTAAAAAGAGGACTATATGAAAGATATGGATAAATTAGAAAAAGTAATAACAGTATTGGAAAAAGAAATTCAAAAATCATCATCAGAGAATAAATATAGATGTTTAAATAATAAGAAATTACAATATAATACAATGTTGACTTATAGAACAGAGAAAATTATATTTTGATCTAAACAGAAATATTATGAATTAAGAGAAAGATCTCATAAAGTTTTAGCTTGGCAATTAAATGGAGAACAGACTTCTAGAACAATTAATGCAATAAAACAAAATAATAATGAAGTGACATTTAAACCACAAGAAATAAATGAAACTTCTGTAGAATCTTATGAAAAAATATATACATCTGAATCATTTCCAGCTGAACTTAATAAAGACTTTAAAAATTTAATAATTTTTTTTATTTATGAAGGCAATAGAACAAGTTTGCAGATCACACAATCTTCCAGAAACTTTTTCAACTGTGATAATTACATTTATTCCTAAAAAAGAGAGATCCATTAAAACCAGCTTCATATAGACCTATTTGTTGTTAAATGTTAATTATAAAATTATAGCAAATGTATTAGAAAATAGAATTAATGATTATCTTCCTGAATTAATAAATATGGATCAAAAAATATGTGGTGCAAAAAATATATAGCAGTAGCTTTAGATGCAGACAAAGCTTTTGATATGTTAGAATGGGATTTCTTGTTTAAAATTTTGAGTGAGTTTGGTATTGGATCAAATTTTGTAAATTGTCCTAAGGCTAAAGTAATAACTAAAGGACAGATATCTCAATCATTTAATTTGACTAGATCAAGCAGACAAGGATGTCCTCTATCTTCAGCTTTGTTTGCTTTGGCTATAAGACCTCTTGCACAAAGGATTCATACAGATCAGCAGTTGAAAGGGTTTGTAGTAAATCAAATTGAACATAAGATCAATTGATGTGTTAGTATATTTAACTCAACCACAACTATCATTACCTAGACTTTATAAGCAGTTAATAGAATATGGAAGAGTTTCAGGATATAAAATAAACTGCAATAAAAGTGAGGTATTGGAATTTGTACAGGGTGAATACTCACAGTGTCAAAAAGACATTCAATTTAAATGTACAGACAAGATTAAATATTTAGGTATACATATAAATAATAATTTGAAAATTTATATACATTAAACTATATTCCATTATTTAAGAAAATAGGCAAAGATTTTTAAAAGTGGGTAAATTTACCTATAACTTTAATTGGAAGAGTTAATTGTATTAAAATTAATGCTTTTCCAATAATTCAATATTTATTTCAAACTTTACCCATATCTACACCTCAATTTTTTTTTCAAGATTTAATCAATCAAGTTAGGAAATTTATTTGGAAAGGGAAAATGGCAAGAAAATCATTAGAAAAATTAACATGGAAATATGAATTAGGAGGATTACAGCTTCCTAATTTTAAGAATTATTACAAAGCAGCACAATTAAGATTTATTGTTTCTTTATTTGGGAAAGTTAAACCATTAGGGTGGAAATCAAATTAAATAAGATCGGAGAAACTATACCTGAAGAATTTATTTACAAATGGAACCAAGGTTAATAATGACTTCTGAAAGAAATGGTCCATTATTGAAGCATTTGATTAATATTTGGAATAAAATTAAATTAGAAATTGATGGAAATCTTTTGTTGTTAAAATGCCATTGATTTATCCTCTTTTAATTTTTTCAAAAGATAATCTTTTTTTGAATATTTGGAATAATAAAGGAATTTCTAAATTAGGAGATTTTTATGAAAATGATAGATTGATGTCATTTGATCAATTAAAAATTAAATATGATATTCTGTGTAATACACTTTTTTTGCTATTTTCAACTGAGAGCTTATTTAAGAGAGAAATTAGGATTAGATATGATTTAAATGATTCTACAGATTTTGAACAGTTAATTGTTGATAGAAAGGTGAAAAAATTTATTTCAATAGCATATATGATGTTACAAGAAAAAACACCAAAATTAGGTTTGTTTAAGTCAAAAGAAAGATGGGAATAAGATTTAAATATATCAATAGATCAATAGGTTTGGCAAGATTTATGTGAAGAGGTTATGTCCAATACAATTAATGTAAGATATAGATTACTTCATTATATTTTTTACATCAATTATATATTATAGCTCAGAAATTGAATAGATGGAAATCAAATATATTGGATCAATGTTTTAGATGTGAAGAAGATAATGGAATTTTTATCCATTCTACATGATCTTGTTTAAAGGCTAAACATTTTTGGATTTCCATTAGTAAGTTTTTACGATGGGTTACGGGTGTTGTTTTTCCGTTAAATCCTGAATTATTGTTTATGGGAAATTTTGAGAATATAATTCCTAAATTATCTTTAGACAATAGACAATAGGAGCTGGAGTAGGCCCTTCGGCCCGTCGAGCCAGCACCGCCATTTTACAGATCATGGCTGATCACTACCATCAGTACCCCTTTCCAGCCTTATCCCCATAACCCTTAACTCCTTTGCCTACTAGAGTCTTATCTAACTCTCTTTTGAACATAATCAGCGAATCTGCCTCTACCACCCTCTGTGGCAGAGCATTCCACAGATTCACACTTCTCTGGGTAAAAAAATGTTTTCTCATATCCGTCCTAAAGGGCCTACCCTGTATTCTTAAACTATGCCCTCTAGTCCTCGTCTCCCCCATCATTGGGAACAAGTAATCCGACTTCACCCTGTCTATCCCCCTGATAATTTTGTATACCTCAATCATGTCCCCCCTCATCCTTCTAAACTCCATCGGATACAAGTCCAGTTTTTCTAGCCTTTCAGCATATGTCAACCCCGCCATCCCTAGAACCAACCTTGTAAATCTGCGCTGCACACCCTCTATAGCTAGTATGTCCTTCCTCAAAATTGGAGACCAGAACTGGACGCAATACTCCAGGTGGGGTCTCACCAGGGCCTTGTACAACTTATCAGATTTTCGATTGAAATTTGTTAAATTAGTTTTGGTAATAGCAAGGAAATGTGTTGTTGTTACTTAGAAATTAGATGTTTCATTAACATTAGGAAGATGACAAACAGAGATTCAAAGTTGTATTCCATTAGAAAAAAAATACATACAATTTGAGGGGTAAATATTCTGTATTTTTACAGATTTGGAGCTCGTATGCTCAAACATTGAGATTAAAATTATAAATAGTTCTTTCGTGTTCTCCAGATCGGTGAAGTCTTCCCTGAAAAATGAGTAATGGTTTCTTTTTGAAAAATGTTTTTTTGGAATCTTTGAGCATCCTCTGAAGCAATCCAATTCAATATGTAACTAGATAATTATATATTTTAGGTATTCGTTTTTAGTAGGGGTAATAAGGGTTAGGGTGGGGGGTAGGGATTAATTGGGGTGTTGGGGTTTTTAAGTTTTTTTATTTTCTTTTTTATATATATATCTAAATCAGCATGTATTTTGTAAGTTCTGTAACAGTGTGATTTATGATTTTATTAATTGTCATACATGCATTGATTTTAAATAAAATATTTAAAAAAGAAGTATGAATACAGAATAGTTTATTGTTAAACACTTAATTGGAAAAGAAGCTATTGAAAACTGGCCCAGAGAAGGTCCACTAGAAGTACTACTATGTTCCAAAGACAGGTTAATCACAATATTACAATGCTATTTTCCTTATAATGTTCTTGTCTTATCTTTTATTGCGGTTTTCATAAAACACAGAACATTGCAGCACATTACAGACCTTTCAGCCCTCAATATTGTGCCAACTTATATATTCCTACCAATAAAAAAGTACGAAATACTTCCTATTTTTCTTTCATCCACATGCCTGTCTAAGAGTCTCTTACATGCCCCTAATGTTTCAGCCTCCACCACCATCCCTGGCAAGGCATTCCAGACACCCATATCTCTTTGTGTAAAAAACTTACCCCTGATGTCTCCCCTAAACTTTCCTCCCTTCTCAATGTGGAGATGTCCCCTCATGTTTGCTATTCCTCCCCTTGGAAAAAGGTGCTGGCTGTCCACCTTATCTATGCCTCTTTGAATCTTGTAGGCCTCTATTAAGTTTCTTTTCATCTTATTTTTCTCCAAAGAGACAAATTCCCAGTTTTGCTAACCTTTAAAATAAGTCAAATGAGTATTGGAAAAGTTCATAACTGTAATATGGAAAACGAATCAAGTTTAAAACTAGTTAATAGAATAAGTCATTTCTTTCTTTTACTGGCCCTAGATCTTTATTGTGATTGGATAAGTGAAAACAGCAAAACCAGACACTTAAACTCAAATTCAGTGGTGTGAATCCAACCATAGTCAAGTCTTTCTGTACTCTGAATAGTTCATGCCCAATACACGCCATGATTGGAGTAGACTTTTAAAATTCACAGTGGGCAATGATGGAAGTGAAATGTTAAATTAATTATTTTTCATAATTTTCCCTGTTCTTTATTTATTCTTAGCCTGAAAATGAGGTAATGAATTGAAAGATCTGCTCCTCAAGTAAAACATAAATATTTAAAATCTGGGTTATTTCTGATAAAGGAATCTAAAGTGCTTTGGATTATTAATTCATGTAGGCAGCATATTCTGGATATCTGGAAAAAGCCATTCATCATTACAAGGGAATTAAAGCACTTATTGAAGATGATGAGCAGCAGACGATTCGGTTTATTGAAGCTGATCGACAGACTGCCACTATATACATCGAAACACAGACCCAAGACTGGCTGGAAGAGCTTGATGATATAAAAAGATCCATTCAACACATAAATGCCATTTTAAATCAAAGTGACTCATTCAGGTTTCTAAAGGTAACCTGGGAAAATTATTAATTTTAGTATTTGAACATCAAGGTATTGATAATATTTTTTCATCAGAGCTGGACAGAAGATTAAACTTTTCTTTGTTTGTCTTGAAGGGAGCAAGCTGCAATGAATATCGGTAAGAAATTCACTATATCAATTCATTTTATTAGATACCATTACAGGGGCTGTACAATCAAAACCTTTGACTTCAACCACATAAAATTTAAAAATCTCATTGGCAAATTGTTGTGTACATGATTCATGCAGCTCAATCTCATGGTGGCTTTGCTGGCCATTTTTGATACACTGCATTTCCTTCGTGTCGTCCTGAAGTCATAAGGCATAAAAGAGAGCCAGCTGGCCCATTGTGTTCACATCAGCTCTCAGACAAGCAATCCAGTCAATCCCACTCCTGCTTAATCCCTGCAGCCTTGTGAGTTTATTTCCCTCAAGTACCTGCAATTTTTAAAAGTGTTTTGATCATCCCTCTTTTAAGATTCATGATACTCCTTTATCACTCACACGGAAATGAGTTCCACTTATTTAATTTAGAGATACAGCACAGTAACAGACCCTTGCGGCCCATGAGCCCAGACCACTGCTGCTCAAATACGCCCTCATAATTGACCCTGCAGATTTACCAATGTGTAAGCAGTTCCATTCTCTCCCTTACTCAAACACCAATTTTCGCCCCAATCCTCCCACAACTCTTTACTTGCCAGATGTGGTCACCAGGGTGTTCAATCATGCAGGTTACCAGCTAGATAATGGAGAAAACAATTTCCACCCACTCTGAGTTTCCAAGCTTCTCTCCTCTCTCTATCTCTCTCCCACCACCCCCCCCTCTCCCTCTCCCTCTCTCTCTCTCTCTCTCTCTCTCTCTCTCTCTCTCTCTCTCTCTCTCTCATTCTTAGGATTTTGTAACTACCAGCCACTGGTGATTTGGCTCAGGAATACAATCACCGGAGAGTGTTGTCCGATTGGTGTAATGATGGCAAAAAAAAATTAATGGGATTCAGTTTACATTTTTCTTTGCAAAGTAGGTACTTCACTTGAATCTCTGGGGGTCTTTAACTGCATCTGGTGCTCCCAATGTGGCCTTCTCTACACACAGAGACTGAACGCAGATCAGGATATTGTTTCATTAAACAGCCTTGCTCTGTCTGCTGCAACAATATGGACCTCCCAGAGACCAATTATTTTATTTCCACACACTGTTGCCACTCTGACATTTTTGTCAATGACCTCGTATACTGCCAAACCGAGGCGATCTGCTAATTGGAGGAATAACACCTTATATTTCATCTTGGCAGTCTCCAACCAGACATCAACTTCTCCAGTTTCCATTAACCCCCTCTTCCTGCTCTCTCTCTTCCCCTACCTCTCTGTCTCCTTTCCTCCAGCTCCTCAACCCTTTCTCTTCTTTCTCCTATCAGAGAGCAACCCTTCTTAGCAATCTGATCTTAGCAACTCTTATCCATTAGCCTTCCCCATCCTCCCTCTTCCTCCCTCCCCAATCTTTTTATTCAGACATCTCCCTGTTTTTTCCACATTTCCAATGAAGGGCACAGGCCTAAAATATCGACTGCCTTTTACCTCCTATGGATGCTGTGTTAATGTGGCATAATCAATGACCACCTGCAGACATGAAGCAAGAAGTCAAAGGCTTCATTAACCAGAAAACCTTGGCATGCCTCTACATGCTGCTGGCTCATGTCCAAGGCAGGTATGAGGGAGGAGAGAAGGGCTATCAGCTTTTATTAGATCTAACGGGGAGGAGCTACAGGTACAGAAGGCGGGCCAGCTGCCCAGTCCAGCAAGGTCATGCCTGCAGTACCGCGTTCCACCACAGTGACCTGTTGAGTTTCTCCAGGATTTTGTGTATTGGGTGCTTCACCTCATACCTGAGCAGAGTTGGTATAAAATAATGATGTTAAATTATATTTATCAGTGATCATTTTAAAAGTTTTATTTGACTGTAACTATTGCCTGTTTTAAAGCAACATGCTCAGTGGTGGTGATCCTAATTGGTGATCAGTTGGATTTTATCTTTTGATCAATGGTAACATAGAGGTATAGAACTGAGAAAGTGCCTAGTAATGAAGGCACTATGTAGCTATCTGCACACATACATAGTGAAAAGCTCTATGTCAATCGTTGAAATAAAACATAGAATTCTCCAAATTCTTTTGCCAAATTGTAAAGATCAATCATATCCAGGCGAAAGAACAAAGTAGCATATTTTAATGCAGAAACATGTCAAAAGTGAAACAAGGAATTACATTCTTAATTTTGTTTCTAATTATAAGAGTAATATCAATGTAAACAATTAAAAACATTCTTCTTTGGCTTGGCTTCGCGGACAAAGATTTATGGAGGGGTAATGTCCACGTCAGCTGCAGGCTCGTTTGTGGCTGACAAGTCCGATGCGGGACAGGCAGACACGGTTGCAGCGGTTGCAGGGGAAAATTGGTGGGTTGGGGTTGGGTGTTGGGTTTTTCCTCCTTTGTCTTATGTCAGTGAGGTGGGCTCTGCGGTCTTCTTCAAAGGAGGTTGCTGCCCGCCGAACTGTGAGGTGCCAAGATGCATGGTTTGAGGCGATATCAGCCCACTGGCGGTGGTCAATGTGGCAGGCACCAAGAGATTTCTTTAGGCAGTCCTTGTACCTCTTCTTTGGTGCACCTCTGTCACGGTGGCCAGTGGAGAGCTTGCCATATAACACAATCTTGGGAAGGCGATGGTCGTCCATTCTGGAGACGTGACCTATCCAGCGCAGTTGGATCTTCAGCAGCGTGGATTCGATGCTGTCGGCCTCTGCCATTTATTATTTATTTTTTTATCTCTCTTTCTTCTTGCAACCTTTACAATCCACATTGATCTAAGTCTCCAGGTCTGACATGATGTGGCATAATGAGTGCAGATAATGATAATGAGCTTAGGGTCATATACAGAAATACTATGAATAAAGGCCTACAATCAATAGCAACAAAAAGTGTTGTTATTCACAGTTACAGTTCGTGCAAGTAAAAAGTGACATTTCATTAGTGCAGATGGGTCCTTTTTCAGTTCCAGAGTAATTCTTGGTTACCTTCTTCCTGAAGGTAGCAGTAATAAGAGGTTGTGACTGGAGTGATGGGGGTCCTTTATGATGTTGGCTGAATTCTTGAGCAAGTGCCTCATAACGATGACTTCCATGGAATGGAAGTTAGAGCCCATGATGGTCTTAGCCATGTTTGATTCTCTCTTCAGCCTTCTGTGTTCCTGGACACTCAAATTGCCAAACCAGGCCATGGTGCAACCACTCAGTATGCTTTTCACAGAACCTCAAGAAGTTCGATGGAGTATTTGATGACAAATTTCCTCAGACATCCAAGAAAGTTGAGTGGACAGATTTCCCAATGTTAATGCTGAGCGAGAATGTCCTGCTGCTGAATTCCCTTGCAAATTAGCTTATGACTTTTGGCCAGTGAATTTTGGATGAGTTTTTCTATTCACATTTGTTCGGAGTCTTAAAACTTACTGATATTTAACTATGAAATATCAATGTTTCCTTATGTAACTAATTGCTAGTATTTCCCAGGAAAATTCAAGGCAATATGTTAATTTTTAAACAAGTAAACAACCCTAGGATCTGACAATAACTATCTGGGTCATACTGAATCCTTCCCATAAAATACAAATTTACAATGACTGCAATCTAGAAATAGTAATAAACAATTCAACCTCTCCAAACACTGATTTTCAGAAGTGTACAAACATTGAATTCAAGATTTAAATTTAGAACCTTCAAATTTAAGAGAATAAATTCTGAACTGTGGTGATGAAACCACAGAACAGGCCACGATCCCACCAGCCTACTGCAGGGGGCAACCACTGTACCTGCAGGCAGGCAATCCTGGAAGGCTAGCCCCACCTGGCTTGCTGTCAATCACCGACCTGTATATAGACTTGAGCCAGTCCCTCCCAAGTCAGTCAGACCCGTGGAGCCAGCAGAGGACAGTCAGGCACAAGTGTAGCTTGCAATTGAGGATGCGATTGAGGCGATCATTCAGACGCAGGCTGAAATTATCAACACCAAAAGAAACCCATGGTACTTCAGACCAAACTGGGCCCCTGCGCTTTCCAGGCTATCTGAGACTGTACGGACTTAGAAACTGAAATGGCCAACGTGGAGGGCATGTACAGACCCCCGACGAACGTGCTCTATGCCCAGTACCTGCTCAGCATCAGGGTGAAACAGCAGATGCCTATCTGGAGGCCCTGCATGAGCTAGCTTGCCCATGCACAACTGAGACTGGGGTGATGGAAGGGGAGATGGAGCAACTTGTCTGAGATGCCTGTATGCGAGAGTTGCGGTCGAGGGTGACCCGATAGAGACAGTGGAAGAAAATACTGCCTCCCTTACCAGAATCATGGAGGTAGTCCACTCTCTGGAAGCTGCAGCTCACCACGTAGAAGCCTTCAATGCTTGACTCCTCCAGCCTCCGACGTCAATGGCTGCAGTGGCTGAGGGGCCCCATGTGTAAGAGACAATCACTGTTGTCAGTACTGCAGGTCCTGGTGTGGATTGGACAGGCACTCCCAAAAGGGATTCCCAGCGAGGAACTCATATTGCTCCGGATGTGATAAGAAAGGCCACTTCACTAAGGTGTGCCTCTCTAGACCCACCGGAAGCACTGCAGCCCTCTACAATCGACCAGGAGCCCATGCAGATGCCGCCATGTGTGAATACTAGACAGTTGATAGTGGTAGTACAGGTACACAATCCTTTATCCAGTCCCTTGGGGGACAGTGTGTTCCGAATTTTGGATTTTTCTGGATTTTGGAAAGCCAGTTTTAAGCCCACCCGAATTGTGCTGCTGTATCCACCCCCTCCCCCTTCCAAACACGCTGCCGTCTCTCCCCCTCGCCCGCCCGACTTGCGCTGTCTGTCTCTCTCCCTTGCCTGCCCGACTCTGCGCTGCTGGTCTCTCGCCCGCCCGACTTGTGCTGCCGGTCTCTCGCCCGCCTGACTCGTGCTGCCATCTCTCCCCCTCGCCCAACTGACTTGCACTGCCATCTCTCTCCCCACTTGCCAGATTTTGGAGCTTTCCGGATTTTAGATGACCGGATAAAGGATTGTGTACCTGTACTGAGAGCTTTGATTGGGTTCAAGAGTAGAGGGGTCATGTTGCAATTCTACAAATCTCTAGTGAGACTATACTTGGAGTATTGTGTTCAGTTGAGAAGGTGCAGAGGAGATTTACCAGATGTAACCTGGAATGGAAAATAGATTTTATGAGACAAGGTTAGCAAAGTTGGGATGTTTTTCATTGGAGTGCAGAAGGATGAGAATAAACTTAATAGAGGTCTACAAGATTATGAAAGTCATAGATAGGGTGGAGAGCCAGTGTCTGATTCCCAGGGCAGGAATAGCAAACACCAGAGGACACGAATATAAAGTAAAGGGAGGGAAGTTTAGGAGAGACATCAAGGATAAGTTTTTTTTTTATGCAGAGTTGTGGGTGCCAGGGATGGTGGTGGAGGCTTAAATATTAAGGCTATGTATGAGACTCCGAGACAGGCACATGGATGGAAGAAAAATAGAGGGTTACAGGGTATGGAGGGTTTAGTATTTTTTTAAATAATATATGGGTCAGCTCAACATCGAGGGCTGAGGGGCATGTAGTGTTCTATGTTTTATGTTCTAACATGGTGAAAATATACAATTTTACTATCAGCCTGTGACTGTGTAGTGCTAAGTATCCATCATCCCTAGATACAGAGTTAAAATGAAAAAAGTATTCAGGTGAGATCATGTACCAAAAATCATCTGGTCAATATGGAGCACTTTTAAATAATGCACTTACAGCCAGTATTCTCAGTCAGCAATGTTCACACTGTCTGACTCCTGTTTGTCTGGAACAGAATTCAGTTTGTGCATGGGTACACACATGCCAAGCTCTCTCCCAGCTGTTAAATTTTTAATTGTTTAGGCGGAGTGGATATCAGCATCTGTACAGTCCAATTCATGAATATTAATTTTGGAAGTCCCACATGTATTCTTTAAACCTTGTTTGACACCACGCTGGGTGTACATGCCATATGGTATCAAATTGAAGCAATCTGAGGCTACCCCCTGCAGGAAGTCTCACACCACTTTTTTGTTGAGACCAATTGGGTTTGACTAAATTTTCTTTCCAACCTTAGCCAATGTGGTTTGGAAATTATTTCTTAACAAAGGGAAAGTTTTAGCAAACCGAGACAAATCAGAGCCAGATCTGATGCTGGGCTGGGGGGAAAAAATCAAGCACAAAATCAGGACCATTGAACAACAAGGGTGATTTTAGAGCAGTGTAAATTATTTCAAACATTCAATCTCAAAAAGGGCATAGACCCACAAGAAACAACCGTAGGAGATGATCAGGATAATTATAGATCCTAAGGTGCAGATGTCATTCCTGGCACTTTGTTTAGAGACTATAGTATATCTGCATTTGGATAGTGCAGGCTCTCTGCCTTACAAGTGTCCATGGCAATCTGCAAAAAAAGGTCTTCTTTTAGGCAATGTGATTATTTTATGTACCTGTGTGATAGTTCGATGTATCTATAAACGATGGTTTCAGTATCTCATTGGGATGCATACTAAAGGCTCATTAGTTCCATTTTAGGCCAGCTCCTCCTTACAAAAGGTCTCATCCATTTCAAGCAACCTGTCTGTGGAGAAAATAAAAAAAAATCTTTCACCTGAGCAAACAATGTATCCATATTCTGAATGATATATTTTCAAAGATGAGTCAATTACTTTTCCATGGACAGATTGAAGAAATTGTCTGGTAGAAATGGCACACTATGGGGTCCGTTTAATTGGGCTCACCTTCTATATGCCTCAGTTAGAAGCCAAGCACGTTGTTTTAATAGTTTTGGGAAGTTAAAAACAGCACAACTGCTGTATAAAGAAGTTAATATTTCATACCAATATTAAGCAGACTCCTCTACAGGCCTGACCTGACAAACAAGGTCCTCCACTCTGCATCTGTTTCATAATGTGTAATGAGCAGCTGCATGTCTATTCGTATGCCAAGGTTTATTGTAGGTTTTGCATTATAAACAATCCGAGCACACACCTGGTGCTTGGGCTTCTGGTAGTCCAACATCATCTTTGTATGGAGCTTACATACTGGGTAGTTTGTGAGCTCAGAGATCTCCTATTGCCTACTCTGCTTAGCTTTATTTTGTTTTACTTTAAAGTTTGTTTCTATGGTCAATATTGTAATATATATTCATTATTTTTGTAGCATTAATTCTTTGCTCAATAAACAGCAGCCGGAAATTCATGATGCTGTGATTGATGATGGGAAACTTTCTTCTCTGATCAAGTCAATTGGCAAATTCTCCCACAGTTTATCCAAGAATGAAGTTTCAGTCAGAAAAGCGCTCCTGGCATGTGAGTCTGAGTGTTTTAATTTACAGTAGGGCAAACTTCATAATTCTTTAGCAATTTAAAAATCTATGTTCATGTACTGTGATGTTAAAAGGAAAATAAATCCAAATACAACAATGAACATGATACACAGCAAGTTTCCAGTCTGAAGACATGAATTACAAACTTCATGAACCACATGGTTTCTCGCAAATATTGATTATAATCACAAATCCAAAAATTAAATACAATAAATAAAAGTTTTAGATAGCTCTGTGATATCTATTTATTTATGAAACATAAAATAGCTTCTACATAACACAAAGGTGTTATGGATACCATGGAACAGCCATTCTCATCTCTCATTTTGGTTTCTTCTGTAATTCTACTGACTACATGAAAAACACATTTAAGGGGGAACCACGGACTGAAATCATCAAATTTTTAAATGTTTTACATGTAGAAGTACGGAAGAAACCAATTAAACTTGACTGTTTCAAGGGAAGGGGGGGGGTCATAACCTTTGAGTAGAGTCCTAAGGGGGCCAGAGCCACATAAAGGTTGAGAATAGGTGGTGTAGAAGGATATAGACAGGATTGAGAGTTGGGCAGAAAAGTGGCAGATGGAATTCAATCTGGAAAAGTGTGAAGTTATACAGTTTGGAAGGTCAAACTTGAAGGCAGAATACATGGTTAATGGCAGGATTCTTAACAGTGTGACAGAGAGACCTTGAGGTCCAAATCCATAGATCTCTCAAGGCTGCTGCACAGGTTGATAGGGTAGTTAAGAAGGCTTAGGTGTGCTGGCCTTCATTAGTTGGGGGATTGAGTTCAAGAGTCATGAGGTGATGTTGCTGTGCTCTAAAACTCTGGCTAAACCACACTTGAAATGTTGTTTCAGTTCTGGATATCTGATTACATGAAGCATGTAGAAGCTATGGAGAGGGTACAGAGGAGATTTACCAGATGTTGTCTGGATTAGACAATGTATCATATGAGCTAAGGTAACAGAGCTGGAGCTTTTCTCTTTGGAGTGAAGAAGGATGAGAGGTGACTTAATAGAGGTCTCCAAGATTATGAGAGCCATCAAAAGGGTGAATAGTCAGCACTTTTTTTTCTTGGGGAAGGAGTAACAAACACTAGAGGACATTTATACAAGGTAAGGGGAGGAAAGTTTAGGGGAGATATCAGGGGTAATTTTTTACACACAAGGAGTAGTGGGTGCCTGGAATGCATTGCTCTGGGTGGTGGTGGAGGCTGATACAACAGGGTCATTTCAAAATTCTTAGACAGTCATACGAATGGAAAAAAAAGGTTATGTGTGTGAGGTAGAGAAGGTTTAGTTTCTATAGTTTGGCACAACATCATGGACCAAAGGGCCTGTACTGTGCTGTAATGTTATATTAAAAAATGTACAAAAGGTATAGAGAAAGACCAGTGCTCTCTGGAATCTTTCTGTACCAAAATATTGCCCTACCTCAAGAAATCTTGACTTATTATCCATTGTTGCATTTGTGCAGAGATTAACAGTTTTACATCTCTTTTCAAATAACACACAATTTTTCATCAAAATATTGAATATATATATTTTATTGTGTGTCAAAACCCCTTTCTTTCATGCTTGCTTTCACATCTCTGCTAGTGACATCCTTGCTTGCTTGTAGAATATATTATATCTACCACAACAAAGTAAAAGTCTGTTTTCTCTCTCTCTCTCTCTCTCCCTCTCTCTCTCTCTCTCTCTCTCCTCCCCCTCCCCCTCCCTCCCCCCCCCCCCCCTTCTGGGAATATCTTGGCCTTTCATTTCTCTTTGAGACTGATGTTTCAAATTCAACATCTAGAAAGTTGTGGACCTCATCTTTGATGTAATAAACTCATGCTTAACTAATATCATTATCTTGGATAAACAAAAAACTTTGTCAACTCAAATGAGAAAGCTATACCCACTCTCCTAGGATATCTGAGCAGTTCAACTCCATTAATTATTTGATCTGAACAAAGGTATTTGACCTGAACCATTAAATATTTTTCTTTGCATAGATGCTGCCTGATTTGTAAAACCATTCCAGATTTTTTTTCTCTTATTTTTATTTAATCTATTTTCCCTCTCTTTACCTGCACCTGTGCTATCAGCAAATCTGGCCCTGATACATTGCCTTGACCTGATATGTCAACCATCACTCTATCTCCACAGATGCTGCCTAATCTGTTGTTCTTCCAACAGTTTGTTTCTTTTTTACTCCTTTTTACAGAATCTTGACATCTCTTGTGTCTTTGATCAGCTAGTCATTTTGAACCCCACCATGTTGATTTTCTCACATTTACTGAAGCATTTATTTAGATCTTCTTCACTTCTAAGGTCAGTTAGGATGGGAAATTTTGCACTTTGAAATGCTGTCTACATTCTATTCATAACTAAAATCTTAATCCGCTATTACCCTTTATAAATGTCATGGGCTCACTCTAATCGGAATGTCAAGTTCAAAATCCTATTTTAGTTGCCATGTCCTCCAAGCCCTTGTTGCTTCCTGCATCTACAACTCTCTTCATGTTGAATTAGATTCATTTGCCATATGGTCCTGATTCCCACATACCTCACCCATCCCTCATCACCTAGACTACTCTTTGGCTTCAGAGGTGTTAGCTATTATAGCAACACTTTCTGGAACACTGTCCCTGAATAGTATCTCTTCTTTAGAATAAGATCTTATTTCATTATGTCTTCAGTTACTTAAAAAAAAATCTCTCTAACTCTTTTCCAGAATTGCTTAGTGTTTTGTCATTTTGCCTCTAAACCCCAATGAATTTAACACATGATGTTGTTTTAGTGTAGTTTAATTTAGAGATGCAGCATTGTAACAGGGTCTTCCAGCCAATGATCCCCTGCCACCCAAATGTGACCGATCAATCTACCAACCCATACTTCTTTGGAATATGGGAGGGAACTGGATCAAGCAGACACAGGAAGAACACAGAGAGTGCTGGATTTAAACAAAGGTCACTGGTTTTGAAGTTTGCATTTTCCTCACCTCTATACTAGCAGTGCTGTTTCTGTGGAATATACCCGAAAAATGAACTGTAGCATAATATATCTTATATTGCATTTTCTTTTAATGAACAGAATTATAGCATAATATCAAGTTGTTAAATACGTTTGATTTTATGGATTTAGCTTGAATAATTTTTGGTCTCAAAATACAGATGCAACCACAATTACGCTTGATCCTGTAACTGCAAATGAAAACCTTATCCTTTCTGAAGACCGAACAATTGTACGCTACACAGATGAAATTGTAAAGGCTCCATACAGCCCCAAACGATTTGATGACACTTTATATGTGCTTGGCTCTCAAGGTTTTACATTTGGTAATCATTATTGGGAGGTGATGGTGAAGAGCAAGACTGATTGGGAGATTGGAGTTACTTATTTGTCCATACCAAGGAAAGGCAAATGCTGGTTGGGACGAAACAATGTGTCCTGGTCTTTGGAATGTAGCTCTGATCAATACAATGCATGGCATAATAACACGCCGCTAAAAGTTACTGTCGATGGAAAATTGAACCGGGTTGGAGTTTATTTGAATTATACTGGGGGAATGCTTGTATTTTATGATACAGAAAAAATGGTGCTTTTAGTTTCCTTTTACCATAAATTCACAGAAGCACTTTACCCCATTCTAAATCCCTGTAACAGCAAAGGAGGGAATTTTGCACCTCTAACTGTTCTACAATTGAAAGGAATCGGCCAGCTTTAGGCCATGAATGCTGTTTCAAGATTCAGATTTTATAGCTTCCAAGGAAAATGCTTTTAAGAATGCTCAATTGTTACTTATCTCACTGAGCAGGCAACCCATGGAATTGCTAATTTTATATATTAGTACAGTGGAAAGTATGGATGGGTGTAAAGCCTATCCTGGACCCCATGTTGATGAGCTTAAAATGGACCTCTCAGTTGTTCTGGTTTCTGCATGTGATAAATTGCATTGAATCCCCTGAACTGAAATTTAAGAACACTAGGATGTGTTGTTATTTTGAGCTGTCATTAATGGGTTCCTGCTGTATTGTCAGGAAGGCAATGACTAAATTAATCTCAATTAAAATATATAAACCTTAAAAGAATTTCAGATGATATTACAATAAGAAAGTAAACAATTTTGAGTCAAATCCTGCATCACCATTTATCCTGCAGGATGCCTACAACTTTTTGGAGGAAGTCTGCATACCTGAAAAATTCATTGTCGGTCATTCACTCTACTGCATGCCCAACCACCGAGACTGTTACACTCAGATTCTTGCAGTCTAAAAAGGCACCCAGTGTGATCGACCACATGGGCAGTGATTATATTAATTTTTTCAGCGATTTTCCTGACATTGCAGTCTAAAAAACATTAGTGAGTCACTTACATTCTAGAGTTCCTACATTAGAGAGAGGATATTGTATCCAAAAATATACTTTATTCACAAAAAATTATTTACCAAGCAAGAAAACCATTCAAGACTTTTTACATTCATAGTGTCATTCATATCGATACATTCTCTCTCAATACACCATTATCAGTACTGTGACACTTTGCCATTTCTACACATTTTCATTTCACATACCACGTCTAGAAAAAATTCAAATGAGAAAAGTTAGTATTTTTACACTCATAATGTCAGTTATATCTTCACATACTTGTCAATATACATTTTTACATTGTTACATTTGTTCTCTCAATACCCCATTACCTCAACTGAGGCACCTTGTCATTTCTCCCACCCCCCACCACCCCCATTTCTGTTTGGTTGAGGAGCTTCCCTTCAGTCTTAGTTCTCAGTAATTGAAGGACTTTAGACTGTGGTTCTTCCCCACAGCGCCCTCACGTTGGCTGCATCAAGCCTCAGAGTGTCCCTCAGCACATACTCCTGCAGTCTGGAATGCACCAATTGGCAGCATTCCTGGTCCATCATCTCAGTATGCTGAAAGACCAAAGAGCGTCTTTCACCGAGTTGATGGTCTTCCGGCAGTTCTGGATGTTGGACTCACAGTGTATCCCTGGGAGCAGCCCATAGATCAGACAGTCCTCTGTCATGCTGCCGCTGGGGATGAATCATGAAGAACTCCCCTGGAACCTTCTTCACACATTCTTTGCGAATCAGCATTCAACAAAGAGGTGGGTGACAATCTCCACTCCACCACAGTCATCCCAAGGACAACGTGCTTGGTTGCACAAGAAGGATTTCACTGGAGGACTCCTCTCACCACCAGCCAGGCCAAGTCATGGTGCTTGTTTGTGAGCCCTGGCGATGAGGCATTCCACCAGATGACCTGGACCCAGTCTGCTTAGGGAATCATCCCACAAATCTATCGAGTCCTCCTCTCTCAGTTTCTGCAGGACGTTCCATGCTGATCACTGCCTGATGGTCTTGTGTCGAAGTATGGCAAAGTCCAACTAACTGGGACATTGCATGGCATCAGGACCAGGCCTATCCTTCGCAACATCTGGGGCAGGTAGAACCTCGGCACATAGTGGCACTTGGCGCCCTCGTGCTTTGGTTTCACACATAGCCTGATGCAGCCACATCCGAAAGTGGTCATCAGGATGAGAGCCACATTGGGTACACCCTTTCCCCCATTGTCTGGCAACTTGTACATGGTTTGCCTTCAGACCCTGCCCATTTTGGACCCCCATATGAATTGGAAAACTGCTCTGATGACTGTCAGGATGGAGGTGCAGGGAATGGGCCACATATGCCACATACAGCAGAACCAAGAGCAGCTCGCATCTAATGATCAGGTTCTTCCCCATTATCGAGAGGGAGCGCTGCACCTAGAGACTCAGTTTTTGCTGGACCTTTGTGATGCACTCCAACCAATTCTTGTTCCAAAAGATTCACAGAGTGAGCTCTGTGATCCACAGCCTTAAGGAAGATGACGGCTCAGTCACATCCTGGCAGAGGATTGGCAGATCATTTTATGCCAATCTGTATAACACTAAGGCTACAGGCAGAATGGCCTCTCAAAAATTCCTGTCCTCTATCACAGAGGTCTGGATCAGCCAATTACACTGGGGAACTGATGGACTCCATCCATTCCTTTGGGTTGAGTAAGACTCCTGCAAGTGATGGCCTACTGGCTGAGTTATACACAGCTCTGTAGGTCTGAGTGGGCCTGGACCTGCTAGACCTGTACCACGTTATGCTCCTGGCAGGCAGAATGTCAGATTCCATGAGAAAGGGCAACATCACCCTCATCTTCAAATAGAAGGGGGAGAAGAGGATATGAGAAATTGGAGACATATTTGATTGCTAATTTTTTTTAGACATACAAAGCATTACAAGCCATTTTGGCTCATGAGTCCATGCCTCAATTACACGCAATTCACCTGCACCCCCGATACATTTCAAATGAATGTTGAATACAAGATCCTGTCCAAGGCCATCGCCAATTGAGTGAAATCTGCCCTGGTGCATGTAATCCACCAAGACCAGACATGCATGATTCTGGACAGGAAGATCTCTGAAAACCTCATGTTGTTCAGGGATACCATCTCCTACGTGCAGGACAGGGAGGTGGACACTTCCCTGGTCAGCTTCGGCCAGGAAAAGAATTCCTGACTGGATATCACACATGCACATAAGGGATGTGCTCTTCAAAATGGGCTTTGGAGAGGGAATCCAAAATTGGATTAAACTGTTATAATCTGATATCTAGAGTATAGTCCAAATCAATGGATGCGAAACAGATAGTTGCCCAATCAAGTCTGGAGTTAGGCAAGGCTGCCCACTGACACCAGTCTTATTTGTGTGTTGCATAGTGCCCTTTGCTGAATCAATCAGGAAGAGGAAGGGCATAAGAGGAGTGACATTGCCAGGCAGTGGAGGCACTCAGGTCAAGGCCTCCCTGTATATGGACAAAGTTAGTAACTTCTGTTTGGATACTCTATTGGTCTGGACAATGACCAACTTATGCGACCATTTTGAGTTCGCTCTAGGAGCCAGGGTAAACTGGAAGAAGAGTGAGGCAATGCTCTTCGGTAAATGGCCCGACGAGTCCACCAACCCCTTCACAGTTAGATCTGATTACTTGAAGGTGCTGGGGATTTGGTTTGGTCGGGCTAAGGTGTGCAATTTTAGAGAGAGGAATGATACAGAAATTATTATCAGAAATAATTCATAAGACAGAATTAGGCCATTTGGCCCATCAAGTCTGTGCCACCATTTGAATCATGGCCGATGCATTTTTACTTTACCCAGAACTTTTGACATCTTATTAATCAAGAACCAATCAACTTCTG
This sequence comes from Narcine bancroftii, assembly GCF_036971445.1. Taxonomy (NCBI): domain Eukaryota; kingdom Metazoa; phylum Chordata; class Chondrichthyes; order Torpediniformes; family Narcinidae; genus Narcine; species Narcine bancroftii. The sequence goes on along the minus strand of NC_091475.1, from coordinate 183,434,909 downwards.
CTTTAAATACAGTAAAATCCCTGGAATCCAACATCCTTGGGGATTGATAAATGCCAGATAAGTATATTATCTTGAGATTGCGTGATGAGTGATTGGCAAACTAACAGCGAGGCATGCCAATTTTAATTGTATTTTTTACGTAATTATTTTCTGCAATTTTTCGACTGGTTGCTTTAGGCTGCAGGATGCTTGAATTCTGGATAACAGGAGTTTTACTGTCTTCCCAAAGACTTGACCTTCACAGCCATCCATGCCAACAAATTCCACAGTTTCGCAACCCTCTGGCTGAAGAAGTATCTCATCTCTGTTCTAAAGAACATCCTTTTATTCTGAGGCTGTGCCCTCTGGTACTAGATTGTCCCACTATTGGAAAGATTTTCTCCTCATAAAATCAATTGAGCCCTTTCAATATTCAGTAGGTTTCAATGAAATTCCTCCCCTCCTCCCCACCCAATATTATTCTAAACTCCAGTAAGTACAGGGCCTGAGATCTTCTCTGGAGGAAATTACAGTCTATTTTATCTTGTACTTTCAAGTACTCAAAAACCTCATCCTTAATAATGGATTCTAGAATCTTGACAATGACTGAAGTCAGGCTAACTGGCCAATAACTTCCTATATTTTGCTTTTCTCCTTTCTCACATAGTGGAGCGATATTTGCAATTAACCAGTCCGCTGGAAGCATTCCTGTCTCTAGCAATTGCTGAAAGATCACTAATAATATGCTCACAATCTCTTCAGCAACCTTTCAGAACCCTGGGGTGTAGTTCATCTGGTCCAGATGACTTATCCACTTTCAGCCATTTAGACTTCCCAAGTGCCTTCTCCTTAGAAATAGTAACTTCACTCACTACTGCCCATGACTCTCTCGAATTTCTGACATTTTACTGACGTCTTCACTGTGAAGATCTACTTAAAATTCCTAATAACTTCATTTGCCATTTCTTTGTTCCTCATTTCCACTTCTTCAACATCATTTTCCAGCAGTCTGATATTCACTCTTACCTCTCTCTAACACTTCTTATATCTGAAAAAAATTGATATCCACTTTTATATTATTGCCTTGCAGCTTATTATTTCATGTTTTCTCCCCTTATTTCTTTTTAGTTGCTTTCTGTTGATTTTTAAAAGCTTCCCAATCCTCTAGCATCATGCTAATTTTTCTACTAAGTAACTTGACACTAGTTACTTGAACATTCATCTAAAATCATTAGATAGTGATAAGAAGGAAAACATTTTCTGTATGAGGCTGGGAATAATTCATCTGCTCTGATAGCAGACTGACTGAGGAAAATCAGTACTCAGGAAGAACTCCAAAGGATGGAAAAAGATCAACGACATTGCACCATGTTTTAAGTGAAGTTGTTCAGTGTAACAGAACTGCTTATAAAATATGGAATATGTTTCATTGCGTTTAGAAAATAATGAGGTTGGAGTTTTAGATCTCATTGGGGTACAAATGTTTACAGTGTAATTTAAACTTTATTATACTCTTTGCTTTTGAAATTAACTTTTATTTGAAATGTATGTTTATGCCAGTAAAATAAAGAACCTGATTTATAATTGATTCAAATATGGCTTATAGTGAATTGATTATAAACAGTTACAGTATGTTACAGTTCATTGGAAATGGTTCTGGGATCATATGAAAAGAACAAAAAATATAATTTAGAATATTACTTTGCAATATGGGATTCTTATTGTGTCATGTAAAACAGATTTTATTATTTCCTTTTTTTCACCATTTTCCATTATACATTTTTTACCAGAGATTTTCCTTAAAATAGTGAGTTAAATAGTCACCTGAAAAAAATGGCCTAGAGATTAGTTAGCGCAGCACATTTTTTTAGGGCTTTGAAGTGCAAAGTTGTTCACAATTTAATTTGCATAATTGATTCAGCGGCCTCAGTACATAAATACATTGGGTGCATAGTAAGATGTTTGTTGGAGTATAACGTATTCTTCGTATCCCTTCTTTAAGATAAGTAAACTATGAGGCCCTTGGTTAGGTGAGGCAGAATGATATGCTGTTTGGAAGGAAATTAAGGGCCTCCGTTAGGGAGACTTCACTGACAACACTGAACTTTTCTCAGTGGCCTATTTATTCAAGGAAAGGATCATTTTTTTATAGAAGGAGACAGTCTCAGTTGCTTTGATGGTTCCCTTAGATGTCACCATGAGTACAATTATTCATTGGAGACATGGGTGCACGATTGTCCTGAACAAGGATCAGTGTTTCTTCATGGATGGTACCTGACCTGCTGAGTCATTCTGTATTGTTGAATTCTTCACTCCTGGTTGAGGCAAACTGTTTTAGACCCACTACTTACATTATGGGAACAGCCCTTTTGGCCCACAATGTCCTCTTAGTGGTTTTCAATTTTTTTTTCCACTCACATAATCCCTATGCCATAAGTGGTCTGTGATTCATAATGGATTACTTAAGGAGGTATGAGAGCGGGAAGGGAAAGTTGAAAACCACTGCTTTGGAGCCAATTGTTACTGAAATATTTTGGTTGAGAACAATTGTCATTGGCCTATTCCCTTTGGAGTTATGAAACCATGCACATAATGAGTCAATTAGGTATGATTAAAACAGTGGTTTCAATTTTTTTCTTTCCACTTTCATACCACTTTAAGTAATCCCTTATGAATCACAGAGCATCTATGGCATAGGGATTGCTTAAGGTCATATGTGAGTGGAAAAAAAAAATTGAAAACCACTGGTCTACATTAACCACAATGCCAACATAAACTAATCCCATCTGCTTACATATATTTCATATTCCTTTACTCCCTGCCTATTCATGTGTATGTCTGGATCCCTCTTAAATGTCTCTATTGTAGTTGATTCCATCACCTCTGCTGGCAGCATGTTCCTTGCAAATCTCCATTCAATGTTTCCTCTCTCACATTAAAGCTATAATCTCCAGAATTTCATATTTGCACTCTGGGGAAAAAAAACCCAAGCTATCTACTATGTCTATGCCACTCATAATTTTATTTAAAAATCTATCAGGTCACTCCTCAGCTTCAGTTGCTCCAGTGAAAATAATCCATGTTTGTCCAACCTCTCCTTATACTACAGAATAGGCAACATTCTGGGCAACGTATTTTACAATTACTCCAATGCTTCCATATCCCTTCATTTGTGTGATCTCAATACTCCAAATGTAACCTAACCAAAGTTTCATATAGCTACAACATGACTTGGAATTGACAACAACATTGCTCTCACTGATGGAGCCAAGCATCCCATATATCTTTGTAACCCCCCCCCCCCACCCTTAACCACTTGTGTGGCCACTTTTAAAGAACAATGGACTTGCACTCCAAAATCCCTTTGTCCATTAATGCTCTGAAGGATCCTGCTATTTACTGTTGTTACGAGCCCAGAGGACACCAAAACCCAGCAGCAATAGATATTCACCAAGACAAATGGTTACTCAAACAAAAGTTGCTTTTCATTATTTTTGAACATGAAAACAGGATCAAACTCTAACTTACCACTATTAACTTACTTAACCTAACTTTAACCTCCCTCCTAATTCTAATGTGTGAGTATGTTTAGAAAATTTCTTTAATTCACAGTCCATTCTCACTTCCCATTCCTCCAAGTCCACTGGTTGCAGGCAATTCTTATACTCTGCACAGAATTTAACATTTATGAAGTTTACCAGGCTTTGGTGCTTGAAAGGTTCTTGTCATTTTCAGAGAGAGATTTGTTGTTCGCTGTACACAAACTGATCCCTTCTAATCAGCCACATCAGTGTCTTGCCGAAGAAACTTGTTCCATCAGGGTTTTCCAGATGATAACCTCTTTCTTCCAGGTCACCACAGAGTTCATTTTTGTTTCCCTTATTTCAAATGAAACATTATGCAGCCAGTTCTCTCCTCTTGTATGGACCACAAGGGCTTTGACCAGGCTGAACTAAGCACTCACCACCCATCTTCAAAAATGGGGTGTATCCACAAGCTTGCCAGCTTGTCCTGTTCCAGTCCCAGCTGAATTCTCTCTCTCTCTCTCTTTCTCTCTCTCTCTCTCTCTCTCTCACACACACACACACACACACACACACACACACACACACATTGCTTGCAAAACCACATGACCCTCTTAGAACAGCATCCTCCACTCAGACAGACTGCACCTCCAAATTTAATCCTCTGAGTTCTTTCATCTGTTGCTTTTCAAAACAACAGTCCATTAGTGAAGTCCCTTGGGCACTCTTCAAAGCTTGTTCAAAGGCATTCAAAGCCAGCTTGTCTGGCTTTAGCAGAGCTCCTGTATTTTAAATGAGATCGGTTTTGAAATGTTTGTATGTGACCTACACTAAAAAAACCTACCATACTTTATCTCCCAAAATCATATCTATATACAATATAAAACACAACATATTCTGTCACACTGTATACTTTTCCCTTGCATTTGACTTTCCAAGATGCATCACTTCACACTTATCTTGATTAAATTGATTAAACTCCATCTGCGATTCACTGCTCAAATTTTCCATCTAGTCTCTACCCTGCTGTGTAATTTGATAATCTGCCTTTCAGCCCACAAATCCATTGAGAATATTCCATAGAACCATTGAATACTACAGCACAGAAACAGGCCCATTTGGCCTTCTAGTCTCTGCCAAAAAAAAATTTTTGTCTAGTCCCACTGACTTGCACCAGTCCATAGCCCTCCATATATCTCCCATCTATGCACCTGTCCAAATTCTTCTTAAATGTTAAAATGAGCCCACATTCACCACTTCATCTGGCCTGACAGTTCTTGAGGTTTCTCTTGCATTTTTTTATATGCCTCAATTACCTCATTTGCTCCATGTTGCCTATACCTATTACACACTTCTCTCTTCTTCCAAACCAGTTCCCCAATATACCTCTAAAACCAAGGTTCCCTGTGCCTTTCTGATCCTGACAGGAAAATACAAATGCTCCTCCAAATGCTCATAAGTCCTAGGCTAAGAATCACTTTCAATCAAAAAATATATATATTGTCTCATGTTGATTCTTTCATTGGAATGTTATTGCAGAATTTCCATTTAAAAATATTTTTATCCAAAAAAAAAACCATTTCCTGCAAATGCCATTGCAATAAAAGATCATTGAGTCAGGCCTCATTTCCTTTTACATCTCAAAATGCTTGCACTGAAGAGGGAGAACGGTTCAGTATAGATTACATTAGTTAAGAAAATATGTGGGGAACAATAATTCACAGCCAAAAAATTGTCTACGTACATATTATTTGTTCAAGTCAGACAGTCAACACGTCAATACCAGTTCAACACATTTGAGCAACTCTAACACTGCTGCTGTTCATCTGCAGGTAAGCTACAACTGACACATAGCAAAACATGGATTGAAGCTTGTAAGGAGGAAGAGCTTTTAAATGGGGGGAGGGGGTGTTCAAAAGAACAGAAGGGTAAAAATATGAAAAAATATTGAATGTAATGTATACAAACAAAATGAAAAAAATCAAAGGATACAAATTTATATTAGATCAGCTGTTAAGAAATATATGTTGGAATCATTCTAATTACAAGGCAATCCTTTTGGTGCTCTTAGTCGAATGGTTATTTAGCTATTTTAATTTTTTTTCTTTGTGATGGATGCAGATTTGTATCCTTGAGGAAATATTAAACACATGGAGTACATTTTCATACAATTTATAATTCATTAATCATCCTGGTTCTAGCAAGGAGGAACTTGCATTAATTCATGTCTCAGCAGAACTTTGCAACTGTGGTGGCTCACCACAAGACAGGCTTGTAAGACACGCGGCCAAAATGGTGCTATCGGGGGTTTCCCTTCCTTCCAGCTCGGGACTCGGAAACCCACTCTTGGGGACCACGTGACGCCCGGATGACATCAGTGCCCTCCAGCGCGGTTCTCAGCCAGGTCCGGGCTAGGAGTATAAGTGGAGCCCAGCAGCCTGCAATAAACTAGTCTGCTCACTGAGCTCAACCCGTCTGGTTGCGTGTGTTATTGCAGGAGCAGTGTAGCAGCCTCCCAAAACACTTCACAGCGAATAGGTTCTTTGATTTGCAGTCACTCTTATTTCGCCAGATCAATGTTCCACACCTTGTAAGTGATAAATGATCTCCTTACAGTAAGATGAACCAAAATACTACTTTATTCCACAATGAGATAAATGACTAAATCACAGGCTGTTTGAAAAGGCATGGACATTATGTTTGCTCACCTTCCTTTCTAAAAATGTTGGCAGCTCAGAATAGAGGAACTGAAGAACTTGCCAATTTAGGCAGGGTAGTTTGTACGATGCACAGATTGGTATCCATGAAATACACAGATATTTGCCTGTAAATACGAGCCTTGACTAGAAGAAGTGGGTACTGCTAATGTGCTGTTAATTCACATTGACATTGAACCACTCAGACAATAGTCTTAAAAGGTACTCATTAAGGATATTTTTAAGTTTTATTATTCTGAGGCAGTAAAATTGCTCCAATCGTTTCTGTTAATAGCTAATACTTCAGAAATTCAGAAGGCTTTTTTGTTGACATTTCCAAGGCCTGACAGCTCTAACCCGGATAACATGGAGATATCATTCACCTCCAAACATTTTTCCAAGCCTCATATCATTTGACTTGGATCTATGTAAATGTTTCTGCGCATTTTATGCAAAAACTGCAATTAGGTCCAATTACTACACACATTTTTTTTAACCAGAAAGGATAATGGGGTGCTCTTCAAAGGATGTTAATGATAATATAGAGATATGAGTCACAAGGAGTGAAACATACTTGGCCAGAAAATCAATTATCATAACGAGTTTGATAAAGGTTAGTTACTGGGTAAAACAAAATTGGAAATTCAAGCAAAAGGTATGGAGAAACAGCATTTTGATTTTGAAAAATCTGTGGATTTGCATCAACCTCTACATTTCTTTACACCATCCATGGATGCATTTCTGTATAAATTTTTTGACTTAAAAAAAAATCAACTGTTACCCTTTATTGCTTTTTTTAAGAAATGAGCAGGGTTTGGCATTTTCTAACATTGCCATATGTTCTCGTTGTAATTATTAATCAGTAGACAAATAGATCGGCTTGAAATTATGTTTCAAATGCTTTTTTTTTGTTGTGTTACGGGGTATTAGAATGGTTATGGATAAATATGTCTTTAAAAGAGATAGATTGTGGGCATATTTTAAAAAAACTGTTATTTAGGAGGGAATTGTGTGTTTATTGCTGTCACATGTAATTTTTGACTACCAAATTAGAACCACAGTGTGAGCAGGGCGATTACATTCAATGAAATTGCTGTGTGTTGTTGATTATTGCACTTGCTTATATAACAATGACTGCACTTCTAAAGTAATTAATTAACCTCCTGGTCACTTGAGTGGTTCTGTTTTATTACTGAAGAATGAACCCATTTGTTGCCATCAATCATAGGATCCATTTAGTATGTATGATTTGTGTTGCAGATGATTTTACAGATTCAGTGTTAAGATCATTGTTTTTGTCACTGCTTTGTGAAGCCTCACTTCATTTAATGTTTCAGTGAACTCTTCAGTTTATATTTCCTGTAGGTCCTTACATTTTTTTCCTGGAATTTCATTGGAAATTGTTAAAAGTAATGACTAAAGCCTGAATTCATCAAATTTTCCTTCATTGTGCTTCTCCACACATTGAAGGTTTTGATTTTACATTGCACAAATAGCAGATGCAAGAGACTATCTCCATTTTATTCAATAAACAGCTGCTGCTTTCACTCCTTCTGCTGCTGCACCAGTGAGAAAGGATTACACAATACTGCACCCTGAACTTCACGAATGAATGAGTGCTCCCAGCAGTGATGTGATAATTAGAGAAAACCATTACAAATTCAGGCTTGCATGTCTCACATTGATTTATTCACCCATGACAAAGCTACATAGCTCTCAAAATAAGATGTGAAGAATGAATTGTACTTTAATGTATTACTCTGGGTAGCATTTGAGTGTTTGTGAAATACATTGAATATGTCTGTAAAAGTAGCATAGATTGGTTAATTCCAATCCAATACACTTGACAATGTGATATATTTGTTATTTATGAAAGGAAACTGAAAAGTTGTTTACATTTAGGGAATCAAGATCATTTACATTAAAGTATTTATCAGTTTCCAAAGGTTTTTGAGGTGGAATCTTCTAATCACAAAATCACTGAGACAGATGCAGATTGAATTTAAAATCTGAAATGCCATATTAAGATAATGTTTCATTTAATTTAATTGCTCAATGGTTTCTAATCAATATGATTCCTCTGTTTGGCATTATTCCTAAAGCTATCTCTTCTGCTGCACTCAGCAGACTATACTTGCCAATGAACATGTTTCCAAACTTTGCCTCCATTTACTTCATTTTCAGTGACGTGATTGTCAGTCCTCCATTGGATTAGGATTTGATCAATATATCAAGAAATTGCTTCTCTTTAATTACTTTCACTCACTCTTATTTGTTGAGGCCTAAATCCTGAGTGATGATTTTCTTGAGGGCAACTATTGCGTTTTTACCGCATTGTGATAGAATGCAGTCTCAATGCATTGAGAAAATGAGTAGATAATATGTTCTGATTGGATTCATTAAAAATACATATATTGGCTAAGACACAACTGGAATGGATGGATAAAAGTATATACTAGTTGAGCCACATGGCCTGTATCTCTACTGTTAATTCTTCTTATGAAGTGAACTTGTGATTTTGTGATCCATTGTGGAAAAGTATATCATGTATTTTTAATGTCAATAAAAGGCACCTTGAATCTTAAACTTGAAATTATTTGGGGAGGTCTGAATCGGTTAATTCCTGTGAGAGTTATAAATGAAATCAAATTATGAGAATACCAATTCTATTAAAACTGTAAGTATAAAATTTTATAATAGACTTAAAAAGTTTCCTTGTTTCAAAAGGAATAATTTTAAATATTTTCTGTATTTTAAGTAACTTGTTCAGTTGGTGTGTATTTCAGCAAGAAATGGAACTATTCCTTTTCACTTGCCTGAAGGCTCAAGCCCCCCAAAAATCATGGTTGAGAAATACTGGTGCATCTTCATGTAAGTGATGGATGTCAGAGCACTGGTATTCCATTCAAGTGTCTCGTGTTTCCCAAGACAGAGGCCAAAACCTGGGAAGCATAAGAATGGAGAAAGAGTTGGGCTCTGAGTTCTGATTGAGGCCTGAGATCAGGTTGGAATTCAAGATGTTAACAAGTAAGACTAGAACTGTGGAGATAGGTTAGAAATTTAGAGATTTCATCGTAAGTCACAACAATTTGTGCACGTTATCAGTGGATTGTGTCAATTAGATTGTTGGGGTGAAAGGATGAATGGTAAGTCTCACAATATTCCCATATGAAAAAAAAAATTACCTGGTTTTTCTGGGGGCCGGACAATAATCACTCCCAAGACAATTTGGTCAAATTATCCCAGCAGTTCTTCAAGAGGTGTGTGATGAATGAAGTAATTTGATCTTATGCTGAAATTGTAGCAAGTGTGAGTTTCTAGAGTGACTTGAAATGAACATTTTCAATTACACAGTGTCAAAATAAATAGTTATGTATCTTAATCTCTATACAAACACATTGGAGCACTGAACTCTAATTTAAGATCTCAGTGAAATGGCAGATGGAGTTTCATAAGTCTATTGCTCCCAGAAAGTGACCAAGGATGGCCAAGAAGGATTGTGACATGTTTGCCTTGATTGGCCGAGAAATTGAGTGTAAGAGTAAGGAAATCATGTTGCAGGTATATAAAACTTTGGCTAGGTTGCACTTGGAATATTGTGTGCAATTTTGGTCACCTCATTTCAGGAAGAATGTGCAGGCTTTGGACAGGATACACAAAAGATTTACCAGGATGCTGCTTGGATTAAAGGGTATGAGTCATGGGTACAGATTGGACAAATGGGTTGTTTTCTTTGGAGCATTGGAGACTGAGGGAAACCTGACAGAAGTTTATAAAATTATAAGAAACATAGTTAGGGTAAATAGTCAGACTCTTTTTTTCCACAGAGTAAAAGTGTCACATACTAGAGGCCATTTGTTTAAAGGAGATGTGCACAGCAAGATTATTTTTTTTAACACAAAGACCAATAGGTGCTTGGAACAGTGTGGCATGATCAATGACCACTTGCAGACATGAAGCAAATAGTCAATGACTTTATTGATCAGAATTCCCAGACATGCTGCTAACTCACTCCAAGATAGGTATGAGGGAGAAGACTAGAGCTCTCAGTCTTTTTCAGGAGATCTTATGGGGAGGGGCTACAGGTACAGAAGGAGGGCCAGCCTGCCCAGCCCAGTGAGGACATGCCTGGACATGGCCCCAGTACTGTGTTCCACCACATTCACCCTTCCATTTTTTGAATGAAGTCTGGCGGGGTGATGCAGGGCAATGTCCATTGGCACGGGTCTTGTAGTCCATACAGTTCAAAGGTTCAGCTGCTCTGGTGGTTTATTTGGCATTGAGATCTCCAAAGTACTGCTGGCTGTATCGTTGGTTTCAACAGAACACTGGCTTGTTCGCTCGGCTGGGTGTTTGAGGGCTGAACAGTGTTGGGGGTGGGGAATTTGTTTGTAACAGTGGGAGGAACACTTCAATGGTGGAGGGATCACTCGGGGGATCACTACTTTGCCTGTCAGGGTGATCCTTGGGGCTGACTGGTCACTGCCTGGAGGCATCAGGTGCACCTCCCATGCCAAGGCCCCTTCTCGCACCAGGTCCCAGATGGACACTGTATCAATCTGTCCATCCGGGTACCTTACCAGGGCATTCTGGGGGTTCACATGCAGGAGGTGCATTTCCCCGACCAGTAGATACACCTTGTACATTCTAATTTGCTTCAGCCAGACCAGCACCATGATTCCTGACACCGACCTTCTAGGGAAGGAGAACAATTTTTCATGTGGCATTATGTAGTTGCAGTACAAAGTAGGGACCTGGTGGCATGGAGTGCTTCTGGAAGACCCTCTTGCCATTAAGATATGGGCATCCCTTTCGACTTGAGGACCAAAAGGACTGCCATCCAGATTGTACCATTCTACCTTTCCACTTGCATGTTCCCACAGGGGGTTGAATCTGGTGGTACTGCTTGTAGCTATGCCCCTAGAAAGGAAGTATTACCACAACTCCTCACTCATGAAAAAAATCCTCAGCTGCTATGAATATAACTGGGGTATCCGAACAGAGCGAATACTGTGCGGAGTGCTTTAATGACCGTGGATGTGGTCATGTCGGGGCAGGGGATGGCAAATCGGAAACATGGGTTCTTGTTCACGATGTTCAGGAAGTAGATGTTCTGATTCATGGATGGAAGAGGCCCCTTGAAGTCCATACTTAGATGTTCAAAGGGACGAGTGGCCTTGATGAGTTGAGCTCTTTCTGGACTGTAAAATTGTGTTTGCATTCCACACAGATTGGGCAATTGTGAGTCAGCTCCCTGACTTCCTCCACTGAGTTGGGAAGGTTATAGCCCCTCACAAATGGTAGAGCCTTGAGATCCCCGGGGTGGCAGATGGTATCATGGAGGACATGAAGGTGATATACTTGCACCCTGGTGCAGGTTCCACTGGACAGGGCATCGGGTGGCTCATTGAACTTGCCCAGCTACCTTATGATATTGTCATTTTTTATTTTATCCTGCTGTTTATTGTTAAACATAAAAGCAACGGCACCCTGGTCTGTCAGCAAGGTGAATGGTCTGCCGGCCAAGTAGTGCCTCCAGTGGCGCACAGCCTCCACTATAGCATGTGCCTCCTTCTCGATGTTGGAGTGTCTGCGTTCGGGGCTTTAGAGGATGCAGGAAAAAAATGTCACTGGCCTGCCTGCTTGGTTCAGTGTGGCGGTCAGAGCAAAGTCAGAGCCATCACTTTCCACTTGGAACAGGATAGATTCATCACTGGCATGCATCCCCGTCTTGGCAATCTCATCCCTGATGCCCTCAAAAGCCTTATGAGCCTCTGTCAACAGGGGAAAAATAGTGGTTTTCACTAGGGGTTGGGCCTTGTCTGCATAGTTGAGGATCCATTGGGTATAATACGAGAAGAGCCCCAGGCAACTTTTTAAAGCCTTGGGGTTCTGTGGCAGAGGTAATTCCAGAAGGGGCCGCTTGCACTGCAGGTTGTGGGCGATGATGCTATGCTCCACTATGCACCCCAGGATTACCAGCAGCTTGGCGCTAAGCACGCACTTTTTCTTATTATGTGTGAGGACATGCCCAGTGAGGACATGCCCAGACATGCCTGCAGTACCATGTTCCCAAACAGGTTGCCAGGAGTAGTGATGAAAGTAGATATGGTAGCATTTAAGAGGTTTCTAAATATTCAGGGGTATGGGAATTTGGATCAGGTGCAACCGGAAGAGTTTTGTTTAATTTTTCATCATGTTTGACACAAATATTGTGGGCTGAAGGGCCTGTTCCTGTACTATATGGTTCCACATGTCATTTGCTAACTCACCCTGAACCTTTTCTGTTTTCTATTTGAAAACTGCAAGGCCTTCATTCTTCTTCTGGCTTATTTTCTGTGTTTATTGAAGATTTCCACTATTTTCAATCTCACTAGATGTTTGGTATATCGAATGATTTCATGAGGGAAGTACTGGCACGACTCAAACATTCAACCATATTGCTAGCAATGCAGGCAGTGAAACAATTTTCCTTTCCCACTGTGACTAGAACTGTCTGTTCAACTACAGTTCACACTTATAATTAGAAAATCCTGAGAAATGTAGAGGTAATGTCTGAGAGAAGGTAGCCAACTGAGAAAAGAAATCTCACATGTCTAGACAGATTTATTATTATCTGTGAAATACTTTCTTTGGCCCCCCTAGCTGCCTATAACCCATCACTAGCAGAATGACTTTCAGCCTTGTTCTGAGGGAGCCTTCCTAATTTAACACAGATGAATGTGTAGAGATAATACTTATTAGACATATCCTTACCATAGTTACTCTGGGACTTAAGTAACACACATAGGGTATCAGAAAATAATATATTGTTCTGATAAACAGCATTGTGCTCATTCATTGTACTACATTGGTGCAAGAACTAAATTAGGGATTAAGTTCAGACAGTCTCAAATTTATGTTTTTTTTTAAATCTTAGGAACAGAGCTGTTTCTTAGTTTGACCAAAACAAAATGCTGCAGAGGCTAAATTGCCAACAAAAGATGATGAAACTACTTAAAGGTGCTGGAGAAACTCAGCAGGTCACCCAGCATCCAAAAGAAGTAAAAGCAGACAATATTTTAGGCCTGGACCCTTCATCAGAAATCAGGAAAAACAGGTACCCACATAAATAAAAAGATGGGAGGAGGGGGAGGAGTAGATAAGTGAAAGGAGGACATAGGAAGGGGAAGCGCATAGGCTGACAGGTAAGAGATAAAAGGTGGATACAGGTGGGACGGTGGAAGAAAAAGATGAGAAATGACATGGGGACAGGGTGAAGGAGGATCTCTCTGAGAGGAAGAAGGGAAGGGGGTGGGGAGCTGGAAGTAAGGAGACAGAGATCGACGGAGGTGGTTCACAGAAATTGGAGATTATTTTAATGCCATCTGGTCAGAGACAGCCCTCCTTAGCCCTATTTTGTGCATACTAACTATTAGTTGGCCAGAGAGGATGAAGACATTTTGCATTCGGTCCCTCAGCTTTAGCCCAGCCATTGTCAACTCACTGAGCACAGATCCATTTATTTGAAGGTTATAATGACCTTCATTAAAAACAATGAAATGATTCATTTTACAACACTTGTGAATATTAATTATTTTAAATAATTTACATGTTGTATGTGATTTTAAATTAATTTGTAACATCTAATTTTAAATGTTTTACTAATATTTCATGTAATAAATATTTAAATATTTTCAGCTGTTTCATATAATTTCTGATCATTATTGTCATTTAAATTAAATGTTAAATTTTTTAATTGAGGCAGACAGCATGGTAACAGGCCCATTTGTCCCACAAGTCCGTGATGCCCAATTACACTCTATTGACCTCCAATCCCTGGTACATTTTTTTTGAATGGTGGGAGGAAACCAGAGCACGTGGAGGAAACCCACATGGACATGAGAAGAACGTACAAACTCCTAACAGACAGCGGGGGATTTTAACCCTGGTCGTGGTCACTGGCACTGTAACAGTGTTGTGCTAAGTACTACACTAATTGTGGCACCCCAAAGGAGCAGCAGCCAAAGACCAATGAGGTAGGGTTTCAGTGACTCCTCATGAACCACTTCACCTTGTGGTGCAGCTGCTGGAGTGTGCAAGCCACAAGTAACTGGCATATGGTGAGTAATGAATGCAAGGAGCAGACGAGGTCAGGCCCCTGTTTCTCCCTCCAATAATGTTGCCTTGGAGGTCAAAAATGTGGGGAATGTATACAGTTAATGGTAGGGCTCTTGAAAGCATTATGTACAGAGGGATCTGGGATGGGGAGTGGGGGGTGGTGCAGATCCATAGCTTCTCGAAAGTGACCATCTTCGAATGGGGCATTGAGTATAAACTAAAGTTGTGTGGCAGCTTTAAAAAACTGATTAGACTGCACTTGGAATATTGTGTGCGATTCTGGTCCAACCATTTCAGAAAGAACATTGTGGGGGTGGAGAGTGGGGGAGGGTCTTTGGAAAGGATACAGAAGAGATTTACGAGGATATTGTCTGGATTACAAGGTATTGTGAGAAGTTGAATAAACTAGAGTTGTTTTCCCTGTATTATCAGAGGCTGAAGGGAGACCTGATAGAATTGAGAAGCATTGCCAAGGTAATCAGTCAGAATCTTTCTCCTAAGGTGAAAATTTTTTAAAAACTAGAAGACGTGGTTCAGGTTGAGATGGTTAAAGTTTAAAGAATATGTGTAGAGATTGGTAGGTGCCAGGAAACGGCTGCCAGAAGTAATGATGGATGTAGATACAACAGTAGCTGATGTGTATAATGTTCAAGCAACAGTGTTTTTTAAATTACGTTGGGGCATCATGTTTAGTGCAGACATGTGAGCTGAAGGGTTTATTCCTGTGGTGTATAATTGGCAACAACCTTGCTTTAAAATCATATTTTTAACTACAAATGCCATGATGAATAAGGCAAGAATATGAAAAATTGAAGGCAACATCACATGATATGACCAGGACGTGGAAATCCAATTCTCCCCAGAATTAGTAAATAAAATGCTAAATAAGTAAAAACTGCTTCAGAATCCTTTTATAATATTTTAACTATGTCACCTAAAAGAGCGAAGACCATTACTGGCCCGTCACGAACACAGACAGTTCAATGACAAGATAAAGGAGCAAGGCCTACCATTTTCATGGATCCAGGATGTGAGGTGAGAGCTCATCTTAATGCGAGTCGTGACCCTACGGGGGCCGTCCAATGCTTTTCAATGACATTACAGCCACCTCTCTGGGGTGATGGCGTTGAGGAAGAAGAAGTCAAAATGTGAACCAAAACAGAACATCAGAAATTAAAAAGAGACTGGGTGGGATATGTTACAGCTTCTTCATTCAATTCAAAGGCAAGGGGAGTAGCAATTCTGACAAAGAAGACTCTTCCAGTTATGATACAAAATGTAGTGATTGATCCTGTTGGAAGTTATGTTATCGTACATTCTCAATATTTTTCCAGAATTCTGGACTCTTGAATGTAGATGCATTAACTGTGGATGAAGAAATATTTATAGAAGAAACATTTCTTAATTTGGCAGGAGCACATAAGAATATTTTAATAGATGGGAGATTTTAATTTTTGTCTAGATCTAGCTTTAGATAAGTCATCTAGAACCATAACCAGAGCAAAGGCTGCAAAAGCCACCTTAATATTAATGAATTATTTGAATTTAATAGATCTTCTTCTTTGGCTTGGCTTCGTGGACGAAGATTTAAGGAGGGGGTAAAAGTCCACGTCAGCTGCAGGCTCGTTTGTGGCTGACAAGTCCGATGCGGGACAGGCAGACACGGTTGCAGCGGCTGCAGGGGAAAATTGGTTGGTTGGGGTTGGGTGTTGGGTTTTTCCTCCTTTGCCTTTTGTCAGTGAGGTGGGCTCTGCGGTCTTCTTCAAAGGAGGTTGCTGCCCGCCAAACTGTGAGGCGCCAAGATGCACGGTTTGAGGCGATATCAGCCCACTGGCGGTGGTCAATGTGGCAGGCACCAAGAGATTTCTTTAGGCAGTCCTTGTACCTTTTCTTTGGTGCACCTCTGTCACGGTGGCCAGTGGAGAGCTCACCATATAACACGATCTTGGGAAGGCGATGGTCCTCCATTCTGGAGACGTGACCCACCCAGCGCAGCTGGATCTTCAGCAGCGTGGACTCGATGCTGTCGACCTCTGCCATCTCGAGTACTTTGACGTTAGGGATGAAAGCGCTCCAATGGATGTTGAGGATGGAGCGGAGACAACGCTGGTGGAAGCGTTCTAGGAGCCGTAGGTGATGCCGGTAGAGGACCCATGATTCGGAGCCGAACAGGAGTGTGGGTATGACAACGGCTCTGTATACGCTTTGTGAGGTTTTTCAGTTGGTTGTTTTTCCAGACTCTTTTGTGTAGTCTTCCAAAGGCGCTATTTGCCTTGGCGAGTCTGTTGTCTATCTCATTGTCGATCCTTGCATCTGATGAAATGGTGCAGCCGAGATAGGTAAACTGGTTGACCGTTTTGAGTTTTGTGTGCCCGATGGAGATGTAGGGGGGGCTGGTAGTCATGGTGGGGAGCTGGCTGATGGAGGACCTCAGTTTTCTTCAGGCTGACTTCCAGGCCCAACATTTTGGCAGTTTCCACAAAGCAGGACGTCAAGCGCTGAAGAGCTGGCTCTGAATGGGCAACTAAAGTGGCATCGTCTGCAAAGAGTAGTTCACGGACAAGTTTCTCTTGTGTCTTGGTGTGAGCTTGCAGGCGCCTCAGATTGAAGAGACTGCAATCCGTGCGGTACCGGATGTAAACAGCGTCTTCATTGTTGGGGTCTTTCATGGCTTGGTTCAGCATCATGCTGAAGAAGATTGAAAAGAGGGTTGGTACGAGAACACAGCCTTGCTTCACGCCATTGTTAATGGAGAAGGGTTCAGAGAGCTCATTGCTGTATCTGACCCGACCTTGTTGGTTTTCGTGCAGTTGGATAATCATGTTGAGGAACTTTGGGGGACATCCGATGCTCTCTAGTATTTGCCAAAGCCCTTTCCTGCTCACGGTGTCGAAGGCTTTGGTGAGGTCAACAAAGGTGATGTAGAGTCCTTTGTTTTGTTCTCTGCACTTTTCTTGGAGCTATATATGCCTGCCACATTGACCACCGCCAGTGGGCTGATAACGCCTCAAACCGTGCATCTTGGCGCCTCACAGTTTGGCGGGCAGCAACCTCCTTTGAAGAAGACCGCAGAGCCCACCTCACTGACAAAAGGCAAAGGAGGAAAAACCCAACACCCAACCCCAACCAACAAATTTTCCCCTGCAACCGCTGCAATCGTGTCTGCTTGTCCCGCATCGGACTTGTCAGCCACAAACGAGCCTGCAGCTGACGTGGACTTTTACCCCCTCCATAAATCTTCGTCCGCGAAGCCAAGCCAAAGATAGATATATGGAGAAGAATTCACCCAAGAGTGAGAGATTACCCTTTCTATTCAAATAGACATGACTCTTATTCAAGGATAGATCAGCACATCTTCAAGCTAGAGGCAATCAAGTTGACTATAAAGCAAGAATTTTGTCTGATCATTCACTTTTAAGACAATTACAATGGGCAGATTTTGACATTGTTTCCATTAACTAGACCTTTATCACTTGCTTTATTTATTTTAGCAATTGAACCTTTTGCAGAATTGATTCAGTCTGATCCAGATATTAATGGGTTTAAAGTTAATCAAGAAGAATATAAAATTAATTTATTTGCTGATGATGTTTTGATCTATTTGACAGAACCAGTAGGTTCACTATGCAAAAAATATAAGATTAGAGGAGTATGGCAAGGTATTGGTTTACAAAGTAAATTGGGATAATAGTGAAATTATACCCCTTACTATAGGGGATTAAACTCAGAGTCAACAAGATGCACAGTTTAAATGGATGCTGAATGGAAGAAAATATTTAGGTATACGGGTAGATAATAAGTTAGAAAATGTATATAAATTGAATTATGTACCTATACTTAAGAAAATTGGTGAGGATTTTAATAAGTGGAAGATATTTCCAATATCATTATTGGGTAGGGTTAATTGTGTTAAAATAAACATATTTCCTAGAATACAATATTTATTTCAAACACTACTAATAATGATACCACAGAAGCTTTTTAAAGAATTAAATAAATACATCAGACATTTTCTTTAGAAGGGTAAGATTTTGACAGTTGTTTTATACAAATTTATATGGAAATTTGAGTTAGGAGGTTTAGGATTACCAAATTTAAAAAATTATAATAAGGCAACTCAATTGAGATTTTTGACATTTTTTTTGATAAGTAAATCAGGATGAATTAAAATAGAAATTGATAAAATAGGAAATCAAAAGACTTTATATATAAATGGGAATCAAAATTATTATCTGGGGAGAGGGAAGCACCCTTGTTGAAACATTTGATTAATAATTAATTGTGTTAAAATAAACATATTTCCTAGAATACAATATTTATTTCAAACACTACTAATAATGATACCACAGAAGCTTTTTAAAGAATTAAATAAATACATCAGACATTTTCTTTAGAAGGGTAAGATTTTGACAGTTGTTTTATACAAATTTATATGGAAATTTGAGTTAGGAGGTTTAGGATAAAATAGAAATTGATAAAATAGGAAATCAAAAGACTTTATATATAAATGGGAATCAAAATTATTATCTGGGGAGAGGGAAGCACCCTTGTTGAAACATTTGATTAATAATTAGAATAAGGTAAACATCGAAATTGGAATGAGGAGGGCTGTCCTTCCTAAAATGCCTTTGATACAAAATCAACTTATTCCATTCTCAATGGATAATCAATTTTTAAATATTTGGTCTCGGAAAGGAATTAGTTATATAGAAGATTGTTATGAAGGAATGTGATGGTTTATGTTGTATATATTTATGTTTTAAAGGAGATAAATTGTGTCAGTTTTTTTTAGTGTAGATCACAAACAAATTCAAACACTTCAAAACAGATCTCATTTTAAAATGCCAGAGCTCTTCTCAAGCCAGTCAGTCCAGGCTCCGAGTGCCTTTGCAAAAACTTTGAAGAATGCATATAAGGACTTCACAAGTAGGTGTTAATTGGACCTGCTGTGGAGTAATGGATTATTACTTTGGAAAACAACAGATGAATGGATTTGAAGATTATGTCTGGTGCTGCAGTCTGTCTGAGTGCAGTTTTCTGTTCTATAAGGGTCATTTGGTTTTTTTCTGAGTGAGAAAGAGAGGGGGGGGGAGAGAAAGAGTGAGAATTCAGTTTTCCAGTTCAGCAGCAGCAACTGGGACTGGAACAAGACAAGCTGGCAAGCTTGTGGAAAAACCCCATTTTGAAGATGGGTTGTGAGTGCCTCATTCAGCCTGGTCAAAGCCCTTGTGGTCCATACAAAAGGAGATGTATAATGTTTCACTTGAAATAAGGGAAACAAAAAGGAACTCTGTGGTGATCTGAAAGAAAGAGGTTATCAAGTGGAAAACCTTAATGGGGCAAGTTTCTTCAGCAAGATACCTAAGTGCCTGATCGGAAGGAATCAGTTTGTGTCCAATGAGCTAAAAAAAAATCTCTCTGAAAACTGACAAGAACCTTCCTGGGTGGTAACCATTTACCTTTTAAGCACCAAAGCCTGGTGAAATTAATAAATGTTAAATTCTGTGCACAGTATAAGAATTGCTTGATATCAGTGAACTTGGAAGAGTTTGAAGTGAGATTGGACTGTGAATCAAATAACTTTTCTGAACTTACACAATCCATTACGTGTGCTTAGAATTAGAAGGGAGTTAAGTTAAAGTTTGATCCTGTTTTCATGTTTAAAGATAATTAAAAGTAACTTTTGAATAACCATTTGTCTCTCCGAATTAAAGGTTATGGAGAGAAGGTGGGGACGGGGTACTGAACTTTAAGATCAGCCATGATCTCGTTGAATGGTGGAGCAGGCTCAAAGGGTCGAATTACCTACTCCTGCTCCTATCTTCTATGTTTCTATGTTTTTGATGAATTTCTATTGCTGCTAGGTTTTGGGGTCCTCTGGGCCATAACTGCAAGAAATTCAATGTAATTTGAACAATTAAAAAATAAATATGGGATACAATATAATATCCTTTTTTGTTATTATCTATTAAGGACATATTTAAGAGATAAATTGGATCCAACAATGCTATTACTGAAATGTGGTGATGTAGAAATGTTGATACGAAGTGGATATATCAAGAAATTTATTTCAGCCAAGTATGTGTTATTGCAGAAGGGGACTTTTAAATAGGGAATACATAGTTCTAGACAATGTTTGGAGACAGATCTAAGTATTAATATTGATGTAAGAAATTGGTCAGATTTGTGCTGAGATAGTATGACAAACACTATAAATGTTAGATATATATTAGTTAAATAAAAAATTTACATCATCTATCTATCTATCTATCTATCTATCTCTCTATCTATCTATTTAGAATGGTTTACAGGAGTTAAATTTCCATAAAATCCAATGTTATTTTTGTAGGTAATATTGAAGGGATAAGACCCAAATTGAAATAATCTATATATCAAAAAGAATTTTGAAAGATTGCCTTAGCAGTAGCAAGAAAATGTATAACAGTAACATGGAAATTGGATACCCAGAGATGCATAGCTATGTTCCTTTGGAGAAGATTGCATATAATCTGAGAAATAAATATGATGTATCTTTGAAAATTTGGTGCCGTATTTACAAATCAAGGAAATTAATTTATAGACTTTTTCCTTAAGCTTCGATCCTCGTTAACCTCCTTGGATGTACCAAAAGATATAAATGACTAATGCCATGTGGTGGGAGGGACTCTCCGGCAACCAGGCTTCTATTCTTCCTTTCCTACTTTTCTTTATTTTTCTTAATTCATTTATTTTCCTTTTTCTTTCTTTCTTGGGGTTTGTTTGGGGAGGGAAGGGGTTGAGGGTTGGGGTTTATATCATCATGTAATGGATTTGACAATATTTGATTACTATATTTTATATCTGGCTATGATTACATGGGTGCAAAACATTTAAATAAAATTTAAAAAAAGATAAAATAAGGCTATTCAGCCCAGAGGTCTACCTTTCTTTTTTCCCTTAATTTGAATTTAAAAAAAGTAAGTTGGGATACACTCCACAAAGTCTTGTGATAATTGTTGGGGGCAATTGCAACTTCTCAAGAAAAGGATATTATCCCTGGAACATGACTGCAAACTTAAATCATGATGGATCATGTTGAAACTATATGAACAGTTCTTTGAAATTTCTCTTAATAAATGATTTTAAAGTCTGTTCTGTATTAATTTTTAAATAAGTGATTTTGCAACTGCATACATATATCTATTTGGCAGGTGGCTGTGACCATTATTTTTTTTACAATTATGATAAATCCATTCTCTCAGAAGTGAAGCATAATAATGAGCAAATCAAATCTGGGAAGTCGACTGAGCACGTCCAGTTGACAGTCAACCTCCAGCTCTGATAGACATTCTGTGTCAGGAAATTCAAACTGGGACCTCACCTTAGTCAATACTCTCCCTATATAATGGGAGAATCAGATCTAGGATAAACTTGTTTTCCTTGCCAAGTGCCAGCCTTGGAAATACCTGGTAAATCAATAATTTACCTTCATCCTTTGAGTTCCCCAGAACATTTTCTCCATTGGACTCTGATGGACTGAAGGCCTGACCTCTACAACTAAGGCTCCGACCCGCTGTGCCACTGCTTCCTACTCACATGAATCCAAGTCTCTCACCAATCTGCCACCACACAATCCCAAGCTAAGGTCCAAAGCAATGACCTAACTGAAACCAAGAATCTGATACAAAACCATTCCACCTGGTCTGGCTTTGTGTCGTCCCCCAATACAAGGTCGTGATTCTTGAGTTCAAAATCAAATCCATGGATCCATAGCCTGATGTTTGGTTCAAGGGTGGAATTTTGAATTTAAGGGTCGAATGTAGTTTGAGGCCTGACATCTAAACTCCCCTATCCCCTCTATTAAACCTATCCATCAGTGCTGCCATCTTGATTGAACCATAAAGCACTCCCCTAACCTACTGAAAATATACAACACTGCTGGTATCTCAGTCCAGCAGCCCTCCCACCCCACAACATCTGAAGTCACTTCTATTGTGTCAGTTTCTCCTATATCATCAATGTTGGTTTTTTGATGACCACCTCCACCTTCACCTACTAACCTATCACAGTATTATTTCAACTGCCCAGGACAGGCTGCTGCATCATTTTATTGAACATGTGGCAACTCACTTATTAGGAATCTGACCATGAAATGGTCACCTGATGGCATATTTTCATTTTTAAGATCATGTGAGCCCACTAAATACAGTAAAATCTCCATTATATGGAATTCAAGAAACCAGAAAATAATCAAGAAAAATAAATAGGTAAAAAATACAAAAGTTTAAAATTGGCATTCCCTAGCAGTTAGTTCACAAAATCCATGCAACAAGCAATCTTAATCAATCAGAAAATTAACTTATCCGGCATCTAATAATCTCCATTGGAGCCAATACCTGGAGTTTTATCGTACCTCTATTCTGAGCCACTTTCTTCAATCTGCTTTAATCCCTTTCCCTCTGTATATCAACCGTAATCTTCAGCATAATACACCCCAAAATTTGCCTCCATTTATCTGTCTCACTTTTTCCACTGTGTGCTATTTCCTGGTCCTCAGATTCCAGACTCCCTTGCACTCCTATCTTTTCATATTGTCTCCACTGAGCCGCTCTCCTCTATTATCCCAATCCATTGTATCCTTCCCCACTCCCACCCCCAAGTTCTCACATCATTCATTAATCTTCCTCTCCTCACCAGTGCTTCCACTAAATGGATTTCCCTTGGCCAAGCCTCATTCTGTCTTTCTTTATTCAGGTTCTCAGACTATCATACCTCCACCTCCAAGATTTGCAATTCCTGCCTCCCTTTCAAAACAGCTTGGAATGAGCAAAAAATTCAGGTCCAGTAGATGATGGGGACATCCAGAGAAGGAATAAGAACCCTTTCACTTATTTTCATTGTGTGATGACATTGTTTAATGTGTTTAATGTATCATATAGGTTGAACGTTGAGTGGGTGGGGTGGGGGGGGGGGGTGAAGTAGGGAGGGAAGGGAGGAGGGAAAAAGGGGAGAAAATGACACTGTGTATATTCAAGAGGGAAATGTTTGTGTGTATTTTGGTTAGTATGGTTCATAGTGTGAAAAATAAAAAAAATTTAAAAAACAGAGTAAATGTCACAAAGATTGCCCTTCTGGTTCTTTCTGTGCCATATGCTGGTGAGGTTAGAAATAGGAGGATAATGCAACTTAATATGTGGCTAAAGACATGGTGTAGGAGGGAGAGCTTCAGGTTTCTGGATTATTGAGCTCTCTTCCAGGAAAGGTGGAACCTGTTCCAAAGGGATGATTTGCATCTGAATTGGAGAGGGACTAATATTTTTGTGGGAATGTTTGCTAGTGCTGCTCCGGTGGGTTTAAACTAGATTTGAAGGGAATGGAAACAGAGTGCCAGAGCAGATAGAGGAGTGGAGGAGGGAAGAGACGATGTGAGAATTGCATGCACTGTTAGAGGTCAACAGGTTGTACATGGAGGAAATGTTCTCAGGTGCATCTATTTCAATGCAAGGAGTATTGTAGGAAAGGCAGATGCGTTGACAGCGTGGATTGGTGCGTGGAATTATGACTGTGGCCGTGAGTGAAATGTGGTTGCAGAAGAGAAGGACTGGAACCTCAATTTTCTGGGCTTCCATTGCTTTAAATACAATAGAATGGTGGGGGGGGGGGGGGAATAAAAGGGAGAGGAGTGGCACTGCTCGTCAGGGCTGTGACGATCATGGCTGTGGTCAGGCAGGACAGACCAGAGACTCTATGGGTGGAGCTGAGAAACGGGAAAGGTATGCCCAATAATGAGAATTGAAGGAGCAAATCTTTTGAGAGGCAGTAGACCGCTGCAGGAAACATAAGGTTGTAATAGTAGGAAATTTAATTTTCCACATAATGACCGTGACTCTTATACTGTGAAAGGTCTGGATGGCTTGGTGTTTATCAAATATGTTCATGAAACTTTTTAAAATCAATATGTAGAGGTACCAACTAAAGAGAGTGCAATATTGGATCTTTTATTAGGGAACGAGACTGGACAGGTGACAGACATATGTGTCATATGTGTGGGGGAACATTTTGGCTCCAGTGATCCTAATGCCATTAGTTTCAAGTGAATTATGGAGAAGGATAGGTCTGGGCCTCGGGTGAGATTCTAAATTGGAGAAAGGGCAATCTTGAGGAAATGAGAAAGGATCTAGAATGAGTGGATGGGATAAGTTGTTTTTGAGCAAGGACGT
Source organism: Narcine bancroftii (assembly GCF_036971445.1). Lineage (NCBI taxonomy): Eukaryota > Metazoa > Chordata > Chondrichthyes > Torpediniformes > Narcinidae > Narcine > Narcine bancroftii. Next base: position 183,410,411 of record NC_091475.1, on the reverse strand, counting down.
GCGAGGTAAGTGGAGGACCTTGAAAGGTGAGATTTTGAGAGTACAGAGTTTATACATTCCTGTTGGAATTAAAGGCAAGGTTAGCGGGCATAGGGAATCTTGGTTTCCAAGAGATATTGAGGAACTGGTTTGGAAGAAGAGGGAGGTGTATAGCTGGAATAGGCAACATGGAACAAATGAGGTATTTGAGTATAAAAATGCAAGAAAATCCTCAAGAAAGAAATCAGGAGGCTAAAAGAAGACATGAGGTTGCTATGGCAGACAATGTGAAGAAACATTCTAAGGATTTCTAAAGGTACTTTTAAAAAATATTTTATTTTAATTTTTTTTCCATACGTAATTAATAAACAATTATATAAAACAATAAGAATTTAAATTTAAGAGAGTTTAAATCCTTACATTCCCTCCAATACCCTCCCTCCCTAAACCCCTCACCCCGAAAGAAATTTAAATATATAAAAAGGATATATTATGGCACTTGCAGGAGCTGAAGGAAATCACTGCTGCCACACCAAAGGTCGTAGGTGACTGTTTTTAGCCCCTTGCTCCACCTATCACCCACTGATCCCTCCCCCTCTCCTACAAGAGCTCAGTCACCTGGTGCATTGTGACATCATAATCACTGCCCAGGTTGCGCGCTGGAAGGGATGCAGGAGTCAGAGAGAAACCTCAGACAATGCTATTTCCCCATGGCTGCCCCGCCACATGGCAATACAAGTGGGGCCGGTTTGCCATGAGGATGTGTGCCACCATACAACCCCCACCTAGAACCGGCTATGCGTCCTGTCGCTTTGGCGGCTGGCCCCAGCGCTTGGGCGTGGCCATCTTCACTGGCTGTGATGTCCAAATGATCAGCCTTTAAGCGGTCCACAGTAAACAGTTCTTGCCTGTGCCCCCAACATCTAAAGTAAAAGTACCACCCGACTGCGGATGTAAAGTGGGCGCCTCTGTCGCTCGTGATGTGTGCCGGCATGCCAAAACGAGCGCTCCATTGGCTGACCAGGGCTCGAGCACACCTCTCCCCTGACGCCTCACGGACTGGGATGGCTTCCAGCCAGCTGGTTGCTCTGTCCACTATGGTAAACAGGTACCGCGACTCCCTGGACACCGGCACATGGATATGCTGGAACCACTGCGTTGCCGAGACAAAATGTTGAACAGGGCCCTGCATGTGCCTGTGGACTTTAGACGTCTGGCACCTGATGCAGATGCGGGTTAGCGCTGCCACCTCCTTCTTGAGGCCATGCCAGATGAATCACTGTGCGGTAGTTTTTACTGAGGGATGGGCAAGATCGTGGATAGAGCTGATGACTCTTGCCCTCCACTCCTGTGGGACTATTGGGCACAGTGAGCCAGTGGAGGTGTTGCAGAGCAGCGGATGGGCGGAGTCAGGAAGCTGGATATCCTCGAGCTGGAGTCCTGAGATAGTGGTCTGGAGAGCTTGAGTTTCGGTGTCGTGCTGCTGGGCCTACGCTAGTTGTGCGTAGTCGAGACCAGGAGCTAGTGTGCTGATGGCCAGGCGCGAGTCCGCATCCGCGACCACATTGTCCTTGCCCGCCCCATGCCGGATGTCTGTCATAAATTCGGACACATAGGACAGGTTGCGCTGTTGCCTGGCTGACCACAGGTCCTTGGCCATAGCCAGTGCTTGGGTGAGGGGCTTATGATCAGTAAAAACGGTGAAAGTTCTGCCCTCCAATAAGTATCAGAAGTGGCAGATGGCCAGGTGCAGCGCCAGGAGCTCCCAGTTGAATGCACTGTATTTAAACTCCGACAGCCGCAACTGCTTACTGAAAAAGGCTAGCGGGCGCCACTGACCATTCAGCCACTGTTCCAGTACTCCCCCGACCGCCGTGGCAGAAGCATCAACCGAGAGCGCCGTGTGCGCTTCCGGGAGCAGGTGCACCAACAAAGTCACCTCTGTGAGGGCCTGTTTCGTTGCAGTGAAGGCCTCATCTGCCTCCTACGACCAGGCCAGGGTCTTCTCTTTCATCACGATTAGCGCGAAAAGAGGCCGCATGATGCGTGTGGCAGTGGGGATGAATCTCTGGTAAAAATTTACCCACGAATTCCTGCAGGCCCCTGAGGGAGGAGGTTTTGGGAAAACGCTGGACAACTGCCACTTTCTCCGGTGCCGGAGCTGCCCCAGACACTGAGATGGTGTGCCCCAGAAACTGCAATGTCTGTTTCCCAAAATGGCATTTGGCCTTGTTGACCGTGAGGCCGAATTCTGCCAGCTGGACGAACAGAGTACGGAGATGGGCCTTGTGCTCTTCGTGGCTCTGCCTGGCTACCAGGATGTCATCTAGGTAGATAAAGACAAAGTCCAAATTGCTACCCAGTGCGTCCATGAGGCGCAGGAACATCTGGGTCGCATTCTTCAACCCGAATGGCATCCGGAGGATGCCAACATCATCGGGGTGTACTGGGATCTGGTGGTATCCGCTCACCAGATCGACTTTTGAAAAGAACCGTGTGCTGTGGAGGTTGGCCGCAAAGTCCTGGATATCGGGGACCGGGTACCTGTCTGGAGTCGTGGCATCGTTTAGCTGTCTGTAGTTTCTGCAGGACCTCCAACCCCCGATGACTTCGGGACCATATGCAGTGGTGCCGCCCAAGCGCTGTCCAACCACCAAACAATGCCCAGCTCCTGGAGCCTGGAGAATTCCTCCTTTGCCTGTTTTAGCTTATCTGGTGGCAGGAACCCAGCTTTGGCATGCAGCGGGGGGTCTTTTGTGGAGAGGTGATGGAAAACTCCATGGCGGGGGGAGGCAACGTCGAAGCATGGCTCCTGGATTGCAGGGAACTCACTGAGGATCTCGGCAAACTCGTCTGTGGCGGTGGTTGCCATGGAGATTTTGGACCTGTCATTGACCGCCGTGCCCAGGCGCACCGAGCGAAAGGTGCAGACGTTGAGCAGCCTCCTGCCCTTCATGTCCACCAGCAGACCATGAGCCCTTAAGAAGTCAGCCCCTAACAGTGCAGTGCCCACTGAGGCCAGGACGAACCTCCAAGTGAACTTTTTATCCCCAATCTGTATCTATGCCCTACGGATGCCATAGGTCTTGATTGCAGAACCATTGGCAGCCCGCAGGGTTGGACCAGGGGTCCAGGTGCGAGTTTCCAGCACTGTAGGAGGGAGGGCACTCAGCTCAGCCCATGTCCACCAGAAACCAGCAGCCCGTGGCTGTGATGTAAAGGAGGCTGTTCACGTGGCCAACTGTCGCAGCCATCAACGGCCGTTTCCCTGGAAGTCGCAGGGCTGGTGGCCCTTGCGGGCATTCACTTCCCAGTGCTGGTGATAAAAGCACCATGTTGACTGGGTTTCCTCCAGCTTGTGCTTGGGGGTATCCTGCGAACAGCAGGGCCCCGGCTTGAGATTTGGCTGAGGGCTGCCTCATTCTCCTCGGCTGCGTCCATCGTTCGCTGAGTCCAGATATCCATCTGGGCCCATTGGGGTCATCACTGTGGTGCTTGCAGGAGTTGAAGGAAATCACTGCTGCCACACCAGACAGGCCAGGTTAAAGAGCTTTCCATCACTTGCATGTAGGTGTACTCTATCATGGAATCCCGAAATGCATGTGATAGTAGCAGGGAGAAGAAGATGCCAAATAGTGCTGGCATTAGGACACAGCCCTGCTTCACTCCACTTAGAAACTTAAATGATTCAAAAGTGGATCCATTGAAGCTGACTGTACCTTTCATGTTGTCATGGAAGGAAGCATTAATGGTGAGCAGCTTTGGAGGGCAGTCAATCTTCCCAAACATCTGGAACAGTCCACACCTGCTCACGGTCAAAATCCTTGGTGAGGTCTATGAAGGCGATGAACAAGGGCATCTGCTATTCACAGCATTTCTCCTAATCAGTGATGACTTCCCCTGTCTTGGTCTTCAGTGGGGCTGACTTCTTTGTTAGTACTCCAGTGGCTCACTTGATGCCCTTGTACATGCCTCTGGTATTTTTGGTGTCAGAGGCACTCTGAATCATTGTGCACAGCTTTAGCCAGTAGTCGTTGGCACGGTGACACACTGTTTGCTGGGCCTTGCCGCAAGCAGCTCTTAATGCCTGCCGATTCTTCTGGCCGTGGTTGTTCTTGTAGTTGGTCAGCATAGTCCATTTCGCTTCAATCACTGGCTCCAACTTGGTGAAGCTTGCCTCAAGCCAATCAGTGTTCTTCCACTCTTTTTTAATGCATAGTCCATTTCGCTTCAATCATTGGCTCCAACTTGGTGAAGCTTGTCTCAAGCCAATCAGTGTTCTTCCACTCTTTTTTAATGTATGTTATTACTGTGGTGTTGTAGATGACATTGCAAAGGGAGGTCCAGGTTGCCTCTGCACTCTGACCTCGGTTTCTGGGAATAGTTTGGTTGAGTGGTCCTAGATTTTTCTCAGGATACGAGGTCTGGCGGGTGTTGATTTTTTGCTGGCCCTTCTGTTTGGCACGGTAGAGTTTCTTTGGCTTGAACTTCACTCTGGAGATGATCAAGGAGTGATCCGTGTTGCAGTCAATACTGTGGTATGCTCTAGTGCTGGTAATGTTGTTCAGTGAATCACATCTAATGATGACCAGGTCCAACTGGTGCCAGTGTTTTGACCTGGGGTATTTCCATGACTCTTTGTGGCACACCTTGTTCTGGAAGAAGGTGTTGGTTACACACATGTTGTGGTAACAGCAAAACTCCAAGAGTATCTGTCCATTTTTGTTCATTTTCTCTGTGCCATGATGTCCATGAACAGATGGGCAAGATTCATGGTCTGCACTAACTCTTGCATTCAGGTCACCCAGGATGATTACGTGCTCTGACTTGACACCAAGTGACTCATAGAACTGGTCCTTGGTATCAGCTGCTGAGCACAGTATGAAGACGTAGTCATAGATGATGTTTACAGGTCCCTGTGTGGTAGAGAGACGCAGACTGATGGTTTGCTCTGTACCATTTGTTGGAGGCTTAACCATACGGAACAATGCATTCCTTATGGCAAAGCCTACACCTTACTCTCTGGTCTCCTCAGTGCTCTTTCCTTGCCAAAAGAAGGTATAGTGTTCCTCCTTTATGGTACCACTGTCCAGGAGTCTGGACTCTTGCAGGGCTCTATATCCATTTTAAGTCTGTGTAGCTCAAGTTCAATAGCTGCTGTCTTACAGGCATCATTGACTACCTTCAAACACATCTGTCAATCCTGGACACATAGTTCTCACATTCCAACTTGCGATCTGAACAGCTGGAGTCTTTGTTTTCTTTTGTTGTTTGTCTGGTGTAAGATTGGCAATCTGCTTGTCAAGCACTGAGATTCTAAGCTCCAGACACCCACTGAAGCAGGCATATTGTGGCAGGTCAGCACCTTATTGGCTGAGGGCTGCTTGGCTAACCAGTGGGATGTGATGGCCTCTCCCACTGATGAAGACAACCTGTGGTATCCAACTCTACGCCAGTTGAGTCAGGACTTATAACCCATAACTGCTGCCTTCCATGTTGTACTCTCACTGCATGGTGAGACAGAGTGACCTCTCCAGGGTGCAAGCCAGAGCAAAGCGTAAGGAGGCCAGGCACTGCCCAGACAACAAGACCCCACTCTCAAACTCATTGCCAGAGTCCAAAGGAGTGCAGGGCACCACGTTGGGGACAACTTGATTTCAGAAGCTGCTGGAAGGATGACAATTATGTGACATCCAACTGCCTTCAGAACTTTGGTCTGGGTTTCTATAGGTGTTTGCTCCCTTAGCCTACATGTCTCCCGATGCTGACCCAATAGGCAATGGGGCTATTATTCCATAGCTGCAGCACAGCGGTTGAGCGTTTGCAATATATTGTATATATAATATCCACCTGTATTTTATCCATTCAAAAACACTTAAAAACACTCAAAGCCATTGGTAAACACTCTAGAACTGTAGCCCTCTCCCCTCCAGCACCACCACCACAGCCCCCTCCTCTCCAGCCTCGTAGCCGACACCCTCTCCACCCCCAGCGCCACTGGCAACCCTCACCCCTCAGGCACCGCCACCACAACCTTGTCCCCTTCAGTCTTGCTGTTGGCAATCCCCTTCCCTCCAGATTTGCCACCAGCAGCCCCCTCTCTTCCAATGATGCCGCAATCACCTCCCCAGCAGCCCTCTCCACTCCAGCCTCGCTGCAGCAATCCTCTTGCCTATAGTCTCATCACCACAACCCTCTCCCTTCCAGCCTTGCTGCTGCAACCCTCTCCCCGCCAGCCTCACTGCCGCTACCCTCTCCCCTCACTGCCACATCCTCCCTCCCCTCCAGCCTCACTGCTGCATCCCCCATCTAGCCTTGCCACTGCAACCTTCTCCTCTATAGCCTCACCACCACAATCCTCTCCAGCCTCGCCATCACAACCTTCTTCCCTATAGCCTCATTGCCATAACCCTCTCCCTTCCAGCCTCACCACCACAACACTCTCCCCTCCAGCCTCACCACTGCATCCCCATCCCCTCCAGCCTTACTGCCGCAACCCTCTCCCCTCCAGCCTCACTGCCGCATCCTCCCTATCCTCCAGCCTCGCCGCTGCATCTCCCTCCCCTCCAGCCTCGCTGCTGCATCCCCCATCTAACCTTGCCACTGCAACCTTCTCCTCTATAGCCTCATCGCCACAACCCTCTCCCCTCCAGTCTTGCCACCACAACCATCTCCCTTCCAGTCTTGTCACCACAATCCTCTTTTCTCCAGCCTCTCTGCCACAACCCTCTCCCTCCAGTCTCGCCGCTGCAACCCTCTCCTGTCCAGCCTCGCTGCCACAACCCTCTCCCCTCCATTCTCATCACAACCCTCTCTCCTCCAGCCTTGCTACCACAACCTTCTCCCCTATAGCCTCACCACCACAACCCTCTTCCCTCCAGCCTTGCCTCCGCAACCCTCTTACATCCAGCCTCGCTGCTGCAACCACTTCCCCTCCAACCTTGCCACAGCAACAACCTCCCCTCCAGCCTTGCTGCCGCAATCATCTCCCCGCTAGCCTTGCCTCCACAACCACCCTCCCTCCAGCCTCACCACCACAGTCCTCTCCCCTACAGCCTCTTCACCACAACCCACTCCTCTCCAGCCTCACCAGTGCAACCCTCTCCCCTCCAGCCTTGCCACCACAGCCCTCTCCCCTCCAGCCTCATCATCACAACCCACTCCTCTCCAGCCTCACCAGTGCAACCATCTCCCCTCCAGCCTTGCCATCACAATAATCTCCCCTACAGTCTCGCCGCTGCAACCCTGTCCTCTTCAGCCTCACTGCACCATCAATTAGATCTTCCCCATATAAAGAAAAAGAAAAAAAAATAGCTTCATGGATTGCTTGGAGGATCACTTTCCAACAGACGGAACTCCAGTAAGATTTAGGGAAGATTTAACACAGCTCTCAAGATGCTGGAAGAACACCACTACATATTTATACCTAAAATTTGCATATATGGCAGTGGTTCTCACCTGTTTCTTTCCACTCACATAGCACTTTAGGTAATCCCTAGGCCATCGGTGCTCTATGCTTATTAAAGGAATGTTTAAGGTTGAGAATCACTGCTATAGACCCAATTGTTACTGAAATATTTTGCTTTATTCTTTTGTAAATTTTATTTTTAATTTGCATCAATACAAGTACAGTATTTATCCATATCACAAAAATTAATAAAAAAACAGCAATGCAAAAAGAATACATCATTTCATATTTTCTCCCCCTACCTTCTTCCCTCCCTCCCCAAAAAAGTAGGAAAGATAGAAGAAAAGAAATAAATGTCTGGCTGATAATCATATAACCTCTTGATTAATTAAATTTAAATTTACCTAGTGATCTTGCACCTTAAATCAACTAAGGTAAGTTGAAGCAAGACTGGTGGACGCACTAGATGAAGCCATAGCAATAAAATCCATATAAGGTTTCCAAATCTTATCAAATTTTTCTGGTTGATTCCGTAAATTATACGTTATTTTCTGTAATGCTGTACAGTTTAGTAGTTCCATTTGCCATTTTTTCAACCCCACATTCCATGGAATGGAATATGGAAAGGAATTAGGGGATATGGGGAGAAGGCACGTAGGTGGAGTTAGGTCATAAATTAGATCAGCCATGATCGTATTGAATGGCGGAGCAGGCTCGATGGGCCATTTTTGGTCTACTCCTGTTCCTACTTCCTATGTTCCATTATTATCTAATTTCCACATTATGGCTATACATTTCTTTGCTATTACTATTGCTACACTAAAAAACTTCTTCTGATAAGTTAATAACTTCAAATCAAAAATATCTCCTAATAAAAATATTTTGGGATCTTTCAAAACTTGCATCTTCATAACTCGTCCCAATAAAATACTTATATCTTCCCGAAATTTTCCTACTTTTTCACAATGCCAATCTGCATGGAGAAAAGTTCCTACTTCTTTATTACATCTAAAACATTTATCAGAACAATTTGAATTGATACCATGTAATTTGTATGGAGTATAATATAACTGATGTAAAAAATTAAATTGTACCATCTAACATTAATTGTATTAGTTACATTTTCATGGCATAATTTTAACCAAACTTCTTACTGAATTTGTATATTTAAAACACTTTCCCATCTCAGTTTAGTTTTTCTGCATAGTCTCTTGTAATTTTATATACATATTAGTAATAAATCTTTCAAGAAACAGATCCATTATTAAATATTCAAATTGACTTTGATCTGGTAGTCTATAATTCATCCCTAATTTTCTTTTTAAATACGATTTAAGCTGATAATAAGAAAATATGGTACTATTTGGGATATTATACTTACCTTTCAGTTGGTCAAAAGTCAAAAAAGAGAACCTAAAAAACAATCCTTTATCTTTTTTATTCCGCAATTATACCAAGTGTCAAAATAAACATTATTAACCATAAAAAGAATCAAAGGATTTTGCTTTAGTAACATTCTAGCCAACTGATAATTCTTCATTCCTCTTCCTACATGTATTCCGTTCCATATTTTAAGTTTATGTTTCAAAATTGGTGTATCAATTTGCCCTCTCAACAATCTTTCATGCCATTTATACAAATTACACTCAAAATTATTTTCTCCTATTTTACTCATTTCAATTTGTTCGCACATTGTCTTTTCATCAATCTAATAACAGGAGGACCAAAATTTTGTCATTTTCTTAACTTAAGTATAATCTATCTCAGTTATTGGCATTACTCCTGATCAATATTTTATCAATATTTACCTTTTAACCTGATATTCACCTATACTCTGCCAATCGAACATTTACTTTTTTTAATGAGCTTTCAGGGTTTATAAGATATAATATTACATCATCTGCAAAAATGCTAATTTTATGTTGTTTATCATTTTTTTTAAACCCTCAATCTCATTATCTCTTCTAATTACATCTGCTAAAGGTTCTATGGCCAATGCAAATAATAAAGGAGATAGTGAACAACCTTGTCTAGATGATCTTTCCATTAAAAAAGATTTTGATATTTGTTTTTTTGTAATTACTTTGGGCAATTATATAATGTTCTTATCCAATTTATAAAATTAATTAGAATTCCAAAACCCTTCAATACTTTAAATAAATAGTCCCATTCTAATCTATCAAACACTTTTTCTGCATCTAAAGTCAAAGCTACTGATGGTATTTTTCTTTTCTGTGCCATATTTAACAAATTTAAAAATCTAACAATATTGTCAGCTGATCTTCTATTCTTAATAAAACCTGTTTGGTCCATATTAATCAATTTAGCTAAACATTTAGCTAATCTATTAGCTATTGGTTTAGACAAAATATTATAATCTGTATTCAATAATGAAATTGGCCTATATGAAGATATAACTCTTTAAATTCCTTATAAAACTCTGGAGAAAAACCATCTTTGCCTGGAACCTTATTATTTGGTAAAGCCATCACTATGTCATATATTTCTGTTACTGTAAAATAATTTGTTAATTCAGTCTTCTCTTCTATATTTAATTGTGGCAAAGTAATTTGTGACAAATATTCATCTATTTTATCTCCATCTTTCAAGGATTCTGATTGATATAATTTCTTTTAAAATTTCATTAAAAATGTCATTAATGCCTTATGTTTTATAAATAAGATGACCTGAATCTTCTTTTATAGTGGTAATTGTTCTTGATAATTGTTCAATCTTTAATTGCCATGGTAACACTTTATGTGCTCTATCACACAACTCTCCACTCTGTATGTTTGTATTGTTTTAAATTTCAATTTTAAAAAATCTAATATTCTTCACTTCTCATCATTTATTTCATTTTCCAAATGGTTAACCAGACATATATTCTTTTTTAACCTTAGCTGTATAACTTATTTGTCCTCTTAAATAAGCCTTCAAAGAATCCAAAACCACAAATATATTGGTTACAGAATGCTCATTAATGTCTAGAAAACATTTATCTTTTGTCTTACAAATTCACAAAAATCTTGTCTTTTTAACAATGCAGTATTAACCTCCATCTATAATTTATATTTTGCTCTTCCTCCAACAAAATAGACATAACCAAAGGTGAATGATCAGACAATATTCTTGCTTGATATTCAATATTGTGAACTCTTTCTTGCAGTTGAGAGGAGAATAAAAACATATCTATACATGAATATGTCTTGTGTCTAAATGGATAAAATAAATAATCTCTAACATCAGGATACATTCTCCTCCAACTGTCCACAAGTTTTATTTTATTCATAAAATTCCTCACAACTTTAACTACGTTGTTTTTAACCATAATTCCACCTGAGCTATCCAACTTTGAATCAAAAGTAAAATTAAAGTCTCCTCCCACAATTATTTTCCCCTTTGTATTAGCTAATTGCATAAAAACATCCCATATAAATTTTCCATCTTCCATATCCGTTGCATATATATTCAAAGTCCAATATTCAGAATAAATTTTACAATTTACCATAACATATCTCCCCACTTTATCAATAATAACATCCAATATTTTAATTGGTACATTTTTTATTTATTACTATCACCACTCCCCTAGCTTTAGAATTAAATGAAGAAGACATTACGGTTCCTACCCAGTCTCTCTTTAATTTCGCATGTTCTATTTCCGTTAAATGAGTTTCTTGTAAAAAAGCCACATCTACTTTAGTTTTTTAAAAATATAACTCAATAACCTTTTTCTCTTTATCGTATTCTGAATTCCTTTAATATTAATACTAATAAAAGACAATTTCCCTGCCATTAGACTTTAAAATTAAAGCATTTGTCCATCCAGCATCCCCTTCCCCCTCCCTATATAATATACTACATGCATAGACAGTCCAAGCTTAAAACAAAAAAAATAAAAGATAGAGAAAGGAAAAGAGAAGAAAAAAGTAAGGAAAAACCCCAGAGGTGTGTGATGTTAAAATGTCTCTACTCCCCTGATCTATATGGGACGCAAACATATTGCCCATGTCTCTGCAATGATCAGCATCATATTTCCCACTAACTCACTCAAAATATCATACCATCCCTTACAATAATCTTTAATAGACCTTATAATCCATTAATCTTATCAAATATAATAGATCATGCACATTATAGGTTAAACCTTCCTCCCGTTTTAAGTTCTGTTGAAGCACAATATACTTTCAGTTACAGCAAAAACCTTCCAATTGTACAATTAATTCAGGTATCAACATTGTTGATCTTTAACAGGCAGTGAATCAACATATACCTTTGCTTCATTAGACTCAGTAAAAAAATCTCTTTCTCCCTCCCAAGACCTTCAATACAGCTGGATATCTCAAAACAAAGGCATAGCCTTTTTTCCACAACACATCTTTTACTGGATTAAACTCTTTTCTCTTCAACAATTCAAAACTTAAGTCTGGATAAAAAAAATCTTATTTCCATTATAAATCAAAGGTGATTGTCTTTCTTTGGTTTGCTTTGTTGTCAACTCCAATATCTTCTCTCTTACTTCATATTGAAGAAATCTGACAAGTATTTGGACAGGACCTTTGGTCAGGCTGAGGTTTAGGTCTCAGTGCCCTATGGGTTCATTCAATCTCCACATCTCCTTGAAATTCAGCCTGATCCAAAGATTGCTTGGCAAACATTTTTCTTACCTTGATCTTCATCTCCTTCTTTAAGTCCAACAATCTTAATATTATTCCATCTGCTAAAGTTTTCCAAAACATCTATCTTTTGCATGAACAAATTATGTTTTGCAGCAGCCTCTGTTTGCACTTTCTTCATTTGGTATTTGAGATTTTGAATCTTGAATTCATTCCCTTTAATTTTATTATCCACTATTTCAACTCTAGGGTCAACTTGTTGCATTAATTTTTCCATCTTATCACCATTCTTCCTTACTTCAACAGTTAATACTTCCATAGATTGTCAAAAAAGTCTAAAAATTGCTTTATCTTCTCCAGAAGATAAAGAACCCTCTGCACATTTTTCTGCTTTTTTTCTTAATTGTAGGTTGTTCTTGATCTTTCCTTTGCTTTTCCAGGTACTCTTCTTGATCGCTGGAGCTGTGGGTGTCTTGAAACTTTTTTAAAATTTCCTCTTTTTTTATGTCAATGTTGGTGTCCAATGTCGGAGACTTGTGTAGCAGTGTCCAAGGTCTCCCCCGCTTCTGGCCTCTTTCCTTTGGATGTTACCTTTCAGACAGCTCCAGGATCCTTTCTCAAGGTAGGCCTTTCTTCCATTCCTTGTTCCTTTTCTTGCTTAGTTTCCTGTATTGCAGTAAGGCCTTTATCCTTCTTTGGAGGCATTATTAATGACTTCTGAATGTCTTCAGACAATTCTTCCTTATAATTTCTGTAACTTTTGTAGTCTTTTTTATCACTTTTTCTCAGCTTTTTCAAGGAGAGCAGGGATTATCAGTCTAACCCCATTTCATCATGCGGCACGACCCCCTAAAATATTTGCTTGAGAAAAACTGTCATTGACCCATTTCCTTTGGAGTCATGAAAATGTGCACATAACGAGTCAATAGGTACAATTAAATGAGTGGATTTCAAACTTTTTCTTTCTATCCACATATCACCTTAAGCTATCCCTTACTAATAATAATTACAGTGCTATGTGAGTGGAAAGAGAAAGGTTGAGAAATACTGATATACAATCTATAAATTTCCAAAAATATACCATATTTATTTCTCAAATTACATGCAATATTTTTTCAAAGGGTTATAGCTTTGAATTTCTGCATTCCATCTTCCCATACCCTACAGGTACAGTACAGGTACATTAAGAGTTAATAAGGGACAAAATTTGTCCCCTTGAAGACCAGACTGGTCGGCTTTGTATGGAGCTTTGTAAGGTATGGGGGAGTTCTTAAATATTCTTTTTTTTCATCAGTATTCACTCAGTAAACAGGCACAGAGTCGTGGGAAGTAAGGAAAACAAGCAGTGAGGTCATGGAACCTATACATATTAAAGAGGAGGAAGTGCTTGCTGAGTTAAAGCAAAAAGAGAGGATAAATCCCCAGGCCCTGATGAGATATTCCCTTGGTCTTTGAGGGAGGCTCAAATTGTAGAAATTTCTGGGGCTCTGGCAGAAATATTTAAAATGTCCTTAGCCTCAGGTGTGGTACCGGAGGATTAGAGTGTAGTTCCGTGGTTTTAAAAAATGCACCAAAAGTAACCCTGGAAATTACAGGCCAGTGAGCCTGATGTTAGTAGTAGGTAAATTATTGGAAGGTGTTCTAATAGATCAGTTATACAATTATCTGAATATCCAGGAACTAATTAGGGATAGTCAACATGGCATTGTGCGTGGTAGGTCGTGTTTAACCAATCTTATAGAGGTTTTTAAGGAGGTTACCAGGAAAGTTGATGAAGGAAAGGCTGTGGATGTTGTCTACATGGACTTTAGTTAGATCTTTGACAAGTTCCCATGTGGGAAGTTAGTCAGGAAGGTTCAGATGCTAGGTATTCATGGTGAAGTAGTGGATTGGATTTGAAAATGGCCAGACAGGAGAAGTCAGAGAATAGTGGTGGATGATTGCTTCTCAGACTGGAGGCCTGTGACTAGTGGTGTTCCTCAGGTATTAGTACGAGGGTCACTGTTGTTTATCATCTATATTAATGATCTGGCTGATAATGTGGTAAATTAGATCAGCCAATTTTCAGATGAAACTAAGATTGGAGGTGTTGTTGTCAGCAAAGAAGTTTTTCAAAGCATGTAAAGGGATCTGGACCAGCTGGAAAAATGGGATGAAATATAGCAGATGCAATTTAATGCAGATAAGTGTGAGGTGCTGCATTTTAGAATGACAAATCAAGAAAGGACACACAGTTAATGGCAGGGCACTGAGGAGTGTGGTAGAACAAAGGGATCTGAGAATACAGATACATAATTCCTTGAAAGTAGGGTTGTAAAGAGAGCTTTGGGCATATTAGCTTTCATAAATCAAAGTATTGAGTACAGGAGTTGGGATATTATGGTAAAGTTGTACAAGACATTGGTGAGTCCGAATTTGGAGTATTGTGTGAAGTTTTGGCCACCTAACTTGGTAAGATATCAATAAGATATAAAGAGTGCAGAGAAGATTTACAAGAATGTTACCCGGACTTCAGGAACTGAGTTACAGGGAAAGGTTAAACAGGTTAGGACTTTATTCTCTGGAGTGTCAAAGAATGAGAGGATATTTGATAGAGATATTTAAAATAATGAAGAGGATAGTTAGGCTTTTTCCACTGAGGGTATGTGAGATACAAACCAGAGGACATGGGTAAGAGTGAAAGAAGAAAAGTTTAGGGGGATCATGTGGGGGAACCTCTTCACTCAGTGTGGAACAAGCTGTCAGCTGAGGTGGTGAATGCGGGCTCAATTTTCATATTTAAGAATAATTTAATCAGGTACATGGATGGGAGAGGTATGAAGGGCAATGGACTGGGTGCAAGTCAGTGGGATTAGGCAAAAAAAATGGTTTGGCACAGAATAGAAGAGGTGACGGGGCCTGTTTATGTGCTGTAATATTTTATGGTTTTAGGAGCCACCCGATTTAAAATAACTCTGAACGCTTATAATGCTAAACCTGCAAGATTAGAGATTCCCTTGTGTTTCCTCTTCACCAACTATTGATTGAACATAAAATTTTGAAACATAAATAATGAACCTCCTTGTTGAACTTGGAGGAACTGGAACATTCAGTTTGCTCCACAGTGGTTAAGTGGCCTTATATCACACCCCTCTGGCCTTCTATCACACCAGTTGAAAATAATATTTTATTTCAATGAAAATAAGTGGATGGGAGGAGTATGGAGAACTATAGTCAGGCTCATTGGAACTAGGCAGAATAATAGTTTGGCACAGACTAGATGGCCAAAAGACCTGTTTCTGTGCTGTAGCATTCTATGGTTCAAGTCTTGACCATATGCTGAAGTAAGCCAAAATGATTTTCCATCCCAAGGTAACTAACCAGATGGTGTTATTCAAATCATGCCTTGAGGAAGGGCTCTGGCCCAAAATCTATTCCACCTACGGATGCTACAAGGCCTGCTGAGTTCCTCCAGCATTTGTGTCTCTACTCCAAATCCCACAAACATACTTAAAATTCACCTGTGGTGAAACTATTCCCCATAAATATTACTCTCAAACATCAAAATCCTCCCATTTCTTCTTTCTCTACTCCTAAATCAACACCAAACCCTACATTTCACTGACACCAATTAACCTCACATTTTGAAGAATATTGTATCCATTGAACTTGAGCAAGAAACCATTTAGATGACCATATTGATATGGTAGAATACACTGAGATAGCTATATTTCATTTTAAAAGCAGTAAATATATCTGTAAAATGTTGAAGCAATAAATTATGAAATATACTGTAATTTATTTTACACTTGCTGCAGATTTTATGTAAATTTGGTCTCTTCTCTATTGAGTGTATGAAAATTGTTTCTTCATCAAAACATAAATTACAGAGTGGTATTAGCCTGTCCCATCTGTGTTGCACCAGCTCATAATTCCTCACAAAGGCAATGATGAATGTGAAATTTTACAGACCAGTTGTTACTTGAATTGTCTATGAGAACACCATTACGAGTCAGAACATGTCTTTCAACCAATCAGGACTAATGATTGTGTTTGTGAGACTATTTTAAACAACAGCATATAGTGTAAGGTACTTAAATTTCTCTTGTGAGTCCCATGTGTCTGGAAACCCTATCAACCAGAACATGCCATTCAAACAAAATTCTAATTTGAATTTGATGCCTACAATCCTCAAAGGCAAAGTTGTTATTCTCCTGCTTGTTTACAAATTTTCTTGTTGGGCTGTCCCTCAGGATCAATCTTGACTTGCTTCCACTGTAATTGTGTGAACTCTGAGGTTAATATCAATGTGACATTTGTGATATTATCTTTAATCAACAAGTGAGCTGTTAAGTGGTTATTCTGCCCAGTGAAAATAGTTTGAAAAGCTTCGTTTACTCAAAGCAGGTGCCTTTAATGTTTCAAATTTTTAATTACGCTTGATGCAATTTACATATTTATGCATTTATATTTTGCATATTGTTTCATACTCGAGATGGCAGAGGTCGACAGCATCGAGTCCACGCTGCTGAAGATCCAGCTGCGCTGGATGGGTCACGTCTCCAGAATGGAGGACCATCGCCTTCCCAAGATCGTGTTATATGGCGAGCTCTCCACTGGCCACCGTGACAGAGGTGCACCAAAGAAAAGGTACAAGGACTGCCTAAAGAAATCTCTTGGTGCCTGCCACATTGACCACCGCCAGTGGGCTGATATCGCCTCAAACCGTGCATCTTGGCGCCTCACAGTTTGGCGGGCAGCAACCTCCTTTGAAGAAGACCGCAGAGCCCACCTCACTGACAAAAGGCAAAGGAGGAAAAACCCAACACCCAACCCCAACCAACCAATTTTCCCCTGCAGCCGCTGCAACCGTGTCTGCCTGTCCCGCATCGGACTTGTCAGCCACAAACGAGCCTGCAGCTGACGTGGACTTTTACCCCCTCCATAAATCTTCGTCCGCGAAGCCAAGCCAAAGAAGATTGTTTCATAATAATAATAAATTATCAGTGGTTCTGGTTTTGAGATTTTTAAAAGCAGGAAATTTTAAGGGGTGCCACGGTTAGTGTAACGCTGTTACAGCACCAGTGACCAGGGTTCAAATCCTGCAATGTCTGGAAGGAGCTTGAACGTTCTCCCCATGTCTGTGTGGGTTTCCTCCGGATTCCTCCCACAGTTCAAAATGTACAGGGGTGGTAGGTCAATAGGGTGTAATTGGGTGGCACAGGCTCATGGAGCAAAAGGGCCTGTTACTGTGCTGTAAGTCTAAATTTTAAAAAAAATTAAATTTTAAATTAAAATAATAAATTAAATTTAAATAGACTTTTATGCAGGTAGATCATCACCAAAAAGTGTTTCAAATACATTTGCTCTTTAGAATAGTCAAGAGGTTTAATCAATCTAAATGATCAGATGTAGATGGGATATTTTTCAGCAAAAAATATTTCCATTGTTACAATCCTTTCTGAATGAACTAATTTCTAGTAATATTTCAGCCATGATCTCGTTGAATGGCGGAGCAGGCTCGAAGGGTCGAATGACCTATTCCTGCTCCTATCTTCTATGTTTCTATGTTTCTATGTGTTTGGAAAATTGCTTTGTTCAATTATTATCTCTCATTGGGATTTGGAACACTTAATCTTGTTTGATACCATTATTTTAGAAATGTTTCTTATTAATTGCTGCAGTTAATCCAGCAAAGACTCTGCTACAAGAGTTCGACCAACACCATAGAATCAACAAAGAGCAATCAATCAAGGGAAACCTGAATCCTGAAAGGCAAGTTAAAATCTCTTACTTGATACAAATTGTGCTCTATGATTCTAATATAATAATGTCTGGAAGTCTGTTAATCCCTTTAAACTTCTGGAAGATCATTTTGCCGTCAATTACTTTCCAGCCTTTCTCACACAAGCATACCATGTGAATAGAATTCAAACATGTCAGATCAAACTTAGCACGATTATCCCAAGGTAAGGCCACTTTGAACTTTCAACAGCATTGATATCTTGGTAAATTGTGCTACTATTTCAGAATGGGTGAAGTTGGAGAATAATGGAAACTAAATAGAAAAGGAAAACTAAAAGTTTGGCACAGATATTAAGATGTAGGCAGCAGTTCTATGCTGGGGGACAGGGCCCATAAAGTCTTGTCCTGGCAGGTAAAGGTGGTCAAGGTCTCAGGAACAATCAATGTGATCCATATAAACCAAAATAAATAAATGATGCATTTGGAGGATTCTGTAAAGAATTGTATAAACTGGAGTCGGGGGAAGACCATACTAAAATAATTTCTTGTGTCCATTGGACTTGCTAAATTTGGGACAGGAGGAGCAAGAGATGCAGAGTGCTGCTTTCACAAAAGATGAAATAGCAGGGATTATGAGCTCTTTGCAGTCCAGCAAGTCCTGGGGGGAATGGTTTCCCAGTCAAATTTTACGAGGAGTTCAAGGTCCTCTTGTTGAAGGTGGTGGATTAGGGGCCAGAGACATATACCCTCCCAGAATTTTTCTCAGTGGTGATTATCACAGTGATATGTAAAAAACACAGGGATCCTTTGAAACCTGCCTCAAACAGGCCCATCTCATTATTGAACGCAGACTATAAAATTATTGCAAAAGCTCTGGCCAAAAGATTGGCAGAATATTTGCTGAGATTAATGAACCCAGATCAAGTGGGGTTTGTAGAAAAGAGGCAATCTGCAAACAACATAGCTAGATTGCTAAATCTAGTACAGCTAGCACAATCAGGGGTGGACCGGGGAGTAACCATAGCTTTGGAGAAGGCCTTTGACAGATTGGAATGGGACTTTCTGCTCAAGGTACTGGAGAAATTTGGACTGGGGCACATTTATTAATTGGGTTAAGACATTTTATCATAAACCCCAAGTTAAAATTATTATGAATGGGCAGATGTCTCCAGTATTTCTATTGAGCAGTCAAACAGGCAAGGGTGTTCTTTGACCCTACCACTATTACTGTTAGTTATTGAGCCACTGACAGAAGCCATTTGGCAGGATCCAGACATGAAGGGATTCAAGGTGGGCCAGGTGGAACAGAAAATCAACCTTTTTGCTGATGATGTTAGTATATTTGATGAATTCCAGGGGGATGTTGGAAGATTATGGAAAGGCTTTGGGGTTTGGGGCTTTGGGGTACAAGGTAAATTTGGACAAAAGCAAGATAATGCCTTTGACAAATAGGGATCATGGGCAGTACCAACAAGGAAGCCCATTCAAATGGCCACAAAAAGGCATTAAATATCTGGGGATTAAAGTAGATAAAGATTTACATAATTTATACAAATTTAATTATATCCCTTTGCTCCAGAAGTTTGAGGAGGACCTGGCTAGATGGAGGACTCTGCCCATAACGTTGATGGGCAGAGTCAACTGTATCAGAATGAAAGTAATGCCAAGGCTCTAATATATTTTCCAATCATTGCCCATTTAATTCTTTCAGGGTTTTTTTTTAAACACTCAGCAAGTGTATCAGAAAGTTTCTTCTGAATGGGAAAGTGGCTAGAATATCCATGCGACTACAATTTGGGGAGCTTAAAATTACCCGATTTAAAAAATATATTAATGGCATCCCAGGTGAGATTTGTCAACTCACTCTTTGAGGAAGAGGGCCCCTCCTCATGGGCACAAATTGGTCTACATTTGCTAGGCGAAGAATTTATATATAAATGGGACACCAAATTACTCTGAATGGATAGCCTTATCCTAAAACATGCACTCTAGATATGGAAAAGAGCAAAACAATGCATTGGATGGAAGATGGGGATATCTCCAAAAATACCCTTGACCCAGAATTAGTTAATGCGCTTGATGCTGGTGTGACAGAGTATTTAGATATGTTTTTGGAAGATAAATTGGGAAAGGTTTGTTAGAGTAGGTTACATACAAACACTTTAAAACAGATCTTATTTGAAATACTGGAGCTCTGCCCATGCTAGACATATCAGCTCCACAGGTTTTGCAAGAGCTTTGAAGAGTGCTCAAGGGACTTCACTAATGGTTTGTTGTTTACAAAAGGCAACAGATGAAAGATCTTGTGGGAGTGGCAGATTGTTTGGAAGAGAACTTGTTGTTCTAAGAGGGTCATGTGGTTTTGCAAGTAGAGAGAGTCAAACAGTCTTTCTCTCTAAGAGAGAGAGGGGGAGAGAGACAGAGATCACTTGTACAGTGTTAGAGCCAGCAGAAGCAGCTGGGACTGGAACAGGACAAGCTGGCAAAATTATGGAAAGCCCATTTGTAAGATGGCCTGGTCAAAGCCCTTGTGGTTCATGCAAGAGGAGAGGACTGGCTGTCTAATGTTTCACTTGGACTAAGGGAAACAAAAAGGAACTCTGTGGTGACCCAAAAGAAAGAGGTTATCATCTGGAGAACCCTGAAGGGGAAAGTTTTGTCAGCAAGACACCGAAGTGGCTGATTAAAAAAGAACAACAAATCTCTCTCTGAAAACCGATAAGAACCTTCCTGAGCGGTATCCATTACCTTTCAAGCACCAAAGCCTGGTGAACTTCATCAATGTTAAATTCTGTGCACAATATAAGAATTGCCTGCAACCAGTGAACTTGGAGGAATGAGAAGTAAGATTGGACTGTGAACCAAATAACTTCTCTGAACTTACACACACATTACATACACGTGCGCTTAGAATTAGAAAGGGGTTAAGTTAGGTTAAGTAAGTCAATAGTGATAAGTTAAAGTATGATTCTATTTTCATGTTTAAAGATAATTTATTTGTCTTGGTGAATATCTATTGCTGCTGGGTTTATGGTTCCTCTGATATAAGTGAGAGGTGATGTATTTTGGAAGGAAAAACCAGAAGGCTGAATACAGGGTTAACATTTGGGTACTTAGGAGTGTGGATGAACAGAGGGACCTTGGGGTCCAAATCCATAAATCCCTCAAGGTCACCATGCAGATAGATAGGATAGTTAAGATGTTGGGTTTCATTAATGGGGGATTGAGTTCAGGAATTGAGAGGTCATGTTGAAACTGTACAAATCTCTGGTGAGACCACACTTAGAGTATTGTGTTCAGTTCTGTTCATCTCATTATAGGAAGGATGTGGAAGCTATGGAGAGGGTGCAGACGAGATTTACCAAGATGTTGCCTTGATTGGGAAACAAACCTTATGAGGCAAGGTTAGCAGAGCTGGGACTTTTCTCTTTGGAGTGTAGAAGTATGAGAGGAGACTTAGTAGAGGTCTACAAGATTATGAGAGGCATAGATTGGGTGGACAGCCAGTGACTTTTTTCCAGGGCAGAGATAGCAAACACCAAAGGACATATGTACAAAGTGAAAGGAGGGAAGTTTAGGAGAAGCATCAAGGGTAAGTTTTTTTACACAGTGTTGTGGGTGCCTCGAATGTCTTGCCAGGGATAGTGATGGAGGTAGAAATATTAGGGACATTTAAGAGACTCTTCTTAGACAGGCACATAGATGGAAGAAAAATAGGATATTTTCTTATGGAATATATGGGTCAGCACAACATCAAGGGCTGAAAGGCCTGTAATGCAGTGTAGTGATCTATCTAAAAACCATTAAAAATACTTTATGATTTCAGACCATGGTCTCCACTTAAATGTACTGTGCCCTCCTCCCAGAGAATTTTCCTGAAGCCTGAGAAAAGACCCTGAAACTGTCCAAGGGTAATCTATCTTGAGGAGATATTTGGTTCATTGGTGTATCACTCTCTGGGTGTAGAGTTGATAAAATTTGTTTTTATTTCCTTCACTGGGGAAAGGCTTGAACCCATGTGATGTAGATTGGTTATAGTTTATCAAAAAGATGGTTCTATGGTTTGTCAGACTGTAATAGGCACTACTGAAAAGCCAGAGCAAACAATGGTCATCCACATTGATGATATTAATAGTCTAATTGCCAGAAAATCTTTGAGTATGTTTAACATCAGAATTTATTCTTCTGCTCTTCCAGTGGTGGAATAAGCCCAACAAAATTTCACAAAAGTAACAGTCAGTACTTTTGACATTTTAAAAAGTTTTGATCAATATTGTTTGGCCATTTGTTATCTTTTTCCAAATATTTATTGACATTCATGTTATTGTTCCCAGTGATATTTGCTCAAAATTAGAACTAATTTTGAACTGTAGAGTATCCAGTACCCAGCTGCTATACTGCATCACAAGACTTCATTTATTCATTGCAATTGCCGCGGGCCTTTAAATACATTAATGAAGGTCTCTTTATTATTTTACTTCCAGCTACATATTTCATAATTCAACTTTCATGATTAATGTTTGAATCACTAAAGATAATATTGCTGGACAGAAGAAAGAGAAGGCAAGTTTCACATAAAGACCAATAAATTGATGAGAGTTGTTAATGGTTTTGCCATCAAGGTTTTATGAACGACTTTACTACATCAATCAACAGCTTGCGTTCTATAAACAAAATTTGTTACACTGTTTCTGTTCCACAATTGTTACCTAATTGCTCAATTATAATTACTAAGAAATAATAATGTTATTAACTTCAGTCTGGAACAATTAATCTTTGTTAATTATTCTGGTAATAACCATGGAGCCAAATACTGAATATAGTTAAGGAGGAACGATTGAGTTTATATTGCTATCCTGGTGATTAGTTTTATATCTCTGTAATATTGATGCCTACAAACAGAATGGATAAAAGATGTATATGATTGGAAATTTTATTTTCTAATACATACGGCTTGCATTTGACATTGAAGGTCAATGTCTTTTTTACTATTTTCACACATCATTTATTTTCAAGCCCTGATCATCCTGGGATGAGATCTTTATGAAAATTACTGTGAGATGGACTATAAAAATTCATTTTATGTTTTAGGTCACATCATGTGAGCTCTTAGCTTTTTTTTACTTTATTGAAGTTCAAATTCATTGTCATCTGATTGTACATATACAACCCAACCAAACACCGAACAGTACACCCTACACACAAACCACATGTATACGTAGTGATACAAAATAAATATAAAAATAGTTTCCAGGTTTCTAGGATTGTTCAGTAGTGTCATTGACAGCAGGAAGAAGCTGTTTCCAGTCTGGGAATCCTGGTTTTTAATGCTCCTGTAATTTTTCTTTGAAGGTGGTGTCTCCTGTGGGCTGGATTGTAAGGGTCCTCAATGATGCCCTGAATCCTCTTTATGTACCGCTCCTTGTAAATATCATTGATAGGAAAGCCAAGAAAGGCAGCATGGATTTTAAAAACTTCTTAAAGGCCTTTGAGCCTAACTTCAGTGATGTGGAAACCATGGAATGATTTCTGAGGGAAAGGATTAATATATGCATGAAATACTCATAAATAGTCAACATGGCTTTGTTGCAGAAAATCCTTGCTGACCAATTGGATTTTTTCAAAAGGTTAGCAAAATGTACTGCTAAGGGCAAAATTGTTAAAGCCATCCACATGATCTTCAGTAACACCTGGAGTACCATGAACAGTTTTAGTCTCCTTACGAAAAGATAGTTTAAGTAGTGTTGTAGAGGAGGCTCACCAGGTTGATTCCAGAAATGAGGGGGTTAGCCTATGAGGAGGGATTGGGTCACCCGGGACCATACTTGCTGGAGTTTAGAAAAATGTGTGGGGATCTTACAGAAACATATACAATTATGAAAAGGATAGAAAAGAAATTTGATTCCACTGGTAGGTGAGACTTGAACTAGGGAACATGGCCTTAAGGTTTTGGGCAGTAGATTTAGAATGGAGAGGAGGAGGATCTGCTTTTCCCAGAGAGTCATGAACCTGTTGAAAGCAGTGAAGGTCTCACCTACTAGTGGAGCTGAGTCAATGGTAAGATCAGCCAGATCCTTATTGAATGCTGGAGGTCTTTTACTAATATTCCACATTGAGTTCAATTGCAAAAGCTAAGAGTCCATTGGATTCAGGGAAAAATAGATCCAAAATGGCTTAATAATAGGCATTGGGTTATGGTGTAGGGTTGCTTTAGTGATTGGAAGATAGCAGTGTGTCACTCGAATCAATGCTGGGACTCTTACTGTTTGTTATGTGCATTAACATTTTAGATGTGAATGTCAGAAATAAGTTTAGTAACTTTGCAGATGAGATGAAAATTGATAGTGTTGTTGATAGTGAGATGGGGAGCCCCATGATACCCTATGATTGGTTGATAAGTAGGCAGAGCTTTAAGTGCAAGGTGGTGTATTTTAGGAGCATATATACAATAAATGGTGAGTGTCAATGAACAGGGGTAGCTTAGACTACAAGTCCTAGCATCTCTGAAGATGGCAGTTCAGGTCATTATGGTGGAAAAGAAGGCATATAGGTTCCTGCCTTTATCATGAAGGACTGGAACACAAGAGCAGGTCCTCGATTCCATCATTTTTTGGAACATTCCTCTTGCATCTAATAGATCCATATCTATGATATCCACTCTCAATTTCCTGAACTCCAATGAATAAAAGCCTAATTAAATCAATCTTTTCTAATGAGCATTTGCTAAACTCCTTTCACAGAAAGAACACCAGTGTTCAGATAAAGAGACTAAAACTACTTTCAATACTCATGTATGGTCTCAGCAAAGCCCTCTACAACAGCAACATGATGTCCCTGTTCCAGCATACAATTTCCTTTATTAAACTCAGGTACATCCAGCTGCTTACGTTCACTGACTGATACACAAAGACACTCATATTTTGCTGCACTTTGTCCTTTCTCAATTTATTACTATTCAGATCATCTGTCATACTGTATTTGCCAACAAAGTGGATAACCTCATATTATTACATAAATGACCCCCATCATCCTGTTTACACTTCTTCTCACTACTTCCTCCAGGTAGAAGGCACAGAACCATGAAGACCAGTACCTCTAGTTTCAAGAACAGTTTCTTTCAAACAGCTCTTGTGCCTGCTATGCTACATTAACAGTTATTGCCTATGATTCTCCTTTTCACCCTTCATCTTTTACGCCTACCCCCTCCCCACCTCACAACACTACTACATTCTGGCCACTTTTCCTCTTCCCTCTCAGTCCTGATACAAAGTCTCAAAACAAAACATTGACACAACCTTTTGCTTCCACAGATGCTGCTTGACCCATTGGGTACTTCCAAAAAGGTTTCTGCATTTGTTTAATTTTTTTATTTTATAGTTATCTTTTGGATTAAAGAATATAAGGTTAGTTGCAGCTTAAGGTTTTTGGAAACCTATATTTCTTACATATTTGGCATAAGCTCATAGGTCACTTGGCAGAACCAACTTCATAGCAACATACAGATTATTACTATAGAAAGTAAGAAGTATTCACTGATTTGATGGAGTTTTTCCTGTTGAAGATTAATGGATCCTTCTTCCATGTTTGGAACTAGATTCCTGTGTGCAGCTTTTCTCTCAGAGTTGGAGGGAATGAGAGAGAGAGAGAGAGAGAGAGAGAGAGAGAGAGACAGAGAGACAGAGAGACAGAGAGACAGAGAGACAGAGACAGAGACAGACAGACAGACAGACAGACAGACAGACAGACAGACATTGGTTCCAGAAGGGCAAGCCGGCAAGCTTTAGAAGACGGCTTGGTCAAAGGAGAGGACTGGCTGTCCGATGTTTCCCCTGGAATAGGAGAAACAGAAAGGAACTCTGTGGTGACCTGAAAGAAAGAGGTTATCATCTGGAGAACCCTGAAGGGGCCAAGTTTTGTCAGCATAATTAAAAAGATATCAGTTGTGGATGTCCTTGAACAAGAAAAACTCTCTGAAAACCAACAAGAACCTTTCTGAGTGGTAACCATTTACCTGTTAAGCACCAAAGCCTGGTGAATTTTATTAATGTTAACTTCTGTGCACAGTACAAGAATTGCCTGCAACCAGTGAAATTGGACTGTGAACCAAAGAATTTTGCTGAACTTACACACACATTACACACACACGTGCACTTAGAATTAGAAGGTGGTGAAGTAGGTTAAGTGAATCAATAGAGATAAGTTAAAGTGTGATTCTGTTTTCATGTTTAAAGATAATTAAAAGCAACTTTTGTTTAAGTAACCCTTTGTCATGGTACATATCTATTGCTGCTGGGTTTTGGGGTCCTCTGGACTCGTAACATTTCACTCAAAATAGTTACTGTCCACATCTTCAAAAGGCATTATTTTTCTGTTTGGGTGATTATCAATTTCTCCCACAAAACAAAATTGCAATAACCTGAACAACCACTTAAGATATATTTATTTATTGAGCAATACATTTGCAAATGAAAAATGTTTCAATCATAAGCATACCACACAGCAACTGGAAAAAAATATCATTCTGTGAAAGGACTGGATGGGTTAGAGTTTGTGAAATGTGTGCAAGATAGTTTTTTACAACAATATGTAGAGGTGCCGACCAGAGAAGGAGCAGTGTTAGATCTACTGTTGGCAAATGGGATGGGTCAAGTGACGGAGGTTAGTGTTGGCGAGCACTTCGGGTCCAGTGATCATAATGCCATCAGCTTCAATGTCATTATGGAAAGAGAGAAATCAGGGCCAAGGATTGAGGTTTTTGATTGGGGAAAAGCTAGATTTGAGGAGATGCGAAAGGACTTGCAGGGTGTGCATTGGGACAATTTGTTTTATGGGCAGGATGTAGTAGAGAGATGGAAGTCTTTTAAAGATCAGATTTTGAGAGTGCAAAAGCTTTATGTTCCTGTTAGGTTCAAAGGAGGGGCAAAAGGTTTGAGAGAGCCGTGGTTTTCAAGGAATAGTGGAAACTTGGTTCGAAGAAAAAGGGAGGCGTACATTAGATATAAGAAGCGTGGAGTTAAGGAGATGTTTGAAAGATACATTGAATGTAAGAGGAATCTTAAGAGAGGAATTAGGAAAGCTAAAAGAAGGTATGAGAAAACTATGGCAAGCAGGGTGAAAACTAATCCAAAAGAGTTCTACAAATATGTTAATGGTAAGAGGAAAGCTAGAGACAAAATTGGTCCCTTAGAAAATCAGAGCGGAAAACTGTGTGTGGAGCCTAGAGAAATGGGGGAGATATTGAACAGTTTCTTTTCTTCGGTATTCACTAAGGAGAAGGATATTGGGAGATGTGAGATAAAAAAAGCAAATTGGGTAAATATGGGGAATATAGAGATTACAAAAGGTGTAGTTTTAAGGCTTTTGAAGAATATAAAGGTGGATGTCTCCGGGACCAGACGGGATCTTCCCCAGGACATTGAGAGAAGTGAAGGAGAAAATAGCAGAGGCTCTGGCGGTAATTTTCCAAATGTCATTAGATATGGGGATAGTGCCGGAGGATTGGCGCATTGCGCATGTGGTTCCGTTATTTAAAAAGGGTTCAAGGAGGAAGCCTGGCAACTATTGGCCTGTAAGTTTGACGTCTGTGGTAGGTAAATTAATGGAGAAAATTCTTAGAGATAGTACTTATAAACATCTGGATAGACAGGGTCTGATCAGGAGCAC
Source organism: Narcine bancroftii (assembly GCF_036971445.1). Classification (NCBI taxonomy): domain Eukaryota; kingdom Metazoa; phylum Chordata; class Chondrichthyes; order Torpediniformes; family Narcinidae; genus Narcine; species Narcine bancroftii. Next base: position 183,383,021 of record NC_091475.1, on the reverse strand, counting down.
TCAACATGGATTTGTGGGAGGAAGGTCATGTTTGACCAATCTGATTGAATTTTTTGAAGAGGTGACTAGGAATGTGGATGAGGGTAGCACAGTGGATGTTGTCTATATGGCCTTCAGTAAGGCCTTCGATAAGGTACCACATGGAAGGTTAGTTAGGAAGGTGGAGTCTTTAGGTATAAATTTTAAGATAGTCAAATGGATTGAACATTGGCTGAAAGGGAGAGGCCAGAGAGTGGTAGTGGATAATTGTCTGTCAGGTTGGAGGCCGGTGATCAGTGGTGTGCCTCAAGGATCTGTAATGGGCCCATTGTTGTTCGTTATATACATTAATGATCTAGATGATGGGGTGGTGAATTGGATTAGTAAATATGCAGACGATACTAAGATAGGTGGAATAGTGGATAATGAAGAAGGTTTTCAAGGATTGCAGAGGGATTTGGGCTGCTTAGAAAAGTGGGCTGAAAAATGGCAGATGGAATTTAATGCTGATAAGTGTGAGGTGCTTCATTTTGGTAAGAAGAATCAGAATAGGACATACGTGGTAAATGGGAGAGCATTGAGGAATACAGAAGTGCAGAAAGATTTAGGAGTGACGGTACATCGTTCCCTGAAGGTAGAAACTCACGTGAATAGGGTGGTGAAGAAGGCTTTTAGTATGCTGGCCTTTATCAATCATTGCATGGAATATAGGAGTTGGGAGGTGATGTTGAGATTGTATAAGACGTTGGTGCGGCCTAATTTGGAGTTCTGTGTGCAGTTCTGGTCGCCTAATTATAGGAAGGATATAAACAGAGTGGAGAGAGTGCAGAGAAGGTTTACCAGAATGTTACCTGGGTTTAAGCATCTAGAGTATAGGGAGAGATTGGACAGATTAGGTCTTTATTCTTTGGAGCGTAGAAGGTTGAGAGGGGATTTGATAGAAGTATTTAAGATTATGAAAGGGATAGACAGAATGGATGTGGATAGACTATTTCCGTTAAGAGGAGGAAAGATTAAAACAAGAGGACATGAGTTAAGAATTAAGGGGCAGAGGTTTAGAGGTAACATGAGGGGGAACTTCTTTACTCAGAGAGTGGTAGCCGTGTGGAATGATCTTCCGGGAGAAATAGTGGCGGCGGAGTCAATTGTATTATTTAAGAAAAGGTTGGACAGGTATATGGATGAGAAGAAGATGGAGGGTTATGGGCATTGTGCAGGGAGGTGGGACTAGAAAGGGGTGTTTGGTTCGGTGCGGACTAGAAGGGCCTAATGGCCTGTTTCCGTGCTGTAATTGTTATGTTATGTTATGTTTATGGCTCGTGAGTAAGTATTTCTAATGGATATAATTAGTTGCAATGTACAGTTGACCTATTCACATCAATGAGCTTTGGTCATTTTTTGACTGAGGATTATCACCAATTCCACAGCCAACATCTACAGTAGGAACAATATTCATTACGTTAATCAGGCAGTGTAACAATCCTGATACCTTATCTGAAATTTGGATGCAGATTCCAATAATAATTTTAAAGTAAAATGAGGAACAGAATTTTACCAGGATAGGATCCTTGTTATTTCTCAGATAAAGGAATAATAAGATGTCTCATTATTGTTATAAATTTAATATATATAAAGATTTCAATTTTGTTAATGAGAGTTGAATCATGACATGCTCATGTATAAAACATTAAAGAAAAATGTGAATGCAGCAAGCAGCTAGGCTATATTGATGATCCAGTATTCTGTGCAAAGAAGCAGCAGGGCTTGAAATCATTATTTTGTGTATTAATGTGTCATAACTCTACCATGCTCTAGGTGTTTTGAAAAGAGTTGAGTTTTTTGGAAAATCAGAAAGCCAATCACGTCACCTACTAGCTGACTACAGAGCATGCTGTACCAGAATGCATGTGAAATATGGGGACAGCACAAAAGGATGAATAGAGAAAAATAGATAAATGGTGAGAAAAATTATTTAAGAGTATAATGCTAATTAGTTCTATTATATCAATGTCTCCTTTTACAAATTTATTTTACTCAGCTGTTAATTCTTTGTTGGCCAGGTGAGCAGGTGGCAACATTCATCAGGGATATATAATGTTCTGTTTTCTCAATAGATTGGCCAAGAGGGAATGAAAAGACCATGAAGAAATTGTCAGATACTGGTCCCATTGTTAGATAGCCTCCCTCGAGGTCATGAGAGAAATTAATGAAAGCAGCCACAGATATAGCAGTCCTGCCAAATGTAAACAGCTGAGCTTCAATGATGTTCAATTTTAATTATGATTAGACATTTTTAGGATGGCATTTTGTAGGTTATTTTATAGTAGTTCCTTTCTACTTAATTGGTTTGTAGATATTTTAATTCTCTACTGGGAAGACGAAGCATCTCCATGACTTGCTTAGGAGAATCAGCCTCCCATTAATCCTCTGTATCCACAAATAAGAGCACAACACCTGAGCTCTTGGGGGTGGGGGAGAATCACTAATTTCAATACTCTATGAAAGCAGGCGTAGTGTTTGATGCAGAGCTTACAGGGATTCATTCAATGTGACAAAACTAGCTTTCTCCTTCTAATCAAAATGATCAAATCATCCAGCCACAAAGAATGACTTAGTGTTACACTTTTCATAATCTCAGGACTCATCAAAGCACTTTAAAAACAAATGAATGCCTTTTGAAGTACAACCAATATTGTGGAGTAGGAAAATCTGTGCACAGGGAGTTCTCACAAAGTAATGATATTAGAAAAGTAATTGGACAAAACATTGATTATATTTTTCTTTCTTTTTCAACCCCACACTCTGTAGTTCAAAACCTAAGCTTCCTACAGGCAACCATTTCAACATATTCAGTCATTTCAATATGTCAATCCTCAGCCCTTATCCAGGGTGAGGATAAACGTCAACTTGAGGAGTGACGTATCATAATCATATTCCTGTTGGTCAGCTCTACACCTAATGACCTGAACATTGTTTATTTTTCTATTTTTATGTAATACCCTACCTAGTTCCACTGTTTCCATCTCTTCTTTACCCACTCCTGTACTTGCTTCTCTTCCCCCTCTCTTACTTCTTCTCCCACCCCTTTCTTCATGATCCCTCCCTTGACCTGTCTTTGCAGCTCCATCTTCTGTCCTGTACCTTATCACCTCTGGGCCCCTCCCCAGGAATTTTCCCCCCTTCAGATACTTAATATCATCCCCTTCCCTTTAGTCTTGAGTCTTATAGACTCAGCCAACATAATTCCACAAGCTGCACATTATATGTCAAAGTGCCTCATGTGGCTTGTGAGCTACAGTTTGGCCACCCTTGTCACAGGTACTGTGTAGTTAGTAAGGGATTACTTAAGGTGACATGTGAGTAGGAAAAGTAGGTTGAAAACCACTGCTTAAGGTAGGAAGAGAATTAGGCCATTACTGGAAACATCTTTTCTACATCCATATTATCTAGACCTTTCAATATTTAGTATGTTTTGATGAGATCCTTCCTTCTTCCTTTGAAACACTGGCAAGTACAGGCCGAGAGTCATCAAATGCTCCTTATATGTTAACTTTCTCATCCCCGGGCCACTTTAGAATAGATTTCAACCAGAAGATGTCTGAAATCCTGAACATATTACTTGAGGGCCTGGTGGAGTCAGGTACACTCATGGCCTTTTAAGAACTTTTTAGTTCTTGAAATGTCATTTCATGGAAAAATCACTGAAATTCCTTTCTCTCTCTCTCTCAATCTCTCTCTCTCTCTCTCTCTCTCTCTCTCTCTCTCTCTCTCCTTCTCTCTTGCAGGACAAGGAGGTACAGGTGAGGTTGCAGAAGCAGTAAGCCAAAAGAATATGTGATTGCCTGCATAGCCTAAGCACTATCCTCCTCACCACCACAGTGCTACCTTTCTTGGGAATTATTCCTGAGACCATGATTAGGAGAAGTGATAAAACTGTTCAAAATAACAATATCCTCATCCCACATGCTCCCAACTCACATCATACCATCTGCTCTACCCATCTTTTCCTCTCATTTACCAGCTAAGGTAGCATGAGTATGCACCACTTCCTGCTCCATTCATAACACCTTTGTATTCTTCTTATTGCAGATGTTTACAAGCTGTAATCTAGCCAGGCAATAGAAGAACTTACAGAAAACAGTGAAGATGAAGACCACCCATCAAACCATTGCACAATTACATAAACTTGTTCTGATAGTAATATTGTCAGTGTTTTTCAGCAATGTAAATTGGTTCAAGGATTTTCAAGCCAATTAGTAATCATGAGGACTCACATTATTTTATCTATTTGACAGTAGGAGGCCCTTCTGGCCCATGAAACACATGCTGCCCAATTGCAGCCTATTAACCTACCAACTCTATATGTTTTGGAGGGTGGGAGAAAACGGGAGCACCCCGAGGAAGCCCATGCAGACGTAGAGAGAACGCACAATCTCCTGACAGACAACTCCATATTCTAACCTGGCGCTGTAATAGTGTTGTGCTAACCGCTATACTAACTTTTCTCTGCTATATAAGCATGATATATTTAAAATATGAAAGTAATGAATGTAAAGAATGACCTAGTAGCACATCTAAGAGATTAGATTTATTTGGAGCAAGTGGTGAGAGAGATGTGCCCAATTTTCTTTCTGCTGAATGTTTGAGTCCCACACCTGATTCCTTGTTCATTGCCGTTTCTCCAGAACTGCTCTTGGGCAAACAAAATATATTTGGCTCTACTTTGGAGATGAACAGTCATCATCTCCATAAAAAAATTTGCTGTCAATTGTAGGCAAAGTCTGCATGCTTGCTCCTTTTAACAGCAGACTGCAAATTTCTCCCACTTTCCCTCGGCTAGCAGCAAAACAAAAATGTAGTTTGTCCTGCTTTTACTGACACAACCAAACTTTAAAAAGAACATTGAACATGGAACATTACAGCACAGTACAGGGACTTCGCCCACAATGTTGTGCAACCTGTGGAAACCTACTGCACAATAATTTAATCTTTCCCAATCTCACACCCATTGAACTCTATTTTTTCCCTCAGTCATTTGCTCCATCTTTTAAATATCCCCATTGTACACGCTTCCCCCACCAACCCTGGCAATTCAATCCAGGTACTCATCACTCTCTGTATAATAAACCTACATCTGAAATCTTCACTAAACTTTCCTCGACTCATCTTAAACAATGCTTTCTGGTATTTGTTATTGATGCCCCAGGATAAAAAGATGCTGGCTGTCAATCTTATCTATGACTCTCATAATCTTATATACCTCTATTAAGTCACCTCTCTTTCTTCGTAGCTCCAGAGAGAAATCTCTGTCAACATGGACATATTCTCCAATTCAGACTGTTTTCCTCTCTACCCTCTCTAAAACATTTAGATTCAGATTTCAGATTTATTGTCAGAGTACATAACATCACATACAACCTTGAGATTCTTTTTCCTGTGGGCCAATTAGAATCACCACTTATTGGTAGTGAAAAAAAAACTGTACACATGTAAACAAATAAACAAATGTAAACACCTGACCGTGCAATGCAGAGAGGAGAGAAAAAAATAAAGTGTAAAGATAAGAGTCCTTAAATGAGTCGCTGATTGAGTTTATTGTTGAGGAGTCTGATGGTGGAGGGATAGCAGCTGTTCCTGAACATGGGGGTGCGAGTTTTGTAGCACCTATACCTCTTTCCAGATGGTAACAGTGAGAACAGAGTATGTGCTGGGTGATGTGGATCCTTGATGATTGCTGCTGCTCTCCAAAGTCAGCGTTCTGCATAGATGTTCTCGACGGTGGGAAGGGGTTTGCTAGTGATGTTCTGGGCTGTGTCCACTACCTTTCTCAGGACTTTACACTTGGGGGTATTGGTATCCTTATACCAGACCATGAAACAACTGGTCAGCACATTTTCCACCACACATCTATAGAAAATTGCCAGGGTTTCTGATGTTACACCAAACTGCAAATTCCTGAGGAAGTCGAGGCACTGATGTGCTTTCTTCATCATGCTGGTTGTGTGTTGGCTCAAAGAAAGATCCTCTGAGATAGTGACTCCTAAAAACTTGCATTTGCGCACCCTCTCCACCTCTGATTCCCCCAGTGATCACTGGATCGGACACATCTGATTTTCCCTTCCTGAAATTAATGATCAGCTCCTTGGTTTTACTGACGTCAAGTGCAAGGTGCATCATTCAGCCAAATTTTCAATCTCCCTCCTCTTTTTATACAACCCACTGCCATGGTATCATCAGCGAATTTGTAGATGAGCCACACATTAATAGATGTAAAGCGAGAAGAGCAGGGGGCTAAGAACGCAGCTCTGTGGTGCTCCGATACCTTAATCCTTCCTTTAATGAGGCAACCAGAACTCATTATGTGTAGTCTAACCAGAATTTTATAGACCTGCAGTATCATCTCACAGATCTTGAACTCAATCCTCTGACTAAAGAAGGCCAGCATATCATACACCTTTTTTAAAAAATATTTTACTTTTGATTTTCAAAGACATATAAATTCAAGCAACAATACACTTTCTTTCAACATTTATATATAACATACTGAGTCCATTTTTCCCCTCCCTACCCCCTTCCCTCCCCTCATGCTCCAATACAACCGAGAATAGAGTTATATAAATTATACAAATACAAAAACACAAATACCGGTGAGGTCAATGACCCTTACAAAAAACTGAATAAAAAACTAATAAAAACCCAGGTACTTAATTAAAAGGGTGGGGGGTGGGGGGGCACGAGGTAAGGGACAAGAAAATAAGAGCACATCATCTGCACCATGTCCCACTTCTTAGATCCTAATCATTTACCTGCTGGGACGGGTTGTTTCATTTCCTTTTTTCCAAAGGGGTGAAATTATATCTGTGTACTTATGGCTTCAGATAAGGTTGCCACACTCTAACGAATGTGTCATATTTCTTCCTTAAATTGTATGTGATTTTCTCCAAGGGAATGCAACTCTGCATTTCCATATTCTATTGTGCAATATTTAGTTGGGAGTCAGACTTCCATGTCACGGCTATACATTTCCTGGCTACTGATAAGGTGACCTTCATGAACTGAATTTGGTATTTGAACAGTCTAAAACTCACGTCCCCAATGTCTTCCAGGAGGTACACTTCTGGATCCTGTGGAAAATCCACCTTTGTAATCTTTTTCACAATGTCCCCCAGATCCTCCCAGAAGGATCTCACCTTTGTACACAGCCAGCTGGAGAGCACACACCATCTTAACCAACCTATCAACTTGTATGGCAATCTTGAGAGGTCGATTTCTATGTTCTTCCACACTGTTAAAAACCCTACCATTGACCATGTACTTTGCCTTCAAGTTTGACTTTCCAAAGTGCATCACTTCACATTTATCTAAATTGAATTCCATCTGTCACTTCTCTGCCTAACTCTGCATCCTTTCTCTATCCTGTTGTAACCTACTATTACCTTCTACACTATTCAGAACACTTCCACCTTTGTATTACCTGCACACCCATTGATCCACCCTCCACTTTTTCATTCAAGTCATTTGTAAAAATCACAAAGAGCAGGGGTCCCAGAACAAATCCCTGTGTAAGGCTACTAGTTCCTGACCTCCAGGCTGAATACAATCCACCTACTACAGCCCTCTGCTTTCTCACAGGCAAGCCAATTCTGAATCCAAGCAGCCATGGTTCCATGGTTCCCATACCTCATGGCTTTTTGAATGAGTCCATGAGAATGAAGGTGAAACTGTGCCCCACTCTTAGATTTTGTTCACATAATCATCAATTGATTTCAAGATTCAAGTTTATTTTGTCATGTAATAAAACGGAATGTGATATTACATGAAATTCCCTTTAGTCTACTGTAAAGTAGATAATGATTTGTTAAGAGCAGGAACTGCCCAGTGCCCCTTACAGCCAGAGAAAGAGGAGCAAAAGAGAGTCCCCTCCAACACTCCTGCAGCCTCTGTAGCCACACAGCCTTCACTCCAAACCATCAGCAAACCGAACTCCAGATCCACACCTCTGACACAATCAAGAAGTCTCTAGCACCCTCGGCACCCTCTCACATCTTCAGTTCTAATACCTGGTACCCTTTCAGTCAGTCTTGAGCCAGTCTTCTGCAATCCATAGTCTGGTGTGAGTCCCTAAACAGCAGTCAATTGCAGCCTGCAGCCTACGTGGGTTGCTTGCCTTGAGTCACCATCAGCCTGCTGCTTGTATGATCTTCAGTCTCAGAGTTCCTCACTGGTCTGCCACTGTGGTCATTATCCCATGGGTTGTCTCCTCTGCTTCTCCTTCTCAAGCAGACAGGTGGTATCTCCATTTTATGCCTCCCTGTGTCAGTCCTTTGCTTTCCCAGAGTCTGAAACCCCCATGGCTGCTGCCAAACATAGGCACCACCATTTTGGACCAGACCCCACCCTCATGGGATTTTAACCTACTGTAGACTCCTTTAACAGTCCATTTAAAACTTGCACGGAGCTGACAGTAGTTGGATTGGGCAGTTGGACCCCTCAGGGGTGCACTGTGACTTTGCTCCCCACTCTCCATGGGTCAGCACCAGTGGCAGTGCTGCCATTACAGCAGGTCTGCAAAGAAAAAGACAAAACTTTTTGTTTGCATTTTTTAAGGAATTGCTGTTACAACATTTTTCTGATAATTTAATTCCATTTTTGCTGTTCCAAGTCTGTGTCTCTCTGCACAAAGGTATCAGAGTTCTAATGTACAATACATCCCAAGACTTGTAAGCTGCAATTAATTCTTCCTTATAAAGGAGAAAAGTCTCATTTGTAGCATTTATAGAATATGCTTGAAACAGCGTTCTGTGCATAATCTCTGGACAACACCTCGATCTGTGGAATCCAACTCCAATTGAAGTAATGCAAAGGCTCCAAGTTCTGTAGATCACAAGACATCAGGGTATTACATGGAAATGGATAATGCGGTCACCAAATTTTTGGAGAGTGAAAATGCCCATTTGTTTGACAACAGTAGACTTAAGTATGTACAATATAAAATCTGATGGGTGGTACAATGGAATTGTTGTTGTGATTAAAAAAACTTTGGAGCAAAAAGTACTTCATATGAAGATGTAACTCCAACTGGCAAAGTGCTTTGCAATAAGCTTGGAGTTCATCCTTTCTGGCAGGGACGCGTGACTATTCTGTTCACACATTTGGATCATTCATAATGTAGAGTCTAATGACTGATGCAGCTTTCTTTCCAGCACAGGTAGCATCAATCCAAAATGCCAATACTTCAACCTGACCCTAACCCTAAAGTTGGACATTATTAAAAGAAAGTGATTGACAACTATCTGGTGGAAAATGTTGTGTTCTCCTTCTGGCAATGCTGAGCAGCATACAGTATACCAGCAAGAATCTTAATGCTTAGAGCACACATGTCAAACTCTGGCCCGCGGGATATAATTATATTTGGCCTGCAAGATCATTTCAAAAATGTATTAGAGGTGGCCCGCTGGCCGCCGCGCCAGTATAGCGCATGCACAGTAATACAACAAATCCCAGAATGCATTGGCGTCAGCCTGCTAATCGCCCCCACCTCCTCTGTTTACGCTGCAGGGTCTCACCGTGGACTCTTGTTTTGGGGCCTGGCCGGTGTCAGGGGAAGCCAAGGCCGCTTCCCAGCGCCCGGAACCGGAGGCCTCGGGCCTGACCTCGCCAGGACCATTGCCCACTCCCCCTCCTTGCCGCAGGCCGATCCGCGACTCACGGTGATGGGGCCGCTGATCCACCGAGATGCTGCCCTGCAGCGAGAGCCGATGCCCCCGCACTGTCGTTGTCCAACTCGATCGCCCGCAAACCCCGCCCTCCCGCACACAGGCCTGAGTAAGTATTATGAACTTTAATCTCAGGATAAAACGATCTTCCAATAATTTCATGTCACAGTGATAAATATATTCCTGGTTAAAAATGGTCCTGCACCTGGATACAAGCTCATTAGGCATAAAACTTGAAAAGTGTGTAAATCAAAGGATATCTGTACCAATGGAAAAAGGGCATAGCAAATAACCCTGCTAGAGTTCATGCCCACAATCAGTCACCCATTTGATTGTTTCAGGAATCATGTTATTCTCCCACATTCTCAATAGCCCTCAGATTTTACTATTTGACAGCACACTAGCAACATTTGACAAATCCTCTATAGAGAAATATTATTTATTGAATATTTTATTTCTCATTTGTTAATGCTTCTGGAAAGAGTTTATCCAAAACTATTATTAAACATTTATTTTAATAAGAAAAAGTTTAATATTACATATGTTGAAAGAAGAGAAAACATGCAGATGTTGTTGAAAATTTTCAATAAATATTTAGTTCGGCCCTCGACTTAGTCCAAGTTTTTAATTTTGGCCCTGTGTGAATTTGAGTTTGACACCCTGGCTTAGAGCAAGTCGGGGACCAGAATAATTACAAATAATGACATGCTCTATACTTTGGGTAGCAGCACAGTTTAATTGCATGAATGTGCCAAAGATATGGTGTTAGGTGTTGAAGACACAAGTCACATTGGCAGCTGACAGCCCTTCACACCAGAAGGCCAGTCTCTGGTGTGCCATGGTAGCTCATCTGCAGTTGGCAATGAAATATTATAGGATGAAGGTTTTGGGAATGCAGTTCAATCTAAAGCATTGGCCTTCATTATCCACTGTACTGACTGGGTTTTGAATGCCCTTAGATTCTGATGTTGGGCAGAGCTGACCACTAGGCTATGTGCACATAGCTTTCAGGATTCACAGGGGAAAGTCTACAATAAACACAGCTAATGCTGGAAATACTTAGCAGGTCATTCAACAACTGTGGAAAGAGGAACAGAGTTAAGGTTTAAGGTCACTTCACATTTGCTTCCTGAATGGCTGAGTAGTTTTAATTTTTTTCTGTTCTTATTTCAGATTTCCAGCAATTGAAGTTTTCGAAATTTTGCAATCCTTGCAGAGAAGCTTACTCTCTCAGCCTGTTGATCTTTGGAAAGGAAGAATGAAGTGGAGGGCATCTTGGAACTGAGAGCATCAGTGAGCTTATTTTTCCAATAGTGGAGGGCAAAACTACAAGGTGTTGCAAATACTAGTAACTCAAAGCTCTGTCTGGAGGGAGGCAGATGTTCTCTTTGTAATAATGAGTGTCACCATTGTTACCAATGCAGCTGCTGCAGGTCTGGTTACAACATGTGAGAGATTTCAGTGAGGATATGCTAATATTTCATGGTTTTCCAACTGATTTTCTGAACTCCTGAGATGGACCACCATATCATACCTGCTCATCTGTAGCTGTACTACAAGGCCATCCACTTTATTTCTTGTACTGTGTAGATTTAAATATAAAATTTCCAGTCTTGTATTTGTTGCTTTATTGGACTCTTTGTTCCTGTTGCATTACTACTCACTTCACAGCTGAAATTTTGCCATGTCTGCCTGTCATTCCACACAAACTCCCTACTAGCTGTCTCTACTTTACACCAACTGTCTCTTTCTCCGCCTCTTCATTTGGGTTCCTACCTCCTTGTGAATCTAGTTTAAACCACACTACCCCCCCCCCCCTCCCAACCCACCCATCAACAGCATTAGCAAACCTCCCTGGCAGGATACTGGTTCCCCTCCAGTTCAAGAGCAACCTGCCCCACTTGAACAAGTCACCCCTTCCTCATAAAAGGTTGTAGTGATCCAAGAGCTTGAAACCCTGCCCCCTGCACCTTCTCTTCATCCACTCATTTATCTTCCTGTCATCTTTCTGTTCTGAGCTTTCCTAGCTTGTGGCACGGGTATAATCCAGAGATTATCACCTTGGAGGCCCTGCACTTCAGCCTACACCTTAACCCTCTAAATGTACTTTATAGGACCTCTACCCTGTGTCATTGGAACAAATATGCACCATAACCTCTAGATGCTCACCCTTACCTTCAACTGCTTAGTTCAACCTGGTCAAAGTCATTGTGATTCATGAAAGAGAAGAGGACTGGCTGTCTAATGTTTCACTTGAAATAGGAGAAACAAAAAGGCACTCTGTAGTGACCTGAAAGAAAGAGGTTATCATCTGAAGAACCCTGAGGGTGGGGGGGGGGGGGGGTGGTTTTCATCAGCAAGACACTGAAGTGGGTGATTAAAAAGGAACAACAAATCTCTCTCCAAAAACCGACAAGAACTATTTACCTTTTCAAGCACCAAAGCCTGGTGAACTTTATAAATGTTAAATTCTGTGCACAGTATAAGAATTGCCTGCAACCAGTGAACTTGGAGGAATGAGAAGTGAGATTGGACTGTAAACCAAAGATCTTTTTTGAACTTACACACACATTACATACACGTGCGCTGAGAATTAGAAGGAGGTTAAGTTAGGTTAGTTAAGTCAATAGTGATAAGTGAAAGTGTGATTCTGTTTTAACGTTTAAAGATAATTAAAAACAACTTTTGTTTAAGTAACCATTTGTCTTGGTGAATATCTATTGCTGCTGGGTTTTGGGGTCCTCTGTGTTTGTAACACTACAATTTTGGAAAAAGCAAAATTGATCCTTTCCAAGCTGGTAGGATTAAAATGAAAGGGGAAATAGTTTCCATGCATCACAACTTCTAAATGATTATAAATTATTATTTCTGTATTTGATGACACATAAGACCCCCACCCCACCCCCCATTGCAGCAGGGAATATTAACTTTTTTAAGAATTAAAAATTTTTTGGTGTTCATGTTTTAGGTATTTACAGGTAAGCAGGTCTCACAAGACCAGACCTTGGTGGCTGTCATGTTGTATTTGGCATTGTTTCATTGAGAGCAAATGCTAGGATGAACAGGTATGTGCTCCTTCTATGTCCAGGATAGCAGCAACAGCAGTGGTGGCGGCACTCGGTGGGGGGGTTCGGGTTAGGATTAGGCTTAGATTTAGGGGTGGCGGGAGCACTCGGGGGGGGGGGGTTAAGATTAGGAACGGTGGTGGCAGCGCTCAGGGGGAGAGGCCTTCAAGTGATGCCATGGGCCCTGGGGGGGATCCATCCCTTCCTGATACCGGGCCCTGGTGGCAATACCGAGCAGGCAGTGGGGGAATCCTTCCTTCCCTAATACCAGGGCCAGGCAGCAATACCAGGCAGACAATGGGAATCCCTCCCTTCCGGATACCGGGGCCAGGTGGCCATACCATGCTCTGCAAAATGTCACCTTTGCACATAAGACCCATGATTTTCTTTTGATAAAAAAGAGAAGGGGGTCTTATATGCTGCCAAATACAGTATAAATTTTTAATTTAGACATACATCATGATAACAGGCCCTTTCGGCCCACGAGCCTTTGCCATCCAATTATACCCAATTGACCCAATAATCTTGGTACATGGGAGGAAACAAGAGCACATGGAAGAAACTTACACAGAAATGGAGAGAATTATAATAATACAGTTACATATATCATTTAAAATTCTAAATGACCATGTGAGTTCAGGATAATAAAGTGTACATGCAAATAATCGTTCTTGAGAAGGACCAAGATTATTCTCTTTGGAGTTGATGTTTTCTTATAATTACAGAGTGTCTGTTTGAGTAAGCACTATTTGAGTCTGACAAACAACAGATTGCCTCTGCATGCAGTAATATTCCTGATGTTCAATGCAACATGAGTGCATTTTCCATCATTTCTTTAAAAGTGATTTGAAATATGTGGCTATTGAATCTTGAAAGAATATTTTGAAACCAATCAGAAACATTTAAGATGTATGACAAATCCATGATAGGAAAGGCCATTTATTCAAACAAAATGTGTCACTTTGCTATTCCAATTTTCCTACTATATTTTCAGTGATTATGTTTTGAACACTTCAAAAACCTGAATCACCTTTGCTGTTTCACAAAGGATTGAAAAAATATATTGGCTGAAAATTCAACTGTGTATCATTTGTTTTTTTTTAATATACTGTGTAATTGATGGAAGTATAAAATCAATTGCTGCACACAGTCAGCACTTTCAAGCACATTACTGTATAATATGAAAATGAACTTCTTTTCATCTAATCAGCTTTAGCACAGATTGTGGACATGTAGCAGTCATTGTGCAAAGCAGGGCAGACATCGCTGCTGCAACCGTGAAAAGTGCAGACAGAATGAAGAAGATGTATGGGCTTGGCGGCGAATATAGACCTTCATGTTCAGAAGAAGTCCTACTTATGATTTTGTTAAAGGGACAGATCACATCTCAGCAATATTAGGGGAGCCAATGAGCTGGCGCTGCATTTTCCTTGCGTTGGGAGGGGGCTTCTCTGCTCTGCATCTTGCCTTGTACATCCACTAATGCCTCCATGATTTTTAACAAAAGACAGAGGAGGAAAACCCCAACACCCAACCCCAACCAACCAATTTTCCCTTGCAACCGCTGCAATCGTGTCTGCCTGTCCCGCATCGGACTTGTCAGCCGCAAATGAGCCTGCAGCAGACGTGGACATACCCCTCCGTAAATTTTCGTCCGCGAAGCCAAGCCAAACTGTCACCCTCCCACTCCAGGCACAGTATCAGTGTGAGTCAGCCATTCTGCCTGAGGCAGCAGTTCACATTAAGAACAGCAACTTTAAGAGCACTTGCCAAGAGGTTGTTATGGCTCACAAGTTGGAAAATCCCTTCCCTCCAGCTCTTGAGGAAGTGAAAGGTGTCCCCAGTGCAGTGTCATTTTAGCATATATTTGCATGTGTCCTGCAACTTCTATTATGTCACTATCTTTAGTGTGTGTTCAGTAAAATTTGTTCCTGGGTTGCTAGTAAAACTGCAAAGCTATATTTAGTATGCAGAAAAACTTTCTTGAATTACTGCAGTTCTTCAGGTATTGGTACTCTCTTCAAGGTACCAGGTAGGTAATACAAACAATAAAAACAGAAAATGCAAGAAACATAAAGTAGGTCAAACAAGAGAATAATTAATATTGCAGGTCCTGAACTTTTCAGCGGTACTGGGAAAATGAGAAAAACTAGTGAGTTTTGGGGTAGGGATGATGGAACCAAAGGGTAATTTCTGACAAGATGACACCAAGTGAGTAGATATAATAGTTAAATATATATGAATTGCTGTTTCACATGGAAAGCAGTAATGTGGCAAATAAGAAAGTAAGGGAAATATAGAAGTAAAGGCAGCAAGTTCAGTGGGCAGAGTAACATAAAAGTCTGCAGAAACTGTGATTGAAGTAAATACACAATGCTGGAGAAACTCAGCAAGTCAAACAGTGCATTTTATATAGCAAAGATAAAGATACATACCAGTAACCAACATTTTGGGCTTGAGCTCTTCATTAAGGTACAACAAGTTTAGTTGACAGGATATGCAGCCACAGGACACGGAGTGAAGAAGGTCTGATGGACTAAGCTACATTTATTTTAATGAAAGGAGCCTAACACTTAAGTCAGATTCATTCAGTACATGGGACTTGGTTATTATTGTCATTACAGAAACATGGTGACATCTGAATGTTCTGGGGTATCAATGCCACAGATGTGATTGAGGTGGAAGTAAGAGAGGAAGGCAAGTTGTGATTTTGATTCGGGATATTGAGGCATTCATAAGAATAAAGGAGGCATTGCTGCATATAGATTGTTGGGATCAGCAAATCTCTTGAGGTGGCTTTGACAGAAAAGGTAAAGGAGATTTCCAAGAGATTCTATGCATATAAAAAGGAAAGGGTAACTAGAGTCCCATTAAAGGTCAATGTATTAATTTTTATGTGGAACCAAAGGAGTTGACTGAGGTCTTCAGGAAGAGAACAGTGACTTGAAATATAATCTGAATGTCTCCAGATCCTGATGGACATATGCCAGGTTATTGAAAGAAGCAAATGAGCAAGTTGCTCGGGCCTTGACTGAATAACCAACGTTGATTCTTTGTTCAAGAAGGGAAATAGGGGTAATCAGCAGCTATAGATAAGGTAAAGGCCACATGGAGCAAATGAGTTACTTGAGGAGTATAAAAAAATGCAACAAAAAAAATCAAGAAAAAATGAGGAATGCTAAAAGAAGTCATGAAGTGGCTTTGGAAGACAATGTGAAGAAAAATCCTGAATTTCCACAGTAATATTAAGAGCAAAAAAATAGAAAGGGACAAAATTGGTCCCATTGAAGATCAGAGTTGACGGCTTTGTATGGACTCAAATGAAATGGGGGAGATCTTAATTTTTTTTGCATCAGTATTCACTCAGGAAACTGCCACAGAGTCTAAGGAAGTAAGGAAAACAAGCAGTGAGATCATGGAACCTTTAGAGATTAAAAAGGAGGATGTGCTTGCTGAGTTAAAGCAAATAAGGGTGGATTAATCCCCAGAGCCTGACAAGATAGTCCCTTGGGACTTTGAGGGAGGCTAGTGTAGAAATTTCAAGGGGTCTGGCAGAAATATTTAAAATGTCCTTCCCCACGGGTGTGGTGCCAGAGATTTAGAGGGTGTACATTTTGTTCAGTTGTTTAAAAACGAATCTAAAAGTAATCCTGGATATTATAGGCTAGTGAGCCTGATGTCAGTAATAGGTAAATTATTGGAAGGTATTCTAAGAGATTGGATGTAAGGAAGTTGCCAAGAAAGTTTATGAAGGAAAGGCTGTGGATGTTGTCTACTTGGACTTTAGTAAGGCCTTTGATTCGACATTGGTTGGATGGGAGAAGACAGAGTGTAGTGGTGAAAGATTGCTTCTCAGACTGGATGCCTATGACTAGTCAGCGCTGTGACCATTGTTGTTTGTCATTTATATCAATGACCTGGATGATAATGTGGTAAATTGCAGGTGACACTAAGATTGCAGGTGTTGTGGATAGTGAAGGTTTCAATGCTTATAGAGGGATCTGGAGCAGCTGGAAAAATGGGCTGAAAAATGGCAGATGGAATTTAATGCAGACAAGTGTGAGGTGTTGAATTTTGGAAGGACAAACCAAGAAAGGACATAGACGGTAAATGGTAGGGCACTGAGGAGTGCGGTAGAACAGAGGGATCTGGGAATACCTCTATCAAATCTCCCCTCAGTCCAGGGAATAAAGTCCTAACCTGTTTAAACTTTCCCTGTAACTCAGTTCCTGAAGTCCAGGCAACATCCTAGTAAATCTTTTCTGTACTCTTTCCATCTTATTGATATTTTTCCTGAAGTTAAGTGACCAAAATTGCACACAATGCTCCAAATCTGGCTTCACCAGTGTCTTATACAACTTTACCAATAGCATCCTAACTCCTATACTCAGTACTTTGATTTATGAAAGCCAATATGCCCACAGCTCTTTTTACAACCCTATCCACCTGTGATGCCTCTTTTAGGGAATTATGTATCTGTATTCCTAAATCTCTTTGTACTACCACACTCCTCAGGGCCTATCATTCACCGTATATGTCCTTTCTTGGTCTGCCCTTCCAAAATGCAACACCTCACACTTCTCTGCATTAAATTCCATCTACTATTTTTCAGCCCATTTTTCCAGCTGCTCCAGATCCCTCTGCAAGCTTTGAAAACCTTCTTCGCTGTCAACAACGCCTCCAATTTTATGAGCAGAGAGGTGGCAGGTGGAGTTCGTTCAAGACAAGTATTACACTTTAGGACGTCAAACAAAGGGGAAAGTAGACAGTGAATAGCAGTTCTTTTAAAAACATTGATATGAAGAAGGAGTAGGTTCCAGGTCCACAACTCCTTGAAAATAACTATGCAAATAGACAGGGTGGTAGAGAAGACATATTGCATGTTTGCCTTCATTAGTGGGGACACTGAATATTAGAATACAGAAATCATGTTATACCAGGATGCTGCCTGATTCGAGAGTATGAGCTGCAGGGAGACATTGGACAAACTGGAGTAATTTCCGCTAGAGTTTGGAGGCTAAGGGGAGACCTGACAGAAGTTTATAATATTCTGAGAGGCATAGATGGGGCAGGCATTCAGAATCTTTCTCCAAGGGTAAACATTTCACACATGAAAGGACATGAATTTAAAGTGAGGGGAGAATGTTTAAGGGAGATATAAGACGCAATTTTTTTTACAGAGGGGTCGATGCCTGGCACAGGTTGAGAGAAATAGTAGTACAGATTAAATAATAGAAAATTAGAGGTTTTGGATAGGCATGTGAATATGCATGGAAAAACACTTATGTACCATATGTCAACAGCAGAGTTTTGGTTGAATTTCATAATGCCCAATGCAAACATTGTAGGCTGATGGGCCTGTTTCTGTGCTGTACCCACATTATAAAAGAGGAGGTTCTAGCACTATGTGAATAAAGCTGAATAAATTCCCAGGGCCTGACCAAGACTGGAAATTAGCTAATGTTATGCTTTTATTTAGGAAGGGTTGCAAGGACAAGTCAGTGAAATATAGAGTGTTGAGACATCAGTGGTGGGAAATTACTGACGGGGATTCTGAAGGAAAGGATCTACCACCATTTGGATAGGCAAGGACTGTTTTGGGATAGTAGCATTGATTTGAGTATGGTAAAGTGTGTCTCATAAATTTGATTGCCTTTTTTTAAAGAAGCAACAAAGAAGATTTGCACAGGCAAGGCAAATGTTATTATCCATGTGGTCTTTAGCAATGCTTTTGACAAATTCACACATGGTAGGCTCATGGTAGTGACATTGGAGGCCTGTGACCAGTGATGTGCCATAGGAGCTGATCTTGCTTGTCATCTATATTAACAATTTGGATGAGAATGTAAATGGCATAGTTAGCAAATTTGTGGAATATACACCAACCTTAGTGGTATGGTGGACAATGAAAAAGGTCATACAAGGTTACAACATGATGTAGATCAATTGGAAAAGTGGGCCAAGGAACGGCAGATGGATTTAATGGTTGATGTTACATTCTGAGAAGTTAAACCAGGGAAGGACATACAAAATAAATGGAATGGACTGGAGGTCCATGGACAGAACAGAGACCAAGGGGTACAGGTACATAGTTTCCTGAATGTGGCAACACAAATTGGTTAGTTGAGAATGCATTTGGTAGGTTTTCTGTCAGTGTTCAGAGTACTTAGTGCAAGATCTGGGACGTCAGGTTGCCCCTGTATAAGACACTTGGAGTATTGCATGGAGTTGTGGTCACCAAGCTGCAGGAAGGATGTCATTAAGCTGGAAAGGGTGCAAAGAAGATTTACAAGGATGTTACCAGAATCTTGTAAGGAGAGTCTTGGCCTTTTTTTTATCCTGGAGCTTCTGAAGCTGAGGGGTGACTTTATCGAAATATATAAACTCATGAGGGGCATGGATAAGATGAATAGTTACAGTTGATTCCACAGGGTAGGAGAGTGTAAAAGGGCATGGAATAAAGGGAGCAAAACATAAAAGTCTGCAAACATACAGCATATGAGTCACTTGGACTGTACTTCTTGGAGTTCAGAAAAATGAGGGAGGACCTCCTAGAGGCATTTTGAATGTTGAAATGTCTGGATAGAGTAGATGTGGCAAATTTGTTTCCTGGAAATGGAGAATCTAGGACAAGAGGGGAAAACTTTAGGATTGATGAATGCCTATTTAAAACAGAGATCCGGAGGAATTTCTTTAGCCAGGGAGTAGTGAATGTCTGAAATTTACTACCAATACAGCTGTGGAGACCAGGTTGTTGGGTATATTTAAGGCAGAGATTGATAGTTATCTGAGTAGTTAGAGAAGTAAAAATTATGGGGAAAAGGCAAGGAAGTGGGGCCGAGTAGGAGAATGAATCAGCTCACTCAATGGATCAGCCTCACTGTGCTCCTACATTGTATGGTCGATGTTCTTATGACATAGATTTAAGGTGAGAGGGGAAATATTAACATGGATCTGAGCGGCATCTTTCTCACACAGAGCTGGTGCATATGTGGAATGGAGTGCTAAATAAAGTAGTATAGGCAGGTACAATTATATTTAAATGGTGTTACATGCATTAAATAGGACAGAGGGATATGGACTAATTGCAGGCATATTGGACTAGTCCAGCTGTGTATCTTAGCTGTCATGTACAAGTTGAGCTGAAGGTCATGTTTCTGTGCTGTATAACTCTATAACTATGACTTTTCCAATCTATGTAATGCATTTGAAGCTCACAATGTGACCTGCTCTATGTAATCAATTTGTAGGGTCCATGTTCCTGAGCTTTCAGTTACCTGTCAAATATAATTCACCACTCTTAAGTTTCTCTCTAGAGCTTCTTGCTTTGATATATTGAGAGCCAATGTATGATTGAGAAATAACACTCCATCTTCTGACTGGGCTCAATGCAGCCTTCATAATGCAATATTGAATTGATTTCAGGTAACTCACCCTTTCCTTCTGTCTAACACCATTTTGGCTCAGTTTTTATTTTTCCTATTTAGGTAGTTTGGCACACTGGGGCTATCTCATAGCTTTACTATTCACAAAGCAACTTAATCTAACAATTCATTACCACATGTAGTCACTTGGTCTTAGACTATCTACAATGTAACCTTTCTTCCATCCATTTCTCTCCTACCTTCTCTGTTACTGAAAAATAACACGTCTTTTCTTTCCCAGTTCAGATGAAGGGTCTCGAACTTAAAACATTAATACCTGTAATTTCTTTCCAGAGATGCTGTCTGATTATTGTGTGTTTCCAGCATTTTCTGTTACTGTTTCAGATTTCTATCATCTCCAGGGCTCTGGTAATTCCAACAAGTAGATACAGGACCAGTGACTAAATCCCAGAATTATATGTAAATCGATGGCACCATTAAATGTCATCCTTGTGCAAAGAAGGCATTTCTGATTTTTGTTGTTTTAGTTTTTCATTGATTTTAGTTACACCATTCTCACTTATTTTAAGACATTCAGTATTAACGTTGGTTTAGCCATACAATATTTGCTGAAGTTTCCCAAGATTCTCCTTTAATTGCTCTTTCTCTCCAGGCTGTCTGGAATTGCTGTTTTACCTCTTTTTAAATCTCTCTTTTCCTTTTTGAAACTCTTTTTTTCCCCCTGTTCAATGAAATTTTAGTTTCTATCTGCCTGGTGACAGGATTCTTTTTTTCTGGCATGTTGAGCTTCATAGATCAGGTTGCTGTGCAAATTATTAGAAGATTAAAATTTGTTTTCAGCTCTCCTCTCATCCACACTGATCAATATGCTAAACAAACCTTTGTGTAGAGTATTCAAAGAAAAAAAAAATTCGTATATTTTGGTGAAGAAGTGGAGTCTTGGAACCCTCAAAAATCAGTGGTCGACTTATATGCCAGATGCAAAAATGAGGCCTCAAATTCAACTCACTGCTTGACGTAAATTTGGCATATAAGACAACCAGGAAGCACTTCCCCTCAGCTGGCGGCATTGCTCCCCAACACCACTCCACCTCTGGATACCGCCATAACCCATCCATAAATTTTATAATTGTAGATCCTGAGGTCCCCACTCCTGCCCAGTATGCCAAGGTCCCTGCTCCCGTTTGGAGCCCAAGGTCCCCACTCCTGCCTGGGAGCCTGATGTCCTGGCTCCTGCCAGGAGTCCGATGCCCCCACCCCTCCCGCTGGAAGCCCAATGTCCCCATTCCTGCAAAGAGCCTGAGGTCCCCACTCCTGCCTAATAGACTGAGGTACCCATTTCTGGCCAGGAGCCTGAGGTCCCCGCTCCTGCCCAATAAGCCGAGGTCACAACTCCTGCCTGGGAGCCGACGCAGAGCCATAGTTCCTGCACTGAGCACACTTGGACAGTGAGGTGACTTATTTCATGTGGATGGTACTGCACCTGATGTTGAAAATGGAGTCACTGTCGTTGACTCCGGCTGCAGCCGATGCTGAAGACTTGGACACGGCACTGTTTGGCATCTTCCTGGCCAGAAGCAAAAGTTTTTTTTTAATTTGTTTGTCTAATTTAAAGATTTGTTACTTGGCAATTGGGATGTTGTAACAAAGTTTGGGTTGTTGCTCAGAGGCCCGGACACTAGTCTCTGGCATGTTCTTCGCAGAAAATTGGGGGTCGTCAAATGATATATGATAAAACCATGAAAATTAGGCTGAAAATGGGGACTTGACTTACCTGAAGGTCAACTTATATTCCGAGATATACGGTTATCATTTTAAGAGCTAGTTGGATGCTTGTGGTGGGTTGAGTGCCTAGATTTTTTCTGATTGGATGGAAATGAAAAAAAGGTGAATGATATTCCTTGTCTCTATTTTTCCTTTTGATCATCAATGGCTTCCAAAGCAGAAGAAAGGCAGCAAACATGTAGCCAGTTAGAATAATAATAATCCTATTTATTTTACAAAGTATGATGTTTAAATGAAAAGTGTGCATGCTGATAAATATAAATGGAGCTGTGTCGAGTATTCCATATTAACTCATAGCTTTTCATGTACTGAATCCTAATGCTAAATTTGAATTGGTCTCATGAATCATGGGTTCAAGAATAGCTTCAGAGAATCTGGGCTGGCTTACAACACTTCTTATTGAGAGCCCTTTTCCATACTTGCTTCTTTAATGCACACACACTGTGACTGCAGAAAATGCACAGATGCTGCCTGCATCTCTCAGTGTGAATGTTCACAGCATGAGATTTTATGTGATTACAGCAATTGGCTTTCTGTTTCCAAAGTTTATTCCTTTTTATTTCATCTGATGAAAACTTTCTCTTAAGGTAGAATATCTTTGTGTGTGCCAGGATCAATCAACTCAATATTTATAAACTTTCATTACAATAAAATGTGTAATACTACCAAATTTGATCAAAGCTAAAGTGCAAAATAAAGTAAGATTTTGGAGGATAATGATAAAGTGGTGTACAAATTAAAGAACACCAGAACTTAGGAAAAAAAAGAACTTGATATGTTTCTGCTTCTCAATAATTCATCTGAGAAACAGATCATAATAGATGATGTTTCTTTGCAGGTTGTGATGTATGGATTCTGTCACCAATGTGTATATGTATATATTGTGTTATAAGATGGTCGTGGGCTGAGAGCGTAGCCACGCCTATTAGCAGGTCTTAAAGGGTTGCTCCGAGCCAGACCCAGATAATTCTGGACTGGTTGACCTACATGTGATACGCTCCAGTCTTCTAGTTAATAAAAGCCTTGGTTTGGATCAACAAGCCTTTGATTCTTTCGATCTACACTACAATTTTATTAACTAGAAAGTTTTCAAGGGATGGAGCATATGCCGCAACCGGAACACCTCAACATCGACCCGCAGTCGGCTACAGCTTCAAATTACTTTAAGCACTGGGCGAGGTGATTCAAAGCTTACCTACAACTCTCTGACCCTGCCGTGGAGGAGGACGGCCATCGACGACTAGTATTGATGTCTATGGTGTCCCCGAGAGTCTATGAGAGCATCCAGGATGCAGCCACTTACGCCGCAGCCATGAATGTGTTGAAAGGACTCTACGTGCGACCGGTAAACAGGGTCTACACCAGGTACAACTAGCGACCAGGAGGCAACTGCCTGGTGAGTCCTGTAGAGCTTATAGCCAAGCACTAAGGGCACTGGGCAGAGCCTATGCCTGCTCAAATAGAACTGAGACAATGATGATTTTGGGATGCTTACGTGGCTGGGGTCCGATCAAATGAGGTGAGGCAGTGCCTGCTAGAGCACAGGGGAGAAAACCTAGAGGACGTGATCCGGATCACAGAGACAATGGAGGAGTCTTAAGTATGGATGCTTACTCTCAGGGCTGGACCCCACACTATGAAGTGAGTAGGATGCCCTCCCTCAACTATACTACCCCACGGCCCACCGACAGCCTGTTGGCCACCGCTACGCTGCCTGATGAGACCCCGAACTGCTACTTCTGCGGGAGGGATAAGCACAGCAGGTCCCAGTGTCCAGCAAGGAAAGCCAGGTGCCAGAAATGCCTTCAAAATTGTCACTTTGCTGTAGTCTGTTGCTCCAAAATGGCCGCCGTCAAACCCAGCACCTCATGTGAGGCCCAACCATCACCCTCCCATTCAAACATCTCTTCTTCAGATTTCTCATCTAATGAGAGCGAGGGCTCCACCATGCAGCAGTGCCTGACATCACGGGGCAGGCACTGAGCGCGGAAGGTACAGCCCACCCTCGCCATGATGACATTGGCTTGCTTGGACCTCCCACACGGAGCAACGACCGCCTAGGCCCAAGCCCCGACTTCAATGACCGCTGCCATCACCACTACCGATGCTGCCGACCAGGGACGCACCGTGACCGCCAACCAGGTACCCGCCACCACTGCCGCCGCTACCACCGCTACTGACGCTGCTGACCAGGTACCCGCCACCACCGACGCTGCCGACCTGGTATCTGCCGTCGCTACCGATGCTACCGATCATGTACCCACCGCCACTACCGCCAACGACTGCCCTCCTGACCGCCCCACCACCGCCGGCTGCAAGCAGCGACCCCCAGCACTTAACTTGGCTGGCCGACACCCCCAGCAGGCTGCAGGCAGCAGCCCCAGCTCCTCGATGCTTACAGCTCCAGCCCGACTGCTTCTGTGACATCACCACGCACACGTAGTGCACTTCAGGCCTGACGCTGCATGACATCATCATGTAAGACTCCACTGTTCCCAGCACAGGTCTCTACATCTGTGACCCTGGTCCAGGACCGCCTCCATCCCCTTACAAAAGCAATGGAACTGATTAAAGTGCATGAACACCATACCAATTGCTTATTTGACTCGGGGTCAACCGAAAGTTTTATCCATCCAGACCTGGCCCACCGTTGTGGACTGGTCATTCTCCCCACTGACCAGAAGATTTCATTGGCGACCAGATCACACTCGACTGGGGTAAAGGGGTAATGCGTGGTGACCCTGCAAGTCCAGGGCGTCACACTTACCGATTTTAAACTGTTCGTCCTCCCCCAACTGTGCACTCCCGTATTGCTGGGACTGGATTTTCAGTGCCAGTTCCGAACTGTTTCCCTGCACTATGGGAAGTGTCTGTAACCACTCCACCTCAGAGGCCTCCTGCCAGCAACAGCCCACACCACCAGCCCCCGCGCCCCAGTGCCCCACTTGTATCCTCTCCACCCTCTGGGTCGCTCCTCCAGCACTCTTCACAAACCTCACCCCTGGCTGAAAACAAGTGGCCACCAAAAACCGGCAGTATAGTTACGAAGACAGGAAATTCATCGCAAGCGAGGTGCGCAGACTGCTGGAGGAGGGTATTATCGAACCCAGCTCAAGTCCCTGGAGGACCCAGGTGGTGGTGGTTAAAAACAGGGAGAAGCCGCGGATGGTGGTTGACTACAGCCAGACAGTCAACCGCTTCACGCTTCTGGATACGTACCCCCTCCCACAGATCACGGATGTGGTGAATCAGATCGCCCAATACCATGTGCTCTCCACCACTGACTTACGTTCGGCCTATCACTAGCTCTCAATCTGCCGAGAAGACCGACTTTTCACGGCCTTCGAAGCGAACGGGCGGCTGTATCAATTCCTCAGGGTACCCTTTGGGGTCACGAATGGTGTTGCGGTTTTCCAGCGGGAAATGGACTGGATAGTAGACCAGAACAGGCTAACAGCTACTTTCCCGTATCTGGACAATGTCACCATCTGCGGCCATGACTCGCAGGACCATGATGCCAACCTCGAGACATTTTTTCAGATTGCGATTCAGCTGAACTTAACCTACAATTTTGACAAGTCTGTCTTCCGGACCACTCGGCTCGCAATTCTAGGTTGTGTGGTGGAGAACAGGGTGGTAATGCCAGACCCTGACCACATGCATCCCCTCATGGACTTACCCCCCACCCCACACCCAAAAGGCACTCAGAAACTGCCTGGGTTTCTTTTCGTACTATGGCCAATGGGTTCCACACTATGCCGATAAGGGACGGCCATTTATCAAGACCACCTCCTTTCCCATGTCAACCGAAGCCAAAGCGGCCTTCGACCGCATCAAATTAGACATTGCCACTCCAACTCTGCATGCCATCGACGAGTCCATTCCATTCCAAGTAGAGAGCGATGCATCCGATTTTGTACTGGCGGCCACTTTGAATCAGGCTGGCCGGCCGGTAGCCTTCTTCTCCAGGACCCTCCAAGGTCCTGAGAGCTGACACTCCTCTGTTGAGAAGGAGTCCCAGGCCATAATCGAAGCAGTACGTCGTTGGAGACACTACCTCACTGGCAGGCGCTTTACGCTGCTGACCAACTAATCTGCGGTCTCATTCATATTTAACAATACCAAGCGAGGTAAGATTAAGAACAACAAGATCGCTAGGTGGAGAATCGAAGTCTCCACCTTCAATTATAACATACTGTATCGGCCTGGTAAAGTTAACAACCTGCCAGATGCGCTCTCCAGAGGAACTTGCGCCAACATACAACTGGACAGGCTGCAGAGACTCCACGAGGAGCTCTATCATCCAGGGGTCACTAGGTTCACGCACTTTGTTAAGGCTCACCACCTGCCTTACACGGTCGAGGAGATTTGCTCCATGACCTGAGCAAGCCCCACTTCTTCCGTCTGGAGAACACCCACGTCATCAAAGCAACCCGACCCTTTGAACGTCTAAGCATGGACTTCAAGGAGCCCCTACCGTCGACCAACCATAACACCTACATTTTTACAGTGATTGACGAGTATTCTCGGTTCCCATTTGTTGTGCCCTGCTCGGACATGACCGCCTCCTCAATCATAGAGGCCTTGCACAGCATCTTCGGGTACCCCAGTTACATCCACAGCACCGGCAGTACCTTCTGGTAATGCTTCGAGCAGGACCACCAGCTATAACCCACGGGGTAATGGGCAGGTTGAAAGAGAGAATGCCACTGTCTGGAAAGTGGCTACACATGTCCTCCGGTCCAAAGGCCTCCCCACCGCTCACTGGCAGGACGTGCTCACTAGCACCCTACACTCCATCCATTCCCTCCTATGCACTGTGACCAATGCCACTCCCCATGAATGGATTCTCTCTTTCCTAAGAAAATCCAAATCGGGAATATCCACGCCGGTGTGGCTCATGGTTCCCATGCCTGTCCTCCTGCAATGCCACATCTCGTACTCAAAGAATAACCCTTTGGTTGACCGAGTGATGCTGCTCCATGTGAACCCGCATCATGCATACATTGAGTACCCGGATGGGTGGGAGGACACAGTCTCGGTAAGGGACCTAGCCCAAGCTGGATCGAACCCAGCAGTGCTCCCCACCCAACCTCCTCCAATTCCTTCTACCCTAGGTCACGTGCTCGAACAGAGGGATGAGCACCACCCCACCAACTCAGGCCAGTCTGTCGACAACATCATTGGGAAACTGAGCGAAGCGGTGGCTGCACCCAATGAGCCCGCCAGTGACATGATTCCAGCAACCCCAATCACAGCACCACGGTGGAAACGCCAGACAATCAGGCCCCCCGACCATTACAGCCCAAAACTTCCCAACAGTTTCCCCTCTCCCCCACCTTTTCCTTTTTTACAGCCCTCCATTCACCCCGGGGTCAGTTCTCAAAGAAGGGGTGAATGTGATAGTATGGATTTGATCACCAATGTGGTATAAGATGGCTGAGAGCATATCCACGCCTACTTAAAAGGTTGCTCCTAGCCAGACCCAGATCATTCTGGACTGGTCGACCCACATGTGATACGCTCCAGTCTTCTCATTAATAAAAGCCTTGGTTTCAGCCATAAACGAGCCTGCAGCTGACGTGGACATTTACCCCCTCCATAAATCTTCGTCCGCGAAGCCAAGCCAAAGAATAAAATCATAGGTGGGCAGCTCAGAAACAGGCCCTTCAGCCTATCACGACCACCCCAAATATTTTGCATATCAACACTGTTTATTTAATTTAATTTCTTATTGTACAAACGTACCTTGATCCAAAGATGTAAGATTATTGAATCTGAGATATAAAGGCTTCTTGGTTACTGAGTTCTTATGTTTCCATTCTCCTACCTATTTCTGACAACAGTCAGCCAGATCTAGGTCAGAACAGATTTCTCGAAAAAAAAGATAGAGTTAAATATGTACTAATGGAAAATGCTGCAAAATTTAATGGACCTTAAATGGGTGCACAGGGATTGTGATGCATTTATCAACCACACCTGGGAAGTAGAATAAATGAATAATGGCAATTTCATACTGTTAATTATAATTGTGATATTCAAACAGCACTAATCATGCTGTTTATTGACCACAGGGGGCCAATCAAACTATCTGAATTTAAAGTTGGATAGCTGATCTCAAAAAATGGTATTTTATAGGTGATGGCAGGATTTGAATTTGAATTTAAATGTTCACGCAATAGAAGACAATTCTGGCCATTGAAACCCGTGCCGCCCAATTACACTCAAATAAACCAAAACCCGTACGTACATAATGGAGGATGGGAGAAAACCGGAGCACCCAGGGAAAATCCACGCAGATCACGGGGAGATTGTACAAACTTTAAAATTAAAAACTCGAACCTAGGTTGCTAGCACAGTAATAGTGTCGTGTTAACCGTGTCAATGAATTCCTGCAGCTGAAGCAGAACTGGGAAACAGAAGAATGATAAGAGTAGGCTCCAGGTTATTAGATGCTCCACCAGAAGCGCTAGTGAAGGAAGTTCAAGGTGAATGTCTGTTAATACACTGGAGGCCATCTGGACATGATCTTGGAAGACAGTGGATCAGATAGCCTGAAGGTAGTTGCCAGGAGATAAGCCTCACAATTCTGATGAAGAGCAAAAAAGAAATTCAATGACTAGTTGCCACATCCAACACCTACATAGCTAACTTCAGGTAGTGCAAATCACCGTGCACCTACTCTTTTATTATAACAAAAGATATATTAATAGCACTTTTAACAAAGATAATATCCACTTTCTTTCATTGGAACTTCTTCCGATTCATATCATACAATGCATTCTCACACATTTAGCATAGCTATAAATCTCACATCTCATAGAATGTGTATGGTACTCAGAATTGAACCATAACAATCACATCATTGCACAACAGTCACCTATTCACTTTCCTTTCTCTTTTGGGACAAGGTGGTACACAATTAAAATGCAACTACAACCAACTGGAGAAGGAGGGTGCAGAGAGTGCAAGTGCATCTGCATTCTCCATCCCAACATCAGAGAAGGTGCAGGAGATATCGAGACTCTCACTGCCAGGACCATAGCCAGAGGAGGTGTGAAAACTCATATCCCACTTCCTCCTTAAACAATTATTTCCTTTGATGCCAAAGCCACAGATGGTGTAAGCCAAACCTTTGTCTTTGCCACTTTCCTCCTCCTTCGTTTTACACCACAACATTTTCTAATTTTTAATTTCAGATAGCTAGTCTTGTCAGGCAATTGAAGAATAAAAAGATAATAGACAGTTTCATCCACCAAAACCTCAGATACTGACAATGGATACAATTTATAGGTGAGCACAGAGGCAGGATCGATAGGCAGTAACTATAAAAAAATATTACAGTCAAGGCAGGGAGAAAGGACAATGCAGGTACTAATTCACCAGAAAGCAGGGACACACACGAGTCCAACTGCAGTGGACTGGTGATGATTTTTGTGAGACAAGCTAAAGAAGAATCTACTGTGTTAGTAAAATGAAAGTTGACTTCTATATCATTGAGACCTACAGTTACCCTGCATCAACTTGACACAGGACTGCACACAGCTTGGAATTCATGGGAGAAGTAGCCAACTGCAGCTCCACAGTTGTGAGCATAGCACATTGAAGCATTTCTGAGCTAATATTATAGCTTCTATTGCAGCATAAGCAAAAGTCTGCAATAAGATGCAGTAATGAAAGCTCTTACCAGTCTGATGACTATGGATAATGGTATGAAAAATGACCTCCAGGTTTCATTGCATGCCAGGAATCCATCCTCCAACCAATTACCTAGAATCACTCAGCTGTCACTGCAGGGAAGTAACTTAATGCAGGATCCTGGTTTTAATCACTCCTGAAGGTAGCTTTCATTCATAGCCAGTCCTTGAGTAGTTTTACATTACCTGTCAATCAACCATCCTAGAAACTTGCCATTGTCAAATGATGCAGTCTGCAGCCAAGCCTTCCAGTCCCAGAGTCTCTCAATATTGTCCTTTAAGAAATCTGTGGACTCATTTTAAAATAAGCACCTTTCCAGTGTACAAGGTGCAAACACTGAGAAGCATTGTGTAGGAGTGGTGGAAAAAAGCAAAGATACATGGAAGACAGTCATTGTGGAATTGATAGTTACTTTCAATATGCGATATTGTGATAGGACAGATTCTATCACCAATGTATATATGTACATATGTACAGATGGTAGTGTAGGATGACTGTGATTGGCTGAGAGTGTAGCCACACCTACTGGCAGGTTTTAAAGGATTGCCCCTACCCAGACCAGGTCATTCTGGACTGGTCGACCTACTTGTGATATGCTCCAGTCTTTTAGTTAATAAAAGCCTTGGTTTGAATCAACAAGTCTTTGGTTCTTTCGACGCGCATTACAGGCATTACATGCTTTCATTTACAATTATGTTTTATATTGAGGTGGCTTTAATTTTGATGTTGTAGCCAAGCAGAGTCTGTGACCCTCAATGGCAGAAAAGCTGTAGGTGAGATTGCTTGGTTATTGAAATTTTGCTAAGAACCTGGTGAGACTGAAGCTGCCAAGAATTCCCTTCCTTCCTGCTTCTGTGCTTTGGCTGTGCCTGTTGTGCAGCTGGAGACATGATTGTGGCCTCAGATAATGAGATTATGTGGAAGCCACCATATAATCTTCATAGTACTGAGCAATGACAGCATCTCCAAGATGGGCCAGGAGGATGGGCTGCATTAGCATGATCCATCTCTCCCTGTGACAGATCTTATGGTTGCTTGGCTTTCATTAACCATGCTGCTATAAGTCTGAAACTGCAAAAAACTTTATCCTTCAGGTGAACAGCTGATATAGTTCTTGTCACTCAGCAGCCAACCTTTAGTTTGCTGCAGATTTTCAGTTGCCAATAAAAGAAGGCATTGGGCCTCCAGATAGGATACTGGAGTCACAATATATGTATGCCAGCTAGGCACTGCCAAGGGTGGAATCTCTCCAGGTTGTATTTAGAGCATTAAAGGGAGCTGATGCCTAGTAAACCATTATGCTCTCTTTGCTTGTCTCTGGCAAACACAAATACAGTTCACTGTTTGAATATAGAATGCAGTGATTCATCCTAATGCAGAGAGAATGACAAACAGTAATATCCTGTAAATATGTGTCACTATCTGGAAAAAAAATTGTATCAGCTGATCGCTATGTCACTGCAATAGTGATTGGCAATAGATTGTTTACCATGCTCTGAGACTGCATCTATTGCTACAACAGTTTGCCAGTTTGGATAAGGCCATTTTTAGGGAAGTGCAAAATGCAGAAAACCTTGTTGGATCAAGTAGGGTAATTCAGATCAGATCTAATACTATTTTTTATCATGCAGTAAAACAGAAATACAATATTACACGAACATTGCCTTTAGTTTGGCATAAAATTACAATTACTTAAATACAAGTTTCATTGTTCATTTAAAAATTTGATGGCAGAGGAGAAGAAGGTGTTTTTGTAACTTTGAGTGTATGTCTTCAGACTCCTGTATCTCCTCCCTGATGGTGGCAATGAGAAAAGGGCATGGCCTGGGTGGTGTGGATCTTTGATGATAGAAACTGCTTTCTTCAGGCACCACCTCTTAAATATATTCTCAGTGGAGGGAAGACCAATGCCCATGCTGGTGCTAGCTGAGTTAACAATTCTCTGTTGCCTATTCCTGTCCTGTGCATTGGCATCTTCATACAACCAGTCATAATGCTCTCCATGGTACACCTGTAGAAATTTGCAACAGTCTTTGATAACATACCAAATCTCCTCATGAAGTATAGCTGCTGGCGAGTCTTCTTCATGATAGCATTGACCTGATGGCCCCAAGGTATACCTTCAGAGATGTTGACACCCAAAAATGTGAAGTTCATAACCCTTTCTACTGCTGACACCTTGATGTGGACTGGTTTGTGTTCTCCTGATTTCCTCTCCACAATCAGTTCCTTTTGCTCATATTAAGTGTGAGATGGTTGTTGTGACACCACTCAACTAACTGATCTAAATTAGCACAAAATCATTAAGGACCCTTTATCCTCACACACAGCATCTTTCAGCTGCTCCCATCAGGAAAAGATACAAGAGTATCAGTGTGAGTGCCACCAGGCTGAGGAATAGCTTTTTCCCACAGGCAGTGAGAATGCTGAATGATTAAAGGAACTCCTCACAGTTTCATTCTTACAAAATAATATTTATTGATTCATTTATATCTATAAATACTTGTCATGAATATGTATTGTTTGTCTGTATATGTGTTATGTCTGATTGTGTGTTTGTGCGTTTGCACCGAGGACCAGAGAATGCTGTTTTGTCATGTTGTACTTGTGCAATCAGATGACAATAAACTTGACTTGAATATCTCACTCCTGCATGCTTCCTCATTGGCGTCTATGATTCATCGGCAATTTTGTGGATGGCATTTGAATTGTGCCTGGCCACACAGTCATGGGTGTAGACAGAATAGAGCAGTGGGCTAAGCACACATCCTTGAGTGCACCTGTGTTGATTGTCAGTGAGGAGGAGATGTTGTTACCGATCCAGTTGCAAAAAGAGGTGCAGAGGCTCAAGTTTCGAAGCTTGCAAACCAGTACTGAGGGGATGATGGTGTTGAAAGCTGAGCTATAATCAATGAAAAGCAGCCTTATTACTGTTGTCCAGGTGATCCAGGGTTGAATGTTGAGTCAGTGAGATTGCATCTGCGGTGTAATGATTGTGACAGTAGGCAAATTGCAGTGGGTCCTGATCTTTGCTTAGTTAATTCTGGCCACGGCCAATCTCTCAAAGCATTTCATTACAGTAGATGTGAGTGCATCCATGTAGCAGTTTCAATTGAAAAGGTAGTTTAGGAAGAAGTGGAGAATACTTATTGATTGTATTGCAAAATAATAAAAATTAAGATGGAAATGTGAAGTGGATTCATTTCCATCCGACAGATGCGGCTTGATATTCATTTCCCTCTGATGTTGCCTCATTATGATTAACAAACAGGAAGGAAGTGAGGCATTACCCACTCAGGGAGAAAGCAAAAAGATCAACGTTACCCAACCTGCATTTCAGTAGCAGTAATGTTCTGTTAAATATTCAATGCTGTGACAAAATAATGATGGAGAAATCAGTGACCCTGTCTTGCTCATACTTTCATTTGGAAGAATTTTACAGAGGAACATATCCATGTGTGAGTGAATAAAATTTAATGGGAGGGGTAAGGAGGAAGCAAAATACATAAATAATCCAAAAATATGTTTAAAATACCAAATTACATGTTATAATGGTAACAGCTTATGAATTCATGGTTAAAAAAAAACACCTGTGCAGCATCTTTCACATAGATTAAAGGTTGAAGATTTTGCAAAAAATCACAATTATGAACTATCAAAATGTGTTTCATTCAAAGACAACAATAATGCATCATTAATTACAATTACATTCATAGATTTTACATTTAAACACAACACAAAGGAATATAGCTGCAAGTAAAATGAAAAAAGCAGGTCAACAGCATGCATACACATATTTGAATACCTCAGGAGAAAATGAAAATCAGAATTGAAAAGCAGCCTTAAAATACCAATTTATTAGAACATTTTAGTCAATGTCTTATCAAAAAAGCAGAATAATATATTAAAAGCATTTACTGATAATGAGTATGTTACGTTGTATTTTGAATGCAAAATTTCAAACTGTTATAGCTACACCATTAATGTAAATTTGCTTATTTTCCAACATATTTATTATGTTTACTGAAGCATACAACCTGATGACTTTGAAGAAATGCACACCATCAATTCATTTGGTTTACTTAAGTATTAATATGAAGCTACATATCGCTGATTATCTTCAACCTTATTTTCTGTCTGAATCGACATTAAAGCTAGGAGTCTGTTGAGATAACACAATGTGGGAAGATCGGCTTAAGGTTTGACTCATGCTGTTTTTAAACATAATTTAAAAACCATATGCAGGAATATTTGCTTCATGGCAAAGGGATATTTTGTTTTAACGCCAATAATTTGCAGTATGCACCATTTATTTTTGTCAATGGAAGTATAAAAAGGTCTTCAGAATGACAATTCATATAAATAACTGTAATTTTTAAAATTTTAGACATATAGCACTGTAACAGGCCAATTCAGCCCTACGAGTCAGTGCTGTCCAAATTACACTCAATTAACCTACACCTGGTAAGTTTTTGAAGGGCGCTAAGAAACTGGAACCCCCAAAGAAAACTTACGTAGACGGGAGAATATACAAACTCCTTACAGACAGTGTGAGATTCAAACCCTGCTCTGAATTAATTTTGATAATTCCCTCATGCTTCAAATGGACTGTCTGAATTTTTCTGGTAAAGCTAAAAGGTGTCTCATAGCTCATGAAGTACATCTCCCCTCCTTTTACAAGGAAAGAATACCGTTTTTTATTTTTCAAATATCACATTAAATCAGTGATTCTCAACCTTTTTCCCACTCACATACCACCTTAAAAACAATTCCTTACTAACCATATAGCACCTATGGCATTTATACTCTGTAGTTAGGAAGGGATTACTAACGCCTCAAACCGTGCATCTTGGCGCCTCACAGTTTGGCGGGCAGCAGCCTCCTTTGAAGAAGACCGCAGAGCCCACCTCACTGACAAAAGGCAAAGGAGGAAAAACCCAACACCCAACCCCAACCAACCAATTTTCCCTTGCAACCGCTGCAATCGTGTCTGCCTGTCCCGCATCGGACTGGTCAGCCACAAACGAGCCTGCAGCTGACGTGGACTTTTTACCCCCTCCATAAATCTTCGTCCGCGAAGCCAAGCCAAAGAAGAAAGAAAAGAATGTGAGTGGGGAAAAAAAGGTTGAGAATCACTGCATTAAATACTATTTGGCCTTCTTTGCTTTTGTCACACACTCATTTCTCTATTATCTTCCTGGAAAGCGAAGATGTTCATGGCTTTTTAAAATCAATTAGCTCTTTAAATTCCTTTTATCCCTTACCTTCCCTGCAACAGTAAGTTTGAAGGTGACTTGTTTGGGTTGAAGGTGAAGAGAACATCTGTTCAGTTGTACCTATCATTTTCACTTCACAAATGAAGTGAAATATCCACTATCAATTAATTCCTTAATTCCTCTCTTAATTTTCATTTCTCATTTTTATTTTGCCCTCTCCAAAGCACAACTTCCTATGAAAACTGCCTTCTGTCCACTTGATCATTTTCCCATCAAATTCCTAATCCCACATCTTGAGAAGGATATTTTTCTCTTCAATTATATTATTCTTCCTACTTTCAGTATTAATAGCTCCTCAAAAAACCCTGCCTTTGACACCCATGTCCTTGCAAACCACTGATCCATTTTCAACCTCCCTTTCCATTTCAAGGATTTTGAAGATGTTGTTTCTCAAATTCATTTGTAACTTTTCTGTAACTTTGTATTTAACCCTTCTGATCAGTTTTCTGCCTTTAAGATGCTGTCAGAACTGAAATAACTAAAATCCACAAAGTTTCATGTAATATCCTTTATGTTTGTACTTTGGAGCATCATGCCACCATTAGGGTTAGGATTAGGGTTTCTTTGACTCTCTTCAACTTTTGAATTGACTAAACTTGCTGCTTTTCACCAAGCCATTATCCTTGTACTGTATTACTAACCATTTTATTCTTTTGAACATTTTTCCCAAATCTCATCAGATGAATTCATTTGATCTTAGATCTCTGTATTATCAAGTGCGAGGCTTGAAGCCTAGTCCTGCAAATGCAACCTTAATGTTTTACGGATTGGTTGAACAATCTGTGTTGATTCAAACTTTTAAAATACTGAATGAAATGTAAAATATGCTCAAATAGGATCTGAGAGCCAAATTCAGTCTCGGTGCCAATAAAAGTATTGCTATTACACTTTTCACAGATCCTGCTCAGTCAATCAACAGTCAATCAAAACAATCCTTCCATTTGGTGCTGCTTAGCTAAGCATGATAAATATAGTAATGACTTCCTGGCTTGGCAATTTTCATGGAGCAGGACAATAAAACATAATGCAGCATTCTGCAAACTTGATGAGGGTATTTTTCATCTACTACCTCAATACATCTCCACAGCAATATTTTCCTTGGATTAGAAACAAGCAGAACAGATTTTATCTAAAAATGCTGATTCCACGATTGTGAATCTGCGTATTCATTCATGTTAGCACAGTATATTGCGTGGAATTTGGTATGCTGGGGGGATTTCATTGTAAATATTTAGTTTAACTTTCCTGAGGGATTTTGTTAACCATGTAGTTTTGATTTGCAATAGTCAGCAAGTTATGACATATGATATGCAAGAAACCTTTCAGTCTCCCAATTGATTAGGTAATGGTTAAGTGAAGCTGTTCTTTGCTGATTCAGAACATGTGTTGCCTTAGAATAAAAATCAGCGATTTCTGCAAAAGAATAGCAACATGCAGTGACTGAAATTTGGTAAGTCAGGGACAGAAGAGCAGTTGCATGTTTTTAAAAAATTAATAGGTTATGTTATTGAATATATATTTCATATATCTGCATTGTTATGAGCTAAGTGGACCCCAAAACACAGCAGCAATAGAAATTCACCAAGACAAATGGTTACTTAAACAAAAGTTGCTTTTAATTATCTTTAAACATGAAAACAGGATCAAACTTTATTTTATTACTATTAACCTAACTTAACCCCCTTCTAATTCTAAGAGCACATGTATGTAATATGTGTATAAGTTCAGAAAAGTTCTTTAATTCACAGTCCAATCTCACTTCTCACTCTTCCAAGTCCACCGGTATCAGACAATTCTTATAGTGTGCACAGAATTTAACATTTATGAATCTTCATCAGGCTTTGGTGCTTGAAAGGTAAATGGTTACCATTCAGAAAGGTTCTTGTCAATTTTCAGAGAGAGATTCGTTGCTCATTGGTCACAAACTGATTCCTTCTGATCAGCCACTTCAGTGTCTTCCCGAAGAAACTTGCCCCATCAAGGTTTTCCAGATGATAACCTCTTTCTTTCAGGTCATCACAGAGTTCCTTTTATGTTTCTCCTATTTCAAGTGAAACATTATACAGTCAGCCATCTCTTCTTGTATGGACCACAAGGGCTTTGAACAGGCTGAATGAAGCACTCACAACCCATCTTCAAAATGGGGTTTTTCCACTTGTCATGTTCCAGTCCCAGCTGCTGCTGCTAAACTGTAGAAATGAATTCTCTCTCTCTTCCTCTCCCTTTCTCTCAGATAAAAACCTGCTTGTCTCTCTCTGCTTGCAAAATCACATGATCTTCCTAGAACAGCAAACTGCATTCAGACAGCCTGCGGCACCAGACCCAATCTTCTGAGTTTGTTCACCTATTGCTTTCCAAAACAATAATCCATTACTCCTCAGCATGTCCAATTAACATCTACTTCAGAAGATTCTATAGGCATTTTTCCAAGTTTTTGCTTAGCTTAAGCAGAGCTCTGGCATTTTAAATGAAATCAGTGTTGTGAAGTGTTTGTGACCTACACTAAAAAAACCTGCCACAATTTAAAACATATCTATATCACCATCATCTTCATCATGGTCCATCCCTTCGTGAGCGAAGATGAACACGATGCTTTGTAGCTCTTCTGCCCTCACAGAACTTTTGGTAGTTGTTGGCACATTGTGATGTGCTACTGCGAATCGCGGAATGCCATGCAGTGCGATTTTTTGTGAGATCCTCCCAGTCAGTATGGTTGACATGGAATGACTGGAGATTGTGCTTGATTACGTCTTTGTAGTGAAGACGTGGGTGGCCAATGGGGCAGGGAGCATCTGGTAGCCCACTGTAGAGGACATCTTTGGGCAATTGGCCATCCTCCATATAGACAATGTGGCCAGCCCACCGCAGGCGGCGAGAATGGATGGTTGAGTAGAGGTCCATACTTCCAGTCTTCTCCAGGACTTGGATGTTTGTGACTCTATCGCACCATGAGTAGCCTAGGATGGATCTGAGGCAGTGGAAATGGAATGCTTTAAGGCGGTGTTCTTGCTTTCTGTAGGTGACCCAGGAATCACAGCTGTAGGGAAGAGTACTCAGCATGCAGGCCTTGTAGATTTGGATCTTCAACTTGGTGGAGAGGTGGCAGTTATCCCACATGCGGACACAGAGGCGTCCGAAGGTAGTGGATGCTTTTCCCAGGCATGTCCAGTTCTGCGTCGAGTGAGTTCGTTGTTGTCATGGTGGAGTCCAAGTAGCAGAATTACTCTATGTTGGTGAGCATT
Organism: Narcine bancroftii; assembly: GCF_036971445.1. NCBI lineage: Eukaryota > Metazoa > Chordata > Chondrichthyes > Torpediniformes > Narcinidae > Narcine > Narcine bancroftii. The sequence continues at coordinate 183,344,875 of NC_091475.1, read as the reverse complement.
GACCCATTGATGGTAATTGATGGATTGTTGTGGGTTTGTTGGCTAAAGACGACCATCTTGCCCAGGCTAATTTTCAACCATATTCAGTGCAGGCAGATGCAAATGCGTTACACAATGCTTACAGCTCTGGCTGGGAGTGAGCCACGAAGGCAGCACCATCTGCAAAGAGCAGTTCTCAAATCATAACTCTTCTGATTTTGGTCTTGACCCAGAGCCATGACAGAAAAGTTTTCCAAAGCTCCTTGTGTGCAGGGCTATACCTGAAGCTTTCAGAAAGGCATGGTGCAGAAGTGCACAGAAGAAAATGCCAAACAATATAAAATATAAAATAATTACTCTCTCTCTCTCTCTCTCTCTCTCTCTCTCTCTCTCTCTACATATGTATATATATAAGGACATGATCACATCTAAGGAAATTAGAGAAGTGGAATCAGAAATATGGACATTTGTTATTGTTAAATACTGAGGAAACCTGAGACTATTTTATGCAAGAGCATCTAACACTGTTAGAGACACATCACACTTGAGAATGTTGCATGCGTGGTGAGTGACATTGTATCTATACGCGACCCAGTAGCCTGATGTGAGTAAAGAAATGTGCTGTTACCTTACAAGCCTTTCTAGTGTTTATTAAGACCAGATGGTAGACACAACATGGTAGCTGCAGTGGGATCAATCAAAACCTGCACCATAAAGAAAAAAAATTTGAAATAAACACAGAGAGAAGGAAACAAAGAAAAAGCACCATTATCTGATCACCAGAGCCGGAGAAGAAAATGGCTGCCACTGCAGTAGCAGTGCACCCAGTAATGGACAGGGAAGCCGACGACAACATAGAGGCTGTCAAAAAGTTCAAGTAGAAGTGCAACGTGGCATTCAAATGTTTCCTCAAAGGAGCTACACTCGAGGAAAAGGTTAGTTACATCTTTCTTTGAACAGGGGAGCGAGGACTAAATCTGTTTAATAGCTGGGTGCTGGCTGAAGAGGAAGAAAATAACCCAGAAAGGATATTTTAAAATTTTTACTCTCATCTTGAACCGTGATCCAACCATCGAATAAAGTGATACGAGTTGCAAGGATTAATACAAGAGTTGGTAGATAATTACCTCACAAGCTAAAGAATAGTGTTGTGAAATGCAAGTTCAAAGAAATAGCAGACCAACTAATTTGGGGAAGCGCTCATCCCAAAGTGCAGAAAGCTCTCATAGGAAAAGATATCTTGAAACAAGCAGATGCTGTAGATGTAGCTCGGGCCTTTGAGGCCACCAGGAGGCAAATGCAATCCCTCTCTGTGCAGGCCAACACGCAGCACAGTGATAGAAGGTTCAATGCCATAAAGCACACACAGAGAAAGCCGCAGACATCTGAGAACTGTAAGAGGTGCAGCAAACTACACCCCTTTGATGACTGCAAGAAAGGTCCCGCATATGGTTCGAAGTGCAGGACCTGTAGCAAGGTCAATCACTGGAAAAAGATGTGTGAGTCTGGCACGAAGAGAGAGAGAAAACAAGAATACTGAAGAAAAGTACACCACGTTGAGGGAAGAAACAGCAGGGATTCCGACAAACTGACGCTTGACATCGAAACAATACTCCCCCATGAGACATCTAAGAAAGGGAAGGAAGAAAAAAATGAATTGCACATCATGATCCAAGTGAAGAGAAATATCAGAAACAAACCAACAACATTCAACTTGAAAATAAAGTTGGACACTGGATCACAAAGCAACGCCATCCCGCATAGACTGTACCATCAGATGTTCGCCGAGAACATTGTGAATGGGCAAACTAGAAGCCATAAATGTCATGCTCACAGCCTTCAGTGGCCCCATAATTAAATATTTAGGAAAAGCCCATATAAAAGGCAGACATAAAGGAAAAAGCATCACATGCACATTCTTCATAGTTGATGCTGACAGACCAGCAATCCTAGGCCTGAATAGTTGTCAGGAATTACAGCTGATCTCTGTAAACAATGAGATCAAGAAGGAGGAAATGTCCAAGATAATCAATAGTGACATTCCGTTTGAGCAACACCCTCCGATCACAAACAAGGCCGAGCTCATGGACATGTACCCTGAATGCTCTGATGACACAGTCGGGTGCTTCAGAAATTTCAAATACCACATAATCATAGACCCAGAATGTAAACCAATAAATTATGCTCCAGGAAAGGAGCCAACAAAGCTGAAATAAAGGCTAGAGCAGGAGCTTGAAGAAATGTAAGAAAAACAAGTGATAGCGAAAGTGTTAAGAGCCATTGTAATAAAGGAAAACCTGAATGGTCACCTGAGGATATGTCTGGATCTCAAAGACTTAAACCAAGCAATCAAAAGAGGTCACAATCCAACACCAACCCTGGAAGACATCACTTCTGAACTAACAAGATCCAAAGTCTTTATAAACCTAAATACAAAGAATGGATATTGGAATGTGAAGCTGGATGAAGAATCGACACTGCTCACAATGTTCAATACTCCATTCAGTCGGTACAAGTTCCTGCAACTACCTTTTGGCCTAAAGATGAGCCAAGATGTCTTCCAGCAAAAGATAAATGAGACCTACAGGGGATGCGAGGGTGCTGTCAGCACCGCAGACAACATCCAGGTCTTTGGTAGAGATGGGAAAACCCACAACCTTAACCTACATGAAGCCCTGAGAGAACTAGAGGGGCCGGCATCAAACTCCATGCAGACAAATGCATCATTAGGAGAAGGAGTGCCATTTCTTCAGAATAGATAACACACCTGATGGGGTCAGGCCAAGCCCAGAGAAGGTAACAGCCATTGCTGAAATGGATCACCCAAAGGACATAAAGGAACTAAGAAGCTTCCTCGGCCTGGTCCAGTACATGAGTTCCTTCATCCCTGTGGTGCACTGTTAGACAGAATCAGACACACACAAGGTAAAGACTGTACAACAGGTTTTAACAGGTTGCAGTAACTCTGAGAGACTTCGGAGGCCGGCGCAGGCTTATATCCCAGAGGGTGATTGACAACCGACCAGGTGGAGCTTGATCCATTCAGGTCGACTGATTGACAGCCGGCCAGGTGTCGTCCTGTCCCCTTTATTCTCCTGCAGGTACAGAGGTTGGCCCCTGCAGTAGGCCAGTGGTATACCACCACAACCCCACACATGGCAGACCACACAGCAACCTCAGAGAGTTGTTGAAAGATGTGGAGTTTCAGTGGTCACCATAACATCAACAAAATTTTGATAAGTTTAAGGAAGTGGTCTGAAGAGAATAGAACTGAGCTACTATGTCAGAAAAAAGTAGATGCTTCCATCTGGAAAACCGATAGCCTTTGCCTCAAAAGCCCTGACAACAGCAGAGACCCGATATGCCAATATCAAAAGGGAGCTGTTGGCAAAAAATTCCACAAATTTGTGGTAGAGAGTGATCATTGCCCGCTGGAACACATCCAGAAAAAGGACCTCAGCAAGGCACCAGCCAGATTACAGAGGGCTATTCCTCTGGCTCCAATGTTATGACTTCACCTTGAAATACAGGCCAGGAAAGGAAATAGTTCTCGTCGATGCCTTGTCATTCTCCAAATGAAAAATACAAAGTAAAATACATGGAGATCAAGATACATCACCTCATCAGTGTGTCCAGTAAAAAACTAAACTTGATTAAAGAAGAAACTGCAAAGGATGAGGTCCTGCAGCTGCTCTCGCAATAGGTGATACAGGGATGGCCAGAAAGGATAAAACAAGTACAGCCTATAATACGTCAGTTTTCGACTATCAGGGTCAACATATCCCTGGAGAACGGTGTACTGCTGGCAGGGTCTCAGCTGATAATATCAGAGACAATGCAAAAATAAATTCTCCAGAAAATACACCAAGGACACATGGGAATGGAGAAATGCAAATTCAGAGCAAAGTCAGCAGTTTAATGGACAGGACATCGAAAAAAGGTGGCTACATGTCCAGCATGCCAGAAATACAGAAATACACATCAAAAGGAAGAGATAATTCTCGCTGAAATACTCGCCAGTCCATGGCACACTGTGGGAGTAGACCTATTCACAGAAAACCAAGAGTGGTATCTCATTGTGTCCTGGTATTACTCCAAATTCCCCTTCATCAGGAAAGTGAAGGACCTGAGAGCACCAACCATCACGAGAGCTCTTCACAGAACAGGGGATACCTGAACAAGTAACATATGGCAATGGGATCCAATTCACATTGCGTGAATTCAGTGAAATAGCTGCAGAATATGGGTTCACCATCACTACATCATCACCATGTTACCCTAAGGGCCATGGATTCATTGAGAGGCATGTACATACAATTAAACACACTCTCACAAAGGAAGACCTTTACCTTGCTCTTCTGTCATTGTGAGGACACAATGAGGGCCTTGAGGGCCAACATGAATGACAATGTTGGCCTTGAGGGCCAACATGAATGACAGAAAGTACAAGACCACCTTGCCAAGCAAAATCTATCCACCAAACAACCAAGAGGAAATAAGAAGAAAGTTGACTAAGATACAGGAGGGAAGTCGTCAACATTACAATAAACATGCACAAACATTACCAGAACTCTTTACAGGCCAGCATGTCCATGTTCAAGAGCCAGTGATTAAAAACCTGGAATCCAGCAAAGATTGTTAGAAAAGCTGAGACACCAAGGTCGTACATCACTGAGACAGAATCTGCCAGGCAGCTGAGATGAAACAGGACCCACATTCACTCAACACCAGATCTGACATTGAAAGCACGAGAAACATCAGCATCTTCTGTAATTCCAACAACTTGTGAGGGATCACAGGGCGAAACCCCAACCAACAACACTGCAACGACTGAACAGCAAACACCAGGAGAACCACAGAACCAAACAGTTGCTACAAGGTCTACAAGATGGAGAAGCCACATCCTACCACTAGTGCGATTCCACTGAAAAGAATATAGAACTGCAAATGTGTAAATAGAAAAGTTAATTCTTAATTGCAATTGCAGATAAAGAAGCAGTAACGATTTATTTTTAAGAATCTTTGTAATAAATTTTTAAAATGTTAATATTTTTTATGAAAGAGGGATCTTATATACTGAGGAAACCTGGAACTATTTTATGCTAGAACATGAACATTAACACTATAGGAGCCACATCACACTTGAGAATGGTGCATGCACAGTGAGTGACATTGTATTTATACACGACCCAGTAGCCTGATGAGAGTAAAGAAATGTGCTGTTAACTTACAAGCCTTTCTAGAGTTTATTAAGACCCTAACCCTATCCCTAACCCGAAATTTTTAAACAATATAATTACATGTCTAATTGTACAACTGTACAACACAGACAGTTATATCAGTTGGAATGCACTCTGAGGGATAATGGTGATGGCAGAATTAATTGTGGCATTTGAAATGGTGGTGGATAAGTATCTGAAAGGAAACATTTTGCAAAGCAAAAGTGAGGACATATTTCATGATGGAATGCGGTCTCGTGATATCCAGGCAATGCTCATAAACATGATATATAGATGGAATACACCAAAGTACAGTTGAAGTTAGAATGTAAGTAAGTACAGGAATTTGACAATTAAAGGGTTTATAAATTTTAATTCCATCTGACAGATAGCATAAACTTGATTCTGGGAATTATGCTGCCTCTTGTAGCAGTAATTCAGTGTAAGGTCAAGGGAGCATATCAAATATGAAAAGCAGGATATAGTTCAAAATATTTTCTCATAATTGGGATTTTCTAAATCCTTAATGCCTTTTTTTAAGATTGAAGTAATGTGTTAGATTTTATAATGATTGGCTTTTAAAAAAAACTACGATTTCTCAAAGATTTGTAAGCAAAGAAAAATCTCTTGGGATAAAAGTGGGAACCCGTAAATTGGATAATAATTTGGGTCAATAATACATAAGAAATGATTGAGATCCAATTGTGGTAATTATAATTAGACAGCTGAGAGCTATGCTATGCCTCTGGGATCACTTCTAGAATCTCTGTCGCTCACACTTACTGATTAACAATGAAATTATTGATAAAGCAGATTGACTACATTTGTAGGCAATGTTCACAATTTAAGAAGGCAGATGGTCCAGAATTCTTTGCCTCAAACAATGGAAATGAAATAAATGAATTCTTGTTGTGGTGGGGTTAATCTTATTTACAATTTATGTCATTTAATATCCAGAAAGGGTAGATTTGCCCTTAAATTTAGAAGCATCAATGCTGATGGTAGAATTCTGATTGGTGGATGGCAGGCAAATCTGAAAAGAGGCAGGAAATACATAATGTTGTCAAAAGGGCTACATGCTGTCATTCAAATAACTTGGCACTAACCCATGGGAAGGAAATCACAGCATCATAAGCAAGAAAATATCATTATCCAATTATGCAGGTTGAAACGCGATTATGTTGAAGCATAAGGGCGGCACAATTGGCGTAGCAGTTAGCACAATGCCTTATAGCGCTAGTGAATGGGACCAGGGTTAGAATCCTGTACTGTTTGTAACGAGTTTGTACATTCTCCCCATATCTGCGTGAGTTTTCCCCAGGGGATCCGGTTTCTTTCCAACATTCAAAACGTACTGGGTGGTGTATGTTAATTGGGTGGCATGGACTCAAGGGCCAAAATGGCCTGTTAGCGTGCTGTATGTCTAAATTTATTTTTTTAATATAATAGGCAGCTGTGGCAAGGTCTAAAAGACCTGCTACAAACCTAAATCTGTTGCATTAAGAGATGGCAAAGGTTTAGTCCCAGATGAACTCAATGCTTTCTACACCCTATTCGACCATAAGAACAAGGAAGAACCTCCACTCCGCACTCCCCTGATGATCCTCTTCTATCCATATCTGAGGATGATGTGTGGGCTACCTTCAGGAGAGTGAATTCGAGGAAAGCATCTGGTCCGGATGGAATACCTGGCTGAGTATTAAAAACCTGTCCTGACCAACTTGCCAATGTATTCACGGCTATCTTCAACATCTAACTCTGTCAAGGCATGGTACCCACCTGTTTCAAACAGGCATCAATCATACTGGTGTCCAAGAAGAGTATGATAACCTGCCTAAATGGCTATTGACCAGTGTCACTCACGTCAACAGTGATGAAGTGTTTTGAAAGGCTGATGTTGAAGCATATCAGCTACTGTCGACATGGATCCGTTCCAATTTGGTTACCATAGCAACAGGTCTATGGCAGATGCCATCTCAGTGGCTTTTCACAAAATCCTGGAACACCTGGATAGCAAAGATGCATACATCAGGATGCTCTTTATTAACTACCATTCGGCATTTAACACCATCATCCCCTCAAAATTGATAAGCAAACTCCAAGACTTTGGACTGAACTCACCACTGGGTAATTGGATCCTGGATTTCCTCACCTCCAGACCACAATCAGTGAGGATCGATAAGAACATCTCCTCCACAATTTCCATCAGTACCGGAGCACCACAGGGATGCATTTTTAGCCCCCTGTTCTTCTCGCTATACAGCTAGGACTGTCTGGCTTGGTACAACACCACCAACTAAAACTTCACTGATGATACCGTGGTAGTGGGTTGTATAAAAAGTGGTGATGAATCAGCATACAGGAGGGAGATTGAAAACTTGGCTAAATGGTGCACCAGCAACCACTTTGCACTCAATGTCACCAAAACCAGGGAGCTGATTGTTAACTTCAGGGAAGGAAAACTAGCAGTGTATGATCCAGTGATCATTAGGAGATCAGAGGTGGAGAGGGTGTGCAAATTTATATACTTACTAGTCACTATCTCAGAGGATTTTTTATGGACCTAACACACAAATGGCATCATGAAGAAAGCACGTCAGCACCTCTGCTTCCTCAGAAGTTTGTGAAGGTTTGGTATGACATTGGAAACCCTGGCAAATTTCTACAGATGTGTGGTGGAAAGTATGCTGACCAGCTGCTTCATGATCTGGTATGGGGACATCAAAACCCCTGAGCAGAAAGCCTTGAAAAAGGTAGTGGACACAGCAAGGACATTACAGGTAACAGAATCGGACATTTTGGCATCCGGAGTTTGGCACTGGATATTTTGGCACCCACATTTTGATGATGGACATTTGACCACAGGACTATTTGCCTCTCTCCACAGTGGCATCTCTGGTTGACATCTCCGCACTCCCTTTATCTCGCAGTGACATCTATGCACTCCCCTCATCCTGCAGTGACATCCCCACACTCCCTTCATCTTGTGATCACATCTCCACTCTCCCCTCATCCCACAGTAACATCTCTGCATTCCACTCTCCCCATGGTAGCAAATCCCCACTCCCCTCTCCCCGTGGTGACATCTGCACATTCCCTTCTCCACTCGGTGACATCTCTGAACTCCCTTCTGCCTGCGGTGACATCTATACACTCCCCTCACCCTGCAGTGACATCTACACACTTCCCTCTCCCCAGTGACATCTCTGCACTACCCTCACCATGCAGTGAAATCAACCTAACTGTTAACATGAAAATGCCCATTACCAAACTATGGGCAACAAAATGACCAGCATGAAAGTGTGGACACCAAACTGTCGAGGTCAAAATGTCCAGTGACAAAATGTCCTTGACGCCAGAGGTAAAATCCTCCCAACCATTGATAACATCTACATGGAATCATGCCATTGGAGAGCAGCAGCAATCATCAAGGATCCACATCACCCAGCACATGCTTTGTCTTGCTGCTACCATCAGGAAAGAGGTATAGGTGTCACAAGACCCATAGCACCAGATTCAGGAACAGCTTCTACCCCTCTACCATCAGACTCCTCATCAACAAAATCAAGGACTTGTTTTAGGACTTTTACTTTTGCACTGTATTGATTTTTTTCTATTCCTGTATTCCCCTGTCAGTTTGTTTACATTTATTTATTTGTTTACATGTATACATTGAGTCAGTTTCTTTTTGCACTGCCAAAAAGTGGTAATTCTGCTTCGCCTGCAGGAAGAAGAATCTCAGGGTAGTATATGATTCATGTATGTACGCTGACAATAAATCTGAAATATTATTGTATCAAATCAAAATAGCAAAGCCATTGTTGGGGCAACTGAGAAGAAGCCAACACTTGTGGCTGGAATATAGAAAATGGCTTTGTTTGTGAGTTTATTGCTTAACTGCAACAACATCTTTAGTGTTGGGAGAAGTGGATATCAGTTCAGATATATGACCTGTCAGCTGAATAACAATTCCCTGAAATGAAATACAAAGAATCCTTGTTTCCTTGAAACAATAGTCAAACAATGACTTTATGATATGACACAGTAACTTATACTTGTTTCAGAAGAAATACATGTTTGCAGTACATTTGTCAATAAGTTCTCATCTTGAAATGCATGCCAACATATTGTGATCTGCCTACATTTCATCCACCAGCATTAATATTTAAATTTAGACATATGGCAAGGTAACAGGCCATTCTGGCTCACGAGTCTATGCTGCCCAATTTACATCCCATTAACCTACAGCCCCAGTGCATTTTGAATGGTGGGAGGAAATCGGAACCCCAGAGAAAACCCACGCAGACACGGGGAGAAAGTACAAACTTGCACCATCAATAATGACAAAAGACTGAAGTTGTGAAACTGATAGGCTTCTATTAAATATAGACTGGAACAGCTGTTAACCTCATCGACTGATCAAGGCAGAGTGGAAAGGGGAGTATGGAAAGGGCTATGGGTAGGATTGGTCTCGGGAGGTGTCTCCAGCTGGCAGCAGCTAATCATAGCATAACGGTGGTTTACTACAATCAGTATTAAGTATAGAAGTTGTGATGTAATGGTAAAATTGTTTTAGACATTGGGGAGGCCAAGTTAGAAGTATTATGTGCACTTTTGGCCATCTGATTACAGGAAAGACATCAGTAAGTTTGAAAGAGTGCAGAGAAAATTTACTAGGATGTTGCTGGGACTTCAGGAACTCATTTACAGGGAAAGGTTAAACAGGTTGGGATTTTATTCCTTAGAATGTTGAAGAATGAGGGGAGATTTGATAGAGGTATTTAAAATTATGAGGGGGATAGACAGAGTAATGACAAGTAGCCTTTTTTCACTGAGGGTAGGTGAGATACAAACCAGGGGACATGGGTTAAGGGCTAAATGGGAAAAGTTCAGGTGGGATATTAGCGGGAACTTCTTCACACAGTGAGTTGTGGGAGTGTGGAATGAGCTGCCAGCTAAAGTGATAAACATGGGCTCAATTTTCACATTTAAGAAAAATTTGGACATACATAGATGGGAGGGGTATGGAAGGCTATTGACTTAGTGCAAGTCAGTAGGATGAGGTAGAATACTAGTTTGGTCTGTTTTCTGTGTTGCAATGCTCTATGCTTCTATGTTTCATTACAGACAGCATGGGATTTGAACCCCAGTCCAGATCACTGGCACTATAAAGGTGCTGTGCTAACTGCTACGCCAACCATGCTACCCTAAACATCAATTATATGAATCCTACCACACTGCAACAATTTGATCTGAAGACTGCAACAGACAATTTTTACAACAGGAAATTTTATAGTACCTTTTAATGAATTAAAATGACCCAAGATTGTTTATCAAATAAAATTTAACACTGAACTTCTTGGGAGATATCAAAACTAGTCAAAGAGGTGGGCTTTATGAAGGAAAGAGAAGTAAAAAGTGAGGCTTTAGAAGGAAATCTTAGAAATGAGGGCCTTGTGAATATTTTGTCGTCACTGGTTCAGGCTGGTCCCAGTCGGGTAATTCAGAACAATAAATTTCTTTCTGAATTGATGGATTTCCTGGGGGCTGTGAAACTATTGATTGAATCCATTTATTATTCTATTCTTCAAATATAAGCTCATAACTTTTTATGAATTGTAAAGGAACCCAATGTTCACAATGTGCTGGTCCTTCTTGAGATTAGTCCGGGCTTCTTGCACAGAATGCTAGGAACTGCCATGATGTATTAACATTCTCTGTCCAGTGTTCAGCAGCAGATGCTGTTTCCGGGGATGAGAGATTAATAGGGCTGGAGGAGTTGGGATTAATCTCTCCAAAGCAGATAACATGATTTATAGAGGAGCTAAAAATTGTTTTAACAATAAATAAGCAGAATCTCTTTTTCTTGTAGAGTTGGTGAATAAGGTGGGAGATAACTGTTCACTGGGAGTTTTCAGATTTTGATAATTTGCAAATGAAGCAGAGAATGGGGAGTGGAGAAAATTTATTTATGAAACAACCTGTGATAGTACTGTCCGAAAGTCTGACAAAAGCAGATTCAGCAACAGCTTTTCCAAAAGGGCAATCAATAAACCTTGCAAAGCAAAGTGGGCTTGGCTTTTGGAAAGACTGGAGGTGTGGAATTAATTGTACATATCTTTCAAAGAGCTAACCTGGCTGCAGTGAGTGTTTGGTTTCCTTCTGTGCTGCAGGATTCTATGTAATTACCCAAGAAATTCAGCTCCCATTTTACTTGTAGGATTTATTCATGTTGCTTTCAGTTGAAGGCTGTCAAAGGGAAATAATTTCCTTATTGTTTATAACCCCCAAGTCTTTCCTCCTGGGATATGATCAAAGAAATGCAGAGTTTGATCGCTGCTTCGACTGACTTGCACTCGACTGTTATTCACTTGAAGGCTATATAATTTAACATTTATTGATTTTGTTGCTGCTCTGCAGCGGTTGAACGTATTAAGCATTCAGGTAATGGGCCAAATTATGCTGCCTGTGGATGGCAGTTTTCAAGGATAAATCTGGCATGCACTCTCTCCCAGGTAAATCCCAGATCTACAGAAACCAGCCGCAAGACTGCGACAGATGACACTGAATCTGGAAATCTGCCATGCCAATCAGATCAGGTATGGAATGTGGGCATGAAATGGCCTTCAGCCAAGTGGACATTTCTTATTTGGAAACTGGGAGAAAAAATGTATCTCTATGTTATGGTTAATCATATCTTGGGGTTTAAGTTTTTTTTAAAAATTTTAGGAAAATCTAATTTTTATAAAATCTCATTAATACTGCATTAATTCTACATCATGGACTTGATGGCATCCTTGGGTGAAGGAAGAGGCAGCAGTGTCTGCTTCACAATTAACCCTTCAAGATGCTCAGATCTGACAATCCTATCCACTCCATGCCTGCACTTTGGAAAGTTGGAATACCTGGCTGTGCTCTTCCTCCCCACATATAGACAGAAACTGAAGAGCATGGAACTGTGCAGAGATGGTCCAGGGAGTCCATATAACCATATAACCATATAACCACTTACAGCACAGAACAGGCCAGTTCAGCCCTACTAGTCCATGCCATAACAAATCCCCACCCTCCTAGTCCCACTGACCAGCGCCCGGTCCATACCCCTCCAGTCCTCTCCTATCCATGTAACTATCTAGTCTTTCCTTAAATGTAACCAAAGATCCCGCCTCGACCACGTCTGTCGGAAGCTCATTCCACATCCCCACCACCCTTTGCGTAAAGAAATTTCCCCTCAAGTTCCCCTTATAACTTTCCCCCTTCAATCTTAAACCATGCCCTCTAGTTTGAATCTCCCCCATTCTTATTTGAAAAAGCCTATCCACGTTTACTCTGTCTGTCCCTTTTAAAATCTTAAACACCTCTATCAAGTCCCCTCTCAATCTTCTACACTCCAGAGAAAAAAGCCCCAGTCTGCACAACCTTTCTCTGTAACTCAAACCTTGAAATCCTGTCAACATTCTCGTGAACCTTCTCTGCACTCTCTCTATTTTGTTTATATCTTTCCTATAATTTGGTGACCAAAACTGTACACAGTACTCCAAATATGGCCTCACCAATGCCTTGTACAATTTCATCATAATCTCCCTACTCTTGAATTCAATACTCTGATTTATGAAGGCCAACATTCCAAATGCCTTCTTCACCACACCATCTACCTGAGTATCAGCCCTGAGGGTACTATTTACCACAACTCCTAAATCCCTTTGTTGCTCTGCACATCTCAATAGCCTACCATTTAATGCATATGACCTATTTAGATTTGCCTTTCCAAAATGTAACACCTCACACTTTGTGAATGTCTGGAGTCAGTGGACTAGGCAATGCTCAAGGAATTGGAGATGGATCTGAATGAATTTTCCACAGTGGTTATTGGCTTTATGAGGAAATGTGTGGATTGGTGTGATCCTTCTTGGATTATCCAGATGTATCCAAATCAGAAACCATGGATGAAACAAGAGATCTACAAACTGCTGAAGACCAGACCTGTGGTATTTGGGGAAAAAGATTCAAAAACATACAGAAAGTCTAGGCACAACATAGAACATAAAACATAGCATTCTATGTTCTATGTTCTAACCTGTGGAAGTCCAGCATCAACAGGTCAATGGCAGATGCCATCTGACTGCTAGTGTATCACAGTTAAAACTCTCCCCACCATCGAGATCATCTACGTGGAACGTTGCCATCGGAGAGCAATTATCAAGTTGTTTATTGCCATCTGATTGTACAAGTACAACCTGATGAAACAGCATTCTCTGGTCCTCTGGTTAACCATCAGATTCCTGAACAGCAGACTCATTCAGAGACTCATTACAAATTTGTACTTTGCTCATTATTTATTACTGTCTTTGTACAGTCAGGTTGTTGACAATTCTTTCTTCTTGAATACCATTTACAGTTACCAGTAATTAGAAATTGTGCCTGGCAGAAAAAAGATTCTTTGGGTTGTATGCAATGTCATGTATGACATTATCTGACAATAAATTTGAACTTTGACTATTAATATCAATACAAAGAGAAACTCTGAACCTAGCTGGAGTCTCAGACACCCAATAGTTGTGACAGAGTTGGCACATCATTACATCCGATAAGGCGAAACAAGGCAGTGTCATCACTTCTGGATGAGCTCATTGCCTTCCATGCTTGCTTCAAAGAGAAAACCAGGAAGAACTCTCACGAGCCCCACAGCCCTTGGTGACTGTGCTCCCAGTTTCTGAGGCTGAGATGAAAAGAATCTTCAAGAGGGTGAATCTTCAGAAAGTGCCTGGCCCAGATGGTGTATCTGGATGTGTCCTTAAAATGCATGCAAACCAAATGGCTAGAGTTTTTGTAGACATTTTCAATCTCTTGCTACAATGGTCAGAAGTCCCTGCCTGCTTCAAAAGTACATCCATCATTCTGGTGCCCAAGAACAGCAAGGCTACATGCCTCAATAACTATCGACCGATGGAAGTGACATCTGCTGGGATGAAATGGCTTGAGGTTGGACATGGAATGATCAACACCTATCTTAGGTTGGATCTCAACCTACTTCATCACAACGGGTAAAACGGCAGATACCATTGTGTTGCCCCTCCACTATGCCTTAGATCAGCTAGAGCTGTCTTTCTCAATGGGGGCTCTACAGTCCCCTAGGGGCTACAGCACGATTTTGTAAAGGCCTTTTTTTACTTTTTACTTCACATAACATATATAATTTGAATGTTTTTTTTTACGTAGTCGATTGGAGATGGGACTAAAGAAACCAAAACTTGACTGCTTCACAGGGAAGGGAATCCACAAACTGAGCAGAGCCCTCAGGTTGAGGTTAAACATCTACATTCATTGACTACAGCTCAGTGCTCAACACCAGCAAAACTTATGACTAAGCCAGAGGACATGATACACTGTCCGTACCTCTGCAACTAGATCCTCAACTTCCTCAAAGAAAGACCTCAATCTATATGTTTCAGCAAACACATCACTTACTCCTCACTGACCTTTAACACAGAACACAGGAGCACCCAAGGCTGTATGCTTGCTTATTATGTTATTCCTTGTACATCCATGACTGCATAGCCAAGTTCAGCTCCAACTCAATTTACATGTTTACTAACGACACCAAAATTGTTGGCTGAATAATAGAATGGAAATTGGATGATGCCAGAAGAATGATCTTACTCTCAACATCATCAGGACCAAGGAGCTTATTGTATATTTTAGGAAGAAAAGGTTAAGGGACCACTCACCAATCTGCATTGGTGGGAAAGAGGTGAAGAGAGTCAGAACCTTCAAGTTCCTTGGAATCTGTTTTTCAGAAGACCTTTCCTGAAAAAAAGGCACACCAACACCTCTGCTTTCTAAGGAGCCTGAGGAGATTTGGCATGCTGATACATGCTCTATCAAACCTCAACATGTTGCTTCATAGTCTGTTTGGTAATTTAAGTGCCCAGGGATGCAGAAGGTAGCAAACATAGCCAAATCCATCACAGGCTCTGACTTCCCATCCATTGCAGGTATCTATGTGAGCTACTGCTTCAAGAAGGCAGTCAATATCATAAAGGACTCCCATCACTCTAGTCACAACCTTTTCTCACTGCTACTTTCAGGCAGAGGGTGCAGATGCCAAAAAAACAGCACCACAAGGTTCAAGAACAGTTTGTTTCCAACAGCTATCAGATGGTTGAACCACCCTGGTACACTAATCATGGGCTGCTTCGACAGCATAAAAGGACTCTCTGCACAATTTCAAGTCACTCTCTTTTTGGACTTGGATTATTGTGAATACTTATTATCTGTGCATGTATATACTTTTTAGTTTACTTTGATATTTTCTCTTTACATGTACTTGTTTGGCTGCAGCAAGTAAGAATTTTGGTGCTTCTGTACATGGTACAATATCTACGACAATAAAACTCATTACCAATGATCAAGTGAAGAGCAGAAGCTGAAATATGAAATGAAAATGGATGAATATTGTTGATCTCGAATGCTAACTGTTACTCTCCATAGATGCTACTTGGCCTGCTGCGTATCTCCAGTGTTTTCTGCTTTAATGCTGAGATTATTTTATGCCAATTTTTTAAATATATGAAGATCATAAATAAATAAGTTTGTATAAAACTTCACATTCTGCTAAATTGAATGCCTCTCAGAATATAGGTAAGGGCAGAAAATACTTGAAAATACATTAGTTGAAAACATGAATCTCCAGGTTCAGGTTGGTTTCTTTCCTGCTGTTATTAGACTCTTGAATGGTTCTTAATGATAAAAAAAAATGTCACTGCACTGTTTAACTGTGCCTAGCTGTATATCCTGCACTATACCCTGCATTTGTTTTTACATTTAGATCCTACATTTTGTTTAATTATTGCCCTACCTGCTGTACTTAAGATTTGGTTGCCTCAATAGCACTCAAATCGAAGTGTTTGGTACAAGTATCGACAGTGGCAACAGCACCAATGTGGAAAGGATAATGCAAAATTTGTGAGAGAGAGAGAGGTGGGTAAACTCCAATAATCTCTCCTCTTATTGTTTCTTCATATAATGAATGTGTGAGGTTAACTTGCTTTTTCTTTGCTCCCTCCACAGATACATCCAGTTCCCTGTGGAAGTATCTTAGTCATGGTTAATGATACTTGCAAGCTGCAAAGATGATGTTGCAGAGATTTAATGACTTGCAGCTTGATAGATTGACTGAATACAAGGGCTGTTTTAATTCTACCTCTATAATTATAGCTTTCATTCACTTAGATCTGCTCTTGGGTCAGAGCACTCAATAATTTTTTTTCTGCATTTCCTCTTTTTCTTTTGCCAGGCCTCATTGTGAATTATTGGCTTAAGACAATAGGGTGCATTTAACTTGGGAAGGGCATGTGTTATGTCTTTTGCAAAACTATTGTACTAGGAATAAAGTTCTCTAACAAAGGTGAACACATAGGCCTGGAACTTCTGGACATATGAACCATTTTACTGTGTCCATTTATTTCAGTATAGATGTTCTAGGACATAATAGTGTGAATGGTTTATTCTATTTACCGTGCACCATATCTGGGATAGATCACAACCCTGATCTGGGTGAAAAATCATTACAATAGCTCTGCCTATCATAGCAGTCCAGGATGAATTTTCTCACTGCAGCTAGTTTAACTAGAACAAAATATAATGACCTAGTATGGATATGATTAACACTTCTTGCTTATAACTCATCTTCAAAGGGCCTCAGAGTGGCACAGTAGAGGTGCTGCTTCACAGTTACAGCAACCCAAGTTAAATCTTATCTATTGAAGTTTGCGCATTCTCTCTGTTACCATTTGGCTTCTTTGAGTGCTCTAGTTTCTATGCAGATCTCAAAGACTTGTGGGTTGGTAGATTAATTGGCTATTGTGAATTGTTCCTCGTGTGCAGTGAATGGTGTGATTTGTGTAAATGGGAGCCTGATGGTCAGCATGGACTAAGTGGATTGAAGGGATTTTTTTTGTGCTTTCTCTTTATGGTGAACAAAGCTATTAATGCAATGGATAAATAGTTCAAGACAAGCACAAAATACTGGAGGAATTCCGCAGGTCAGACAGCATACACAGTAGATAATAGAGAGTCAATGTTTTGGGATGAAAGCCCTTCATCAGGATTTAAATAGTCTTTTGCATTAATAGTCCTTTAATGCATTTAGGCTACAGATAATTTTAAGACCTTTTCTGAGTGGAAATTTGTGACTAATTGTGTACCACAAGGATCAGTGCTGGTCCTTGTTTATAATAGATATTAACAACATGGGTGTAAATGTAGGAGGTATGACTGGTAAATCTGCAAATGTCATGAAAATTGGTGTTGCTGATTGATAGGAAGATCACCTTGGACTACAGTGGAACAACAAGTTGGTATCCCATTGGACAAAAAAAAATCAATGCCTTCAGAGACGCTGAACTCCAAACAACTCAAAATATAACACCATGATAAGAAATTAAACTGAACATAGCATGGGATATGGTTTTGCTACAAATTAAGGTACAGAAGATTTATCTAACAGAAGATTATAATAAAACTAAGGAGGTTTTTTTCTAAAATTATAAGGGAAATAGTCAAAAATATTGGAATTTTCTCAGAATAAATTCTTAGATTCAAAGTTGCCATTCCTTTAACTTTATCCAATGCAGTATTTGGTAGCCATATGGCTTTCACTATAGATATTTGTGTCCAGTCATGAGATATGTAAGGGTGAATAAATCCACAGGACTAACCAAGTGGGAAGCAGGAGAAGATATTGCTGGGACCCTGGCAGCAACTTTCCTTGCTACAAATGATGTATTGGAAGACTGGATGATGACTAAAAGAACATGGAACATGGTACAATAGAGCCCTTTGACCCACAATGCTGTGTTGACCTATATAACCTTACTCCATGATCAAGCTAACTCTTCCCTCCCTCCAACCTCTTATTTTCCTTTCATCCATGTAGGAGTAGCAGTAGTAGATTTGTCACTTCAAAAGAAAAATGAGACAACGTTTTCTGAGACTGCGATGCGACATAAAAAACAACATACAAATACAGAAAGCAAAACAGCATAAGTACAGAAGAACCAGGAACAAAGAGGTCGCAGCAAGTGACTGCTGCACCACCATCTTGGGCCTTGGCTGCTGCCTCTCGCCCCACAGGACAATAAAACATCACAAAAATAAGCTAATGCTTTTACACACAACTCCAATTACACACAGACTACTTAAAATATATAAAAACAATGCCACAATACATTGGTTCTTTGAGGCTAGGCCATGGTTACAGTAAAGACAGGTTGGAATATGGCTTTAGATGTTAAAAATATCCACTAGTTCAAATGAAGAGACTGATCTAGAGAGGCTGCTGTGGGCTACTGCCATGCCACCACCCTAGGCCAGGTTTATCAGCATCTGCTAGGCTCTGGATGTTCAATGTTGCCAGCTTTTAAGGGAAACCACCTCAGTTCATAGTCTCTTGAGGTCGAAGCCACAGGACAGTCCATCTCGAGGCTCCACAGTCCTGGACATGCAGCCTCTGGATCCCTAAAACTGACTCTGCCCCACCAGACACCTCAGGATTCCTCTGACTCCGCTGCTCCAAACACCTTGGGACACCTCCTCCATCTGCGCCACACCATCTCCATGACCCCCGGCAACAGGCAACATCAGCTTTGGCTCTAAGACTGAAGACTGCATCACCCCAACAGAGGCCTTGAGCCCCTCAGCTGTCAAGGCCTCAATGCAAGCTTTGTCCTTCAGCAGTTGAGTAAGGAACTTCATGGCCACTCTTCAGAAGCCTGTTCTTGCCTGGCTATTTCTAAACTTCAACGCTCGACTCCCTCTGTTTCACTATCCATCCTCATCCACACAAAGACTGTGCATGGCGCCTGTTTGGGGAGTTCCTGTAACACCTGGACAATATGCCTGTCTAAGAGTATCTTAAATGTCCCTATTGTATCAACCTCTATCGCCATCCCCAGTATTGCATTCCATCACTCTCCATTTAAAAAATTAATGTGCATTTCTTTAATCAGGACACAAAGAAGCCAGAGAGAAAATCATAGATCAAAGGAAGCAGCTCACAGTAAATTCCTTATTTTCCAATATATTTCATATTTCATTAAAACTCTATCAAATGGCATGCAAAATGTAGAACAACATGATTAAATTTCCAGAGCATGTGTGCACAATTACTGCTTGTTGTTCAGTATATTTTCACTACACATGAGACCATAAAATAAATCTCCCCTTCACTGAGATTATGCTTCACTGGACTATGGGAATCCATAAAAAATGCAATCAAAATTATAGAATTTAATTGGACAGAGGTTTAGATTAGTTGATCATTAAACACGCCTTTCAAATTCATCAGGATAATATTATTCCGTTGTTGTTTTGGCAGGTCTGATGCTGTTTGGCATGATTTGTGATTCTTGCAAACAAAGCCGTTTTGTTACCACCTCTTTGTCCCATATCTTTTCTTTCACAGGTGGCAACTTTTTATATATTTTTTAAATGCACAATATTTTCCTACATTTGAAAAAGGCTTTCCTGAGATCAGTGGAAATTTCATCCACTGCAGTGGATGATCCTGCAAAATGAGGCTCAGTCTGTAAAAGAAGGGGATGATTTTGATTTTGGCCAACTCTGTTTCTCTCCTGTCCTTTCATTTCCATTGAGGCCTTTACAGTATCACCAGGAGCTAAAAGATTAGCAAGGAGCCCTCTATAATTTTGATTGGAGCTGGTCATTTTCATATCCAGCATTCATTTGAGCCCCAGCTAGGCTTTCAAAATATAATTAATGCATTAGCTCTGCTGCAGCAAAAGGATATGATACATACGTAATTCACAAAATCATTACATTAGTTGCAACTCATATTTGCTCTACTTTTAATGTTTTCATTTACTTCAACCGGACTGTCATTTCAGCTGGATACTTTGCATTAATCATTAATTTATTACAGCTATTCAGAAGCTGAATCATCAATGGTTGTTTTGAACGATGTTCTGGAAATTGGAAGCTGAGTGTTATGTTCTAATATTCTGACCCAGTCGTTTGCCCTCTCCAAGATTTCAAACTATGCCTTTAGTTTTTGCAGACTTGTCACTTATTTGTTGCTGAGGATGACAGTTATTGTGAATCAGAAGCATTTGGAGTGTTATGTGCAGTTTTGGTCACCTAAATACAGGGAAGCTATCAATAAGATTGAAAGAGCGCAGAGAAAATTTACTAGGACAATGCTAGGACTTCAGGAACTGAGTTACAGAGAAAAGTTAAACATGTTAGAACTTTATTCCCTGGGAATAGGAGAATGAGGGGACATTTGATATAGTATGATGGGTATAGACAGAGTAAATGCATCTTAGCTTTTTCCACTGAGGCTAGGTGAGATACAAACCAGAGGACATGTGTTAAGGATGAACGGGGAAAAGTTTAGGGGAAGCATTAGGGGGAACTTCTTCACACAGAGAGTAGTGGGAGTGCGGAACAAGCTGCCAGCTGAAATGGTGAATAAGGGCTCAATTTTCACTTTTACGAAAAATTTAGACAGGTACATGGATGGGAGAGGTATGGAGGTCTATGGGGTGGGTGCAGGTCAATGGGACTAGGCAGAATAATAGTTTAGTATAGACTAGAAGGGCCAAAGGGCATGTTTTCTGTGTTGTAATGTTCTATGGTTCTAAATTGGGGGCATGGCATGATGACGAAAGGAGAAGATGTGGAAAAACAAAAATTGGGAGCGTGGCATGATGACGAAAGGAGAAGACATGAAAAAATACCCAATCCTGGCAGAACTTTTAAAAACCCATATAAAGTGTTAAAATTATTTTTAAAATTGCAGATTGTACTGTTGAAGTATATAACTAGTAATAATGAGGAAAACGAAAACTCAAATTGCTAAAAAAAAGCTATTAAATCAGCTACAACAACAAAGGAATCTCAGCCTACCTTATCAACGCAGCCTGTGGACTCGATTTCCTCTCAACCCAGACTGCAAAGCCAGTCCACTGGTAAGGTGTACTCAAAATCGGGGCTGACTTTGCATGTGGTCGCGCAAGATGGCGTTGGTGTGAAGCGTCGACCCACTCCTGACCAGAAAGATGAATTGCACATGCACGAACCTTCGTGCATCTGCACAACACCCGAAAAGGCCCAGGCTGCGAGGGGAACCGATCTCCAACAAACTGATTCCAATTTAAAAGGTAATTTCTTATTAATTAAAATAGCAACCCCCCTGGACTGGTGTAGGGGAGGGGGGTGTCCACATCCACAGTTGAGCAGAAGCAGCTGTCTTTTTCACGGAGGAGGAAGAAGACATCGTTGGATTGGAGGAGAAAGAAGATCAATATTTGACTGAAGAGGAAGCTGCAATACTTCAGGGTAGGCCTATGGTGAGGCAGACTTCTAAGTTTAAGTCTGGGCCTTACCAGTCAGATTTACCTTCAAATGCTGATTTGGCTCTGCAAATAAGTCAATTATGAAGAATCAATTTGCTGAGATGAAAGGGGAAATAACAACAATTAAATTGAATGTGGCAAAAAGTTTGAAAGTTGTGGATAAAGTCCAGGACAAGTTTAAAAAGATTGAAGAAGAATTTATTAACTGTAAAGATGATGTAGAAGATGGGACAGATGGAAGATTCATTCACTGGTTGGGAAATTCAAAAGACTGATTTGTTAAAGAAGATTGATGCTTTGGAAAATTAAAGTCGGAGGAATAAATGTTAAGATAGTTGGTCTTCCATAAGATTTTGAATGTCCAGACCCAGTCCAGTTTTTTCAAAAATGGATTCCTGAAGTTTTGGGAACAATGCATTTTCCAAATGGTCTGGATTTGGACAGAGCTCATTGGACTCAAGGAAGCCATTCCCTGGTCAATCAGCACAGTCTATTCTGATTCGTTGCCTGCATTATCAAGATAGAGAACTGATTTTGAGACTTGCGGTGCAGAATGCGAGAAATAATCAGGGACCTTTGCTTGTTAAAAATAACAGGGTGTTTTTTTATGATGATTTGAGCCAAGCTGTGATTAAACATCGCAAAGAATTAAATTCGGCTAAAGCTATTCTTTGGAGGAAGGGTTATAAATTTGCTTTTCATTACCCTGCTGTGTCAAAAGTTTTTTATGATGATTATCAATCTCAGTGTTTTTCTGATGATGCTAAAGCTTTGGATTTTGCTAATTATTTACCTGATAATAAACAGGGCCAAAATTCAGATAAATTTCCTCAGCAGCTTGTTGTAATTCCGAAGGGGAAGAATGGTAAATGAGAGATGATATCTCAGCAGTTGAATGATATTGGTATTGATGATCAAGCGATTCGTGATTTGGAAGAAGCATTTCATAGTTGAGATGGCTTTCGGTATTATTTTTGATTGTTCTGTTCGGGAGGGGGGTGGTCCAACTGCGGATCCTTCCGAAGTCGTCAGCCACTTTGTGGCATCTGTCACTCCTGCGTAATTGAAGGAGGAAATACAATTGGGTATTGTTTTATTTTGTATTTTTTTTAATGGGGTTTCTTTTTTCTTCCATTCTTTTTTGGAGGAGACTCTTAATTACTTTGTGTATTGATGTCATGGGGAGGTACTTTGCCATTTATGGTGGGATGATTAAAGAGTTACTAAATGGCTAATTTAAATTTTGCTACTTGTAATGTTAATGGGCTGAATAACCCGATTAAGAGAAAGAGAGTATTGGCTTATATTAAAAAATTGAAGGTTGATGTGGCTTTTTTTGCAGGAAACCTATTTGACTGATAAAGAGCATCAGGTTGTATCATCCTCCTTTAATTCAGAAGCAAGGGGGGTTGCTATTTTAATTTATAAGAAATTACCTTTTAAATTGGAATCAGTTTTTTGCAGCGGCTGGTTTGATTATTAATTGTACAATTTTTTTCTGAATGTTGGACCTTATGCTCCAAATACTGATGATGAACAATTTATGGTGGATTCTTTTCTTAATTTGAATCAGGCTTATGATAAAATTATGGTAGGAGGTGATTTTAATTGTTGTCTAGATCCATTATTGGACAAATCTCCTAACATGGTAATAAAACTAAAATGGCTAAGCAGTTGATGTTATTTACGAAGGAGATTAATTTAGTAGATATATGGAGAAATTAAACCCTAAGTTAAAAGATTTTTCATTTTATTCATTTTGCCATGATTTCTTCTCTAGAATAGATTTGTTTTTAGTATCAGCACAATTGCAAAGTTGAATTTCTGAAGCTATATACAAACCTAGGATTTTGTCTGATCATTCCTTGTTGTTCATTACTTGTCGTGCTTCAGAGAGGGTGGAGAATGTTTATTGTTGGCGTTTCAACTCTTTTTTACTGAAAGATCCGGAATTTTGTAAATTTATACGAGACTAAATTCAGAGAAATGTAGGTTCAGTTGAGGCCATGGACACACATGTCAGTGTGGTATTGAGGTATGGAATTGAGGTGGTTGGCCACAGGGAGGTCTTTGCTCTTACAGTAGACAGAATTAAAGTGCTCAACAATGCGGTCTGTGTCCAGTCTCCCCATTAGAGGAGGTTGCATTGGGAACAGTGGTTGCAGTAAATGACCCCCTACAAATTCACAGGTGAAAGGTTGTTCCATTTGGAAGAACTATTTGAGGCCCCAAACATAGGTGAAGGAAATAGTAGAAGTGCAAGTGGTCACAGGAATAGGTACTAAGTGGGTACTAAAAAGGGATGAGTGAACGAGAGAGACACAGGGGGAGTGGTCCCTACAGGCAGCAGAGAGAAAAGGGGAAAATGTGTCTGGTGGTGTGATCTCATTGTAGGTGGTGGAAATTCCAGAGAATTATATGTTAGATGCGGAAGCTGGGGGGTTGGTAGGTGAGGACAGGGTGAATCCTGTCCTTGTAAAGGAGGGGGCCAGGGTAGATGCGGGGTAATAGAGGAGATCTGGCTGAGGCCTGAAGGAAGGAAGTCATCTCATGAATGGAAAACCTAAAAAATAGAAACATAGAAGATAGGAGCAGGAATAGGCCATTCAACCCTTCGAGCCTGCTCCGCCATTCAACGAGATCATGGCTGACCTAATTTTAGACACAGCTGCAGTGGAGACAGAGGATTTGAGAGAAGGGAATAGAATCCTTCCTGGAGACAGTGTGAAGAGGTGTAGTCAAGGTAACTGGGAGTTACTGGGGTTATGAAAGATGTTTGTCAATAGTGTTATCATTCCTAGCTCTCTGCCCTCTTTCCCAATCACTTCTCAGCTTCTTTCTCTTCTACCCTCCCATCTATACCCACCTATTACTTCTTACCTGTTAGCCGGTGTTCCTCCTCCTTCCCCTTCCATCCTCCTCCCCCCATATTTTTATTCAGCCAGCTACCAGATTTTCAGCACTCCTAGATGTCCTTGGGAAGAAGTTGATGTGTTATCTTCTTGAAACTCTATGCCTTGTGCTGAAGGGTTTTCTGCATTGAAGGGAGTTCCAGAACTAAATTAGTAAAAAATGAAGCAATGATAAGTTATGCCATGGTGTTGTGTTCAGAATAGGTTTGATAGGTTCAAAGAGAATCAAGGTTGGATATGTGTTATGAACAAACAGTGGTCTTTATTTACACACAGGGGAATTCACAAAAATAGCACACACTAACAGATAATGTACACAGCACCCAGGCATGGAATACCGAGAAATGAGGGTTTACCTTGTTCAGCACCCACCACCCACAGGCATAGTATACCAAGAAACACATGGTATCCACCAACTCTTTCTATCTCTAGCAGGTACAGCACACTAATAAACAGTAAATTAATTACAACTCATAAGTATATACACATAAACCTGCTTTCCAGCATCAACCATGGCTCTGGATGTAGGATGGACCCATTGCAGTCGACCATCTGGAGCTGCCTGCAGCCTGAACCTCAGCAATGGTCAGAAGGCAGCAGCAAACAAAAAAAGAGAGGGCAGAGGATGCATGTACTTGGCTTTTGCAATGCAGGACCATTCCACGAGACCTGCAAGGACTAATCACGTTTTAGCTTCACCTGTGGGTAGATCTAACCCTTGATTGGCAGGTGAGGTGACTTTTGACTAGGCTCTAGACAGAGAGATAACATACCCCTCAACAATCCACATTCGCTCCAGATTCCAGACAGATAGGCCCCATTACTCTCCACAATCCACACTCCCACTAGGTTCAAGATGGAGAGGCCACATGACCCTCCACAATCCACACTACAGATAGTGTGTGATTTGGAAGGGAACCTGGAGCTAACAGTGGACTGTAAGCACAGTGACAAGTATCGATTATTTTTTTTAATCATTGCATCCTTTGAGTTTATGGTAGAATTTGATGAATGAAGAGCATGATTTTATTTTCACTTGACAATTTTACATTGTGGTAAACCTGACCAGAGCTTTAGGGATGTGGGTCTGGGAGTTCCCGAGAGTTTCCTGGGGACTAATAATGCTAAGGCTTCTGAGAGCTGCGTCATTTCCAGGAGTCACGTGATGAAAGAAGCTCGCGGATCTTGGATATTTTAAATGACTGTAAGAACACCATTAAAATAATCAGCTCAACAGCTCATAGCATCTCTTGTGTTCTTTGTTGCTTAACCATCCGCAACAGTGGTGATCCTAACGGTCCAAACTACATTTTGTACCTCATAATGGATGTGCAGAACACCATTGTGCTCAAACTTCCGGTATTTTGGACCTTGCAGCCAAAGGTCTGGTTTGAGGCCAAGTTCCATCTGTGCCAGATTATTGCTGATGCAATGAAGTACTCCTATGTTGCTGCATCGATGGCCAAGACACTGTGGGGTGTATTGTCAATTTTATACACCAGCCTCCAGCCAACAACAGGTATGAAACCATCAAAGACCTGTTCATACATACTTTTGGGCTTTTCTGACTCAACAGGGCCGCACGACTTCACCACATGGATGGCCTGGGTGATTGCACACCTTCCAAATTAATGAACGAGATGTTGGCGCTCATGGACGGAGACAGAGCTTGTCTGCTTTCTTAAGCAAATGCTAGGAGACATCTGTTTGGTTCTTGCAGACAACAACTTTAGTGATGCCTGTCGTCTAACAGCCCTTGCTGATGAATTGTGGCACACTAAGCAGCATGGAGGAATTTTCGTTAGGTGTGTTGTGGCGCCTCGCAAAGGGCCCGAACCTTGCCCACTCCGGATAGCGGTGCAACATTGTACACGGCTGAATGCAGCACAGACAGAGTGCAGTGGTGTTATTACCATCAGAGATGGAGGTACCGTAGCCCACACTGCCATTCCCCTGCACATATCTGGGAAATGCTGAGGCCAGTCGTTGGTAGTGGCCACAACGACCAACCTCAAAGACAACCTTCTTTTATTCTGGGATTGACATTCAGGTTGTTGGCTTTTAGTTGAAACTGGGGCGAAGATGAGTGTACTTTCCCCTGCCCCTGGCCCAGATACACATTCAAGAAAGAGGGGCCTTCCTCTCACAGCTGCCAACACAGCAGCATCCAAACGTATAGGTTACAGACAATTCCACTCAATTTCAGCTTGTCACCGTTTAGCTGGTCATTCACCATTGCTTATATATCACAGCCGTTCCTGGGAACTGATGTTTTGCGAGCAAACTGTCTTCTAGTAGATCTCAAAGGTCACCACTTAGTTCATTCAATTACTTTTGAGCTCCTCGCCCTGCACCTGTGGAATTGCCCGCACCTCACCTTAACTCGGTGATGCTCTCAGATAATGAATATGCCAGAATCCAAGTGGATTCCACAGTTCACAACGGCCCAACCAAAACATGGACTACTAATGGACATCCCCTGCATGCACGAGCACACAGGCTGCTTCCCGATAAACTGCCATTGACTAAAGACAAATTCTGATGCTTGGAAAAATGGGGATTGTTTGCCGCTCCAATAGCCCTTGGACATCACCGCTACATATGGTAGATAAGGCTTCTGGAGGGTGGAGATCTTATGGGAACCATCGGTGTCTGAACGACATCATTATGGCAGATCGCTATCCAGTTCTCCATATTCAGGATTTCTCTGCAATCCTTCACAGCGCTATGATTTTCTCCAAAATCGTCCTGATGCACAGTTAACATCAGGCCCCAGTTCACCCAGGTGACATTCACCCTTTTGGGCTATTTTAATTCCTCCACATGCCCTTTGGTTTAAAAGGCACAGCCTAGATATTTCAATGCCTAGTGTACACAGTGACCCAGAGCCTGGATTTTGCATTCATTTATTTGAACAATATGCTTATCGCCAGCCTCTCACGACAGCACCACCAGGCTCATCCCTGACAACTATGTCAGCAGCTAGATTACCACGAGTTAGTGATCAACCTGGCTAAATGCAGTTTGGCCTTGCATCAATGGATTTCATCGGCCACCGCATAAATCAGCAAGGAATGGTTCCACTATATTCCAAGGTTGACGCCATCTGCAAATTTCCAAGACCCCCTACTATCAAGGGCCTGCAAGAGTTTGTTGGCAAGTTATCCAGCTGCTTTTTAAACTCTTGTCTGGGCATCCCAAGGAACTGAATTGGGGTGACGAGGCTGTGGCCTCGTTTGAGAATGTCAAGGAGAGCTAGTGAGAGCCACTGTGCTCATGCACCCATGGGTTGCCATGCCAATGGCTCTGATGCATCAGGCCCTGTGGTAGGCGGGTACTGGAGCAGTTCATCAATGATACCTGGAAACCCTTGGCATTCTTTAGTCATTATTTGAGACCACTGGAGCAGAGGTACAATGCCTTTGACAGGGAGTTACTTGCCCTCTACCTGGCCCTATAGCATTTTGCTATTTCCTAGAGGGCAGGGTTCATGGTCTATACGGATCACAAGTCATTGACTTTTGCCTTCGCTAAGATGTCAGATCTGTGGACAGCACAACAATAAAACTCTCCTATATTTTACGGTTTCCGACAATGATAAAGCACATCGCGGGGAAGAGCAATCTAGTCACCAACACGTTATCCCACACTGCCATCATTTCCGTCAATTTGCCTGCTCCCAGAATAGACTACACAGCTTTGGCAGCAGCTCAGGGACTGAAATTGAAGGACGTATGTTTTGGTCCAAGAAATACCTCCCTACTTTGTGACGTATCCACCGGCCAACCAAGGTCCATTGTACCTGCTGTGTGGCGATGTCGGGTTTTTGACGCCATACACAGTTTGGTTCATCCTTCGATTAGGATGACAAGTGTCATGGCAGACAAATTCATGTGGCACAGCCTGCGCAAATAAGTCAGTATTTGGGTAAGGATGTGCATCCACTGCCAGACCTCAAAAGATCAGCGCCACACCAAGGCCCCACTGCAGGTTTTTGCTCTCACACAGTGCAAGTTTTATCAGATCCACATGGATTTCATCGGCCTGTTTACCCCGTCCAAGGGCACCACTCACCTTTTCACTGTAGTAGACAAGTTCACGAGATGGCCAGAGGTTGTCCCACTCTCCAACACCCCCGCCTCAGCTTGTGCGAGAGCCCTCATCGCCAATTAAATAGCACATTTTGGACTACCCATGCATATCTCCTCTGTCAGAGGAGCTCAGTTTACATCCAGGTTATGGTCCATAATCGCACAGTTGCTGGGTACACAGCCACATCGGTCGATGGCTTATCATCCCTAGTCCAATAGCTTAGTGGAACATTTTCACCATCATATGAAAATGGCTCTCATGGCACATCTTAAGGGACCAGATGAACTGCCTTGTGCACTTTTAGGTATCCATATCACATCGAAGGAGGATCTTGCTATGACCTCCGCAGAATTAGTGTACGGATCCCCTCTAACAATCCCAGAAAATTTCATTCCAGCAGCACATGGGCAGCAGGAATCTCCCACTTCAGTACTCACATGCTTGAGGGAGAAGGTGGGTACACTGGCACCTATCCCAACCACCCAGCATGGGTCTATGACTGCCTTTATGTATTCCTGCACAGGGATGCACACAGGATGCCATTGCAACACCCATATGAAGGTCCTTTCAAAGTGCTATGGAATGACGGCTCCACATTTGTTATAGGCATTGGCAGCAGACAAGAAATGGTTTCAGTAGATCACCAAGCCAGCACATGTGGATCTAGATCAGCGGTACAGGTGCAAAGCCCCCCCAGCGCAGGGAGCACCCACTGGCCAATGCCACTCAAGATAACAGGATTGGGGAGTTAACTCCTCACTTTGGTTCTGAGGGAGGGGGTCATGTGGCAGACCACGCCACTACTTACCTCAATGGAGCTTCAGAGTCGCAGGTCTCTGCGGGCCCAGGAGTTCCCGGGAGGATTCTGTGTCATTTCCAGGAGTCATGTGACATGGGAAGCACACGAATCTTGGATATTTTAAACTAGTCAGCACATCAGCTGATAGTGTCTCTTGTGTTCTTTGTTGCTTCACCACCTGGTACAGTGGTGACCCACCACAACATATTTAATTTAGTTTTGCAGTCAAATTCTGAAGGATACAAAGTGGTACACTAGTAGTCTTTAATTTCCCAATAATTGTGCAATTAGTCGGAATTGGGCAACAAGATTTGAAAATAATGGCACCTTGGAAAATAAGTCTGTGGGCCCAGCTGAAAGCACAGTTTTAAAATTGTCTTCTAAGTGCAGTGCTCACAGAATAATTAGATATGAACAGCTTGGTTAGCTTAGTGGAACACAATTACAGCACCAGCAAGTTGGGCTCAAATCTGGCGCTGTCCGTAAGGAGTTTATATATTCTCCTGCATGGGTTTTCCACAGATGCTGCAGTTTCCTCCCACCCTCCGAAATGTGTGGGGATATAGGTTAATTGGGCGACACAGATTTCAATGGCCGGAATTGGCTTCTACTGTGTTGAAATAATTTTTTAAAAATTGAATAGAACTAGTTTGGATGGAGCTGAAAAACAGCATGGGACCAAACAAATATTATTCTTGAATAAGCCTTTCAAACAGCAGTGGTTATATTTGACTTGGTTTAAATTGTGAAATAGAAAATGTACAGGAATAGAAGGAAGGATGAAGTCATGGAGTGAATGAAGGATCGTTCTCAAGATCAATATGTTTTGGAACCAAAATGGGAGAGGGTTTTGTGAATAGGTAACAGTAAATAGATTATCTGTCAGTTAAAGGGACTTCATGGAATGTAAATAATATAAAAATTTTAAGGGATTTAGGTCAATATGAATAAATCTGAATGATGCATATCTGAGTTGTGAATTGGCCATGGTCGATTGGTGAACTTTATTAAATTATATGACAGTAAACAAAGCAATCGTAACTTTTAAAGAACTAGCATTTAGTTTACATTAATGTATATCCCTTGAGGGGGAAAAAGGAAGAAAAAGTGATCCTGCCATGTTCAGCAAGGAAATTAGATTGTGTTGAATCAAAAGAAAAGGTTTAATGCATCAGAAAAGAGGAATGGGAA
The DNA here is from genome assembly GCF_036971445.1 of Narcine bancroftii. Taxonomy (NCBI): domain Eukaryota; kingdom Metazoa; phylum Chordata; class Chondrichthyes; order Torpediniformes; family Narcinidae; genus Narcine; species Narcine bancroftii. The sequence goes on along the minus strand of NC_091475.1, from coordinate 183,314,307 downwards.
AATTCCAAAGTTTAGCAAAAAGCTACCACAACATTGTTAAGAAAAGAAGTAAAAGAGGCTGGTGAGAAACGTCAGGTCAAACTGTTATTGATCATAACAAATAAAATATTAACAAAATGATTCAATGCAGGATCCTTTCAGAATGAATGGGAAGATATACCAATAAATAAAGATATAGTAGTATATCCTCTCACAACTTGTTATCTTTGTACCATGACCAAATGTGCTGTAACTGGAGCTGCAGTAATTTTGCTGCAGTGTCCGTGGTCATTGAAGCCCCATCTGGAGAGACAAGTAGGGAGTTTCCCAGCACACTCAATATTTCTTAATGATTACTGTTAAAATATGCTCACTCCTAATTATTTAGTACTATTAGAGTGGTAATGTGAGGGTGATTGTAAAGTTTTAAGCTGAACAAAGACTCATCAGTGTTGTATGTTAATTCTTTACATTGGTGAAAACTGTAAATTCATTATATTCTTAACATAAAACATAAAAGATTCATTTATATTGGGAATATGGTTTATATGGTTTGAATTCTCCATGCCCTGTTATATCGCACCATAAACCAACAGCAGAACCAATTAAGCGTACAACAGTTTCTTTACTCAGCCTTGATAATGCTAGTAGGACTGAGGGATACAAAGAAAGAGTTCAGTAACTCATTCTCTACACTGAGCCTCACTCAAAGCATATGGAGTGTTCATCCCACTTTTATACACCTTTAGGCAGGGGTCTGCGTGAGACTCTACAAGTTTCACACAGTTTCTGATTCTTGTTTTTACACATGTTCCCTTGTAGTGTCTGCAGATGACTTGGAAATGCCAGGGTGTCCTTACTCTTGGTGTATCTACTTTTACTACATTCTTTGTGGTGTTAGTTACTATCTCACTGCAGCACACAGAAGGTTATATTAGAAGACAGTTGGATTCCCACCATGTTACAATGCAACTATTTTCTCACCTAATTCATTAACCCTTTGTTAAGCATATGTATTAAACTTATTCTTTCATTGAATTAGAAGCAAACAGGCTCCAGTGCTTGATTCCCTGAAATGACACATTTTAATTGTTTAAGGGAAAATGGTACCACCTCAATTAGTAAGGGGTAAATAATTTAGATTGATGAAATCAGAAGAAAACACACATTACTGTAGTATCAAAACTCAATTTCCCACTTGATTGATCTTGATAAGGAATTTTACGATACCTGGATGATCGTGCTCATCTGTAAAATGTTGAAATTCATTGTTCAATTTTTATTCAGCTTTGCAGTTACATTTATTGTAGTTTTGCTGACAATGGTTTGAACAGTAAACACCAATGAACAATGAGTTAATACATGATGACAGCCGTACTGGCGCATTAATAATTACTAGTGCAGATTAATACATTGTTCAAGGTAGGAAAGAAATCCTATTTGCATTTTGCAATAAATACCCATGAAAATGGCAGATGACTGAGTTCTTTCAAGACCATGAGCGTGCCCACTCATCTAAACTCTTATTAAAGTGGCATTTATCAGTTCCGTACTGTATTTGCGTTCAGAAATTGCTTTGCGGCAGAATTATAGTGCAAATATTGCTATAAATTACATTTCAAAAATAAATAAATTGTGCAAGAAAATAGGATAAAGTGAGGTAGTGTCTATCGTTCATTGTCCATTCAGAGAAAATTAACAATTACATCCTGCATATTCTAAATTGCAATTAAAAATCCACTGAAAAATCTCTGCTCACAATAAATACAAAACTGAACTTTAATAGACATATATCAGCCGTCAATATGGCAGGCTAGATAGAATGTTAGATAAATCTTACAGTTCTTAGCTCTGCCAAGAGATATGCATCTGAAACACTAAGCTACCTTTTCTCTTTTTTAAATTTTGACAGAACTGTGCAAATTTTATGAATTCACACAATTGGTACAAATGTGAACAGAGATTCCTCAATCCAAAAAAATGAGGGTAAAGCCAGTCCTCAACTGTGTTGCACAAATATTTTTTTGAATAGATTCAAATTTTATGTTATAAAGCTGATTGGTCTTTCCATAATCTTATCAATGTAACCTGACCAAATAGGTCAAATCTGTTAAATCCATGGTTGTCTTTTTAAATAAATAAATTCAAGGCTTATTGTACATTTAAATTTGCAATAAAATATAATCACAGGTCTATTTTAAGGAGAATTAAAACTAGAGGTGGACAAAGAACACGTCCTTAATGTGGGCTCTACTTCCATCTAGTGGAACGCAGGGGAACCGCATCCTGCAATTACGTCACCATTTCTCAGTTTCCACAATAGATAAACACATGAAAACAGAGCCCTATATTGTCAATTATTTTTAAATTACACCCTGAAAGCTTCTTAATTAATTGAACTGTAGATGCTCAAAGAAAGAATAGCAGTCCAATATGTCAGTAAATATATTTTACTCGTAAGTAAGGTAGAGGCAAGAATAAAGGAATGGATGGCAGATTATGTTGAACCCTAACTGTATTGTAGAAATAATCATTCAAGGATACTTCAGTCAGAGTATTTTTTACTTAATGTACAAATGTGTTTTAACTGAAAAGTTGTGATTATTTTCAGGTTGGGATTCATTTAAATAAATGATTCACATTATTTATATAAAATGAGCCAGTATCCTTACACAATGCACTCTGTATAAATTACTTTGGTCTTCAGATTGATGTGAGGTAAAATATTCTTTGAAGCAGCAAGCCTACATTGTTTCATTTCACTGCTTTTATCACAGTCTTCACATTTCAATGAAATACTGTTTGCAACAAATGAAATCACTTTCTAAAACTGGATGCAGAGCATCACCAATGCTTAATAAAGCCAAAGATGGCAGATTAAGACAAACTCAGAAGCTGTAATATGCACATATTGCACAGATTGAATCTCAACATTTGAACACAATAATGAGTAGATGCTTCATAGTTTACTCATTCCTCCTTGTGGTTTTGTAAGCTTAATTATTAATATTTTACCATTGTCTGGGTGAAGACATGAAGAATGCTGCCTCGATTTCATTTGAATTAAAATGTGATGATGTAAATTAAAAAAGGATGCCTACAACTTTCTTGACTGCTGTACACTCAGGTCCACTCATTATTGTAATGTGCCTCATCAGATGGCGATTAATTGTACAGATTCAGGATGGGGATGATATAAGCACTTATCCCTATACTTCAGGTTCTGAGCATCTCCAGAACAATACACAGTATTTGTAAAGGAGAAATGCAATCATACAACATAAGGGCTATCATTTATTTTATTTTTATTATTGTTATTTTCTCCAGTCCATAAGATGAAATTTAGTAACAAAAATACTTTCTAAATAACCAAACCAGACTAGACTAGATCAGACCAGATGAGAACAGAAGGCCTCAATTTCTAAAAACAAATATAGAGAACCAGCTGGATGTTGAGATGCCGAGAATAGTTTGAATGCACCAAGTTCATTTTTTACAATGTTTTATTTAATTTTGAGAATTTTGTAAATGAATTTTGAAATGTGATCACAGCAATTTGAGGATTTGAATTCATAAGCTCTGGATTACATATCCATTAACATAACTCCCTACTCTAACAAACCTACAGTTATACCACTGTACCATAATGGTGATATTCATACAATTATGTATTCTGATCATACATTCTGTTTCTGTTTATTTAATGGATTTTTGTCTATTCCAAGTCTGTTATAATTTCTTCCAACAAACTATTTAAAATGTTACTTGATGTGTTTCACTTCACGCAATCTTCTTTATTAACTGCATATTTTATTTTTCATGAGAACTGCGCTGTTTCTCATACTATACAATAGAATCCATGTTTGTGAAATACAACCATCATGAATCCCAGGAGCTTGGAATGTTGGTGAGAGTAACTGGTGATTCAAAGGAATACAAGATGATAAATCCAAACTTGCACAAATCTACTAAGGTTATAGTCATGGAAACAGCCAACTACAAGTTCACAAGCATCTGAGGGACAAGGTTTTCACCAAGAGGGTGTGATTATATAGAGCGAGCAGCAAGAGGAAATGGGAGAGGCAGATACAATTCAAGCATTTAAAAAACATTTGAACAGGTACTTGGAAAGGAAACAGAACAATATAAAGTAGGCCTAATATGGGCAAATTGAATCAGCATAGATGATCAGCTTGAATGAATTGGGCCAGAGAACATGTTTCTGTGCTTTATGCGTCCATGGCTCTGATTTTGACCTTGTTAAAAATGTCCAAAAAAATCAGTTGATACCTAATATTGTTGGTTTTGCATGATAAGAGAGCTGAGCTAAAATCAAGAAAAGCCTTGAATCATTTTGCCTTATGTTGAAAATTAAAGTGAGTCACATACATGCTTAAATTGTTATCAGCCATGTGATATCCCGTATCAGGTCTAATTATTTTAAATCATTTTTTCTCCCTGTGATAGCTCTGGAATAATCTTTAAATTATAGATAGATCATTCAGGAAATCAAAATTATTTTTTTCATATTAAGGTTAGAGGAAATCAGTATTTTCATCTCAAAAATAAAGAACTAAAATTTTAAAAAATGAAATCAATATATTTTTTGTCAGTGTAAATTATCTAGGGAGTGAAGACTAAATGAAACTGAAGTACAATTTAATGCAACCACTGAAGATACTTCAAAGCAACATTACAGAAAAGCAATATAAATAAACTAACTTACACTTGTTCAGCTTCAGCTAACGCTTCATTACAACAACATCATTTTTTACTATATTTTCTTAAAAATATTATTCTCAATTTTTATTTGGTAAATGAGGAAGGAACAGCCATCATGGCTAAAGCTCAGTTGACCCATTTAGAGCACAGGAAACAAGTTGCCATCATGCATAATTTTGATTTAAATGAGAAGTGAATGCAGTGTGTGTTTTTTTTCAAAGATTATAGATCTGCTCTGATTAGTATGCAATGCTGCGGTCTGGCAGTGAATGATAAAAGGAATGCTCATGTTTATGACATTGAGACAGACAATTTCTTTCAACAGAGGAAGTAATGTACCATAGTCCATACTTTCCTAATTGCTCTGCTGATTTCCATTGTAAACAATGATTGGTTATGTTGAAAACAGAAGGAAGGCAATTATAGCACTCCATCGCATCAAAATCATCAGTAGTTTCAGGAATACCAATTGGTATTTTTGAGTTGCAGTATAATCATGTATGAAAACCTCTGCTGCAGATGGGAAGGATAATAAAATTGGGATCTGAAATGCATTTTGATGGATTGAGTGAATTTATGGCTCAGTTTGTGCACATCATAAACATTATTTCTGGACTTACAGAAATGGAATTAATTTATTGAGTTGATTCAGACAAAAGAAAAATATTTGATGGAGAAATGGAATCATGAAACTTATTAGCTGGATGTAAATTATTGCAGAACCTGATCTGCTCTGACAAATTGAAGAAGATTTTTAATTTAAAAAAATAGGATTGCAAGGTATTCTTGGATAAGCATATGCTACAGAACACTGGCCAAATGTTCCCCATGTTCCTGAAACAACACCAATTTACAGTGGGAAAGTTATACCCTGTACATGATAAAGGAAAAAAAATTGCAAGTATTCATTGCAACATAGTTTACAAGGAATCACAAGACCCATCACAGTGTTGAGGGTGCAAAATTTTGCCAAGGGATGGTAAATGGAAGTTCGCTCATACAAATGCAAATTTATGCATTTAGAAAGTTAAACCAAGGCAGGAGTGAATGCATTTGGAAAGTTGAACCAAGGCACAGTGAATGGCAGTGTCCTGCAGAATGTTGTTGAAAAGGGAGTTCTTGAATATGGTGACACAGGTTGACAGGGTGGGCAAGAAGGCAAATGGCATGTCTTCAGTGGAGAGAACATTGAGCAAAGAAGCTGGGATGTCTCATTACACCATTTAGAGTATTGTGCACTGTTCTGGTTTCCACATTATAGAAAAGATATGATTGAGCTAGAGAGGGTACAGAAAAAAAAATAACATTTTGCTGGGACTGGAGTGAAGGAAGCTGAGGGGTGAACTTATGGACATTTATTTAATCATGAGATGCATAGAGAGGGTAGATAGTCACAGTATATTTTCCAGGCTATAGAAGGGATAGATTTAAGATAAGGGAAATGGGGATGTGGGGCAAGTATTTTCCCATTGAAATACAAGGGTACTATATTTGGAATAAGCTACAAAGGAAGGGGAGAGGGAAGATATTTAGATTTAGAAGTATCTGGATCAAGTCCAGGAAAATGGGAAGAGCTCGTGCAGGCACTTTGGTTGGCATGGATAAGTTGGGCCAAATAACCTGTTTCCATGCTGTATAATCTGTCTTCAGATACATAAATGAATCTTTGTCAGCCTCTGAGAGTGCACAAATGCAAGCAACATCTGCATATTGCACCTCTTACTATTAATAGGTGACATAAGTTGCCTAGTTATCCATTACTTCTGAAGATTGGCTCCATCCTATGGGAAACATTGGTGGTAGGGTACAATGTTACAGCAAATTAGATTGGGAAATATGTTGAGGAAGACCATGAGAATCATGTCCACTAGGACTGTGGATGGGAGAAATAACTGAGATTGAGGAATCAGGATTTCAACCACTGGGGGACTTGAGAAGGACCCCAGTGATCGCTTTCTCTGTGACAGACAACAAGGATGCTTCTCTGCAGCTATAACAACTGTAATTGTCTCACTTCTTGAGGATGTTAACAAGCACAGCAATGAGATGTGGGCACTGCTGGCAAGACCAGCACTCATCAAGTTTCAATTTCCAACAGTTGGCTATTTTCAGAGATTAAAAGTCAACCCCATTATGGTAGTTACATTAAATAAAGTAGTACTGTATAAATAAAGCAGATTTCCTTCCCTGAGGTCAATAATGAACCAGTTAAAAAACAAAATTAAAAAATGATAGATTCTTGCACCATGTTACTTGATTGCATTTGCAATCATGAATTCATAGTTCTAAACCAGCTCAAAGGTATTGAAGACATCAGATTTGCAGGATTATATAAAAATAGCTTGTGTGTGGAACTAATCCAGAACTGGTTGCCTGAAGGATCTTATTATATGCTGTAAGATTATATGATTTTCTATCCAAAGTATATTTGTAAATTCTAAACTCAGGTAAAGTACAAATCAGGCCCAATACAGGCCCAATAGTGTTAAGAACAATCTCACTCAGGGATACTGCTAATAATCAACTAGGGAGATGGAATTCACATGGTAAAATATTCTCTGATTTCAATACACTGTGCAAAAATTCATCTAAAAATGTAAATGGTTTTAATTGCTTACACTTATATAGTGATTCTTTTATTAAAGTTATTAAAATTTAACAAACCTGATGACCTCAAATCCAATTGATTTTATGTTCAATTGATTTTTTATTCTATTGATATTTATATTGAATATTTTTTGATTATTTAAACTTCCTCATGAATTTTTGTTTAAGGGATGTTAATAGCTGATCAATTACTTGTTCCATTTTTAAAGTCAAGTCCAAATAGAAAGGAGACCTTAACTACATTTTAGTGCAATTGCCTCCTCAGATTTGGGTACATATGATTTCACAGCAGCTATCCACCTCAAAATGGAAAAGTGGCAAGCTTCATGTGTGAACCTTCACAGTAAATAACTTAACAGAGGGGGAGTCAGAGCTGGGAATGATTCTGTTCACACTTTGCAGAAAGTCATGGCAAGACAGCCAGCAACAGGGCTTTCACAGATTATTGCTCCCGCTTGTCCTATGGATCCTGGAGCCAGTTCTAGCCCTCCTACTGCTACCCAGTATGATTCAGCTTATTCAGCATAGTTCAAGATTGCCAACTATTGGGCTCAAAGTCTTGATGTAACGCCTGCCAGTGCCATACCGGCTTTACACCTTTCAAACACAGGATCTCTGATTTTAGCAATAAATGTAATGTGTTTAATTAAAGTGATTATTATACATGCAGTGTTAGATTCACAAATGAAGCACAAGTTTGGCATTCTGCTAACGGCCACAATTTGTAAAGTGTGGAATGTTGTAATAAACAGACTATAGCTGGGGGTTTATTCAGTTTAAGGACAAATTAGGATATTGTAAGCAATGCTAACTTTTTAAACATCCATTTCCAGGAAAAAAAAACAGGTTTAGTATGGATGATCTTACCCATTTGGACAGCCTTGTGTCTAGTTGTGTCATTTCCCCACAGTGATAGAGACCTGTCCAGCCAGTGCTGTCTGCAAGGAATTTGTATGCATTCCTTAAGACCACATGCATTTCCGACTAGTCCTTCAATTCCCTCGCACATCAAAGACATGTTGGCTGATAGATTCATTGGCCACAATAAACTGCCTTTCATATGTGGGTGAGCCATAGCTTCTGGGGGAAGTTGATAGAATGTGGGGAGAATAAAAATAGGACTAGTAAAAAGTTAGGTATGAACTTGATGGGTCAAGTGGGCATGTTGTATCTCCCAATTACTCTAACATACATTCTTATATACCCAATTCCTATACTCACAAAGATCTTCCTTGGAGGTATTGCATGGTGAATATCATGACTCCAGAGTCTCAAGGTAAATAGAGTTCACATTGTGATTCAGGGTGCACAGCTCTTCGAACACAGGGAGGTAGAATAATCCTGGTGGTAACTTTCCTGTGGAAGATAGCATAGAAACCGATCAGATTTGTCTGCTCCCTTGAAAATATTCATGATTATAATATCCCTGAAGTCCCTAATATGTAGGGAATTAGTGACTTTGTGACTTTCTACCAAGCTTTATACAGTAGAATCCCCATTATCCAGCACCCATGGCGATCACAGATGTCAGATATGTGAATTTTCCAATTGACTGACTCATTCTTCCAATGCTGAACTAATATACCTGCATTAAGAATACGCCATTCTGCTCTTTGCGAATAACTAAGTTGGATATCCAATCTTTTCAAAATGTATTTATTGACAATATTTTAGCTTCATTCAAAAAACTCTCTTAAGTTTAAACTTCCCAAACATCATTTCTTTAGATACCTACAAATTAGGAGTTTTTTTGAACTTTTAGTATTGAGACTTCCTCAAGACCTTGTTATAAATATGATAGGGATGATCTATGACACACATGTCAAACTCTGACCCGCGGGCCAAATATTTGGCCCGCAAGATCATTTCAAAAATGTATTAGAGGTGGCCCGCCCTGCAGCGAGAGCCGATGCTGTTTTTTGGTAATGTCACCCCCACCATCCTCCCCTTTCATTGCACATCCTTCCCCATTGTAACACGAGAAATTGTAACACGAGAAGTCTGTCCATGTATCAGCCAGCAAGCCAGTTGGAAGGCTCCCCACACAACCAGTCACTTCTCCCACCTGTCGAGCGGTGCGGCGGATTGGTGAGCGCCTGTGATTTCCTGTCGGCGCGACGGGCATGGCAGGCTGCGCACAGCGCCTGGGCAGCGCAAGCCCCGCGTGACTGGCACCGGACGGCCCTTCCACAGCGCGAGCGCACTTCTCCCAGTCACCACAGCCTTCAGCGCTTGCACCCGCGTGGACCCCAGGGACGGCTGGTTCGGCCCTGCACGTGAAGAGAGAGATGGTGGCTGTCCACAAAGGCTGATCGGCAGCGCGCTGGGCCTGAGTGGGTGGGTAAGCAGGGGTGGGCAGAGGGTGTAGGTGAGGAGTAATGGGCAGGGGAAGTTATGGTGGTGTGAGGGGCAGTTAGAGGGAGGGATGAGTAGGAGGAGGGGTGGATAGGGAAGAGGTAAAAGGGGAGGGGCAGGGTGAGTAGGGGAGGGGTGATTAGAGGGTGAGAGACGGGTAGAGGGAGGAACAGGTTGAGGGGAGAGGCAGTAGAGGGGCGTGTATAGGATGGGGTGGGTAGTGGCAGAGTGAGTGGAGTGAGGGGTGAGTAGAGGTTGGGTAAAGGACTGGTCAGGTAGAGGGATGGTGGGTCGAGGGTGAATAGAGGCCTAGAGCCTGAGGAGTGAGCAGGAAATGCTGAGTCCTGATGCAGGCCAAAATGGACACAGCCTGTGAATGCTTACTACATCTCCACAGGGACCAAATATGTTTCCCTCAGGTCAAGCAAAGGGTGAACTTGAGCTACCTACTCCTGACCTGTAACATTATCCTCCTAAAGTTATATCCTAAAGTTTAACATTACATATGTTAAAAGAAGAGAAAACATGCAGATGTTGTTGAAAATTTTCAATAAATATTTAGTTCGGCCCTCGACTTAGTTCAATTTTTTAATTTTGGCCCTCCGTGAATTTGAGTTTGACACCCCTGATCTATGATTTTAAACTGAATCAAAAAATATCATCAATATATGATTTATTATTAAAGTCTAGGGATAATTCCCTAGGTAAATTTTTTTTAATTATGTGAGCAAAATCTTCAATTTTCATTTCCAATAGTACATGGGATTCTATCTTAAAATTGGCAAATTCATCTTCTTTCACTTTTACAATTTAAGATAGTACATCAAGGTTACTTTTCTAAAGTTCAATTGGCTAAATTTCATTCTAACATTTCCTTGAAATCTGACAGGTGTGAGGCTGAAGAAGATACTTTGTTACATACGTTTTGCTCTTGTTCCTCTCTTTCCATTTTTTGGGAAGATAATTTTCTCACCTTATCCTATAATTGCCCTTTTTGGATCAACTAAGACAATTGATTTCAATTTAACTATGTCTCAATCCCATGTAGTCTCTTTTGCCTCCCTTATTGCTGGATGATCAATATTGATGAGATGGAAAGATGTTGTCCCTCCTACTTATACTTAATGGCTATCCAATATGATGGCATACCTAACTTTGGAAAAAATCAGATGTTTTTCTACTATTACAGATTTAAATTTTCCAATTTTATGAGGTCCTTTTATCAATTATTTTTTTGCAATTTATAAGATCACTTGGATCTTGCTTTGTGAGTTTGTGGTTTCTTTTAATGGTTGTGAAATTATATGTGTTATGTCTCTTGAGTTACTTGGGAGGTTTCTTAAAAAACTTAGAGATGCAAGATTTCATTAACACAAAAGACTTTACTTACTAATGTCTTCCACCATTTAAGGAAACTGTTCACACTCACTCATATACATATACATATGTCATACAGTGGTGCACTACAGTTATTACAGTGAGAAGGATGTATTCTTACCCATTTACAAAATAGTTCACATTATCCCAACTATATAACTTCCCTCTTTCTCAAGATAAAGAAAAATTTAGTGTTCTTTATCACTTTCTTTCCAGTGCAACCTAAGTAACTGAACTTATATAATAGCTTATTTACACAACTATTTTTAAATAGTTCTTATCGATATCGCATTTGTGGCAGTATGTTGCTTCACTATCTTGTGGATTTGGCTGTGACTGTTGGGCTCTGTGTTGCTGGTGCACGTGTATGTGATGTAGCTTGTTGTGCTTCACCTGACAATTGCTGTGTTCATGTTTCGGTATTAGTGGTTGTGGTCTCTTCACTTGATACCTCACTTGCTATTGGTATTGCAGGCTTTGCTGGTATTAAAGCTTTCTGCTTCATCACATCTTGTGTCAGCCAGATGTGAATTCTGTTCCTCCTCAGCTGATTGCCAGAGTCTGCCTTGACAATATATGATCTTGGTGTCTCATCTTCTCTGATAATCTTTGCTGGGGTCCATGTTTTCAACATCGGCTCTTCAATATGCACATGCTGCCTTCTGAAAAGTTCTGGCAATGTTTGTACATGTTTTTTATAATGCTGGTGTCCTTCTTTTTGTGTGTCAGTCAGGCTCCTTCTTGTTTCCTCCTGGTTTTCTGGAGGGTGCATTTTGATTGGCAGAGTTGTTTTATATCTCCTGCCATTTAAAAGTTTTGCCATTTAAAAGTTCTGCCATGGGCTTCATATCAGCCCTCAAAGGTGTTGCTCATAATGATAGAAGAGCTAGATATGGGTCTTTTTTTCACAACTCTTAGCTAGTATGTGTTTCACAGTTTGCACTTATCTTTCAATGAACCCATGACCTTTGGGGTAGTATGGGGATGATGTAGTGATAACAAACCCATACTCTGCAGCCAACTTTCAGAATTCTTGTGATGTAAACTGTGTTCCATTGTCACATATTACTTGTTCGGGTATTCCTTGTTCAGCAAGGAGCGCACTAATTTCTGAGGTGATAGTTGATGCTCTAAGATCTTTCAACCTTTTGATGAATGGAAACAGAGTAGTAACAATCTACTATTAAATACCACTCTTGATTCTCAGTGAACATGTCTGCTCCCACTGTGTGCCATTGCCTGGCAGGTACTTCTGTGAAAATCATTTCCTCTTTTTGTTGTATGTTTCTGTTCTTTTGGTGTATTTGACATGCAGCCACCATACTTTCAATGTCTTTGCATATACCAGTCCAGTACACGACTGTGCTCTGAGTTTGCATTTCTCCATTCCCATGTGATCTTCATGTATTTTCTGGAGAATCTCTTTCTGCATTGGTTCAGGTATAATCAGTCTTGATCCAGCCAGCAAAACCATTCTCCAACGATATGTCATCTCTGATAGACCAATATTGACGTATTGTAGATTATATCTGCTTTATCCTCTTTGTCCATCCTTGTATTACTTGTTTCTTCTCTGATCTGGCTTAGTTTAGTAATGGTCACACTGATGAAATTATGTATCTTGATCCCCTGTCTTCCATTTAATATTTTCCATTTGGGGAATGTCATGACACGGTATCAGCAAGCACCATTTCTTTGCTTGGTATGTATTTTAAGTCAAAGTCGAGGCACTGTAGTTGTAGAAGTAATCTCTGCAGTCTAGCTGGTGCCTTGTTTAGGTTCTTTCTCTTGATGTGTTCCAGTGGTGATGATCACTTTCCACTATAAACTTTCTTCCACACAGAAACTTGTGAAACGTTTTGCATCTGTATACAATCGCCAACAGCTCTCTCTCGATATTAGCATATCTGGCCTCTGCTTGTTGTTAGTGCTTTTGAGGCAAAAGCTATTGGTTTTACTTCTTGTATCAATCCTCCACCAAGGCCTCTGTTAGATGCATCTACTTGCAGAGTGAGAGCTTTTTCTCTATCATAGTATCTCAACTCCACTTCTCTGCATATTATTTCTTTGAGCTGGTCAAAACTTCTCTGACGTGATGGTGACCACTGAAATTCCATGTCTTCCTTCAGCAACTCTCTGAAGTTTGCTGTGTAGTCTGACCTATGTGGTATGAAGGAACTAATATATTGGAATGACAAAAGGAAACTTCTATGTTCCATTTTTGTCCTTTGGGTGCTCCATCTCGGCAATGGCTTTAACCTTCTCTGGGCTTGGTTTTACCCCATCAGGAGTGTACACCATTCTGAAGAATTGGCATTCCTTCTCTTTTATAATGCATTTGTATGCTCTAAGTTTAATTCCAGCTCCTCTTGTTCTCTCCATGACCTCATGTAGATGAAGATCATGAGCTTTTCCATCTCTGTCAAAGAAATGGATGACATCCGCGATGCCAACAGTACCTTTACACCCTCTGTAGGTCTCATCGATCTTCTGTTGGAACACGTCCTCACTCACCTTTAAACTGAAAGGTAGTCACAGGAACTTGTAATGACCAAATGGAGTATTGAACATTATTAATAGTGTTGAGTCATCATCTAGTTTCACATTCGTAGCTTGCTAAAGTTCTTGAATCTTTTTAGTTCTGCTGTGATGTCTTCTAGTTTTCGGTGTTCGGTAGTGACACCTTTTTATTGTTTGGTTTAAATCTTTTGGGTCCATAAATATTCTCAAGCAGCCATTTGGTTTTCCTTTTACCTTTATGGAATTTACCCAGTCAGCTCAGTCACTTTGGCTCTGACTTGCATCCTTTCCATGTCCTTTAGTCTTTGCTCCAGCTTCTTCTTAAGCTCCAGTGGTACTTTCCTTGGAGCACGGACGACTGGTTTGCAGTTTGGATCTATGGTGATGTGATATTCAAAGTATCCAAAACATCCAACTGAATCATCAAAGCATTCTGGGTACATGATTATGAGCTCAGTCTTGTTTGTGACTGGAGGTCAGTTCTCCAATGGAGATATCCTTTTGGATATTCTTTTGGATATCTTCTTCAACTGGATCTCATAATTGACAGATATCAATTGCAACTCCCGGAAACTATCCAGTCCTAGAACATGTCTGCTCCCACTGTGTGCCATTGCCTGGCAGGTACTTCTGTGAAAATCATTTCCTCTTTTTGTTGTATGTTTCTGTTCTTTTGGTGTATTTGACATGCACTTTATTCCACTTAAAATTTAAGCTGCTATGGGGAAGCACCTAAGGGCTGGGAGCCTTGAAGTTGACCCACGTCACCCGGAAGCGCAAGTGCGCTTCAAAATCTGGAGGCACACGGTCGAAGCAATCATTGAAACACATGCCAACATCCTAGACTCCGACAGGAAAAAGCTCATCCTGCTCCACTCAAAGTTGGGTCCCCGAGCCAGGCTCTCAAGGACTGTACTGAGTACTCGGAGTACCCTGGAAACCATGTATAAACTCCCAACAACGTGGTCTTCACCAGATACCTTCTAAGCATTCGTGCCCAGCAGCCTGGAGAGACAGCCGAGTCCTACCTGGGAGCCCTGTATGAATTGGCCTGCGTGAACCGGTCATGGCCGAACCTGGGGTGACCGAAAAAGAAGTCGAAAGGTTGATCAGGGACGCCTGTGTCTGAGGTATGCGCTCAAGAGCCATCAGGCAGAAGCTGCTGGAGGACAATATTTAACTCCCTGGCCAAAACTGCGGAGGTAGTCCGAGCCATGGAGGCAGCAGTCCTACGACTCCAGACTCCTCAGGTCTCCTCGTGGACAGCACAGACTGCAGCTGTGGCCCAAAGCTAGTTGGTGGGTGAAAGCATCACTGCCACGGGTGCCCCATGTCCTTGTAAGTATTTGGTGGTCAAAGGGGACAGTAAGCCAAAGATGGTCATAGATTACAGTAAGCCGAAGATGGTCATAGATTACAGTAAAACCATCAACCGGTACACTCAGCTGGACATCTACACCTTACTGAGGATAGCCGACATGGTCAATGAGATACCCCGCTACAGGGTCTTCGATAGTGGAGATCTGAAGTCAGCCTATCACCAACTCCCCATCCACTCGCAGGACAAGCCCTACAATGCCTTTGAGGTGGATGGGCACCTCTACCAGTTCTGCTGAGTTCCATTTAGGGTCACTAACATGGTCTCCATCTTCCAGAGGGAGATGGATCGCATGGTAGACCAGCACAAATTAAAGGTGACTTTCCTGTACCTGGATAATGTCACCATCTGTGGCCACGACCAGCAGGACCATGATGCCAACCTGGAGAGAATTCTCTGGATTGCCAAGGAGCTGAACCTCATGTACAATAAAGAGAAGTGCGTGTTTAGCACCTCCTGCCTCGCCATCCTGGGGTATATTGTGACACATGGTTTAATTGGCCCGGATCCAGAACAGATGCGCCATTAATGGAGCTACCCCTCCCACACACGCGCAAAGCCCTCCTCCAGGTGTCTTGGCCTTTTCTCATACTACTCACAGTGGGTCCCCATTTTTCAGACAAGGTCCACCCACTGGCCCAAGCCACCACCATTCCCCTCCCACCTGAGGTGCAGGCAGCCTTCACTTAATCAGACAGGACATCGCGGGTGCCATGATGCATGCCGTGGACGAGGGCTCCCCCTTCCAGGTGGAGAGCGATGCCTCCGATGTGGCCCTCGCCACTATCAGCAGATTCTACCAGGAGGGGCGCCCTGTCGCCTTCTTCTCCAGAACCTTCCACAGTTCTGAGCTAGGGCACGCCGCCATTGAAAAGGAGGCCCAGGCGATCATGGAAGCAGTCCACCATTGGCACCACTACCTAGCTGGCAGGAGACTCACCCTCCTCACCGACCAGTGTGCAGTGGCATTCATGTTTAGCACCACCCACAAAGGCAAGATCAAGAACGATAAGATCATGTGCTGGAGAGTCGAGCTGGCAACATACAGCTATGACATCCAGTATTGACCGGGGAAGTTTAATGACTCCCCCGACGCCCTCTCCTGGACCTGCGCATCGCTCCACAATGACCAGCCGCAGGCCCTGCACATGTCCCCCTACCACCCGGGCGTCACTCGCCTTTATCATTTCATCAAGTCCCGACACCTCCCATACACCATCCAGGACATCAAGACCATGACTGAGAGTGCCAGGTCTGCACGGAATGCAAGACCCGCTTCTTCCACCCGTCCCAGGCCCACGTCGTAAAGGCCACCCAGCCCTTCAAACGCCTCAGCTTAGACTTCAAGGGCCCCCTGCCTTCCATGAATCAGAATGTCTATTTCCTCGCAGTCATAGAGTACTCCCATTTCCCCTTTGCTATCCCATGCCCAGACACCTCCATTTCCACCGTCATCAAGGCACTGACACAGATCTTCACCATGTTCAGCTACTACCAGTGTTCATTCACAGCAACCAGGGGCCCAGCTTCATGAGTGAGGAGCTGCGCCAGTACCTGACTGCAAGGGGCATCGCAACTAGTCGCACAACAAGTTACAACCCAAGAGGTAATGGGCAGGTAGGGAGCAAAAACGGGGTAATCTGGAAGGCAGTCTTTCTGGCCCTTAAGTCCAAGGGCTGGTCCACAGAGTATTGGCAGGACGCCCTCCCCAAGGCGCTCCATGCCATCAGGTCGCTCCTGTGCATGGCTACCAATGAGACCCCTTATGAATGCCTGTTTTTGTTCCCAAGGAAATCGGCGACTAGAATCTCACTTCCAGCATGGCTCATGTCCCTGGATCTGATGCTCCTGCGTAGACACGTGTGGGCCCACAAGGCTGTCCCCCGGTCAAGAAGGTGTTCCTCTTACATGCCAACAACAATTACGCCTACTTTAAGGAGGGAGGGAGGGAGGACATCATCTCAACCAGGGACCTGGTATCAGTGGGAGCACCCACTGCAGCACAGCAGCCTCCATCACCCCAGGACCATGCTGGCCTGATGCATCTCCCCTGCCCCAGACAGGTGTGGGGCACCTAGGACCATGTCGACCTGCTGCGCCTTCCCTACCCCAGGCACCTCAGACACACTCAAACTGTGGGGAATGACCCCACTCCCCCACCCATCTAACACCTCATCCATTCTTCTACTCCGGCCACCCCACCATGCTGCACCACACCCATTGCTCTGGCCCCCACCACTAGCCCTAGCTTACCCTTGCCGATCCTTGACTAGGAGTCAACCCTGCAATGGTCACAGAGCCTCCAACGGCCGCCGGACCTTCTAAATTTGTAAATATTTGTACATATGTTTGGGGCTTGCTGAACATTGGATGTAACCTCCCCACCCCAGGACAATTTTAAAGAAGCAGGTGAATGTGGTGATACACCACTAGCCTACTGCAGGTTAGTGAACCTGCAGGAAGAGCACTGGAAGACAAGACAACACCTGGCCAGCTGTCAATCAGCTAACCTGAATGGACCAAGCCCCACCTGGTCGGCTGCCAATCATCCGTCAGTATACAAGCTACATCTGGCCCCTTGAGGTCAGTCACATGGAGCTAGCACAGCTAACTGCAGCAGGGACTTTAAGTGGAATAAAGCCTGTTGATCAGTCTTTAAGTCTTGTGTCTACTTTCTGTATGACAGCGCACCACACCCAGCTCTTAAATAAGTCAAGGCCTCACTCTCCTGTCCAGAGAAGTATATAACTGACCTTCTCCTCTGCTGTTGCATTTTTTAAATAATTTTTGATTGTTAAATTGCATTTCTCCTGAAACTTTTTAAATGATTCAACAATGTCTTCAGCCTCCCAGTCCATCACTGGGTGTACTGCTGTTGCTCCAGCCATTTTTTTTTCTCTTCTTCCCCTTCATATTTCAGTGACTTACAATTAATTGCATGGCTTTATTCTTGTTTTCTTATACTGCTGCCACCATGTTATGTCTCTTGAGTTACTTGGGAGGCCTCTTAAATAACTTAGAGATGCAAGATTTCATTAACAGAAAAGCCTTCCACCATCTAAGGAAACTGCTCACACACACTCCTATACATATACATACGCCACACAGTGGTGCACAACCGTTATTACAGTGAGAAGGGTATATTCTTACGCGGTTACATGGAATAGAGCCACATTATCTTGATTATATATGTATTTACCAGATAACTTCAGAAGGGAGGGGTTTAGAATTTCTATTATAGTATAATAGTTATTTTTAAAATCTTTTTCAATTAGCCATATGTTGTAATTATTTAAGTGTTTGCTACTTTTTTCTATTTGACTGTTATGATATTGAGTTTATATATAATAGTTTTATTTTTATTTATATATCTTTTTTCTGTATATTCCTTTTTATATAATACCCTTGATTAATGGAATTTTCATATGTGCTATTTCTGTAAAATCCAATACAAATATTGAAAAAGAAAAGACAAAAGTCAGTGAAAAATGTAATTTGGAAAAAAAACAGTACTGTAGTCTTTAATTATGCAAAGTTCACTTTAATCAGGTAATTCCCATAACTTACAACATTTCAATTCAAATGCCAGTCGCTGAACAGCATTGAGCTAGCCGCTATGCTAAATATCATAATTAACCATCTCGCTTAAGTTTACAGAAAAGCCTTACTAATGTACAGTACTTAATACTAATAAAGATGAAGACTTTTACTGGGCAGGGATAGGGAGACACTTTGGGAGAGTCACCCCATCAGTGAGCAGCATCAGCCAGCTCTTCATCCTGGGTGTCACCATTTCATTCCAACACAACTGGAATGAAACTTTATTCAAACAGCTGCTCTGGGCAGGGCACCCCCGGAGTGCTCCGCTGCTTGAATGCTTGCCCCTATCTTCACCAAGGGTTGTGTGTTGCTTCGGAGAACATTTACATGAGCAGTTTCCTCGTGATGACAACCCGACTCATCTCCACAGTGTCCTGGCCAGGCCTTCGGTGTACCTTCCTTGCACTGACAATCCTACTCACCTCCATGAAAGTGACAACAGTGAAAAGAATGTGCATACATTGAGGGGCATTCACAAACCTATGTGTGTCCAATGAAGTCTCAACTTTCCCCCATGAGGTCCATCCACCCAGTCTTATTTATTTGAATATTATTTATTATTTTTTGTTGGCATTTCTGGTTGATTATATTCTGGTTGATTACATTCCAGATAATGGGGATTCTACTGTAAATACATCATAATGATATATTCAATGATAATAAGTTTATTGTCACCAAATACAATGTACATTTGCACCAAAATTCTTTCTTGCTGCAACCAAACAGGTACTTTTGTAAAAGAAATCTCCAACAGTAAACATTAAATGACCCCAGTACTAAAAAAGATAATAAATATAAAGGATAGATAGAGAAATATTCAGTTTCAGCTCGTGCAAGAAAAAAGTTCAGTAAATGAAATAGTGTAGACAGGTCTTTTTGTGCACCAGGAGTAGTTTATGGTTAGGGTAGTAAGGGAGGTTCAAGAGCTGGAAACAATGTTTTTGAACTGGAGGTGCTGGACTTCAGCCTTCTCTATCTCTTCCTGAAGGTAGCAGTGAGAAGACATTGTGATCAGAATGATGGGGGTCCTTTATAATGTGGGGTACCTTCTTAGGCAGCGCCTGACATAGATGTCGTCAATGAATGGAATAGTGTCTGCTCCTGTCATTTCATCATCGGGTTAGTCATGGGTGGCAGTAAAGCTAGTCTAGATAGTTTGATGGAGAATAGAACCAAGGAAGCTCATGTCATCCAAGTACACAATATTTACTGTATGACAACTTCAGAAGAAATGAAGGGAGCACTGCACCTATGGCACATGAAATATTAACTGTTTCACTTTCCATTGATTTTGCTGCAACTGCTAAGTATTTCCAACATATTTTGATTTTATTCCAGCTTGCGTCTGCTGAATGATGACATGAAGGTTGTGATCTTAACCAACAGGTTCATAATTGACCCAGTCTCAGTGCAGACTGGTGTTAAGCAGTGTGGAGGCATCACCACATTGCTTCCTTCAATCTTTCCTGCTCTTCACTTCCAAAAAGGTTCCTGCTGGAGTGGAGCTAATTGGGAAACTATTCAATCTACTGTCTCCATTCCATAACAAAGATTACCCCAATTTTTGACATCAAGCTCCAGTTTGCAGATGACACTTACTTCTGCACATATTTAGAAGAGTTCCAGGTAATTGTCAACTCATTCACTGATGCATCCAAGTAAAGTAACATCTGCAAAATAAGATTCCCTATCAACCTGACTCTGTGCAACAATGACATCCAACAATAAAAGTCCATGTCTCAGAAAACATGGACTGTTTCCCAGATCTCATGAGTCACCTCTCAATGAAAGCAATATAGAAAATGAAATTCATCTCTGCCTTCGTTGCATCACCAGAGCCTGATTGAGGAAATAAATATCAAGACTCAAAATTGGCAGAAATTTATGGTCTACTGTGATTCCTGTCCTACTGTGATTCCTGGCCTCTGGTATGCCAATGAGACCTGAACAATATATAGCAAGCATCTCAAAGCACTGGAGAGCAGCACTAATACTATCTTTATAAAATCCTCCAAATCCAATGACAGGGTAAGCGGGCCAGGCTCTGATCTCGTGCTGTCAGCTCTAAAGGGAAAGCCTGACACCAGGCTCCTGTAACAAGTATTCTGTTCTGAATTTGTTCATGCCAAGAAATTACCAGCTGGCAAAAGAAAAGCTTTAAGATGTTCTCAAAATTTCCTTGGAGAAAAATGTAACATGGCTCATGGCCTCACACACGCACACACACAATATGTGTGTACCTTTATATGCACACAAAATGATATTTCTCTGCATAACTATACTTACATCCTCAAACTCTTTTTACTAGAATTGGAATTGCATTAGTCTAATTAAAATCAAATTACTTAAGAATTACTTAAAATCAAAAGAGCAATAATTAAACTCTTAATATAGTTTTGCAAAAAAAAGTTAAAAGTATAATTTTCCAAGTTCTGTTTCTAAATTAGCACTTAAAGTAACATCACATTTGTTGCTCTGTCAGAAATGGATAGATATGTAAGACTTATTTTCTCACTAGTATCACTGTATCACTGCACATTGGAACACCTTGACTCGCTGGCATCCGACATGACAGGATTGATAAGGTAAAACAAGAGATTTCATATGTCAATAAAATGTAGGATGCCACCAATTAATTACCTGCCACAATCCTTTAAACTTCACATTAACCTGTCTTTCAACAAAACCCTTGGTGGTTCAGAATCAAATATGATAAGGATTTACCAGCAATGTTTTGTTCACTTCTGATCGGAACCAACCCCTTCACTGCACTGTGCTTCATATAAAGCGAGCACATGGTGCAGAGATCTCAATCTGCTTTTTCTTATAGAAGTTAAAATATGGGGACAATTGTCATCTTTCTGCATTCTGTGAATTTAAGTGATCTGCTAAAGACATCGTTACGAGCCCAGAGGACCCCAAAGCCCAGAAGCAATAGAAATTCACCAAGACAAATGGTTACTTAATTTTTGTTAAACATAAAAACAGGATCAAACTTTAACTTATTACTATTAACTTAATCCCCCTTGTAATTCTAAGTGCACGTGTATGTAATGTGTATATGTTCAGGAACGTTATTTGCTTTAATAGTCCAGTCATTCACTTATGACTTCACCAAGTTCACCAATATCAGGCAATTCTTATACTGTGCATAGAATTAACATTTATGAATTTTCACCAGGCTCTTGTGCTTAAAGGTAAATGGTTACCACTCACGAAGGTTCTTGTTGTTTCAGAGAGATATCTGCTGCTTGTTGGACACACACAAACTGATTTCCTCTGATCAGTCACTTCAGTGTATTGCTGAAGAAATTTGCCCTATCATGGGTCTTCCAAATGATAACCTCTTCTTGCAGGTCACCACAGAGTACCTCTTGTTTCCCTTGTTTCAGGAGAAACACTCTAGTCAGCTATTTCCTTTTGTAAGGACTACAAGGGTTTTCAACAGGCTGAACTCAGAACTCACAACCCATCTTCAAAATGGGGTTTTCAACAAGCCTGCCAGCTTGCCATGTTTCTCTCTCTCTCTCTCTCTCTCTCTCTCTCTCTCTCTTTCTCTCTTCTCCTCTTCTCTCACCTTGTAAAAACCAGACCTCCTCCCAAGCCTCCAAATCCAATCCTTGAAAGATCTTTATCATCACTTGAGCCCTGACTTTTCATTTGCACCTCCTGTTGAAATTCTTTCGAAAGCAGTTCCATTGTCTTTGCAAAAATCTCTGGTACCTGAATGTCTGGCTTCAACAAAGCTGTTTCATTTTAAATGATATTTGCTTTGTTACCCTGTTTGTGAAGTGACCTACACTGAACCCCCACAATCTAACTCTTTTGAAAGCACATTTATATATTATATATAATATAACCCAAACAACACATTCTCAATATTAACACACCTTGAAAAATATAGTGATTAGTGATTGTAGCTAACTTTCTTTTCCCTCATTTAATTTTTTCCAATAAAATTACGGAGTTACTGGAACAGTTTGTGTTAGTGGCTTGTATTTAAATAATCTAAACACACAAGTCAGCCATCAATCAAAAACCTTTATCTTGTGTTTCTGCATTACAAGAAATACTGGTCTATTTAACTTTGTATCTATACTTAGTACACAACTGAGATAAGTACACTAATTTCTCCTGCTCTTGTGAACCTATTTTTTAATGCTATCACTGTAACAAGTTATTCAGAATTTAAGAACTCGTACAAAGGTTGAACAATTCCTCCTGTCTGCTCAAAGTGATGAAAAGGTGCTAAGTCAAAAGAAGAGGAAAATAAACAGCAGCTCCAACATAAGCTGCATTCCCATCCTACCTTGGCACAATATTTGTGGTACAGGATATCAAGAGAAAGTGCTAAAGAAAAATGTGCATTACAAACAGATTTTGCATTCATGTCTAACATGATAATTGTTTACAAAATGTGGCAGACAAAAACAATGCCATTGGTCTTTAATTTGAAAAATGTTGATAATATATATTAATGGATAAGAGATTTCTTTCCATTTATTTTTTTTTTAAGTCATTTAGTTTAACTCTGACCTACATGCTTCCTCCTATAACCATGGGTAACTTAGGATGGAGTTTTTCCTGTGTCTGCGTTCAGTGATGGATGTCTGTCCATTGAAACCAAATTTATAAAGTAAATCATATTCTTAATACAATACAAAGAACCAAATGAACAGACATGGAGTGAAACATGAGTCTGTAGATGCTGCAATTGTAATGAAATACAAAACTACTAGAGGAGCTCAACAGGTCTCACAGTGTCCACAGGAGGTAAAGATATATTACCAACATTTTCTTCATTTTTGAGTTTTTCCCAACATGAACAGACATAATCTTATTTGCCATTGTCTTCAGTCAAGCGTTATAGTGCTGGAACAATAAGCCTATGTAGATTACTGGGTGCCCTGAAGATTCACAAGAATGGGTTGGCTTGGCTATGTTCAGACAGGTTCTATCAGTAACTTCTTTCATGGAGCTTTCCTATATAATTCATTGTTTTTATCATGCCTGACCTCAAACATAAAATGTTCCATCACCTCATACAGCGATGAGGATAAAGCTTCAGAACTAACTGCAAATACTTCCTCTCTGAGCAATTCTGCTTGTGCATTTTTACACTAAGATCACAAAGCTAAACAACTCTCTGGCAACTTTATTTCTCCCTGGTCATAAAACTTTATGCATTTTAATAAGAAGGACTGAGTTTCTTGGTTGTAGGATTTTATCAGTTCAACTGTACACATGCCCACAGATTGAACTAGAGTAAATTCATAAAACACACAGAGTTAAAATTGGCTATTGGTAGTTATTATTTTCAAGCTGTGGGAAAGATACATATTATTCTGGAGGCATTAAAATATGAATGTAATTAACTTTCATCTAAGGAGAATTTAATATGCTCATATTAATATACCATATGGTGTACACTTAAGGTGTTGTTGATGGTGCCTGCTTCAGTGCAGACACATTAGTGTCATTCTGTCTGGTAGCAAGTCTAATGGCTGGCTGGACCACATGTAAATTTATGGCAAATCAGATCATTCCATTTAGTTCAAATTTACATCTTGTTACGTGAATCTTTAAAACAATGAGGTGGAGTGACATTTATGTCTGAATGGAAGATTTGCAAAGTTCAAGAGGGAAACAAACATTTGATTATTTGTCACTTGCTTGACACAGATATAGCTAGTAGCTGCCAATTGTGCAATATTATGAGGGGACATGGGCTCCTCCCTCCTTTCCTATCCCAACCACTCTAGCTGTCCTGCTTTCTGATATCCCTGAATATGTGCAGACAACGACCCAAAGGTCATCATCCTAAGAACGTCTCTTCAGTACAGTAGGAATCAGAGTAGTCAAAGCCTACATCTGCTGGTGAAAGGGAATCGCCATCAGGAAGAGGAAGAAAATAGGTTGGTAGTCGCAAGGATTTGACTTTTACCAAGTATTAGATGATTGAGCTTTTGTTCCAATCCAGTCCCACAAAAATATGATCTATTTCAACCTCATTTTTGGCTGTCTGCTTTTTGTTCATTTCTTCTTACATTTGACAGGAATTGACGATGAATAAAGGGAAAGGAGTGAGGGGAGGTATGAGAAGATTGCTCAGCTGGTTAGCTTACACGGCAATAAAGTTGGGTTAGTAGTAAAAGACAGAATAAGATTTTGTGTCCAGATATCAGATCAGAGGACTGTTGGAGTTTAGCTGAACTTTGCATTTATGAGGATAACCCACAATAGGCAGCATCTCATATCATAGTCTGACTGGAAGGCTATGTTGAGGTTACAATCAGATTAGCCATGATCTGGTTAAGTGGGAAGCCATTCCATCTTGAGGAGCTGAATGACCCTATTCTACTCAAAATTTGTCTATTCTTATAATCATTCTTCCTTTCCTTTGCTCTCCTATTAGAACCATAGAACATTACAACACAGAAAAAAGGCCCTTCAGCCCTTCTGGTATGTGCTGAACTATTATTTTGGCTTGTTCCACTGAACCAGTTCATATTTGGCTATACCCCTCCAATCCATGCACATGTCCAAATTTTTCTTAAATGTTAAAATTGAGCCTGCATTCACCACTTCAGCTGGCAGCTTATTCAACACTCCCACCATTCTCTGTGTGAAGAAATTCCCCCATTGTTCCTCCAAAACCTCTCTCCTTTCATCCTTAACCCATGTCCTTTGGTTTGTATCACTCCTAACCTCAGTGGAAAAAGTCTACTCATCATAATTTTGTATACCTCTACTAACCTCTACTCATTCAGAATCAGAATCAGAATTTTTGCCATGAACAAGTTATGAAATTCATTGTTTTGCTGCAGCATCAGAGTGAAAACATTCATATTATCTCACAACATTCATCTTCCAACAATACTATAAAAATTGCATTAAAAGTAAGGCTGTGTCTTTGGTTCGTTGATTATTCAGGAATCTGATGGCAGCGGAGAAGAAATTCCTTGTGCCATTGAGTGCTTGTCTTTAGGCTCTTGTACCTTTTTCCTGATGGTAGCAGAGTAAAGGCTTTGGTGAGGTCAACAAAGGTGATGTAGAGTCCTTTGTTTTGTTCTCTGCACTTTTCTTGGAGCTGTCTGAGGGCAAAGACCATGTCAGTAGTTCCTCTGTTTGCGCGAAAGCCGCACTGTGATTCTGGGAGAATATTCTCGGCGACACTAGGTATTATTCTATTTAGGAGAATCCTAGCGAAGATTTTGCCTGCAATGGAGAGCAGCGTGATTCCCCTGTAGTTTGAGCAGTCTGATTTCTCGCCTTTGTTTTTGTACAGGGTGATGATGGTGGCATCACAAAGGTCCTGAGGCAGTTTTCCTTGGTCCCAATAAAGCTTGAAAAACTCATGCAGGTTGGCATGCAGAGTTTTGCCGCCAGCCTTCCAGACCTCTGGGGGGATTCCATCCATACCTGCTGCTTTGCCACTTTTCAGTTGTTCGATTGCCTTATATGTCTCATCCTGGGTGAGGACCTCATCCAGCTCTAGCCTTAGGGGCTGTTGAGGGAGCTGGAGCAGGGCGGAATCTTGGACTGAGCGGTTGGCACTGAAAAGAGATTGGAAGTGTTCTGACCATCGGTTGAGGATGGAGATCTTGTGGCTGAGGAGGACTTTGCCGTCTGAGCTGCGCAGCGGGCTTTGGACTTAGGGTGAGGGGCCGTACACAACCTTTAGAGCCTCGTAAAAACCCCTGAAGTCGCCAATGTCCGCGCTGAGCTGGGTTCGCTTGGCGAGGCTAGTCCACCACTCATTTTGGATCTCCCGGAGTTTGCGCTGAAGATGGCTGCATGCACGACGGAAGGCTTGTTTCTTCTCTGGACAGGACAGCTTTGTAAGGTGAGCCTGGTGGGCAGCTCGCTTCTTTGCCAGCAGCTCCTGGATTTCCTGGCTGTTTTCGTTGAACCAGTCCTTGTTTTTCCTGGAGGAGAAGCCCAGTACCTTTTCAGTGGATTGCAGTATGGTAGTCTTCAACTGATCCCAGAGGGTTTCAGGGGACGGGTCCGAGAGGCGGATTGCATCGTCGAGCTTTGCTTTGAGGTTTGCCTAGAAGTTTCCTCTCGCTTCATCTGACTGCAGGTTTCCAACATTGAACCTCTTTCTGGGGGCTTTACTGTTCCTGGGCTTTGGCTTGAAGTGAAGGTTGAGCTTGCAGTGAACCAGCCGGTGGTCAGTGTGGCATTCCGCGCTGGGCATGACCCTGGTGTGGAGCACATCTCGTTTGTCACTTTCTCGCACCAGGATGTAGTCCAGGAGGTGCCAGTGTTTGGATCGGGGATGCATCCAAGTAGTCTTAAGGCTGTCCCTCTGCTGAAAAAGGGTGTTTGCAATGACAAGCCGCTGTTCTGCGCAGAGCTCCAACAGGAGGCGCCCATTGTCGTTGCACTTGCCAACGCCGTGCTTGCCCAGGATTCCTGGCCTTCGACACCGTGAGCAGGAAAGGGCTTTGGCAAATACTAGAGCGCATTGGATGCCCCCCAAAGTTCCTCAACATGATTATCCAACTGCACGAAAACCAACAAGGTCAGGTCAGATACAGCAATGAGCTCTCTGAACCCTTCTCCATTAACAATGGCGTGAAGCAAGGCTGTGTTCTCGCACCAACCCGCTTTTCAATCTTCTTCAGCATGATGCTGAACCAAGCCATGAAAGACCTCAACAATGAAGACGCTGTTAACATCCGGTACCGCACGGATGGCAGTCTCTTCAATCTGAGGCGCCTGCAAGCTCACACCAAGACACAAGAGAAACTTGTCCGTGAACTACTCTTTGCAGACGATGCCGCTTTAGTTGCCCATTCAGAGCCAGCTCTTCAGCGCTTGACGTCCTGCTTTGCGGAAACTGCCAAAATGTTTGGCCTGGAAGTCAGCCTGAAGAAAACTGAGGTCCTCCATCAGCCAGCTCCCCACCATGACTACCAGCCCCCCCACATCTCCATCGGGCACACAAAACTCAAAACGGTCAACCAGTTTACCTATCTCGGCTGCACCATTTCATCAGATGCAAGGATCGACAATGAGATAGACAACAGACTCGCCAAGGCAAATAGCGCCTTTGGAAGACTACACAAAAGAGTCTGGAAAAACAACCAACTGAAAAACCTCACAAAGATAAGCGTATACAGAGCCGTTGTCATACCCACACTCCTGTTCGGCTCCGAATCATGGGTCCTCTACCGGCATCACCTATGGCTCCTAGAACGCTTCCACCAGCGTTGTCTCCGCTCCATCCTCAACATTCATTCGAGCGCTTTCATCCCTAACGTCGAAGTACTCGAGATGGCAGAGGTCGACAGCATCGAGTCCACGCTGCTGAAGATCCAGCTGCGCTGGGTGGGTCACATCTCCAGAATGGAGGACCATCGCCTTCCCAAGATCGTGTTATATGGCGAGCTCTCCACTGGCCTCCGTGACAGAGGTGCACCAAAGAAAAGGTACAAGGACTGCCTAAAGAAATCTCTTGGTGCCTGCCACATTGACCACCGCCAGTGGGCTGATAACGCCTCAAACCGTGCATCTTGGCGCCTCACAGTTTGGCGGGCAGCAACATCCTTTGAAGAAGACTGCAGAGCCCACCTCACTGACAAAAGGCAAAGGAGGAAAAACCCAACACCCAACCCCAACCAACCAATTTTCCCCTGCAACCGCTGCAACCGTGTCTGCCTGTCCCGCATCGGACTTGTCAGCCACAAACGAGCCTGCAGCTGACGTGGACATTTACCCCCTCCATAAATCTTCGTCCGCGAAGCCAAGCCAAAGAAGAAGCAGAGTAAAGATAGCTTGGTCTGGGCGGTGAGGATCTTTGAGAATTGAGGCTGTATTTTTAAGATACCACCTCAGGCCAAGTTAATAACCCTCTCGAGCTTATTCTTGTCATGAGAATTGACACATCCATGCCAGGCAGTGATGCAACCAGCCAGAATGCACTCCATGGTACACTTGTAGAATTTACGAGAGTCTTCGGTGATATACTGAATCTCTTCAAACACCTCACAAAATATAGCCACTGGCAAGCCTTCTTTGTGATTGCATTGACATGTAGGCTCCAGTACAGATCCTTGGAGATGTTGACACCCAGGAATTTGAAGTTATTGACCCTCTCCACAACTGAGCCCTCGATGAGGTCTGGGTCATGTTCCCTTGACTTCCTCCTGAAGTCCACAATCATCTCCTTGGTTTTGCTAATTTTGAGTGCAATGTTGTTATCTTTACACCATTCAATGCGATGATCTATCTCTCTCCTGTATGGTTCCTCATTGCCATTTATGATTCTGCCGACAACTGTGGTGTCATCAGCAAACTTGAGGATGTCATTAGAATTGTACCTGGCCACGCAGTCATGGGTGTATAATGAGTAGAACAGTGGGCTAAGCATGCATCCTTAGGCTGCGCCTGTGTTGATGATCAGTAATGATCCAGTTGCAGAGGAGGGGTACAGAGGCCAGAGTTCGTAGCACTAAGGGAATAATGGTATTCTTCTATGTTCCAGGGAATAAAGTCCTAACCTGTTTAACCTTTCCCTGTGACTCAGTTCCTGAAGTCCTGGCAACATCCTAGTAAATCTTCTCTGCTCTATTTAATTTTATTGATATCATTCCCATAGTTACTGTAGGTGACTACAGCTGCACACAATACTCCAAATTTGACCTCACCAATATCTTACACAGTAAAATCCCTTATAGATGATTTCAAACAACCAGCAGCTTCAAGCAACTGACAAAAAAATTGAGGAAAATAAATTTTAAAAATAAAATAAATAATAATAAAATAATTGTTAAAAATGCAGAAGTTTAAAATTGTAAAAGTAAATGTCTCTGAAGTAACACAAACCTTTGATGAAGATGGGAGCAAGCAGAGTGCCTTGGTCATGCTTTGCTCATAGCAGCTCTTTGAATAAAGTTTTGTGAAACAGCCCAAGATGAAGAGTTGGTTGATGCTGCTTTTAGTTGGGGTGACTCTCTTTAAGTGTCTCCTTATCCATACTTAATAAGAGTCACCCCAGTGATAGGCTGTATCTGTAAACATGGGCGAGAGGATGGGATTAATTATCTATAATGTTATTGTTCATCTTTCAGGCGGCACTATGGAAGGGGATGAACCTGCAGATGCAGCGACAGTTAAATGTTTTCAAAGAATGTGACTGAAAATAAAGTAAAATGCTTTAAGGTTTATATATTCATGCAAGTGAAGTTTGTTCAGTGTAAGTATAGAATAGTATTTCTGTCTTTTAAACTTTATTCTTAATGCAGGTATATTAGTTAGCATTTTAAGAGTAAGTCTCAAGTAATTGGAAAATACACCCGTCAACTAACAAACTCCATAGGTGCCGGATACCAGGGGGTTTACTGTACAACTTTATCATTACATCACAACATCTATGCTCAGTACTTTGATTTATGAAGCCCAATGTTCCAAAAGCACTCTTTATGATTCTATCTACCCGCAATGCCTTTTCCAGGGAATTAGATAAATGTATTCCCAGATCCCTCTGTTCTACCACACTCCACAGTGTCATTGGTTTGTCCTTCCAAAATGCAACACCTCACACTTGTCTGCATTAAATTCCACCTGCCATTTTTTAGTTTTCGCAGGTGGTCCAGATCCTTTTGCAAGCTTTAAAAACCTTCACTGTCTACAACGCCTCCAGGCGTCACCTGCAAACTTGCAGATCCAATTTACCAGATTATCATTTAAATCATTGATATAGATGACAAACAACAAAAAAAAACACTGATCCTTGAGGCATACCACTAGTCACAGGCGTCCAATTAGGGAGGAAATCATCAACCACTACTCTTTGTTTTCTCCCATAAAGCCAATGTTCAATCCAATTTACCACCTCACCATCAATACTGAACCTTCCCGATTAACCTCCCATGTGGGACTTGCTCAAAGTTCACTTAGACAACATCCACAGCCTTTCTGACATCAGCTTTCCTAGTACCTTCCTTGAAAAACTCTATGATTGGTTGAATATGACCTAGCATGCACAAAGTCATGTTTACTATCCCTAATCAGACCCTTTACTATCCAAATGCTTGTAGATCCGATCTATTCAAACACCTTACAATAACGTACCTATTACTAATGACAGGCTATAATTTCCTGAGTTCATTTTGGAGACTTTTTTAAACAATAGAAGAACATGAGCTACCCTCCAATCCTCCAGCACCTCACCTGTGGCTCAGGACTTTTTAAATATATCTTCCAAAGTCCCTGCAATCTTTGTATTAGCCTCACTCAAGGTCCTAAGGAATACCTTGTCAGGCCTTGGGGATTTATCCATCTTTATTCACTTTAAGGCAGCAAGCACCTACTCCTCTTTAATCTGTGTACATTCCATATCCTCCCTGCTTGTTTGCTTCACTTACCTAGAATCTGTGCCAGTTTTCTGAGTAAATACAGTTGCAAAAAACACCATTTAAGATCTCTCTCATTTCTTCTGAGAGAGCACCAATTTTGTCCCTTACCAATCTTTTGTTCACTTATTCATCAAAATTATATAAAGAGGCGTCTTTCACCTCCACAAATATTAATCTCACTAGCATAATGTTGTAGAGAGGTGGCACACCCTAAACATTATTAAAATCTTGTCAGATACATACTTTCTTATCAGGTATTGAAGACCTCCAGATCTGTCTAGGCAACTGAATTGGACCTCCTGCATGCCCATGGCTTGCTAATGGATGTCACATGGTTTTCAGTGTAAACTCCTGAGCTTCAAAGGTTAGGGATTCTTTACAAATTTCAATAGACATTTTTTAAATGTTTACCACTCGTATTTTAGGAGATCACTCTAAAATCTACCTCAAAGTACAAAGTGATGAATGATAGTCAACAGGATAACAGCTCAGGAAATTTTGTGCATACTGGCATAAAAGTCCTTACATATCAATTGTGCATTGATGATGTGGATGACAAATACTCGTGGAGCATATTAATTACCACACGTGTTCAATGATGTAAGAAGCCAGTTTCAGCTGCAAACCTGAGAAAACACTTACTGTATTTTGATTGGCATTTTTGCAAGCTGAGCTGATATTAATGCACAGACACACACAAAAACTGCAGATGCTGGAATCTTGACCAGACAAAGATTAATGGAGGAACTCAGCAGTTCAGATGGCATCTCTACTAAGAAATGGTCAGTCAACATTTTGAGCCAAAACCATTAATCGTGACTGTAATAAAAAAGATGAAATTACATGTATAAAGGGAGAAAGAAGTAGGTGAGGGGCCCAAAGGTGATAGGACAGAAGGTGTGAGAGGTGAAGAGACAGGTAGAGGAGAAACCATTGGGAAGGGTAAGGAGAAGTGAGAGAAGAAAGTTCAGCACAGGAGTAAATAAAGAGATGCAAACAGTGGAATCAGATGGGGATAGGGGATACCTAAAATGAGAAAACATTAGGTTAAATGCAGTTAAGGGGGAATATTATTTGTTGTTCCTCAAGTTTGCATTTAGCCTTACCCTGCCAATGGATGATGCTGAGGTCATATAGAAGTCATAATGGTCACAAGTCAATATAGAAATGGTTGAGGGCAATAAAATAGTAATGATAAAATGGAAGCTCAAGTTTAAACCATAAACAGAGCACCCGAGTTCATCAAAGTGGTTACCCAATCTGTGTTAGGTTAGGTTCGATACCTGCCTCACCTGGAAGGAGTATTTGTCGCTCTGGGTGGAAGTGAGAGTGGAGATGTTGGGATGATTTGCACTTTCTGTCGTTACACCAGGAAGTGCCAAAAAGTGAATGCTGAGGGAAGAGTGGGCTAGGGAGTCTCAGAGAGACTTATTCCCATGAAATGTGGATAGGCATTGAAAGGGAAAGCTGTGAGTCGGATGGCACTAAAGTTGGCAGAAGTGTTGGAGGATAATGTGTAGGATGATGGAGCAGAAAGTGAGGACCCGAGGGACTGCTCTGCCTGGTAGTGATGAGGTTGGAAGTATGAGAATTAGAGGAGATTATATATCCAGTGATGAATGTAATAATGGCTCATCCATCAGCCCACACAAATAATAGATTCTAACTGAGGATTAAACTACAGAATGTGGAATATAACATAGTTTAAGATTAATTTATGTCATGACTACATTTCATGGGATCATTATGCTCTTGGCTCTCAAACTCAGTGAGATTATGTGTATTCCTGTTCTCTATGTACTACTATTTTGTTGGAGTCATTGATCAGCTCTAGGTTTTTAAACACAAAATATCTTTCAATCTCTCTCAAATTTACATTAAGTAGTGAAATATTTTGATTTTCTTAGTGCCACATTTTAGCTCAAATTCAGCTCAGCATTCATTATAAAACAATGAATATTTGGTTAATTTAGAACAAAATCTAACACAACCAGCTCCATCTACAATAAATTCAGTGTATTTTCTGTTTTCTGCAATTTGTGGCATTTTTACAGATGCCCTGCATCAGTGACCTCTGGGCTAACAATTTAGCTTTAAAGCTGATTACTGCTTTCCACACTTCTACTATTGAGGTGTGTCAATAAAAGCATATTTATAGTCTGTGGTGAAAAGAAGTAACATGAAGGGAAAGAAATGTAATTTCTGATAACTAGCCCTAAGTGCCTAAAATAATTTTGGCTGCTATTTGTACTCATTTGACATTTGGTCCAAATGATATCAAGAGAAACTTCAGAAACTCCCAAAGCTGCCCCTTGTGATCTACAGTATGTTTGGCGAGCCCAGACTTTTTCATAGATGGAGCAAAGGGTATTTTATTGGAGGGAGGAGGGGAGGCTGGTGCATTTTTTATGCGGTGGTGCCCTCTATCAATCACTGACACAGACTTTCATTTTGCTTCTAATGCACAGACTCAAGGTTTTCAAAGTCATCCCAAAACCTTCTACTCCACAATGAGATTCAGTGGGGATGTGCTCAAAGCCGGCTTTATCTTCAAAGAGTCTTTGAAAACATCTTTGAACCTTTTCCTCTTATCTCCTAGAAATCCCTTCTGGTGACTGAGCTCAGAATTAAGTTTCTGTCACAGGGGTTTGTTATGAGACTCCAACACACTGATCAAAGACAAATTTATCCCATGTCGCTGTTTAATAAGTTATTCAATAATAAAAATAAGGGAAACATCCACATGTAAGCATATGAACTTCACATAATAATGATTAGATTAGAAAATCATTCTATTTTTTGAGAATAATGCTTTGACTTTTGTATCATTTAAAATGTGTTATAAAAATATTTGAATCAAGTGTTTGCATTTTAATAATATGTTTAAATATGAAATTGTGAAATGCATCTAATATATTGCACTACATTTAATCAGTTATACATTTATTTGGAGTCAGTTGTATGTGAATTCTGGCCTAATATTGGTGATTGCTTAAGCAATTTTTTTAATTTGCTGTTCAAGGTAAATATGACTTTTAGACTATAGAATGGAAATGGAACAGATAAAATAGAAAATTTAATTCTGCAGTCTCCAGGGTTTGGAGCGACTGCTTTAGCAACACTAAGCAGCAGTGAATGGACTGATGTTGATGAAACAAGAATTACACAATGAGGATGAATAAAAATTAGAAACATAGAAATAGTGTAAAATAACCTAATAGTAGGGAAGTACTTGAAGCAAACAGAAACACCAGGAAGATAGATTTTGCTGTTGTTTAAAATGTAGCTGCAGCATGACTAGGATGTCATGGTAGCATTTCTGCCATAATACTCAAGAATCTCCACTGCGAATACTGTGTCATGCTATTTTTCATGATCTAACCTCACAAAGTGAGTCTGTCAGTTGTTTCTATTTCCTCTAAGATCGTTCTTTTTTAAAAAAAATTCCTGCTTAATATTAATTCAGCTTTTTTCTGTTTATTTAGCAATCATTCTTAATCCTGTGAATACATGTCTGACAATCTTGCAGCATAAGCCAGCTATTTTCATCTTGCTTCCGTTTCAAGCCTTAACTTCCCTTAAGTAAGTGAAATATTTCTAGCCTCCCAATACACTCATTTATATGTTTGCTCATTACTGATTCATTTACAGTGGAAATTTATCTTTGTAAAATATTGAATGAATCCCTCTCAGGTTGATTTGTCGTTACACTGACAGTGTACCAGAGTAAGAGTAGGCCACAAGCCCATCAAAGTATTGAAAAATATATCTGATCTTCTACATCAAATGCATATTCACTATATATTCCTTTAAATCCAAAATCTAATTGATCTCAATCTTATTTATTTTTATTTTCTGAGCATTGATGAAGAAATTCTTCCCTTAACTCCAAAGCCAAGGGAAGGAGTCTCTCAGCAGCTGTTGTCTTAGGCCTGGGCATGCTTAGTTAGGATAGATACAGACAGTCCATACAAGCAATGGATCTATACAGATGCTGTGCATTACATTGATATAGAATGAAGACATCATGATGAACATGTTCTTCAGGCAATAGCATAGTGAGTGTACATAACAATAGCATTCATTGACTTCAAGAAGATTCAATACAGGCCGGGCGTCGTGGTGTGCGCCTGTTATCTGGCTGCTCGGAGGCTGAGGCTATAGGACTGCTTGAGGCCAGGAGATCTGGGCTACTGCGGGCTATGCCGATCAGACATCGGCATTAAGTTCAGTATCTATAAGATACTTCCAGGGAAACCTCGAACCACCAGGTGCGATAAAGAGGGGTGAATCGGTCCAGGTCGGAAATGGAGCAGGTCAAAGCCCCCATGCTGATCTGTAATGGGATTATGCCTGTGAATAGGTGCTGCAGTGCAGCCTGTCTAATACAGTCAGATACAGTCATTTAAAAAAATAATAAAAAAAAGATTCAATACAGCAGAACTGTCTCATCAATGTCACAACAACTGGAATACATTATCTTACATTTGTCGTATGTACAGGTATGTGCCGCTTAACATCCACAATATATTCTGTGAAATTGGGCGTAATGCAATGTGGATGTTGTGCGAACACCATATTATATATTTAGCAAAGCTATATGGGGTACTGTAGTGTATCTGTAAACTTTTTATTTTTAAGTAGGGATCAGTTTGGGGACTGACATGGGGCTGTGAGCAGAGAGCGGGGCAGTGGGATCAGTGTGGGAATTTATACGAGACTGTGGGGAGAGAGCAGGGCAGAGGGATCAGTGTGGGGACCTGCACAGGGCTGTGGGGACAGAGAGCGCGAGGCAGTGGGAACAGTGTGAGGATCAACACGGGCTGTGGGGAGAAAGTGGGGCAGAGGGATCAGTATGGGGACCTGCACAGGGCTATGGGGAGAGCACAGTATACAATTTCCAATAGCTAGTGATCTCTTTTTTGAAATTGCTGCAGACTTGCTCATGGTAATTATGGGTTCACGGTCATACATGCAGTCAGACTTTGCCCACACAGATGTTTAGCAGTGCATACTTATATACACTTAAATCTCAAAGGCTCAGCATGACTGCACTTATTAAGAAAGCCCATGTGATCCATTTCATTTGTAAAATTGGTGACCAAGACAAACCTTGGACTTCTCACATTTGTTGTCCTGAGAGTTAAGTGTCAGCATCATTGGGTGATTAAACATTCTAAATTCAATAACAGTTAATTTAATGTTTCTCCAACTTCCTATGTGATACAGCAAATCTGAAATTATCTTTGTGCTCAGCTTGCAGTTGGCTATTATATCCCCAATTTTCTTGCAGGAAGCAAACCTTTTGGAAAAAAAATTGTTGTTCAGTGCTATTGGAAAGGATTCTTAGGGACAGGATTTATGAGCATTTACAGCAAGAATAGTCTTCTCAGAGATAGTCAGCATGGCTTTGTGACGGTAGGTCTTGCCTTAGCAATAAAAGAAATTGATGAAGGTAGAGCAGTAGATGTGGTGTATTTGGAATTTAGTAAGACATTTGACAAGGACTCCCATGGTAGACTCATTTAGAAAGTTATGAGGGATGGGATCTATGAAACCTTGGCTGTGTGCAGAAAACAGAGAGTAGTATTAGATGAAGCATATTCTGCCTGAAGGTCAGAATTGAATTCCACAGGGATCCATTCTGGATTTTTATAGTTTATCTAGGTGTTTTGGTCAGCATAGATGACTTAGCCAAAACCAATTTCCATACAGTTAACATGCTGCTGGGGACCTCGGTATGCACAAATTGCCTACTCTGTTTGATATATTATCATAGCCTTTCATATAGTTATTTATATCATGAGATGGTGAAAGATGTTATATAAATGCAAATTTTAGTATTACAAATGGGTCAGTAAGTTTGCAGATGCCATGAAGGTTCGAGGTGTTGTGGAGAGTGTATAAAATTGTCATAGGTTACAAGAGGATATATGGATGATGAAGATTTGGGTGGAAAAATGGCAGATGGAGTGTAATCCAGATACATGTGAAGTGATGCATTTTGCAGAGTCATGTTTGAAGGCAGAGTACATGGTTAATGGCAGGATTCTTAGCAGTGTGGAAGAACAAAAAGGCCTTTGGGGTCTAAATCCATAGATCTCTCAAGATTACTCTGCAGGTTAATAGGGTAGTTAAGAGGCTTACAGTATGCTGGCCTTCATTAGTTGGGAGTTTGAGTTCAAGAGTCATGAGATAATGTTGTAGCTCAATAAAACTCTGGTTGGATCATGGAAAATAAGCCATATGAGGCAAGGTTAACAGTTCTGATGCTCAATGGAACAGAGAAAATTGAGAGTTGACTTAACAGAGGTCTTTAAGATATAAGAGGCATAGATTGGTACTACAGCCAGCACCTTTTCCTGGGCTGAGACAAGCAAACATCAAAGGACAACTGTACAAAGTGAGGGAAGGAAAGTTTAGGGGACATGTCAGGGTACATTTTTTACACAGAGAGAGGCAGGTGCCTGGAACGCATTGTTGGGGGTGGGAGAATTTGGTGTGATAAGGACATTTAAAATACATTAATTTTGGCACATAAATGAAAGAAAAATAGAGGCTTCTGGGTGGGAGGTAGGGAAGATTTAGTTTGTTGAGTAAGTTCATATATGTCAGCACAATACTGTGGGCTGAAGGGCCTGTACTGTGCTGTAAAGTTCCATGTTCTATTCTGAATGACAAAGAATAAAGTTCCAAATCTCCTCAGGGGACACTCTCTCATTTACTGCCTCATAGTTGGACTTCTTGTTCATGAATAAAGAACATCAAGAGCTGGTATAAGCAAAGAATTAGTAAATCCAGAAACAAAATTGCCCTGAATGGATAAGGATGCAGAAAAAAATCATTCAACACCATAGCTTTAAAATTGTTGCAAGGAAATTACAAAGCAGACTGTCAAAATTTAGTAGTGAACTTCCTGGAACCTCCATCAAATGGCAATTTTATCTTTATAGGAGTTTTTTTTTGGGCCATATTTTGAGTGAATTACAATGATAAATATCACAAGAATGTTGAAAGTTCTTCACAATGTATGAAATTCAATTTCTGGAAACTGTGGCCCAAAAGTTTGTGAAAAAGTATGACTGATCATCAATCAATGACTCCATATTAGGAAATCAAGACTGGATACCTGTGGAAATATTATGTGCAGAAAAGGAACTGTCACAAACAAAGGAGAAAGAAGAAAGGTGGCACGGTTAGCAGAGAAGTTTGCAGAATTCCCTTACAGCACCAGCGACCTGGATTTTGAATTCGTCACTGTCTGTAAGGAGTTTGTACGATCTCCTCAAGTCTGCGTGGGTTTCTTACGGATGGTCCGGTTTCCTCCCATCCTTCAAAACAAACAAAACATTTAAAGTGACTGAAAAACAATTGAGAGGGAAAACATCAAAAAAAATCTCATGCAAAAGAGACATTATTGTGATTTGTGATGAATGAGTGCAGCAAAGAGAAGCAAATATGCTTTGGTACTACAGATGAGTTAAGGCATTTGTAATACTAAAATTTGCATTTATATAACATCTTTCACCATCTCATGATATAAATAACTATATGAAAAGCTATGATAATATATCAAACAGAGTAGGCAATTTGTGCATACCGAGGTCCCCAGCAGCATGTTAACAGTATGGAAATTGGTTTTGGCTAAGTCATCTATGCTGACCAAAACACCTAGATAAACTAAACTGATCTCATGTCACCACATTTGGCCCAGTTTCCTTCAAACCTTTCCTGTGCATCTATAGGATATGCATCCCTATCCAAATGTGCATTGGTAGGAAAAATTTAGAGGGATCTATCACTTTCTCAGGCAGTTCATTCCATATTCCCACCTAAACATTTTGTCAGGTAATGGCCAGGTAATTTATTTCTAAGGCATTGATTGAAGTTTAAATATTGGTAAGACTCTTGGTATGACTCACACGATCATCTTCAAACTATTATCCTTTATATTCACTTGGAGAATAGATGACACATTGGATTAACATCGCATCCAAATATCTGCAGCTCTAAATGGTCAGCATTCCTGTTCAATCTAACTAAGGGTGGCCAACCTTTTAAGTTTTAATTTTTAATATAGCATAGTAACAGGCCATTTCAGCCTGCGAGTACGTACCGGTGGTGTAGGTTAATAGGATGGCATGGACTCGTGGGCTGAAATGGCCTGTTACCATGCTGTATGTCTAAATTAAAAATTAAAAGGTTGGCCACCCCTAATCTCTTCGTTCAAATAATTCAAGAAGGACAACATTTATTCTCTTTGGACCATGATGCAATAATGTCACCAGCTGAATGGCCCTTTAAAATGGGATTTTAATCCACAAAGTTGGAGACAACTTAATCGCAGCAGCAGTATATTCAATTTCAAAATAAATATTCAGTTGAACTTTAACTGACTTAAATTCTTTTAGATTTTCTCAGTGCAGTCATGATACTGAGTTCCTTGAATAAAAATAATAAAAAATGGAAACTAATCAATTTATGCCCTTTGAAATCTTGTTCTAAAAATGTAAATGTGGTTTATTCTAGGTATTTGGCCAGGAACATGAAGTTATTTACTCAATCGTGTCTGCCTGTCCCGCATCGGACTTGTCAGCCACAAACGAGCCTGCAGCTGACGTGGACTTTTTTACCCCCTCCATAAATCTTCGTCCGCGAAGCCAAGCCAAAGAAGAAGAAGAAGAAGATAATTAATCAATGCAACTAATAAGATACTAACATAATAGAAATAACCATATGAAATTGATGAAGTGTTAGCAGAATAAACACAGCCAGAAACCCAAGAGATTTAGCACCTGCTGTTTTCTACTGAGTTAACAACAGAAGTATTAATATCCTTGATAAGAACCTAATGTTCTATTTCAAACATGGAAAGACAGCTGGATGGAGACTGTTTGACTTTTTCCTTTTTGACTAGAGTTTTAATACTGATGTATTTTGAATTGCAAATGAATAAATAGGATGAAAAAAATTGTTTCTGAAAGGGAACCAGGCATATGGATTACCCTGCCTTTCTTTGCTGAAAGAAGATTATTTGCAAAATTAAAATCTTCAGTGGAGGCTCTGCACTATTTATTCATATCAAATGAAATCTGAAGACTGTTATTCTGCATCATGTCTAGAGCTGTTGCTACTGTGGAAAAAAAATCAGAATTATTCATTGGAAGGCTTTCTGAAATGCAAGGTGACAAAATATGAGTAATATTTTTGGTTCACCGTAACTTTTACCTCTGAATCATTTCATATTTATTTTTTAACCATGGGTTTTATTTCAATCTACTGGGAAGTGATTTTGTTTTCATGAGATAGAACATCAGAACCATCTGCATTCAGTTGTGAGAGGAGGAATCAGCAAAAATAATTAATTTCTTCAGAAATGTGGAAATGTATAAATGATTATTTTCTCCTATTGCT
This sequence comes from Narcine bancroftii, assembly GCF_036971445.1. NCBI lineage: Eukaryota > Metazoa > Chordata > Chondrichthyes > Torpediniformes > Narcinidae > Narcine > Narcine bancroftii. The sequence continues at coordinate 183,273,987 of NC_091475.1, read as the reverse complement.
GGCTTTTCCCGGTCGTGTATATGACTATTGATTCTACCAGAAGTAGTGGATTCTACTTCCTCAATATGGAGATGGTACAAAATAAACAGAAATATCTTCTGGTGACAATTTTATCTTGGTGGGAGCATAAGGGACATAAGAAGTATTCAATACAGCCTGAAACCACAAATAACAGTCACATAAAATCAGAAATAGGGCCATTCAATCCAGCAAGACTACAGTCAAACACAGCTCAGTCTTTAAATGTGCAGATGATGCCACTCCCATAGGTAGGATCACTAACAACTTGTGGCTTCATGGGTCATCTCAGAGAGTCCTTCATATCTTTTATGGGTTACTCATAATGTCACAGAGAAATACAGTACAGAAACAGACCTTTCAGTCCACCTATTTACATGAATCTTACAAAAATCTCAGAATTTTTTTATTCTCCCCACATTCTCAACAACTTCCCCAGATTCCACCACTCATCTACACTATAGAAGCAGCTACACTGGCCAAGTCAGATGCCAGCCCACTTGTCTTGGGAGGAAGACAAGTGGGTTGGCATCTGATGTGGGAGGAAACTGAAGAACCCAGGGAACTCATACAATTGCAGGACGTATTTGCAAGCTCAACCAGTTCTGTTGGCTCTACTAGTGCACCACTGTGCCGTCTTTGTGGGCAACTGTGTGGCGAGTTAAATAATGGGCTAGATCCAGGACAATCAAGATCATTAAGTTCAAGTCCTATAACATCATAATCATTATGCCTATTTTCTCCAAAAGCAACTGTAAATATCTTGGACCAGTACTAGACTCAGCCTTTTTTTATGTTTCTTCAGTACCCTTTTGCCTTGCACCAGCATTTATTTATTTATTTTCTTCTGCTCCCTCCTTAGTATTTTTATTTACTTTCTTCATCCATTACTATCGTTCTGTTCTCCTATTATATTCAAATCTATTATATTCAGATTGAATTTTAAAAAAAGCAATTTGAGATATTCACTTTGCTTTTTCATCCACAATTCATTTCCCACAATTTCCTAATCTTAAGTCAGATTTTCAGCAATTGTGCAAATATTAACCTTATCCTATTTTGTCCTTTAGTCTTGGGAAGGAAGTATCTACCAGATGATTTTAAAATATATAGAAAGCAGCTGTAAGTTAGACAGAGGACAAGCAACCTGATAACTGTGAATTCAGATTTAGCAACTTGTTTGATGTGCTGTTTTTTTTTGTCTTTCTGTTTATCACCATTTTACTGCAATCAATAACTTACGTTTTTGAAAGAAGGTTACATTATAGAAACTATTTTAGCATTTGGTAGAGCTACAAAATGTGCCGAAAAGCCATAAATATTTGTACGAGTTCAACCTTCTGAACATGGATTTAGATACAGAAAAATACTTCACTGGAATCATTGAATTACTTTTTTTTAAAGCTGCCTATATCATCAATCAAGAAATAATCCAAATATATTTAACACTACTGAAATAAACCAATGCCCATTTTCATTCATAATTCATTAAATTGATGTGAAATAACCTTACCCCATTTTGATTAAAAATGGTAATGTTGTTACCATGTTGAGGCCCTCACTGTTTCATTGTCGATAACTCAATTACCGGTACTTATCTGTATTCCTAATCAAAATTCTTGCACTGTTCCAACAATTTTTTTTGTAGGAACTCATTTGGCAGTTATACTGGAATAGATATCTTGCCCTGAAAATCTGCTCTATTGTTCCTTCAGGCCACATACCAATTGCCCACTGAGAAAGCAAATAATAGAACAAATCTCACACTTTGTCGTATTTTCTTTTTATTTTAAAGAAGCAGAATTGGGGACTTAAACATACTACACAGCATTTCACAAACTGATTTATAAACTGTAACTGTTTGCTATTGACCAAACAATTACCGATGCAAAAATTTTCTTTTCTAGCCTGCGAACGTTTTCAAAACCATAATTTTCAATGATTACATTAAACTAACATTTGGCATTGTGCAACTAGCAGTGATAGTAATTACATTATTTGCTTGTGAAAGGATTGGAAATATTCTACCAAATATTAAGGAGACTGGTGCCATTTATTTTTATCCAAGCCAAAAACTCTATATTATCTCGGTCCAATTTCCCCAGTTAGCTTCTGGCTGAAACTAAACCAGATAGTATGCAATTTTGAGACAAAGCTTGACTTTGAGATGAACATTGTGATGATTTTCAAGCTCTTTCTTATCTCACTCATAACTGATTAATAGTTCACATCATTGCTGCTAATACAATTACTCACACATCTTCAATGCCACAGATCAACATTTCTAATTATTTGCCTTTTGGTTGCCAAAAAACTACCTCACATAAAAGATATTCCATCCAGATATCCTCTGTAAAACTTCTATCATAAACACTGCCAACTATTTACAATGCTTGATCATCTCCACTCCTGTACTCAACAGGATTCAGCAATGGATTCATTTTAAATCCCTCCATTGCTTTACTCCACTCTACAACTTCCTTCTACTCTGCACCAATCTTGCAGCTGACATGATTGAATTTGGATCACTGCATATCTGTTCTGTATTCCACGCATCTTCAATGACAGAATTTAATGCATCAAAGTTAAATTTTGGGGGAAATTTTAGATTGAACATGCAACATTTCTCCATCTAAATATACATGACATTACATACAACCCTGAAATTCTTTTTCCTGTGGGCGAGGCAGAATTGGTCATTCAAAAAAAACTGTACATAGCGTATACATTTAAACAATAAAGAAATGTGAACGGATAAAGAAATGTAAACTGACTGAACAATACAGAGAAAATAAAAGAAAATCAATTAAGAGGCAAGTAAGACTCCTAAATGGGTCCTTGATTGAGTTTATTGTTGAGCAGTCTGATGGTGGAGGGGTAGAAACTGTTTCTATGGTGTGAGTCTTGTGGTATTTATACATACCTCTTTCCTGATGGTAGCAGCAAGAACAGAGCATGTGGATTTATTCATGGGATTTGGGGATTGGTGGCAAGGCCAGTATTTATTTTTATTACCAATTATCTCTAACTAGGTGATGGTGAGCTGCTTTACCAAATGATTAATTCTACTCTTTTGAAGGTACTCCCAGAGTGTGGTTGGGTGGGAGCTCCAGGGTAGAAATATTTCAAAGATAGCAATATCTTTCCAAATCAGGATGCTAAGTAGTTTGGAGGGTGGTGTTCCAGCTGCCATTATTCCTTCTTGGGAGTACAGGTCATACATTTGGGCGGCACAGTTAGACTGGCAAAATTTGTAGAGTACACAGCAAGTTCAAGTTCAAGATTATCTGATTGTACTTATACAATGAGATAAAACAGTGTTTCTCCGGTATACATATATATACACACAAATACACAGCATAGCACATAATAATCACATACAGTATATACATATAAATATAATATAAAATCAATATGTATAACTATAGTTAAATGTGTATTATCATAGATACAACGTGTGCTGGTGGAGGGGAATTAATGTTTGATGAGGTGTTAATCTAATGGGCTCCTTTGCTTTGCCAGGTGTCAAGCTTCTTGAGAGTTGTTGGTCATGAATTGAACAATCTATAAAGTTTCTGATTTTGTGTCCTGACGGTGGTGGAAAGGCTTTGAAAGAAGGTGAGATATTCACCTCAAAACACCCAGCCGCTGACCTGGCATTTTAACCATGGTATTTATTTGGCTGGTCCAGATGAATGAATAATTCAGATTTTATGATAGAGGACTTGTGAATTGTATTTCAAGAGGAGGTGGTAGTGGTCACTCTTGTTGGGAATGGTTGTTGCCTTGCACTTTTATGGCACAACTGTAATCTTCCACAACAAAACATGTAAAATGTTGTTCAGAACTTACTGCCTATAAAATTTTTGTGCATTGTTTCAACAGAAATTTAGTTTTCTTTGTAAAAATATCCCCAATGTTAGTTAATAACAACAAAAACATTTTTAGTAAGCCCAGCTCAATATAGCTACAAGGCTAAAACTCAATGCTAATTTACTTTTTGAACCTTCAAATGCACTCCAGTCACAGCTGTCATTATTATTCAATTACAATGATGCTTCAAATCACATGGTTTCATCTACACATGCTACAAGCTTGTGCTGTTGTTTTTATTGCTGCTGGTGTTTTTATAGTGGCTGCTTTTGTTAAATTTTCTGATGTTTTATCTCACTACTATTGCCATTACATTCAGTGATAGATGGGAATTATGATTTACGAGTAACATTAGAACAAAAAACATTACTAAGGATTCTGTTTGGTCTGGTACAGAAAGAGTTCCATGGTGAGGCAGTGGCGGGGGGTGGGGTGACACTATGAGTTACCGCACTGGGTGACACCAATCCTAATGACACCACTGGAAATATCCCTCGCTATGAATGAAGGTCATTGATAAGGTACTACCCTGAGGAATTCCTACAGTGATGTCCTCTTGCCAGAGTGATTGACTTCCAACAACTACAACCATCTTTCTTTGTGTGAATATAACTAAATCACCAGAGCGTTTTCCATTTGATGTCCAATTACTTCAATTTTGGAATGCTTCTAGATTTGATATTTGGTCAAGTACTGCCATGATATCAAGGGCAGCCACTCTCAGCTCACCAAAGAAATTATTCATTTGGCTCCTATCTGAATAAAGAAATTGATGAGGTTGAGAGTGCTCTGGTCACAATAAAACCCAAACTATGTTTCGGTGAGCATATTATTGGTGAATAGAAGTGGGCAAAGCTACTGGCCATTTTTATGTCAACCTTCTACAGGAACTCTATTGAAAGCATCCTGACCAACTGCATCACAGTGTGGTACGGTTGCTGCAGAGAAAAGGTTCAGAGCTTAATCCACAAGACCATAAGAATGGCAGAGAGGATCGCTGGAGTCTTTCTTTTTCCTCCTATCGATGTGATCTACCGGGATTATTACCTGAAGACGGCATGCGGGGGGCATGGCAAGATGGCGTAAGGAACAGACGTGCCTTCCAGTCCTCTCCTGACTTTGAGTTATTGTTTTATTTATAAGTGCCCGTTAAAATTCTTTAAAAAGTCTATAAATAGTAAGAGGTGCTGAATTAATATCTAATGGTACATTTGCTAAAAAAAAGTAAAAGAAAACGCCAACAGATCATTAAAAAATTACATTTCCAGAAATTATCTGAGCCTACCTGTTTACAAGAAGCCAGGACTCAGCATGGAATGGATCCAGGAGAAGAAGTGCAGGATTCTGCATTGGAACTTCCTTCTGTAAGCTGCATCTTTAAAGATGACGCCCGGCAGCCTTTGGTACAAAAGGCTGGCCGGGCGCGTGTATTTAAAATAACGCCCGCTGTGAGCGCTGTCACTGAGAGTTTGACAGCTGAATCAGCTGGGACGCCACCAGCTGGAGAGTTAAAGAGCCGACCTCCGATTGATATAGCAGTGGCGCTGTGAAATGCACCACCAGTTATGACGGTTTCCCCAGGTTTAGATATAATGAAGGCTTTTGATGAGATATGGCTTAAAGATAACCCTGACTATCAGTCTCCTGAAATTGCTGAGGGGGCTGTGGCAGGGGTTTCTACACGGAGCCATACTGCAAGAAAAGCTGCTAAACCAAGGGAAGGGACAGAAGATCCTTTGGTCTCTCAGAAACAGCAGGATCCTACTATGTCTGAATCTACTTTTGCTGATATGCTTATCAAGAATCTTGAATTTAAGTTATATTCTTCAATGAAACAGCTAGGTAATTCTATGACCCAGGTCTATTCCAAGCTTAATACATTGGTGGATATTAACACTCAACAGATGGCTGACGATGGAGCTTTTAAACTTGAAACTAATGAAAGACTTGATATGTGTGATCAAGGTTTAGTCGACGTACAAGATCAATTGCAAGATGTAAACAAAACAATTGAAACATTGCAGATTCAGAATAAAAATTTAGCAAAAAAGGTTGATTATTTGGGGAATCAATCTAGACGGAACAACGTAAAAATTGTTGGTTTGCCAGAAGACATAGAAGGGCCAGATCCAAGAACATTTTTACTGAATGGATTCCACGAGTGTTAGGACAAGACAAGTTCCCTGAAGAGGGCATGCAAAATCATTGAGGGGCACTTCCACCCTGTACACAACATCTTTCAGCTGTTCCTGTTGGAAAGAGATACAGGAGTATCACAGCTAGCACCACCAGGCTGCGGAACAGCTTATACCCTTGAGCAGTGTGAATGCTGAACAACCAAAGAAACTGCTCATGCTAACCAACTGAGACGCTCATATTCATGAAACATTATTTATTTATTTGATTAGATGAAATACTTGTCCTGGATATGCATTGTTTGCATGTGTGTTATGTACAGTTGTATGTCTGCGTGTTTTTTCACTCTGGACCTGAGAACACTGTTTCGTCAGGTTGTACTTGTACATTCAGATGACAATAAACTTGACTTGAGTCGAGTTGAGATCAATGACAGCTTCGGCCACTTTGCCAGTGATTCAGAGGAGATTGATTGTACAATAATTAGCCAGATTGAATTTCATAAAAGCTTACAGCATGGAAACTGGTCCTCTTCACCCATCATGCCAACCATGATGCCTCTCAATGCAAACTACATTTGCCCACATCCTTCTATTCCTTTCCTATCCAAGAACCTGTCCAAATGTCTTTTAAATGTTATAATTGTTTCTGCCTCCACCACATCCTCTGATATTCACCACCTTCTGAGTGAAAAATATATCCTGCAGCACTGCCTCAAAACGACAGCCAGTATAATAAAATATCCCAGCACCACACTCTAGGCCACACTCTCTTCTCTGCTTCCTTCAAGCCTTAAGTCTGGCACACACTTCAAGCTTCAAGATAATATTTATTTCCCACACCTTGAACCTCCCTGTACCTCCCACACTTCAAGACTTCCAAGGATTTTCCTACACTACTGATTCAGTACATTTTTTTTTTACTTTATGACCAACTGTGAATATTTTTTTTTCTTTTCCCCTTTAAATTATCATCTTTTTCTCTTCTTGTGAATTATATATTTTTTAATGTTTTATGTACCTGGTTAGCTGCATCAAGTTACTTACATTGTAGATGGTTGGGACCAGCAGAACTGGCCATTTTTTAAATGGCCGCCCAGTAGCAACAGCAAATCACTTGTAACAGTGTATAAAGAACAACAAACAAGAAGGGAAGGCATTTTAATCATTAAAATAATGTTTAATTCTCTCCAAAAAAAGTTGGCTACCACCAATCACTGACACATCCCCATCAAGGCCAGCTTGTGCTGGGAGCCCAAGGATCCCATTCCTGCCCAAGAACTTGAGGTCCCCGCTGCCGCTGGGAGCCCAAGGTCTGCTGCTGCCGACACCGAGAGCTCGAGGTCCGCACTTGCTAGCGCCGGGAGCCCGACGTACCTTCAGTTCGGCTCCGAAAAAAATTCAGATGAATGAGGATTTTGGAAAATCTGATTTTGGATAATCGGATTGGTACTCTATAACTTTATTCAAGCAGAATTCAGAATCCTGATATTAATCCTGTTACTTCTGGTTCTAGACTCCACTGCTCTGGGAAAAATATTGCATCTATCTATCCTATCTATGCAGAAAATAAAGTTCTACAAGATCACCCCTCAGCCTGCTACGTTCCCATATGAATAAACCCAGACTGCCCAATTTCTCCTTATCCGTCCAATCCAGGCAACATCCAGGTGAACTTCTGTTTTTTTATGAAGAGGAGATATCTGTGTAATTTTCTGTGTTGTAATTGCACTAGAACAGCTAGTTCTATAGTTCAGAGGCTGAGATAAATTATTTGCTCAGCACTTTTGTCAGGATGTTGTTGTGAATGCTTCAGCTGTGTTTTTAACCATCACAAGCTGGGCCCTACCACTGTTGAGAAAGGGCTATTATTTGAGCCTTCACTTCTCTCAAGTTTTGTAGTTGCTCAATGCTATTCAGAATCATTGCAAAAACTTTATTTTTCTTTTTCAAATATTTTTATTGATTTTAATAAAGAACATACACAAAAAGGTGCAATAAAATAGTATGGATAGTTACATAAACAATAAGGCATCCAGTATGACAAAAACATACATGAATTGTTAATTATATCCATGATTCAGATTCTAAATGTTATATATCTTTTTTGAGGAAAAAAACTCTAATAACACAAAAAAAGAAGAAAAAGGTAAAGGAGAAAAACTCAAAACCCTTGCCTAACCGCATTGCCAGATGCCATATATGATTAGTATTAAAAGAAAACCTAAGATGAAAAAATAGTAAATGAAAGGAATGTGGAAAAGATACAAGTTAGACAATTTAATTACATTGAAGTGAAATAATAAAGTAAGATGATGAGTCCCATAACTTCTGAAATCTTATACCTGAATTATTGATTGAATAACAAATCTTTTCCATATTCAAACAAGACATGATGTCACGCAACCACTGATCACGAGTAGGCGGGTCTGCATCCTTCCATTCAAGTAAAGTCGCATGCCTTGCCAAAAGAGAGGCAAAAGAAAGAGCACAGCTCTGAACCAGAGACAAAGAAAAATCATTCCCTACCATTGTACTGAAGAGGGCCACCAAAGGATTCAGTGTTAAATCTAACCTCTCTCCAGTATTTTTCAAGATTAGGACAAGTCCAGAACATATGAATTAATGATGCTTCTCTGCTCTTACACCTGTCACACCAGGAGCTCATATTGGAATAAAAGCAAGAGAATTTAGCCTTAGACAAATGTGCTCTGTGTACCACTTTAAATTGTAATAAACAATGGTGAGCACATAACGAAGAGATTTGTGCCCCAATCCACATCCGATATAGACAAATTTAAATCCTGTTCCCAAGCATTTTTGCTTTTAACTATGAAGTCTAATTTAATCATAAAAATTTTTCATAAATAGGATATTAAACATTTGCATGAAGCCATTAAGCTAAAAAACTCATCTACAAAATTTGTTCAACTTGATTTACCATAAAACCTGTTAACTGCTTATCTGTACAAATCATTTGTGCAAGAGCCTCTATAACCAATACAAACAGAGCTAGAGATAAAGGACACCCTTGCCTACTCGATCTAGTTAAGTTAAATGATTGAGATATCTGGCTTTAGGAATTTTATAAATTGCTTTAATCCAATTTATAAAATTAGATCTAAAATCAAATTTACTGGATGATGTTTTAATATATTTGACTCAACCACAGTTGTTGTTACTTAGACTCTATGGTCAATTGGTAGAATATGGAAGAGTTTCTGGTTATCAAATTAATTTGGATAAAAGTGAAGTTACAGAATTAGTACAAGGTGATTATTCACTGTGTCAAAGGGATATTCAATTTAGATGGCCTAATAATGTGATTAAGTACTTAGGGATATGCATAGATAACAATTTGAAAAACATATAAATTAAATTATATTCTGTTACTTAAGAAAAAAAATGAAGATCTGAAGACATGAGTAAATGTAGCTATAATTTTCATTGGAAGAGTTAATTGTATTAAAATGAATATTTTTCCAAGAATTCAATATTTGTTTCAAACCTACCAATTTTTGTCCCTCAGAATTTTTTTCAGGTATTAAATAAACAAGTTAGGAAATTTCTTTGGAAAGTTAAGATGGCAAGAGTATTGATGGAAAAATTAACATGGAGATATAAACAGGGTGGATTACAACCTCCTAACTTTAAGAATTATTATAAAACAGCACAATTGCGGCTTCTTGCTTCTTTACTTGGAAATATTAAACCAGCATGGGTGGAAATTTAGTTGAATAAAATTGGAGAAGATATAGCTGAAGAATTTATTTATAAATGGGAACCAAGGTTGATGACTGCTAACAGCAATACCCCATTATAGAAACATTTGATTAATATCTGGAATAAGATTAATTTAGAAAATAATGGAGGCTCTCTGTCATCAAAAATGCTATTTGTCAATCCTCTTATAACTTTCTCAAAAGATAATCCATTTTAAAATATATGATATCGTAAAGGAATTTGTAAAATAGGGGATTGCTACGAGAGTGGTCAATTGATGTCATTTTATCAACTGAACTAAATATGATATTCCACGCAATACCTTTTTTTGTTATTTTCAATTGAGATCTTATTTGAGAGATAAATTAGGACCAGGAATGGTATTAATGAATTGTACTGATTTAGAACAATTGGTTACTGATGGAGTTTTATTAATTTCATTGGTATATATGAAATTATAGGAGAACATTCCTATATTAGGTTTATTTAGGTCAAAGGAAAGATGGGAACATTATTTAAATATATCAATAGATCAGCAGATTTGTCATAATTTATGTAAGGATGCTATCACTATTACAATTAATGTAAGATATAGATTACTTCAGTATATTTTTTACATTAATTATACCTTTTGCCTCAAAAATTGAATAGATGGAAAAGCTATGCTCCGGAACTATGAGAAATACAATTAACACGAGGTTACACATGATACAATATAATTGGTTTCACAGGCTATATATCACACCCCAAAAGTTAAATAAATGGGACCCAACAGTATCAGATAGATGTTTTTGCTGTAAGAAGGAAACGGGAACAACAGTACATGCAATTTGGGCATGTGAGAAAGTGGAAAAGTTTTGGGAAGATCGAAATCAGGTATTAAATAAAATCACAAAAAGCAACATACCAAAAATCCAGAGATCTTTCTTCTAAGTAATATAAGAAGTAAAGAACTAGGACTCGATTTGGATGAAGCACAAAATAGATTTATTATGATAGCCTTAGCTGTAGCAAAAAAATGTATTATGTCAACCTGGAAATTAGAAGAGAGCCTGAGAGTACAGCAATAGTACATAAAAATGAATAAATGTATTCCATTGGAAAAAATAACATATAATTTAAGAAATAACATCACAGTATTCGAACAAATTTGGGAACCATACATGGAACACAACAGAAAAGTCCTACCACGGACCTCCACCCCCTAAAATGACAGAATGAGAAGAAGACGAAATGAAATGACCCAGTGTGTAAAAGTAGATGACACCATTTTCTTGTTGATTTTCATTGTATGATGACATTGTTTAATGGGTTTATTGTATTGTATATGTTGAACGTTTAGTGGGTAGGGAGGGGGTAGGAAGGAGGGAGGGAAGGGAGGGGGAAAAAGGGGAGAAAATGACACTGTGTATATTCAAGAGGGAAATGTTTGTGTGTAATTTGGTTAATATGGTTCATAGTGTGAAAATTTTTTAAAAATTTAAAAAATTGCATAGATGGAAATCAGATATATCAGACCAATGTTTTAGATGTGGTGAAGAAATTGTAACTTTTCTTCATTCTACTTGGTCTTGTTTAAAAGTTAAACCCTTTTGGATTCTATTAGTAAATTTTTGCAACAAGTTACCGGTGTTGTTTCTCGATTGAATCCTGAGCTGCTTTTGATGGGGAACTTTGAGAATATAATTCCTAAATTAGATTTATCAGATTCTCAATTGAAATTTGTTATATTAGCCCTGGTGATAGTGTATTGCTGCTACTTGGAAGTCAGATGTTTCCTTAACATTAGGAAGGTGGCAAACAGAAATTCAAAGTTGTATTCCATTAGAACAAAAATCACATATAATTTGAGAGGCAAATATGCTATCTTTTTGCAGATTTGGAGCGTGTTTGCTCAAACATCAGGACTGAATTTATGAAGAATTCCTTCAATTCCTCCGGCTCCGTGAAGTCTTCCCTCAATAAATTGTTTTATGAGAAAATGTTTTTATGTGGGATCTTCGAGTGTTTCTAAGAGCATTCCAACTTAATATGTTGGTGCTGACCTCCAATATATTTATTTTAATATATTTTTCTCACGGTTGGCGTCGTGGTCCTGCAGGTTGTGGCCACAGATGGTGACATTGTCCAGATACAGGAATGTAGCTGTTAGGCCATTCTGGTCTACTATCCAGTCCATCTCTCACTGAAAGACCATGACACCATTTGTAACACTGAAGGGGACCCTGAGGAATTGATACAAATGCCCGTTCGCTTCAAAGGCCATGAAAGAGCGGTCCTCCAAGCAGATCGGGAGCAGGTGGTAGGCTGATCGGAGGTTGATGGTGGAAAACACACAGTATTGGACGATGTGATTCATCACATCCATGATTCATGGAAGAGGGTAAGCGTCCAAGAGCGTGAAGTGGTTGACCATTTGGCTGTAGTGAACCACCATCCACAGCTTCTCCCCATTCTTCACAACTACCACCTGTGTCTTCCAGGGACTTGCGCTGGGCTAGATAATGCCCTCGTCCAGCAGTCTGCGCATCTCACTTTTAATAAATTTCCTGTCCCCGAAGCTGTACTGCCGGCTTTTAGTGGTAATCGGTTTTCAGCCAGGGGTGAGGTTGGTGAAAAGAGCTGGAGGAGTGACCCGGAGGGTGGAGAGGCTGCAAATGGAGTGTCAGGGTGCGGGGACTGGTGTGGGCTGCCGCTGGCAGTAGGTCTCCAGGGTGGAATGGTGGCAGACAGAGAGTGGAGAGTGTGGACCTCGTAATGCAGTGACACCGATTTAAAATGACATTGGAAATCCAACCCCAACAACACAGGGGCACATAATTGAGATTGGACAAGCAACGTATACCCTATAAATTTGATGCCCTGAACTTTCAAGGTCACCACACAATACCCCTTGATATCCATTGAGTGTGCTCTTATGGTCAGTGAGATCTTCTGGTCCGTTGGGTGAACTGCCAGCACACTTCGTTGGACCAAATCTGGGTGAATGAAGCTCTCCGTCACATCTGAATCAAAAAGACAGTGTTACTGGCTGTTCACCTTAATCGTTTCCATAGCCTTAGGTAGGGGGTGCGGCTGGTCCTGGTTTAATGTCACTGGTGAAGCAACCAATACAGGGAGTGGGGCTGCTGTCTGTGTTGGTGACTCTGGAGGTTGGCGTGCTGACCTCACTAATCGCTGGGGGGGCCGTCCAGTGGATCCTTGTGTCATTAGAGTAGGGGGCGGAGCATCATGGGGCCTCGGCCTGGTGTGCACTATACTCGTGCAGTGATGTCATCAGAGTGGGCGGGCCGTTGGCGGCAAGTTGCAGAGTCGGGCCGGAGTCCGCAGCGAGCCACATAAGCATCCCGGATGAGGTCGTCGGTGATCCCGGCTACAGTTTTGCTGGTGCACGCACAAGCTCTACCCAGTAATCTCAGTGCCTGGAGGTAGGCACTGCAAGATTCACCGGACTGCTGCCTCCTGCTCCCCAGCATGTGCCTGGCACAGACCTTATTCTCAGGTCGCTCATAGAGTCCCCTCAGCACGTTCATGGCAGCCATGTAGGAGGCCGCATCCTGGATATTTTCTTAGACCCTTGTGGACACCATGGAGAACAGGACTAGCAGTTAATCTGTGTTTTCTTCCACAGACCTCAGTCTGATCGCTGCAGATATGCCTCGAAGCACTTCAACCAGTGCCTGAAATCACTCTGGGCAGTAGCTGACTGCGGGTCCATGTTGAGGCGTTCTGGTCACAGCATTCACTGCATGCGTTGAAATTTTTGTTAAGAAAATTGTAGCGCGTCAAATAACTCAAAGACTTGTTGACTCAAACCAAGGCTTTTATTAACAAAAGACTGGAGCGCAGTACATCGAGGTGGACCAGTCCAGACTGATCTGGGTCTGGTTAGGAGCAGCCCTTTATGACCTGCCAGTAGGCGTGGCTACAGCTCTCAGCCAATCACTATTACTATATGCAAATATATTCAAATATATACATTGGTACTATCACATACAGCCAACTGGAGTTGGAGACAAAGGTGATCATTGGGTCAGGGAATGTTTCACTTGTTTAAGCGTAGAAAGATAATGCTCCCTTAAAAAGGGTTTTTTGATTCTTTGTAATTGTAATAGGGTAAACTGATTTTTAACAACTTTAAAAGGAGAACCATCACATAATGCTGCACAAAAATTCAGTGGAAGAAGTTCACTTTTATACACATTCAATTTATATCCTGAAAATTCACTAAATTGTGACTGGATCAAAAATGTAAACGAAGAGATCATCTGCATAAAGAGAGACCTTATGTCATTGCATAAACTTTGAAAACTTTTTTTGTCATCTTATTTTCCCAACTTTCCTCTTGTATGACCTTCAGGGATTATTTGCCATTTTAAAATTGTTGAATGCAATTAGATATTTTTCCCAACTTAATTGATTATGAATTCAGGAATTCAATTACTTCAAAAGGTAACAAAGATATGTGAATATTTGAATAATTAGTTCTTGGTTCTTATTTTATATCAATATAAGATCCCAAGAAAATATATTAGATTGGGTTTCCCATAAAACTTTTCTTTAAACAATTCTGTAAACAGCCCCCATAATACATTTCCAGGAGGATCTTCATTTAGACAATACTTCCTCTGGTGACAATAATATATTCTGCAGAGTAAATGTTTCATCAACAGAATTATATACATAAGATAATAAATGGCATATACTAACTTGTAAGGCAGTCATTCACTTGAGGATTTTTGATAATTATATTGATTAAGAATGAATCCCCCTGGTTGGATTTCTGCCTTAGAGTCCCAGCCAAACTGTTATTTTTTTATCATTTAGTAATTTAATTTCAAAATAACATTTGTTGATATGGCACCAAAATGTAAACAAGATAAGTGGCTTCATGCGTTGAGAGTTAGAAATAACAAGCTTCTCTACCAGAAGATAGACATTAGTTTTATATTATCATTGTCTAAAATATTTAACACAAATCAACATGAATGTTCCTCAAATATAAAATGATTGAAAATAGCCATTGGAAGATTGAAAAAAGTTTCCAATGTTGTCACAAAATAGAATTAAATTCCAAACACACTGATAATATAAATAGTGCATGGTTGAATTCCTTCAGTGTTTTATTTATTGATCTAAACTAGCCAGCCTGTTTCCCCAGTGCTTTGTAGCAAGCAATTCTGCTGGATCCAAAGCTCCTTGCCAGCAGGTACTGGCGTAGCTCTTTGCTCATAAAAGATGAGCCCTGGTCGTTAGGTATATTGCCGGGATAACCAAACAGGGGGAAAATGTAATCTAGGGTCTTTATGACTGATGAAGTCTGGACATGGGATGGCGAACAGGAAGCAGAAGTACTCATCAATGACAGACAGGAAGTAAGTGTTCCCGTTCATGGAGGGCAAAGGTTCCTTAAAATCGACACTGAGGTCTTCAAAGGTGTGCCTTTGTGGGGTGGTAGAAGTGCGGCTTGCACTCCACGCAGACCTAGCAAGACCACTTCATTTCTATGATGTCTTCCATGGAGTAGGGCAGATTGCACGCCTTGACAAAATGAGCTATGCAGGGAACCCTGGATGGCAGAGCTCATTACATGGAGACTGCAGTTGACCAGTGGGTTCAGAGGCACAGCTTCCTTTGGATAAGGCATCTGGAGGGTCATTAAGGGCTCCTGGACGATAGGTGAAGCCATAATTGTAGGTGGCGAGCTCAATCCTCCTCCTAGCAATTTTGTCATTTTTGATGTTGCCTCTCGATATTATTAAATATGAATGCGACAGAGCGGTGGTCAGTGAGGAGTGTAAATTTCCTACAAGCCAGGAAATGTCTCACAGCTTCTACAATGGCTTGAGCCTCCTTTTCCATAGAGGGGTTTCAGAGCTTGTGGCTTTACAATGTCTGAGAAAAAAATGCAACCAGTCTGCCCGCCTGGTTGAGGGTAGTGGCCAGGGCCATGTCCGAAGCATTGCTTTCCACCTGGAAAGGTACATTTTCATCCGCTACATGCATGGTGGCTTTTGCAATGTGGTTCTGGAGGTGGTTAAATGTCATTTTGGATTTAGCCAAAAGGGGAAAAAAAGGGGTTGTACCTTATCAGAGATTTGAGGGATCCACTGGGTGTAATATTAGAAAATCCTCAGGCATCTCCTCAAAGTCTTCATAGTCCTGGGAACAGGGATCTCTAACAGGGGGCATATCCTATCAGGGTCAATGATGCCATTCTCCACCACATAGCCAAGGATAGCTAGATGTTTAATCATGAACACACACTTGCTAAAGTTATGAGTGAGGTTCAGGGCTTTTGCTGCGTGGAGAAAACTCTGAAGGTTGGGGTCATGGTCCTCCAGGGTATAGCCACAGAGGTAGGGGAAGGTAGCCTTCAACTCATACTCATTGACCATTCTGTCCATCTGCCTCTGGAAGATAGAAACCCCATTAGTAATACCAAAACAGACCCTCCAGAATTGATAGCGATGACTGTTAGCCTCAAATGCTGTATATGGATGGTCCTCAGAGTGGATTGGCAGCTTTGAGGTCGATTGTTGAAAAGACCTGATACTACGCAATAACATTCACCATGTACGCAATTCGAGGGAGGTGGGGGGGGGGGGTTAAGCATCCAGTAATGTGTACTGATTAATAGTTAATTACTAGCTTGGGCTTGTTATCCCCTTTTACCACCACCACTTGCACTCTCACGGGCTGGTGCTAGGTTCGATGAGTAGACGCTGTGTCTCATCTTTATGAAGTCTCGATATTCTGTGCTGTACCTCCTGCTCTTGGTAGCAATAGGTTTGCAGTATGGGGACAGCTTCAGGAATAGAGGCAGTGGGTCAATATTCAGTGTGGAGAGGCTGCGTGGGTTCTGATTTTAGAGGCCCTCCGTTCCGAACCATTATAAGGGGGAGGGGACCAGAATACTCCAAGGTTATGCTTTTAAAGTGACATGGAAAGTCTACGCCCAACAACACCGGAGCACTCAATACATCAAGCACATACAGGCGTATTTTACAAAATTCCCTCCCCCCCCCCACACCAAACGACAAATGTTCTAGACTATGTTCTTGAATATGGGTAGAGTACGAATGAGATGCAAGGAATATACGATAATTGGAAGGATACACCCTTAAGTTGTATTCTTGTGCAGTCCGTGAGTCTATGAAGCTTTCAGTAGAGCCTGTGTCAATTAGGCATTTAGTGGAGTGTTCATTTACCTTAACAGTCACTATGGAATTGCTGAGCTGGTGAGGTCTGTCCTGATCTAGAACCATTGAGGGTAGGACTCCGTAGAGTCCGTACTCCTCACTCAAGTGGCCCCACCATCCTGGGTTGCTCGTGGGTAAGATTGTGTCAACCTCATGGCACAGCAAGATGCCCGCCCTCCTTCCTCCTCTGACGATGAAGGTGCTGAGTTTGAATTTGTGTTGCAGTAAGATGGCCACTGAGCCTTTTTGCGCTGTTTTCTTGTAGCCACCCTCCTTCGACGTGTTGTGCAGCAAGTGGGTTCAGGTGAATTTGGGGCAGAAGGCTTGGGCAGGAATCGAATCTGGGAGCGATACAGGCCATGGATTTCCACAGGCTTACCCTCACATGGCAAACCTCGACCAATGCCCTTTCTTTAGAGCAAACTGAATCGTTAGTCAGGTAACGAGATCAGAGGTGCTGGCTCTTTCTGTGGAAAAAGCATTCCCTAGTGCAGAAAGCAGCAGCCATAGGGCTGGGGTAGCAGGAACTGCCGATCCTTAGAGGGGGTCATCTGGGTGAGTGAGCTTGCTAGCTTTGAGCTTGGCCTGTTCTAGCAATTTGGCCAGTTCAATGTGGTTAGCCAGGTCCTTCTTACCTGACTCGAGCAGTCGCTGCCTCATGTACCTCGAGCGGACCCCCGTGACTAGAGTCTCCCGGATCTGTTCTTCCTCATGAACATAGCCCATAGCTGTTTCGTACCTGCACTTCTTGGCACAGATCCACAGATTCAGCAGGTAATTGTCGATGATCTCTCCTGGCTGTTGGCAACGTAGCGGGAGTCGGAGCCTCTTTAGGTTTTCGTTTTGCGACTTCAGGTACCGAGCCTTCAAAGCCTCGATGGCAGCATCATATTTAGTGCAGTCCCTGATGACTGCATACCTTTTTGTTCCTACCCTGGAAATGAGTGCAGACCTCCTGGGTTCATCAGTGTGGAAGACATCTCTGGTCACATTCAGGTAGGCCTGGAAGCAGTCTAGCCAGTATGTGAACTCAGCTGCGTCGGGGGACAGAGGGTCTACCTGGCAGCATATCTGGCTCGAGCAGCACTTCCATCTTCTAGGGAATAAGCTAATACAATTGTAGTGCGAATAAAAGCTCTCATGACTGGAAGGAGAACAAATGCATTTATTAGCTTATAACTGAGGGTAGGGTCTTAAAGTGGTCTTCAGAAGGGCTCAGGGTTTAGGCAGAAAACCAAGGTTATATAAAGGTAGATGGGGGTGGAGCCAGCCATCAGTACATCACACCACCAGTGAATCTCAGTTCACTGCCCTTAGATATGTCACATTTGGTCCCTTCTTCCAAATCATTATGTTTATTTTGAACTGCTGTCGGCCCAGCATCACCCCCGCTGCACTCTGCTCATTACTGATCACAAAAAAGTATCCCGTCTCGGCCTTCAATTGGTTAACCAATCATCTGACCATTCTAATACAATACCGCCAGTTCCACACAACCTAACCTTATGGTTACATTTTTTAAGCGACAATCTAACAAATGCCTTCTGAAAATCTAAGTATACTCCTGTTCCCTCTATTTACTGCGTTCATTATATACTTAGAGAACTCAAGTAAATGTGTTAAACATGACCTGCTCTTCCTGTATCCATGCCACATCTCCCTGATTGAAAAATTTCAATTCAAATTTTTAATGATATCAGAAACTATTCTAATGCCCCAAACAGAGCTAAAATACATTAAATTAATTGGCCTATAGCTACTGGCTTTTTGTCTACATCCTCTCTGAAACAGTGATGTGATATTTTCTGTTTTCTAATCTGCCAGGACTTGCCCAGATTCCTGAGAATTTTGGTAAATTACCACAGTGCATCCATCATAACCTATGCCATTTCTTTCCATCAAGATTGGTAGACTTTAGGCCCACAAGTTTACCCAGCATTACCTCTTTTTTGATAGGGATTATCGGGGACAGATCAACCATGGAAATGCATAAACATTTTTCCTCAATGGGCTACTGAGTGTTTTTCTGAAATGCAGCAATTTATCAACAAATTAAAATTTATGTGTTTTATCTACTCAACTAAAGATTATTATTGTGTTTCAAAGATTAAGAATTGAGTATCAGCTGGTGAATTAGTTTGAGGATAACTTTTAACTTCAATGAGAAAATTGAATAAAATATCTGAATACTTTCTGAATTAGTGGAAGGCCAATCATCTAACTCAGTTCAGAGCTATGCAAAGAATGGTATTTTAATATCAAAATGAGATAATATAAGTTTGACAATCCTTTTTGTTTTCCGCTTAATCTTCCTTTCCACATTACAATGGAAATTATTTTCATACCCAAAATAGAGCTAAAAGACATTATTTAAGCATATGACTTCACTGTTTTAATAATGATGTCAATCTGAACCTACCTTCAGAGAATTACAAAAAATGTTGGAGGTTCTTGACTTTTCTCAGCACTCTCCCTCCAGTGTGTGTGTGTTACTCTCGAAACCAAGTCTCCATGATGTGCTGCAATCAATCAGCAGTAGCAGTAATGTACATCATTACAATCTCCAACCTTATGGGCCACATATCTCACTCTACAATGACCATTAGGCCAGAGGATCAACCCTGGTTCAGTGAGTAGTATAGAGCACCCCCAAACATATGTAAATTGGTGAGGTGCAGGCTAGTGAAGTTGAAATGCAGGCTAAATGATTTCCAAGCAACAAATGGAACATGCAATAGACAAAGCTGAGCAATTCCACAACCAACAGATCAATGGTGTCTAATCACAAGAACTTACCCACAACTAGTAGTGAATGAATGTTGGCAATTAAACAGTTAACAGGAGGAGGCAACTCTCAGAACATCTCCATCCTCAACAACAGTGAGATCCAGCATGGAAGTGCTAAAGATTATATTTGGCCAGATGTGACAAATAGATGATTCATCTCAACTTCCTCCTGGGATCTTCACCCACACACAAGTCAATCTCCACTGTACTTTCATTCACACAAATGAAATAATTGAGAACTGGGTTTTAGCAAAGGTCATCAGACTTTTCAAGCTAAAGTACATAACAGCAAGACATGGAAATTGTTCAGGCATGGCTTGATTGGTGGCAATTAATATTTGAGCCACAAAAGTCCCAGGCAAAGTCCATTTCCCACAAGAGACCAGCCATACAAATCACACAGCTACAAAAGCAGATGAGAGGCAGGGTATCCTGTGGCAAATCAGAATCAGAATTTATTGTCATGAACAAGTCGCAAAATTCATTGTTTTGCGGCAGCATCACAGTGCATTCATATAAACCATCTTTCAAAAATAAATTTTAAAATATAAAAAGTCAAAGTAAGGCAGTGTCTTCGGTTCACTGATCATTCATGAATCTGATGGCAGAGGGGAAGAAGCTGTCCTGCTGCCACTGAGTGCTTGTCTTTAGGCTCCTATATCTTTTTCCCGATGACTGCAGAGTGAAGAGGACATGCCTGAGCACGTAGGGGACTTTGAGGATAGAGGCTGCTTTTTTAAGACACCGTCTCTTGTAGATGTCCTCAATGGAGTGAAGTCTGATGCTGTGATGTCACAGGCTGAGTTAACAACTCGGGAGTTTTTTCTTGTCTTGTGCATTGGCACCTCCATTACAGACAGTGATGCCACCAGCCAGAATGCTCTCCATGGTACACCTGTAGAAGTTTTCAAGAGTCTTTGATGACATACCGAATCTCCTCAAACACATCACAAAGTATAGCTTCTGGTGAACCTTTTTCATGATTGCATCAACATGGAGACTTCAGGGCAGATCCTAGGAGATGTTGTCACCTAGGAATTTGAATTTGTTGACCCTCTCCACTACTGAACCCTCAATAAGAACTGAATCATGTCCTCTTGACTTCTTCCTGAAGTCCACAATCATCTCCTTGGTTTTGCTAACATTGACTGCAAGGTTGTTGGCATGACACCATTCAACGAGCTGATCTATCTCCCTCCTGGACACTTCCTCAGTGCTGTTTGTGATTCTGCCAACATCTGTGGTGTCATCGGCAAATTTGTAGATAACATTGGAATTGTGCCTGGCCACATAGTCATGGATGTATAGTGAATAGAGCAATGGGCTAAGCAGGCATCCTTGAGGTGCGCCTGTATTGACAGTAAGGAGGAGACGATGTTTCATATTCATACTGCCTGTGGTCTTCTGATGAGGATCCAGTTGCAGAAGGGGGTACAGAGGTCCAGGGCTTGGAGCTTCTTAATTAGCACTGTGGGACTAATGGTGTGAAAGTCTATTAAAAGCAGCTGTATGCACAAGATGCTGTTTTCAAGGTGAGCCAGAGCTGAGTAGAGAGCCAATGTTATTGTATCTACTGTGAAGCAATTGTGATGGAAGGCAAATTGCAGTGGGTCCAGTTCTTTACTTTGGTATGTGTTAATTCTGGTCATGACCAACCTCTCAAAGCATTTCATCACAATAGATGTCACTGTGACTCGATTGAGACCCCATCAACTTCATTCCCTCTACCATGTGTATAAAATAGCTGCAGAATGTATCATCTGCAAAATGAACTGTATCTTCTCACCCACGCTACTCCAACAGCAACTTCCTAGCCTATGACTTCTAATGCCGAGAGGCACTAAGACAGCAGACACATGGAAATTACCACCTTCAGCTTCCCTTACAAACCATACATCATCCTAACTTGGAAATATATCACTGGTCAGTCATTATTACTGAGTCTACATCCTAAAGCTAGCTACCTAATAACATTCTGTGACAACCTTCACTAGAACTGCAGTGACTCAGGAGAGTGGCTCATCACCATTTTCTCATAGGTAATTAGTATAGACAATAAATGTCTGACACAGTGTCCAGTTAGGAGAGGAGAAGGCAAAGACCATGATCTTCTGTAATCTTCAAAGAAGATGTAAACCTCTTGCAAAATTAAAGGATTTTTCAGTGGCTTTCACATTTTTGAGACAGTAGTCACTGGATGATGGTCATGAGTTGAAAGAGTTAGAGATGAATAGCATAGTTTCAGAATTTATACTACAATCAATAGAAAATTTTACATCAATTTGTCCATACTGACCAAGTTGTTGACACAAACTGGTCCCATCTTTTTGCATTTAGCCTATATTCTTCCAAACATTTCTTATCCATATACTTGTTAAAATGTCTTTCAAACAATTGCCCCACTTATAACACTTGCTATAGCAACTTGTTCCATGCACCCACAAGCCATGTGAAAAATATGCCCCTCAGGTACCTTTTAGTTTTTTAAGTCACACTTTCAATCTATGTCCCTTAATGTTAGATTCCTCAACCCTGTGAAAAAGACTATGACTATTTACCATGTAGGTAAATTGGCACACTTAGCATAGCAGTTCGGACAGCATGGTTAGCGTAGCGGTTAGTGATGCTTCTTCAGAATGATGCTGAGACAAGCCATGAAAGACCTCAACAATGAAGATGCTGTTTACATCCGGTAATGCACGGATGGCAGTCTCTTCAATCTGAGGCGCCTGCAAGCTCACACCAAGACACAAGAGCAACTTGTCCGTGAACTACTCTTTGCAGACGATGCCGCTTTAGTTGCCCATTCAGAGCCAGCTCTTCAGCGCTTGACGTCCTGTTTTGCGGAAACTGCCAAAATGTTTGGCCTGGAAGTCAGCCTGAAGAAAACTGAGGTCCTCCATTAGCCAGCTCCCCACCATGACTGCTAGCACCCCCACCTCTCCATCGGACACACAAAACTCAAAACAGTCAACTAGTTTACCTATCTCGGCTGCACCATTTCATCGGATGCAAGGATCGACAACGAGATAGACAACAGACTCACCAAGGTAAATAGTGCTTTTGGAAGACTACACAAAAGAGTCTGGAAAAACAACCAACTGAAAAACCTCACAAAGATTAGCATATACAGAGCTGTTGTCATACCCACACTCCTGTTCGGCTCCGAATCATGGGTCCTCTACCAGCATCACCTACGGCTCCTAGAATGCTTCCACCAGCGTTGTCTCCGCTCCATCCTCAACATTCATTGGAGCGACTTCATCTCCAACATCGAAGTACTCAGGATGGCAGAGGCCGACAGCATCGAATCCACGCTGCTGAAGATCCAACTGCGCTGGGTAGGTCACATCTCCAGAATGGAGGACCATCGCCTTCCCAAGATCGTGTTATATGGCGAGCTCTCCACTGGCCACCGTGACAGTGGTGCACCAAAGAAGAGGTACAAGGACTGCCTAAAGAAATCTCTTGGTGCCTGCCACATTGACCACCGCCAATGGGCTGATCTCGCCTCAAACCGTGCATCTTGGCGCCTCACAGTTCGGCGGGCAGCAACCTCCTTTGAAGAAGACCGCAGAGCCCACCTCACTAACAAAAGACAAAGGAGGAAAAACCCAACACCCAACCCCAACCAACCAATTTTCCCTTGCAACCGCTGCAACCGTGTCTGCCTGTCCTGCATCGGACTTATCAGCCACAAACGAGCCTGCAGCTGATGTGGACATTACCCCTCCATAAATCTTCGTCCGCGAAGCCAAGCCAAAGAAGAAGAAGAGAGTGATGCTATTACAGCGCAAGTGACCCAGGTTCAAATCCACACTGTCCATAAGGGGTTTGTGCTTCGGTTTCCTCACACAATTCAAAATCGTACAGCGGTAGTAGGTCAATTGGGTGTAAGTGGGCAGCATGGGCTTATGAGCTAGAAGGGCCTTTCACCATTATGTATTTCTAAATGTAAAAATTTAAATTTAATTTAAATCTATCCTGTCTATGATTTTACAAAACCTTGGTAAGGTTACCCCTCAGTGTCCGACGATCAAATCAAATCAGAATTTATAGTCACGAACATGTCACGGAATTTATTCTTTTGTAGCAGCATTATAGGTGCAAAAATTGCTATAAATTACATTTCAAAATAAATCAACAGGATAAAGTGAGGTAGTGTCTGTGGTTCACTGCCTATTCATAAATCCGATGGCAGAGGGGAAGAAGCTGTTCTTGTGATGCTGGGTGCTCATCTTCAGGCTCCTGTACCTTTTTCCTAATGTTAGCAGTGTGAAGAGGGCATAGCCTAGGAAGCGAGGGTCATTGAGGATAGAGGCTGTATTCTTTAAACACCACCTCTTGTAGATGTTCTCGATGGAGTGAAGACTGGTGCCCGTGATGTCGTTGGCCGAGTTAACAACTCTCTGGAGTTTTTTTCTTGTCCTATGCATTGGCACCTCCATTTCAGACTGTGATGCAACCAATCAGAATGCTCTCCACAGTACACCTGAAGAAATTTTCAAAAGTCTTTGGTGACATATTAAATGTTCTCAAACTCCTCTTGGAGTATAGCTGCTGGTGAACCCTCTTCATGATTGTATCGGCCCCAGGACAGATCCTCAGAGATGTTTACACTCAGGAAGTTGAATTTCTATCCAGGAAGGAAAGTCCCAGCCTATCCACATAATTCAGGCCTGTCAGTCCAGATAACATTCTTGCACCCTTTCCAGTCAATGATATCTTTCCTAGAAAACTGCACACAATACTTCAAACATGTTCTCATCAATGTATAGCTGTAACATAATGTCCCTGCTCCCTGCACTCAATGCTCTAAATACACATAATAAACTAAGAAAAAAAGCCAGAGCACTTTCCCCCAAATATTATTAGACTCTATCTAGAGAAAGGAGGGAACTAAAAATGTAAAGAGAAACTGTCAACTTGTGGCGCTCTGAGGAGCTGGAGTAAGTCACTGCCACCACACCGATGGTCATTAACGACTGTTTTTATTCAAATTCAGAGGGCCCCTTTAAGGGCAGTATGAGTTCAGTCACCTGGTGTATTGTTTTTTTTAAAACTGTATTTAAGATTTTATTACATGAATAACATATAGGATTACATTAAAAAAATTAAGAATAAAATAATAAAATTACAATACAATATCAGTAATCTAAATAAACTATACCCTCCCCAATAATTATTACACATTAATAACCCGACTCAAATTAGTCCAACCCCCCCTTTCCACCACCA
This sequence comes from Narcine bancroftii, assembly GCF_036971445.1. NCBI lineage: Eukaryota > Metazoa > Chordata > Chondrichthyes > Torpediniformes > Narcinidae > Narcine > Narcine bancroftii. Next base: position 183,249,011 of record NC_091475.1, on the reverse strand, counting down.
AAATAAAGAGTGAAGAATTAACAAAGTTAATAATATATGTGAGAAAAAGAACCCACTTACAAAAAAAAACAAAAACATAACCGATTAAAATACTAACAAAAAGAAAAGTAATTAATATTAAGATATCATATTTAACATATTTAAATCAAACTTAAATGCATATATTTAACAAACGGAGTTAAGATGAAACATATATTTAACTCAAACTTAATATAAAAAATTAGTAAAGTTAGTAACATTATCTATTAAAAATTCTTAAACAATAATCAATTCTTAAAAAAAATTGTAGCATGAAAAAAAAGATGAAAAAAAAAACTTTCTCTATAGAGATAAACCTTCACCAAATATCAACTAACTTCACATCTATCATCATATTAGTCACATAAACCACCATCTTAAAACAAAATTCAAACCTCATTAAGCATTGTACAATTCAATTTTAGTACTCTTCCACCATTTTTCCTTTTTACTCTTGAATAGTTATCCAATAAAAGCTCTAATACCACATTTAAATATCCCCAATCATTACGTTAAAATTCAGATATCCAAATAATAAAAACACATCTACAACGAAATCTATATCTTCAACAAATGGAGCATAAACCACAAACTAAATTCAAGCCTCATTAAGAATTGTACAATTCAATTTATAACTTTCACCATTATTCCCTTCGTTCTATAACTAAAATAGCAAAATAATATACACCAGAATTACCACTCCTTTCACCTTAAAGTTAAAGAAAAAATATTAAAAAAGACTTATCCATCCCATTCACATTTAAATTTCAGATATTCCTTATCTACTGAATAAACTTTACAAAAAAAACCACATCAATTTTTAGTTTTTTAAACAATCAAATATTTTCTTATGCTTTTTTTTATATTTAAACAAAAAAAAACCCTTCACTCTTTAATCTAATAATACAAAAAAAAGGAAAAAAAAGGGTAGGAGGTTAAAAATACCCCCTCCCGTCTAAACCGCGCAATGCGGTAACTCCCAAAAAAAAATGGGTGTGAGATAACTCACACGTAGCAGATGACTTTCAGGAAATAGTGCCTATCCAGTTCTCTCCCCCAACTCTCACTTCATCTTAAACTAACATTGTCATTATTTAATATCCCTTTTTTTTAAAAAAAAACATTAACAAAAAAAAGAACAACTCTTTTTTTAATCAGCTCCAACTGCCGAGTCACCATTACAACCATTCCTTCTTGGAGCACGGCTCTTTTCTTCCATCTCTTGTCTCCTTAGAGATCGCGGCGGACTGTCTCTGTTGAAACTGAGTAATTGGCAGCTCTTAAGCAAATGCTATAGCTTCCTTTGGAGAATCAAAGAACTTTGGTTGGCAACCATCTTGAAAAACCTTCAAAACAGCTGGATATCTAAAGGTTGCCTTGTAACCTTTCTTCCACAACAATTCTTTAGCAGGATTGAATTCCCGTCGTTGGAACATAACTTCTTGACTCAAATCCGCATAGAAGAAAGCTCGATTATTTTGAATCATCAAGGGTGATTTTCTCTGTTGTGCATTTCTAATAGCCACTTGTAAAATTATTTCTCTGCCGTAATAATTCAAGCAATGAACCAAAACATGTCTTGGACTTTGACCTGAAATAGGTCTTCTACGCAAGGCTCTGTGAGCACGTTCCAGTATTATACCTTCCGGGAAATGTTCTTGATCCAGCACCTGCGGAATCCATCCATTTTTCCTGCGGAAAAATTTTCTTGGGTCTGGTCCCTCCATACCTTCCGGCAAACCAATAATCTTTATATTGTTCCGTCTGGATTGGTTTTCCAAATAATCAATCTTTTTCACCAAATTTTTATTTTGAGTTTGTAAGTCTTTGACCATTTTGGTCACATCAAAAACTTGATCCCGTATTTTGTCTATATCTTCTTCACGAATTAAATTTATCTCTCACTTCAAGCTTAAAAGCTCCAAACTCAGCCATCTGTTGAGAATGTATTTTCACCAAAGTATTAAACCTAGTACCAAGTTCAGTCATAATCTTGGATAATCCCTGCATTGTATAAAATAATTTAGATTCAAGATTCACAAAAATCTTTTCAATTGGAAGAGATTTTGGCTCAACAGATTCCTGCTTCTTCTCCAAAGAATCTTCTATTCCTTCCTTCATTCTGGTTGCCTTCCTTGTAGTATGACTGCGTGTGGAAACCCCAGCCACAGCCTCTCCAGCAATGACTGGAGGACGCTGGCCGGGGTTTTCCCCAGTCCATAATGTATTAAATTCTCCCAGTACATCAAGTTGTATAGGTTCTTGTATCTCAAGAGATGCAGTTTCCAGCGCTACCTCTACAGTTGACAAATGCCTTTGAGTAACTCTTTGTTCTAAATGCTATTTGGCACCCTCTTTAGGGGGCTTTACCGATGTAACATAGAGCTCTACATCCGAACACTGTACCTCTCTCCTGGGATCCATTTCACGCTGAGCCCCGGTGTCTTTCCTGTAGGTAGGCTCCAAAACTTGAACTTTTGTAAAATGTAATTTTTTGATGATCTGTTGTCGTTTTTTTTTGCTCTTTCCCACCAATTGTACCATCATAAGTTAAATTAACAGCACTAAAATTATCTAAACTTTTAAAGAATTTTAACAGGCATTTCTAGACAAAACAATAAGATAGAGTCAGGAGAGGACTGGAAGGCACGTCTGATCCTTACGCCATCTTGCCACGCCCCCCACCTGGTGTATTGTGACATCATAATCACTGCCCAGGGTGCGCGCTAGAAGGGATGCTGGAGTCAAGAAGAAACCCCTGACAACGCCATCTCCTAATGACTGCCCTGTCATGTGGCGATACAAGCAGGGCCAGTTTGCCATTAGGCTGTGCGCCGCCACAAACTATTGTAAAATTCAATTCAATAACAGATGTTTCTGTGAGCCAAGGAAACAAATGTGATTTGTAGTGCAAGCTGCACAAATCATAAGATTGATGAGTGCATCAAATACATGCTCTGCTAAAGCCTAGAAAATTAAGGAAGAAAAGGTAGATCAGTGTGGAGTGCAAATTTGGCAGCAATGCTGACAGACTGAACATCAGATATTTAAACAATGCTCTCTTATAGTCTCATTTGACTGAACATGTCTTTAGCAGCAGCAAGGATAAGCACCAGGCATTGCTATTTGAGGGACTCAGGTTAGTTACTCCTCTGGATTTTGTGATGATGTTTCAAAGGCTTGAGAATTTATAGGATTCTTTAAAATTCCTAAAGCCCACAATGATTAGTATATCAGTTGCTGAAGGATTTATCTTTAAGGCTCTGCTCAGAACAATTGCTATCAGGGCCTTCATATTTATTCCCTTAGAAATGCAGCAGGTCTTGAAGAATGAACATGGCACATACAGAGTTGAACAGTATGGTGGGAGAAGAAGGAAATGGAGAGGGAAGGGGTCTCTGAAAGATGTCAATGAGTCCATGGGCAAACCACAGTATGAATACCAGGGATAAACCAGCCCAGAAAATGGGAACGTGGAGTATATGCACTTGTTGGTAGTTACCTGCCTGGATAGCATACAAAACTGAACTTTTCTTGGTAGACATGACAATAAACAATACAACTAAATAAAAAATCTAAATAGAAGATTCCAAACTGCTGACCATCTCCAATATTTTCTGATTTTATTTTGTTTTCAGCATTGGATATATTTTGATTTTAGTTTTCCTCATTGAAATAACCTTACATCAACAAAGTAGGAGCAGAAGTAGACCATCAGACCTATCAACCCTGCTCCGCCACTCAATGAGATCGTAAGCTCTGCATTATAGTTGACTTTCAATATAACAAAATCAATTGCCTTTTATGTAATTTGCTTTTTTCATACTATAGTTGAAGATATTTGTAACATTTTGCAGTTCTCCCATCTTCTGTTACTTCAGAGAGGCCACTGAGATACTCTTTTCGAAGGGAATTACATTTCCCTCTCTAATCAGAGATCCGCAATGAGGCGAGCATTTAGCCAGTATCTCTTGGTCCAGGGTATTCTCCACTGGATCTCACATCAACACTGCCATATATTAGATCTGAAAAACATTTCACTCCATCAGGATCCAAATGGTATGTAACATAGGTAGTAAATCCAGCCGGCCATTTTTTTTGTACTTAATGCCTTGACTCTACACTAGCTGTAATTGTGTTATGATAGCAAAATAAAGAAGGACTACATGGTGAAAAATGTTATCCATTGGCAAAATGGCTGATGGTCAGATGCACAATTAATGGGCAACATACAGACAAGGAAAGCTATATCAGTTACAAAAGACTGTTGACTACTGAAACAACACTCCCACTGTCTGTCATTACCTCGCCCAAAGAGCTTTGCTGTTTGTACTCCAAGTAATAAAACAAAAAAAAACAAAAAAAAAACAAATAAGCCAAGCATCTAAGAAAAGAGTAATAAGAGAACATTTCAAGTTGAGGTAAAACACGAAAGTCTGCAGACCCTGTAATTGTAGTAAAAATGTTGAAGGAATTCATCATGTCTTGTACTGTCCATAGTAGGTAAAGATAATATAAGCAAAGTTTCGGGCCTAAGCCCTTCACCAATGTTTCAGGTCAATGCAGAGAGAATAGGCAAGAGAACAAAGGAAAGACTGAAAAACACAAAAACTGCAGGAGATTGTAGATGCTGGAATCTGAAGCAAATCTCCATCTGCTGGAGGAATTAAGTGGGTCAAGTATTAGTGAGGGAAGAAAAATAGTCAATATTTCATGCTGGAATTCTTCATAAAGACTGAAGAAAGTTAGTATTGAAGCCCAACACAGGATTGCTGAACCAGGCAATACTGAAACATGGCAGACAGAGACAGAGGTGTGGCAGATACCAAACAGAGGGAAAGGAAGGCAAGAAAAACAAAGCGGATCTGTTTGTTGATGACACAAAAGTCCCTTTCACACTTGCATGTGATCCCAGGAATTAACTGCCAATTAGTCTTTAAAGTGCCTAGTATGAAAGCAATATCAGCTCCATGCCAGTGTGAGGTGACATCATCTCATGCTGGGGATTGACAGCCTCTACCCCTTGTACAATCCCTGGTGTCTGCAGATGCCAGCATTGCAATCAGGCAAGTGTGAAACAGCCAAATGCATTGTGGGATGGAAATTACCCAAGTTTTTGCATGAGTGCAGAAACATGAAGGAAGATTAAAATGAAGGTATAAACTTTCCTGTGGGAAAGTGGCAATGGGGGTTGGAAGAGAGAGAGAGAGAGAGAGAGAAAATAAATAGCAAAAGCAGACAATTTTTAAACTGTGTGGAAAAGTTGGCAGCAATTTATAATTTATAAATTTATAAAGACAATTTATAAATTTATAAAGACCATGGGAATGCTATGTGGCAACAAAATTGCTCCATGATAGCTCTGTGTATGCAGCCATGTATACAACCCTTTCTCTGCCGCACAAATTCTGGGATGGCAGGTATACCAACACTTTTACCCCCGGTGTTTATAAATTGTCTGCAATAGTGCTACCAACTTTCCACACTGAATAAATTTTAAACAATAGTGCTACCAACTTTCCACGCTGTATAATTTATACACGATAGTGCTACCAACTTTCCTACCATATTGAAAAATTGTGCACTGTTGCTATTTATTGTGAGCACTTTCCCACGGTCTCTTATAAAAGTTTATATAGGTCGACACAAAAGCAACAGGGGTTCATACTGTGCTGTATATAAAGCTTAATTATGTTATAATTAGGCATGATTAATTTTGTTCAAATATAATACATTGATCAGGATTTAGGGCTGGTCCACTATCATTCGATGCGTCATGACGTCACCAGTAGAAGGTAGAACAGTCCTAAATCCGAGGATGGCTCCTTGCAAGTGTAAAAACGTTCAGTGTCCCAGTTATGAGTGGTCAAGTGTGAAAAGCCAAACCAAGTATGAAAGGGGCTAAAGATAGGAGGCAAAGTGGACAGTGAGGGAAATTTTCAAAGCTTACAGATGGATCTGGACCAACTGGGAGAATGGGCCAGTAAATGGATGATGGAGTTTAATGCAGACAAGTGTGAGGTGTGGGAATTTGGAAGAGCCAACCAAGGTAGGACATACATAATAAATGGTACGGGACTGAGGAGTGCAGAGGAGCAAACAGATCTGGGAATAGAGATACATTGTTCCCTGAAGGTGGCGTCCCAGGTGGACAGGGTTGTAAAGAAATCTTTTTGAATCTTAGCCTTCATAAATCAAAGTATTAAGTATAGGAGTTGGGATGTTATGTTGAAGATGTTTAAGACATTGGTGAGGCCAAATTTGGAATATTGTGTGCAGTTTTGATCACCTAACTACAGAAAGGATATCAATAAGATTGAAAGAGTGCAGAGAAGATTTACTAAGATGTTGTTGAGTCTTAAGGAGTTGAGTTACAGGGAAAGATTAAACAGGTTAGGACTTTATTCCTTGGAACAAAGAAGAATGAGGGGATTTTTGATAGAGGTTTACAAGATTATGAGAGCTATAGACAGAGTGGATGCAAGTAAGCTTTTTCCACTTAGATTGCGGGAGATAAATACAAGAGGACTTGGCTTTGGAGTGAAAGGGAAAAGATTTAGGGGAAATGAGGGGGGGGGATTTTTTCACTCAGAGAGTGGTGGGAGTGTGGAACAAGCTGCCATCTGATATGGTGAATGCAGGCTTGATCTTAAGTTTTAATAGGATAGATACACAGATGGGAGAGGGCTGGCAGGTTATGGAATGGAAGCAGTTCATTGGGACTAGTGGAATAATAGTCAGCACAGACTAGAAGGACTAAATGGCCTGTTTTCTGTGCTGTAGCACCTTTCAAATAGAAACCTAACATACCTGTTAAATCGCCAACCTGGCAATTTAAGGAAGATCCCACCCCTGCGATGACGTGGTGAGTGACGCACCACACAGCCTCAGGGAATCCCCTGTTCCTTGTGTTCTTTTGTTTCCTTTCTGTTTAAAGTTCCAGAGTAACTGGGTGACCCATTTCCCCTTTAAATAGGTGGAGGAAGACACCTGGTTAAGTTTTACTGGGTTCCCTGACCACCTCCAAGATAGGTCTGGGACCAGGGTAGATTTTGACTGGGCTTGCCCAGTTTGGCCCTTTCAAATGGCCCTGTACCTGGGTCTTCAACCTAGTAAATTGGCCTATTAACCCTATTTTACAAGGCGATTTGAAATGGCCTAATACTGCACCATGTCACACCTTGACAACAGTTTGTTTGCTTAACAATTTGAGTTTGTGCATGTTGTGTGTACAGGTCTGACTGTGTAAGAGAACAACATTTGTCATGGTATGTGGTTCACCTTGACATAACTTCTATTTCTTGTGATAGTTCTCCATGGTTCAAGAATCCCATCTTCTGAGTAGACCACTTGAGCACCTAATGGGACACTTACCTCTGACTTCACTTGTGCATGCCCCTTCTTTGTATGAATTTCAATCTCCCTTCTGTGAATTGAGGAGTTTTCTTCATGGCCACTATGACTGTTGCTGATATTTGGGGAATGTGCCTTTAAAGGAAATTGCTCTTCTATGATAAAGATAGATGTCAACATAAAAGATTCAACTGAACTTGGATCTGTTGGGAATGATAAAGATCTCAGTTTAGCACATTCTCGTGTGCAAACCATCTGATGCCATTTCAAATTAGATTATATCTAATGTTGCCACTTTTTTCATTACAGGGCACCTGTATGTTTCAGCACGTCTGAAAAGGATATAATTCAACTTTAAACAACCATGCACCTCATGGGAATTAGGAGATGCAGGTTTGACTTCTCATTGTCATTTCTACCTCTTCATTAGTGCCACTTTCACTTTCTAAATCAAGGGAATTATAAATCTTCGTCCGCAAAGCCAAGCCAAAGAAATCAAGGGAAGTATATGAAGTGAGTATTATTCAATGTGTATTAGCGATGGAGTTTATTCTGCCTGAATATTGAATGCCAGAATTTTCTGAGGTAGATGCAAGATCTCCATCACTGTGAAGACTATGAGAATGAGGCCAATCTATGAATGTTGATTATGAGTCCTGATTGATAGTTGGAAAGTGATGGTGATGTGATGTATAGAAATGGGTCTGAGGTTAGTAAAGTAACATTTGAAGATCCATTTACTAACAGTTTGCACATCTCTTGGTTCATCCACAGCTTCTGGTTAGGATACACTTGGATAATCTGAGTAGGAACACACTCATCCACATGTTTTCTGATAAAGTTGGTAACGCTGTAGCATATTAATTCAGATCCACTACCGAGTCTTTGAATGTTGCCCAGTTCACTGACTCCAGGTAGTTACGAAGGCGCTCTTCTGCCTCTCCAGACTATTTCTGTGCAGTCTTCATTGCTGGTTCTGTGCACTTCAGATTCTGTCTGGATGCAAGGTGGTCTGACTTTCCAAAGTGTGGGTGTGGAATGGAGCAGAAGTCATCCTCAATAGCAGCAGCAGTGGCCAAGAATCTTTGATCCCCTGGTGTTGCGGAACTCTAAACCTAAACCTAACTCTATGGAGTGCTGAAGGTAGTTTGGGAGTATTTTCTTTAAGATGGTCTGGTTGAAATCCCCAGCGACAACTGAGAAGGCATCAATATATGCTTTATGTTGTTTGATGATCACTGGAAGTTGATCTTCCAGTGCTAGCTTACCATCTGCCAGTGGAGGGATGGAGACTGCAGTCAGGACAACCCAGATGAATACCCTCATGAGGTAGAAGTGTCAGCACTTCTGGTCCAGATGAGTGGAGAAGCCTGAAACAGGATTGCTATATCTGACTACTACGAAGAGTTAATCTTAAAGCAGACACTGTCACCTCTACCTTTAACCAAGGACACTGTCCTGTCCATGCAATGTCTGGAGAAACTTTCGGGCTGAAGGGTTGAGAGTTGGGCAGAGCAGATGGAGTTCAAGTGTGAAGTGATGTATTTTTTAAAGTCAAAATGGTCAATGGATGGATACTTAACAGTGTGGAAGAACAGAGGTATTGTGGTGTCCAAATCCATACACCTCCCAAGGTTGCTGTGAAGGTTAATAAGATAGTTAAGAAGGCCTATGGGATGCTAGGCTTCATGTGTCGGAGGATTGAGTTCAAGAGTCAAGAGGCCATGTTTCAACTTTACAAATCTCTAGTGAGACCACATTTAGAATATTGTTTTCAGTTCTGGTCACCTCAGTTCTGGAAGGGTGTGGAAGCCATAGAGAGAGTACAGAAGGAGATTTACTGGAATGTTGCCTGGATTGGAAAATAAGTCTTATGAGGCAAGGTTAGCAGAGCTAGGGCTTTTCTCATTGGAGTATAGACTAAATAGAGGTCTATAAGATTTTGAGAGGCATAGATGAGGTTGACAGCCAAAACCTTATTCCCAGGGTGGGAGTAGCATACACCAGATAACATCTGTACAAAATGAAGGGAGGTTTTTTTTCTTTTTTTTTTTTTTACACACAGAGTTGTGAGTACCTGAAAGCCTTGCCAGTGGTGGTGGTGAAGGCTGCAACATTTTGGGTATTTAAGAGACTATTAGACAGGCACATGGGGGAAAGAAAAATAGAGAGTTGGGAGGTAGGAAGGGTTTAGTGCTTTTAAAAAAATTTTGGTGGGAATATATATGTCGGCACAATATCGAGGGACAAAGGGCCTGTACTGTGCTGTAGTGTTCCATGTTCTCAATTTTAATCTCCAGAGACTGTACAAAAACTAGAATGGTACAAGGATGGGGGTGGTGCACTGACCCCTGCCATTCAGACTCACTTGGAGGCCATTTCCAAAGTTTCAAGATATTCAGTTTACTGACTGAATAGACTAGAAAAGAAGGCAAGCAGGGATTCCTTAGCAGTATATAAAATCATTGATAAAGTAAGATTGTCACAGCAATTTCTCCAAGCTAGCGAAGTCTAAAACCATTAAACATGGGTTTAAGGTGAGGGGGGGGGGGAAGATTCAAAGGGGCCCTGAGAGGCAAGTATATGGAACTACAGTACATGTGGGTACAACCACAACGTTTAAGACATTTGGACAACTAAATGGATAGGAAAGGCTTGAAGACATGAACCTAAGGAAGGCAAATGGGACTGTCTCAGGTAGGTACTTAGGTTGGCATGAATGTATTCAGCTGGGGCCTAGTTCTGAGCTGTATAACTCCATAACTGCCAGCTCCCTGTACAGCCATAGTATGCTCTCCTTTTAAAGCAGCAGACTAACCTTAAGTTATGATCACAAGCTTAAACTGGAGGTTGCCACTCTTAAGATCCACACTGATGTGTTTAGCAAGTGAACTTCCTGATTGGCATTGGCTGGATGCAGTAATCATCAAAATGAAATGTGAAGCTGATTCACTGCCATAATTGCTCTTGCTGAATGCGGGTTAATTATGCTACATCATTGCTGCGCATGAGTTTGGGTCAACACATTAAGCTTCCTTTCGTCTGAAAGAGCAAAGTTGTGATCTCAAGGACTAAAGTAACAGCACACCAGAGAGAAAAAGCATATTTTGAAGTTGATAGCATAAGTCAAGAACAATTGGTTAAGTATCAAACCCAATTATAACAGTTGGAAAGGTGTTATCAAACAAAGCTAAGGTTTAAACGATGCAATAATTCTTGCATGGAAATTATATTTTAGAATCAATTTTGTGCAGTAAACATGTATTCTTAATTGCATGAAATCTAAAGAAGTGTTTAATATTTTTTCCCATCCCATAGTGTTATAATTCACAGGTGTGAGATCTATTTCCACATAAATGCAAATGACATTCATCTTTACCATATCCCAACACCCTCAATTTCACAGCCAGCATTTCATGCAAAATTCTTTTTGCCCAGAAGTTTGATGAGAAAACTCCAAGTGTTCAATTTTAAAGCATCAATAGCACAAAGCATATAATTTTGGTATATTTTCCACTGTTTCCTGATGAAATATACTGATAGAGATACAATTTTCCCAAACATTGGTGTAATTTTCCTGTCACATTAGTTAAATAAAATTGATGACATCTGTACCACATTTGGTTATCATACTGAAAGTAGTAAAACCTGCAATGATTTGGAAGTGGTTTACGCTTCACTGTCTTTTATGGTTAATAAACTAGACACTGTGGATCCTGGCCCTCAGCTCATCCCTGGCGTGATCATAGCTGATAATGCTCTTCTGGTCCATTCCCTTGGCCACAATAGCACCCAAGTCCTTCTGCCCAACTGTGGCTGCTCCATAGCTAAAACCATTCATTGTTGAAAGCTTGCCCTACTTACAGGTTTCCCTTCTTCCACCTCCTATTTCCCACCTTACCTTACTTCAATTTTCCACCTTCTGTTTCTCAAGCTTCCCTGCACTCATCTCTATCGAAGCCTCTTCATAGAACTGTCATATTTTCCATAGGTAAGTGTTTGAAGCTATTGAAGCTTCCATGAGCTTATCAGCCAGCAGTCTATGTAATATATGCAAGCATGTTTTCTTACAGCATCCAAATTATGTTAATAGTGTAGTGACTACTTCGGTAGAGCTACTAAAGCAATACACATACACTGGATTAGTCAACACAGGACTGTTTATTTGGGCTTTAAATACTTCATTTATATCCCTCCTGTCCCAGGCTCCACAGGATGGGATGGTGACACCGCTATGGGTTTGCTGCCGATCCACAGGGCTGGCTGATTTAAATTAAACACAGTGGGGGCCCCGCGCCTTTTGGCAGGAGGCACAGCAAACCAACATGCTGGAACTCGACACACAGCACCGCGCGCGTGCAGTCCATTAACCGGGTGAGTAGCCAGTGGGTTGGCCTACGGCTCCACATGTCCACTGAAGAACTGCACCAGCGATGGTTCACGATACCGCGCTGTGCACCCACTTGGCCCACTACACCAATATTTTTTAAATAAGGGTACTCTCTTTTCGTGACAACTTTAGTAACTTTGGATTTGGCATTTAGTGCACTAAAACATGTACTACCAAATTTTTAGTTGTCTGACATCAATAAGTTTAATAAATTCTCCATAGAACTCATCAAGTGAAGCTCTGAATTCTTAATATCATCTCCTCCCTTTTTCTCTTTGAACCAAATTCTGCGCAACCTTGATGTGTTGTCATCATGAAGGCTGTTGTTTTCATTCCATTAATACACCCCTCTCCAGACCTACTTCTCTGGAAATGCCTGGGGGCATTTATTACAATAACAATTACTATATAAATTCAGTTCACAAATGCAAATCTTAGGAGTCACCATCATGGCTTTTACCTTGTCCTGTTGAAGACCAAGGGATCTAAATCAACCACATCCTATCTCCAATCTTCAAGTGGAAAGATTTTTGCAGGCTTCCTGCTGAGGAAGAGAAATTGTTATTCAACACATCAACATGCATCTCTTGAATACTTTAGTATAACTAATTTTCAATATTCTAAACTCTTTATTTCAACTAATAGAAATTATTTCACATTTTGTACCTTAGTGTAAAGTGATGATTTCTTATCCTTTGTTTTAAATTGACATTACACTGGTATAAGTTCATATATTATGATTTTGGTAGTGTACAAGTTACTATTTAATCTAGAAGACTTGATATATTATAAAGCTTGACAAATCTGGAATTCTAGAGAGAGTGAAGCAAAATGATAAAAGGTTACATTAACACCCAGAAAATACAAGCAGCCTTACTTGGAGACAGAGCTTCCTCACAGTACAAATGAGCCAGTAATAAAGTGAAAACCACTCACTCCCATATGAGAAATTCTAGTTTCTGCTCCAAAAGACTCAATATCAAGAGCCAGATGGAATATACTGGGCAGAAAGTTGCCTTTGATCCCCCAGTGATGAATGGGGACCAAAGAGGAGTTATGGATGAAGGCCAGAGGTCATGCCAAGTAAACAGAATGTAAACAAATATCAATAAAAAAGAAGGGGAGCTTATTGTTGATTTTAGGAAGGAGAGGATCTATTCACCTGTTCACATTGATGCTGCGGAAGTGAAGAGGGTTAGAACTTTTCAAGTTCTTGGTAGTCCATATTTCAGAAGTAATTTCCTGGACCCAGCATGTCAAAGGGAACCGTGAAAGTGACATACCAGATGCTTCTGCTTTCTAAGGAGTCTGAGGAGCTTTGGCACATTGTCAAATCCTCTATCAAATTTTTGCAGGTGCACTGACAAATGTGTACTGACAAATTGTAGCACAGCCTGATTGGGTATTCACTTGCTCATATAGCAGAAGATGCCAAAAGGGAACAAACATATTGCAGTCCATCACAGGCTCCAACTTCCCATCCATTGTATTCTATGCGAGGCACTGCCTCAAGAAGGCAGACAACATTATAAAGGACCACCCCACCCCCCCTCACCCTAGTCACAACCTCTTCTCACTGCTACCTTCAAGCAGAAGGTACAGGTGACTGAAGTCCAGTACCTTAAAGTTCTTTCCAACAGTTTTCAAGCTCTTGAACACTCCACCTCATCCCTTGTTACACTAATCAGGGAATGCCCTACCACAGCAAATAGTTGTCTGAATGCAGAACAACCAAAGGAACTGCTCACACAAACTATCCAAGACTTTCATCAAGCAATATTTATTTGTATATACATCCTATCCTTCTCATGCATATGTATTGTTTGTCTGTATGTGTGTTATGTCTGATTGTGTGTCTGCATGTTTGCACCGAGGACCAGAGAATGCTGGGGGGTTTTTTTCGGGTTGTACTTGTACAATCAGATGACAATAAACTTGACTTGACTTCTCTGCACTGGATTTTCAGATTTCTTGTCAAAGTACATACATGACATCACATACAACCCTGAGATTCTTTTTCCTGCAAACGTGCAAGAATTACGACTAACTGGTCATGCAAACAAAAACTGTACAAAGCTTAAATGTAAACAAACAACTGTAAACAGATAACAAATATAAACAAACTGTCAAGTAAGAACCCTTAAAAGAGTCCCTGATTGAGTTTGTTGTTGAGGAGTCTGATGGTGGAGGGATAGCAGCTGTTCCTGAACCTGATGATGCGAATCTTGTGGTACCCATACCTCTTTTCTGATGGCAGCAGCGAGAACAGAGCGTGTTCTGGATGGTGTGGGTCTTTGATGATTGCTGCTGCTCTCTAATGGCAGCATTCCCTGTAGATGTACTCAATAATGGGGAAGGTTTTACCTGTGATGTCCTTGGTTACATCTACTACCTTTTGGAGGGCTTTATGCTCAGTGGTATTAGTGTCCCCATACCATACTGTGATGCAGCTGGTCAGCACACTTTCAACCACACATCTGTAGAAATTTTCAGAGTTTCTGGTGTCATACCAAACTTGAGGAAGTAGAGGTGCTGACGTGCTTTCTTCATGATATCATTGGTGTGTTGAGTCTAGGAAAGATCCTCAAAGATATTGACTCCCAAAATCTTAAATTTTCTCATCCTCTCCATCTCTGATCCTCCAATGATCACTGGATTTATACCTCTAGTTTTTCTTTCCTGAAGTCAACAACCTTAGTTTTGGTGACATTGAGTGCAAGGTTGGCTCCATTCAGCCAAGCTTTCAATCTCCATCCTGCAGGTTGACTCATCCCTTCCTTTATATAACCCACGACCATGGTATCAATGGAAAATTTGTTTATGATGTTATTGTCATACTGAGCTACACAGTCGTAGGTGTAAAGTAAATAGAGCAGGGAACTAAGAACACAGCCCTGTGGTGCTGGAGATTGTGGAGGAGATGTTCTAACCAATCTTCACTGATTGTGGTCTGGAGGTGAGGAAATCCATTGATTCAGTTATGCAATGCAGTGATAACTCCCAAGTCTTAGAGTTTGCTGATCAGTTTTGAGGGGATGCTAAACTTGGATAACTGTGAATCTTTATTATCTATTTTATTGTGTATTTACTGTCTTTTTAATTCAATTAAGTTTTCATTATGTGGTTCAGATCACATCACAAGATAAAGGAACAGAAGCAGGCTACTCGACCTATTGGGCCTTTTCTGTGACTCTGCACTAAGCTAAACTAAACTCACACACAGTTCCAACTACCTGCCTTTTCCCTATATCCCTTGATATGAGATATGTATCCATTTCCTGTTTAAATACTCCCAGTGATTTGGACTCTACTGCTATGTGTGGCAATGAGTTCCACAGATCCATGACACTCTGACTATAGAGGTTCTTCCTCCTCTCTGTTTTAATTGGATAACTTCTAATTTTAAGACTATGAACCTTTGATCTTGACTCACCAATCAAGGGAAACTTCTTATCCATATTCACTCTGTCAAAACCTTTCAATATTTGAAATGTCTCTGTGAGATTCTCCCTCATTCTCTTATACTCCAACGAGTACAACCCAAGAGCTGCCAAACATTCCCCATACTCCAGCACCTGCATTCCAAGAATCATCCTGGTAAATCTCCTCTGCACCAACAACATTACATCTTTTCTCAGACAGAGGACCCAAATGGGGTCTCACCAATGCCCCATAGAGCCTCATTAACACCTCTCTACTCTTAAACACTATACCTCTCAAAATGAATGCTAGCATAGCATTTGCCTACTTCACTACCAATCCTACCTGGGCATTAACTTCTAGATTACTCTGCACAAGGACACCCAAGTCTCTTTGCACCTCCGAGGATTAAATTTTCTCCCCATCTAGATAGTTCTCTGTCTGTTTATTTTCACTGCCAAAATGTAAAACTGAACACTTCTCAACATTGTATATCATCTGCCATATATTTGCCCAGTCTCCCAAACTGTCTTTATCCTACTGCAATTTTATGGTTTATTTAACAGTTCCTGCTCCACCACCTATCTTGGTGTCATCTGCAAATTTGGCCACAAAACTATTTAGTCCACAATCCAAATCATTAATATAAATTGTAAACAGCACCGGCCCAAATACTGACCCCTGCAGAACACCACTTGTTACAGGCAGCCATTCTGAACAGGATCCCTTCTTTTCAACCCTTTGCTTTCTGCCTATCAGCCAATTTTCTATCCAGTCTAATAGCATCCCTGTAATTTCATGCACCTCCATCTTATTTATCAGCCTAACATGCGGCACCTTATCAAAAGGCTTTGTAAAATCCAAGTATATAACATCCACAGCCTCCCCCTTTGTCTATCTTACCTGAGATTTCTTCAAATAACTCTAATAGGTTAGTCAAACATCATAATCTACCCTTTAAAAAACCTTGCTGACTAGGACCTATCCTGTCATTCATTTCCAGGTATTTCATAACTTCATCCTTGAGCATTGAATCTAATAGCTTCACCAACCACCGACGTCAGATTTATAGGTCTACAGTTCCCTTTTTTCTGCTTCCTACCTTTCTTGTACAGCAGAACCACATTCGCAACCTTCCAATCCCCTGGAACCACATCAGAGACTATTGATTTTTGGAAGATTGTCACCGATGATCTACAATCTCCAAAGCCACCTCTTTCAAAACCTGTGGGTGTATCCCATCCGGTCCGGGAGATTTTTCTGTCTTTAATCCATTCAATTTACCTAGCACAATTTCTCTAGTAATCTTACTGTATCTAACTCTACTCCCTGAAGCTTCTGTCTGTCAGGGATATTAATAATGTCTTCCACAGTGAATACAGATGTAAAATATTAATTTAATTCTTCTGCCATATCTTTGTAATCCATTATAATTTCCCCAGCATTGTTTTCTATCGGTCCTATGTCAACACGTGTCTCTTTTATTCTTCATGTATTTAAAAAAATTCAGTATCTTTTTCTATATTGATTGCCAATCGCCTTTCATAACTCATCTTTTCTTTCCTTATGACTTTCTTTATTTCTTTCTGTAAGATTTTAAAGGAATCCCAGTCCTCTGATTTCCCACTAATTTTAGCTACCTTATATGTCCTTCCCTTTGCATTTATCTTGGTCTTACCTTCTTTCGTTAGTCACATTGGTACCATCTTTCCTTTGACTACTTTCCTTTTTCTAGGAATATATCTATCCTGCATGCCTTTTATCATTTGCAAAAATATCTTCCAATACTGCTCTGTTCCTCCTACTAATTTCCTTTTCCAGTCAACTTGGGCCAGTTCTTTCCTCATACCATTATAATTTCCTTTTTTCCACTGAAAAATTTATACATCAGATAACATTTTTTCCTTTTCAAATTTGAAATTGAATTCAACTATGTTATGGTCACAGCTTCCAAGAGGTCCTAAGACCTTTAACTTCCTAATGACCTCAGGTTCATTGCACATGACCCAATCTAGAACTGCAGATCCCTTGGTGGGCTTCTCAACAAGCTGTTCAAAAAATCCATCCCTTAAGTTTTCTACAAACTCACACTCCTGTAATCCAGTAAATTTCTGTCCTTCCAAATTCCCTGCCATGTTAAAATCTCCCTTAATTATTTTGATATTATCTTTGTGACATGCCCTTTGTATTTCTATCTGTCTTTCATAGTCTTCTTCC
Organism: Narcine bancroftii; assembly: GCF_036971445.1. Taxonomy (NCBI): domain Eukaryota; kingdom Metazoa; phylum Chordata; class Chondrichthyes; order Torpediniformes; family Narcinidae; genus Narcine; species Narcine bancroftii. Next base: position 183,231,613 of record NC_091475.1, on the reverse strand, counting down.
CGGCTGCTGTTTGGGGGCCTGTATATAACTGATAATATTATCTTTGTACCCTTGGCATTTCTTAATTCAACCCATACCGATTCTACCGCTTTAGACCCTATATCCTTTCTTTCTATTGATTTAATGTCATTACTTATCATCAGAGCCTCCCCTCTATCTCTACCCTATAGACTGTGTATCCTCGGATATTGAGCTCCCAATCACGTCTCATTGAACCATGTTTCAGTAATGGCCACAATGTCATACCTTTTTGGGTGAATCTGAGCAATCAGGTCACTCACCTTGTTTCTGATATTATGTGCATTTAAGTAAGGTGTCCGTGTGTTATTGATGACGTATGAGCTGTATTCCTGTTGAACAGCTCTTTCTCCAGTCTGCTCACCTGCCTTTCCTTTGTTGTTTTTGACCAATTCTTTACTATTACTTCCTTCCTCCGATGTAACTCCCTGGCTCACTACTATCCTATTTTCTTTGCTCTCATTATGATTTCCATCCCCATGGTTCTAGCAAACCCTCCTGCCAGGATATTGGTCACTTTCCAGTTAAGGTCCAGTCCATCCTTTTTTTTTATATATATAGAGGTTTGACCTCCCCCAGAAACGATCCCAGTGATCTAGGTATCTGAAGCCCTGTCCCCTACACCAACTCTTAAGCCACGCATTCATCTGCCATAGCTTCCTATTTATATCCTGTCTTACCCGTGACACAGGCAGCAATCCAGAGATTACCACCCTCAGGGTCCTGTCTTTTAACTTTCTACCTAGCTCCCTATATTCCCTCGTGAAGACCTCATCTCTACCTCTATCTGATGATGACCATGACATCCAGCTGCTCTCCTTCCCCTTCCAGAATGTTGCTGAGACGATTTGAGACATCCCTGACCCTGGCACCTGGGAGGCAACATGCCATCCAGAAGTCTCTATGCATTCCAGCAAACTTCCTGTCTGCCCTCCTAACCAACGAGTCCCCTATTACTAATGCTCTCCTCTTCTTAGCCCTTCCTTTCTGAGCCAAGGAGTCAATCTCTGTGCCAGAGTCTTGGCTGCCTCGACTCGTCCCTGGTAGATCGTTCCCACCAGCAGTATCCAAAACAGAAAACATATGTCAGTGGGAATGCCTACAGGGGTAGCTGTTATTTTTTTTTTGCATAAAGTACCTGTTTAGCTGCAGCAAGTAAGAATTTAGGTGCATATGTACATTGCACAATGTATATGACAATAACCAAACTCATTTTCATCAATTTACAGATTTCTTAAAAATTAATTATGTGTGTCATTAGTAGGGCCAACATTTAATGTCCATCCCCAATTTCTCTTATGTTAATAGTGAACCTCCTCAATAGACCACTCCAGACTCTAGAGGTGTAGGTATTCCTCAGATTAAACACTCCAAGATTATGACCCAATGATAACGAAAGTGCTGTAATATATCTCTAAATTAAGATGGTAGATGACTTGAAAATACACGATTTTTGTTTCTTATTACCTTCATCCCACACTCAAGATCTCTTCCCATATGGCCCTGAACACATCTGCTCCTATATCTTGCCCACAGTAAGATTCAGCCCAGTTCCAGCCACCTTTCCACTTCAGACGAGTTTTCAAAACTTCTATTAAAGCCTTTAGGCACGTCAACAATATTAATATTTTCATCTTCACTTTCTTGCTAATATTTTTTTTCTTGTATTTCTTTTTTTTCATGTCTTTATGAAGTCTTGGCAATGTCATTATCTTAAAAAAACTTTATCAGTGGCAATGTAAATACAGAGGAAGCACAATTTCTCACATACTCTGCACAACCTGTTCCTTTGTTGTTTTCTAAATGTATTATTTGCATTCATACCCACTGTTCGTGATCAATTTCCTCAGTTTTTTATTTAACTATTATCAATGTCTTTTTACTTTCAGTTGTTCAATGGTTAGTCACACTTTATAAGAAAAAATTGACACTTAGTACATTGGACAACAGATTTCTAATTTCAGATTTGCTGTTTCACATAGAAAGTTGAAAAAACATTCATTAAACTTTTATTAAATATAGCATGTTTAATCGCATAATGATGCTGACACATTGCGTTAGTTCAACTGACCTAAAATATTTTGCCACTGATTTCCATTTGTACTCAGCATCTAATGCCTCCTGTGTCAGTGTCCAACAATCGTCAACTAGCATTGATAGTTTCCAGTTGCCCTGATACCGCTTTTCCATGTGGAATGCCCTGGTGAAACCTTTCACCACATTTGTCACTGACAGCAGCAAGATCAGTAGGGAGAAAGTCAAGTTTATTGTCATCTGATTGTACCAGTACAACCCATCAAAACAGCATTCTCTAGCCCTCGGTGCAAAACATAATCAGGCATAATACACATACGGAAAATCAATAAATATGATGGACAAGTATTTCATCTCAATAAACCAACATTGTTTCATGAAAATTAGAGTCTCAGATGGATAGTGTGAGCAGTTCTTTTGGTCCTTCAGCATTCTCACTGCCTATGAAGAAGATGTTCCTGAGCCTGTTGGACCTGTCTCTGATACTCCTGCATCTCTTCCCCAATGGGAGCAGTTGAAAGATGCTGTTTGCAGGGTAGAAGGGGTCCTCAATGATTTTGCATGCCCTCTTAAAACAATGATCCCAGTAGATTACGTAGATGTGGGGTGGTGGTGGTGGGGAGGAGGGAGGAGAATCCAGTGATTCACTCTGCCACTCTTCTGGTCTTGTGGATTGACCACCGATCTATTTTTCTGCAGCAACTGTACCATACTATGATTCAGCCAGCCAGGATGCTCTCGATCGAGTTCCTATAGAAGGTTGACAAAATAGTAGCCAGTAGCCTTGCCCACTTCAGTCTTCTCAGAAAGTGCAGATAAATGAGGAGATCTTGAGTGTCCATCATAGGCCATTCGTTAAGTGGACTACAAGGAATGCAGAAAATGAATTTTCAATGATATGTTGCACTTTATGGGTTTGGATGCTTGAAACAGGAAATCACAAAAATAGGTTATATCTAGAAAATGATACATAATAGGAACATTTTAAGATGTTTTTCTTGATCAGCTGAAGAAGCAAAATCTTTGTTGCCCAGTACTATCAGAAATAAATAAATTCTGCTGGTAGTTTCTGTCATCGTCTTGGCTGATTGTTAATAACCACAACTATTTGAAACCAGCTTGGCCTTTGAATTGTCTTCCATGTAGTTTTCCTCTTTTTTTCTGTAGCCTTCAATTTCAGGATATGTGCAGGCTGAAAAGTTTTGTTCTACATCTCTTGCGTCCGCAAGCATCCACATTTTCCTTTGAGTTTTCATAAATGCATGTTTCCTTCTGCTAGTTTTTTTTTGAAGGTATGTATTGTTCATTATTTTACATAATATGTATGCTAACTTTTGAGATAATCCTTGTAAGAAGTGCTTTTGGTTTGGTAATAGTTAATTTTTGTTACTTTCAGACCTAATTTTATCCATGTTAAAAATGTCAGCAGTATTTAGTGAAATTCTTAGCATATGGTTTCATTACATCTCTACAAAACTCTTCTCTTCCCATGTGTTTGATTTGTTTGAATACATTTTCAAATGAAAGCCTGAGGCCAAGCTGAAAGAACATTGAGACCATACAAGGTGTTATCTTCCTTCTCTTTATAGAAAAACAATTCATCATTCCATTACAATCCAAAAAATTCCCTTTCCTTTCAGTCTTTTGTGTTCATTGCATCATTTATCAGCATTTAATGACTAAATACTTAGGACAGCATTTAAATGTTTAGCTTCCAATTGTCATTAAAACTATAAACTTTATAAAATCACATCCTCTTCAAGACATCTATTCCGGTAGCTGTGTGAATAAAGTCTGCCGTGTTTAGGTGGCACAGTTAGAGTAGTGGCTAGTGCAATATTTTTACTGCACCAGCAACCCAGGTTTGAATCCAGCACTGTCTGTAAGAAGTTCTCTCCACACGAGACTGCAGTGGCCACATTGGCTCCTTACAACAGTGAAATCCCCAACCTATTTCATATTGTGTAAGATCATGAAGCTTGTGAAATTAAGAAATACAAACCCAACTTTCAAACTAGCAAATCAGATTGGTAAGATACTGCATGGTTTTAACTTATTGAACACAGGGTGCAGCAAACCGCAGAGGAGATTGATGGAAATGAAAGAGAGGCCATTGGAGATGTGAGTGAGGCCATCAGAAGCGTGTGAGAGAAGGAAGGAGAAGTGGGCCAGCATCGGGGTTAGACTGAGAGTTAACTCCTTCAGACCGGTGCTCCTGATGATCTTGTTCGCAAATGTAAGATTGCTGGAGAAGAAAATGGATTATCCAAGGCTACATCTGAATCAGAAAGAACTGCAAGGCTGCTGTGCTCTGGGTAATTACAGAAATGTGGCTCCAGGACTCCATTCCAGACTCAACAATACAGCTTGATGGCTTTATCTCCTTCAGGGCAATCAGAGCTGCTGCTGCTCCTGGCAAGGCTCAGAGGGGTCCTATGCATTGACATCAGTGAGAACTGCCACAGATGTCTCTGTTGTAAAGACTTCTGCTCAGTAGAGATAAAGATAACAGATGGTAAAATGAAGACCCTTCTACTTGCCCAGGTCATTCTTGGCCACACTGATTGCCACAGTTTACATTCCATCTTCATCAAATGAGGGTGAAGCAATGAAGGAGCTTTATAGTTCCATCTGCGAAGCCCAGACATCCCACTCTGATGGTGCCATGATTGTAGATGTCAACTTCAACTCTGCCAACATGAAAACAGTCTTATGACGGTGTCAACAGTATGTCAACTGCACCAACAGAGGAAAGAAGACCCTGGATCGGATATACACCAAAGATCCCCATTTGGATACTCGGATCACATACCTGTACTGCTAACCCCGGCATACCGATGGCTAGCAAAATGAACTAAGCCAGTTCACAGGGAGATCAGGACATAGCTGAGGGGTGAGCAGGGGCACAGCAGCACTAGAAAATTGCCTTAAGTTCATGGACTAGAGATGTTTCAGGGATGGGGCCACCTAAAATGGTCACGTAAACTTAGAGGAGTACACAAGCTCAATGACTAGCTAAATCAGCAAGTGAATTGAGGATGTTATCAAGATCGAATGCTTCATAACCAGGACTATCCAGAAATCACAGCTGAATGCAGAGGTTCAGGCACTACTCAGAGCTCAAGATGCTGCGTTCAGGACAGAAGTCAAGATGGTACTCTAAGCTCAGCCAGGGCTGAAATCTCCCATGCAATCCAGAAGGCAAAGCATAATTATGCATAGAAGATCTATAGACACCGACAACGTGAGGCACATGTGGCAAGGGATCATGACCATAACAGATCACAAAACGTCTTTGCAAGTCAAAGGCTCTTCAGCCCTGGTGGAACGGACCATATCTAGTACTGTTGACCACAGAAACAGCAGTCCAAACGAACGAAAAGGGATGGACACACGCTTCAAGAATAAAGAGACCAGTGGACCCACCATCTGCCACAGAAGGAAGGAAAGAGGAGTAAAAAGGTTCAGAAAAGAAAACTACAATAATTAAACTTTTACGCTTACTCTTTCAATTTGTACTTATACATATCATAGCTTTGCATGTTGAACCTAAAAATTCTTTTATCTCTCCATGTATTAATTTATGCTAAGAACCAAAATCAGATTGTTGGGTATGTGCAAAAATACCACACCATGGAAAGTCAGGAGTCCTTTTAGTAGCAGTCCCTCTCTCCCTACACGAATTATTTGATATATATACCTTGCCCAGCAACAGTGATCCAACCACTGAAGATAAATACAAAGGGTGGTCGATATGACCAAAACCAACAAAGTCAGAAACTATTCAGACTGGAGAGTTGCTTCCTTTTGAGGAACCAACTAGGAGTTTCCAATTGCATGCAGAATTGGACCGTCACATGACTGCGAATCCCGCAGCCTGTAAATGGCACATATTGGGTGCGTGGACGTAAAATTTATTCATGGTTACCCGGGGAAAAGGAATATTGGAATTGGACAAAAGGATTTAAATTGACCCGTACACCTAAAGGTTGGAATGGATGTTGTTACCCGGCCTACATAATTCCCCAAGTCTGTGTTCTTAACCAGCTACCTGTACTAGTCTCGTCCCATGGGCAAAGCAAAAGAAGGGTGACTGAAGGCGATCGTCTCATGTGGACGTTTTCCCCGACATATAGAGCCGCACGAGCTGGGGTTGAGATTCAAGAATTAGCAGCCACCCGAGATGAACTAGTAAATGATATGGATCTGGCGCTTGGTGAAGTCCAATCCCAAGTCCGGGCAATAACTACAGAAATGGCCGCCATGTGACTTACAGTCCTCCAAAAATGCATGGCCCTTGATTTTATTTTAGCAGAGAGAGGGGGGCTATCATCCCCTCCGCCAAGAGTTGTTGAACCTCGGCCTGGATGACAGTGCTATAGTGCCTACACTTGGTGGCGATCAGTTTACAGTCTGGGGGTGAGGTTTGAAAATAGTGACAGAGGGTCCACCCACAGGGTGGTGAGGCTGCAGGGCGCTGATGGTGGGGGGGGGGGGTCCCATGAGCTGTGGGTTGTAAATGGTGAGTGGAGGTTGGGGCCCACCCGAACGGCATCGTCACACTTCTGAACTGACTCTGAAAGTCGAGGCCCAGGAGGATTGGCGCAGAGCTGGGGTATGACCCACAAGAAGAAGTTATAACACTCCCCCTCCCCACCATCAGCGACGCCACACAGTACCCCCGGATACAAGTCCACTGGTCTTTCACCACCATCGACATGGACCCGGTCATTAGCCAAATGGGGATCGAGACTCTACAGGGCACCTTGGGATTAATAAAATTTTTGGTACTGCCATTGTCGAAGAGGCAATTTGATTTGTGCCCATTCACCTTGATCTGCATCATGAAGTTCGTGATTGGGTGAGGGCTGGCTTGGTCCAAGGTAATCGATGCCAGGATGGGTGCGTCGTCTTCGTCGTCGGTGGGGAGGCCCAATACTCAAGATGGCGGCCTCTATGTTGACCACGCTCCCAACGCCGGTGAAGAAGGCGGAAGTTACATTGTCAGGGGTGGAAGTGATGTCGCTGATGAGGGTTGCTGCTGCGCAGAGGATGGCGGCAGGAGCAGGTAAAATGGCACTTGCCTTACCACACACCCGGCCGGGACCAGAAGCTCATCGGCCATACACACCATGTTGCTCTGAGATGGGGCTCTGGACCTGCAAACATGTTGGTAGTGGCCCTTTTTCCCGCAGTCTGAGCAGGTAGCTCCTCTCACGGGGCAGAGACATGGCAGACGTCTTGCCTGCCTGCAGAAGTTGCACCTCGACGATCCCAGTGCTACTACGCCCCGGATGGCGGCCCAAGCCAATTAGCATACACAATCCATACCATTACAATTTTGCTCTCCAACCGTTGTCAATGGTCTGCTTTCTTCCTCCCAGCATGTCCTTCACACCACCTCCCTTGCCTACCCTTTGACTTATCCACACGCTTGTCATCACAACTTCTTGATATGACCATGCATGCATGTTACCAATGGCAGCAGGCTTTCGCATGAACATCACCTCCTGCATGCATCATTCCAAACGAACACTCATGGCACCAGGTCCAGGTAGGTACGTAACCGCGACAGATGAATCCTTGAATACAGTCCTGTCCACTGATTCAAAGCAGTCCTGAAGGCACTCTTCTGCCTCCCTTGATCATGCTTGCACCATCTTCACCACTGGTGCTGTAGTTAGTCTCTGCTTGTATGCTGGGAGTAGAAGTGATCAGATTTGCCAAAAAAAGTGAGGGCGTGAGATGGCTCCGTTGGTGCTCTTGATGGTGGTGTAGCAGTCGTCAAGTATGCTGGTTCCTTTGGTTGCACAGGTAATATGTAGTTGATAGTTTGTCAGAGACTTCTCCAGGCTGGCCAGGTTGTAATCCCCTACAATGATCGGAAAAGCCTACCAATCTGTAGCTGAACTACAAGGCCATCCACTTTATTTTTTATGCTGCATGTATTTAAATATAAAGCCTTTAGCCCTGCATTTGTTACCCTTCCATGCAAACTCCTTAACAGCTGTCTCTGTTTGTGCGCCAATCACCTCTTCCTCTGCTTCTTCAATTTGGTTCCCACACCCATGCAAATCTAGTTTAACCCTCCTCCCAACAGCATTAGAAAACCTCCTTGCCAGGATATTGATTCCCCTTCAGTTCAGGCGCAACTTGATGTATCATCAATGATCACAAATGGCTGATATTACAAAACTATCAGGCTTTTATTAACTAAAGATAAGAACTATCTATAGCTTCAACTGATCAAATCAAAGAGAGAGGGGAACATATAAGGAGCTATTGGTAGAATCAGTCTTGAGAGGCATGTCCAGCCGGCAGCAGCCAATCATGCAAAACAGAGGTTTACTACATAACCCATTCCACTTGTATAGCTCACCCCATCCCCAGAAAAGATTCCATTCATCCAAGAACTTGAAACTCTACATACTGCACCATCTCCTCAGCCACTAATTTTTCTGTGTGCTCTTCTTGTTCTGACCTTCCCGAGTTTGAGGCACTGGGAGTAATTCAGAAATAACACCTTGGAGGCCCTGCCCTTCAGCCTCTTTCTAAACTTCCTAAATTTACTTTGCAGAATCTCTGTAACTCCTGCCTGTGTATTTTATATCAATATGTACCATAACCTCTGGCTGCTTACCCTCCTCTTTAAGAATATTCTGCAAAGACTCAGATACAACCTGGACCCAAGTACTTGGGAGGCAACACACTATCCTGGAATCTCTTTTGCGGCTGCAGAATCTCCTATCTGTTCCTTTAACTATCGTATCACCTATGAATATCGCTCTACCTGACTTCATCCTTCCCTTTGAGGCTAAGAGCCTGTGCTAAAATGGCAACCGATAATTATGAAGTGAAAAGTATGGATAAGTTTAATCTCACTGAAGATGTGATCTGGTTATGAAATCTGTCCTCTGGTTGTGAATCCAAATTCAACATTTTGGAATGAAACTGTGGCAAACCACTGTTATACTGTGATTAGCTACTACTGGCTAGACACAACTCCTGAGACCAATCCTACCCATTACCCCTTTGCATGCTCCCTGGTCTTCCTTCCATGGTCAGTCGATAGGTTGGTTGGTGCTCTAGTCTATAGTCAATAAAAGCCTATCAGTTTCACAACTTCAGCCTTTTGTGGTAATTGATGGTGCAAAAGAAGTCCAGACAGACTCAACATAGATCCTTGATCCTCTGACACCCTGAGTACCTATGGCCCTTTTGGGGCCTTTGCAGGGCATGCCCTGCAAAGCCAAGATTGCCGCCCAGAAAGTAGATGACCTCTTCTGGGACACCTATATGGTTGACATCTGATCCAGATACACAAGATTGACTCGTGGAGCAGAAGGTACTCAATCTGCAAGGGGTAATTCAATTAACAAAGACATTGGAGGTGGCTCTCCAAAGCTCAGATGATGACTCAGCCATCTCACGCCATGAGCCCCCGAGAAAACACTGCCCTGCCAAGGAGACGGTATACTCTAGGTGCAGGAAAAAAGGACATTACACAAAAGTATGCCAGTCTAAGCTGTCATGAAACCGAGCAGTGCCACATGTGGACAGCTGCTACTATGGGGCAGCGCAATTGGCGCCATACCCTCTGTGGACCAGCAGCACAACGTGCAAGTCACGAGGGCCATCATTTTGAATGCATGGCCAGCGCCATCTTCTTGGGCATATAGCACCGCGGGGGAACAGCGACAGCAGCCATCTTGGGAACTTGGGCCCTCATCGGACTCAGATAGTGAATCCATACTGGCTTCCATCACCCTGAATCAAGAGGGACCACAAGAATCCGCTAGGTCCACGATAGGCGTACAGGTAAACAGGCTCGTAACGAACTGCTTGTTTTATAGCAGGAGTACAGAAAGCTTTATTCACCCTGATATCGCTAAACACCTATCCTTCACAGTGTGGCCAGTCAGCCATGAGATATCACTCGCATCCAAATCCCATGTGGCAGATGTCCATGGGTCCTGTATAATGATCTTGACTGTTGGAGGCACAGTTTACAAACACTTCAGGCTCCTTGTCATGCTGCAGCTCTGTTGGGGCTGGACTTCCAGTGCCATCTTAAGAGCATGATATTGGAATTCAATGGGTCCCATTAACCCCCACTCAGTGCTTGCAATGAACAGTTCCTAGACATCCCTCTGCGCACGACCTGTGGGTTCTCGACCCTCAAGGTCACCCTTCCATCACTGCTCTGTCTGCACTGCATGGTGAGCTACTATAAACTGCAGCCACTTTTCCATATCTTGACAATGTGGCCACCTGCGTCCATGACCTCCGGGCCATGAAGCTCCTGAACCTTACTTATAACAGGGAGAAATGTGTGTTCTGGATCATCTGACTACCCATTCTTGGCTGTGTGGTTGAAAATTGAGTCATTGCCCGTGACCGTATACGCCCTCTTCTGGAGCTGCCCCTCCCCCACACCCTCAAAGCCCTGAAGAACTGCCTGTGTTTCTTCTCATACTATGCTCAGTGGGTCCACAACTTTAAGGACAAGTCTTGCCCATTAGTAAAAACCACCTCTTTTCCCCTGTTGGTAGAGGCCCACGCAGCCTTTGGCCATAACAAGCATGACATCAGCAAGGCAGCGATGCTTGCGATAGATGAGTCCACGCTTTTCCAGTTGCAGAGCAATGCGTCCAACTTTGCCCTGGCTGCCCCACTCAACCAAGCAGGCAGACTTGTGGCCTTCTTCTCATGCACCTTTCAAGACCCTGAAATCCGCTACACCTCAGTCAAAAAGGAGGCCCAGGCCATGTTGGAGGCAGTATTACACTGGAGGCACTACCTCATTGCAAAGGCTTCACCCTCCTCAAGGATCAGCGGGCTGTCACCTTCATGTTCAATAATAAGCAGAGTGCAGAATCAAGAATGATAAAATCCTCAGGTGGAGATTTGAACTATCTACATCTAATTATGATATTCTATACTGGCCTGGCAAACTTTTTTTTTTAAACTTTATTTAAAATTTTATGACATGAATAAAATAAAAATTACATTTAAAGAAATAATAAAAAATAAGATAATAAAAATTAGAATACTACATCATTAAACTATACAAATTAACCCCCCCAATAATTATAACACAACATTAATCATCTAATTTAAAATTAGTCCAACCCTCCCCACCAAAATAAAGAGTGAAGAATTAATTAACAATGTTGTAAATAAAATAGAAAAAATCCCACTTACAAAAAAAAGGATAAAACTTAACAAAAAAAATTACTAACAACAAAAAAATATCAATACTAAAATAATACCCTTAAACATATATTTAAATCAAACATAATACATGTATTTAACAAATGAAATCCACTTTAAAACTAAGTTCAAATATTAAAATCATATATCAACCACATATCTGTTATACAAAAAAATCATAATTAATAATACATAAATACAGAGTTTCCATTAATACCAAGTTTCCTTTATAATTCAACGAGAGAACAAAAACATCCCTTAGAAAAGCAATCAGAAAAACTTTTTATTCCCTTCCCCTCCCCTTATATATAAAAAAGAAAAAAAAGAAAAAAAAGTTCAAACTCTTATAAAATTCTCCATATTCTTCATTTATAACATCCTTAAAATTCTCTATCGAAATTAACTTAATTTATTAAACTCTTCTCCCTCAATGTATTTGTACTTAATTTTCTTCTTTTTCTTCTTATCACCTTTCCCCTCATCTTCCTCTTCATCTAATTCAACATCCTCAATTGTTGACTTATTATCTTCTGTGACATCATCCTCTTAAAAAAGAAAGAAAAAAGAGAAAAAAAAAACCCAAAAAAAGAGAAAAAAGGAGAGAAAAAAACCTCCTAATTCCCTCTCAATTACAATCAGAAAACAAAAAGAGTTTAAAAAAAATTATTTATTTTAAAAAAAATAATTAAAAAAAAACCTTCACTTCTTAACCCAAAAATTAAAAAGAAAAAAAAACAGGTTGGAGGTCACAACTACCTCCTCCTGTTTAAACCGCCCAAAGCGGTAACTCCCCCAAAATATTGGGTGTGAGATAACTCACAGGTAGCTGATGACTTCTGGAAACTAGTGCCCACCCAGTTCCCTCTCCCAACTCCCATTTCATTAAACTATCATCATTATTTAAACTATTTAAACTCTTCTAAAAAAAAGATAAAAGATTTATTTTTTTAAATCAACGTTACCACTTCGGTCACCATTGCTTCCATTTCTTTTAAAAATCTGGATCCCACCATAAATCTCTACTCTCTTTGGAGACCTTGAAGGACTACATCGTTCCTGAAACTACATGTTTGGTAGAGACTGAGCAAAGTCCATAACCTCTTTAGGATTGTCAAAGAACTTTGGCTAATTTCCATCCTAAAAATTCTTCAGTACCGCAGAATACCTAAATGTTGCCTTATGTCTTTTTTTCCCATAACCGTTCTTTCACAGAATTAAATTCGCGTCGTTGAAACATAATTTCTTGACTCAAATCTCGATAGAAGAAAACAGGATTATTCTGAACCATCAAAGGAGATCTATTTTGCTGGGCATTTCTAGTAACCGTACGTAAAATTGTCTCTCTGTCACAATAGTTCAAACAACGGATCAAAACAGATCTTGGATTCTGTCCTGAAAAAGATTTTCTTCTTAAAACTCTATAAGCACGTTCCAGTATTAAACCTTCAGGGAATTTATCCTGTCCTAACACTTGTGGAATTCATTCAGTAAAAAATTTTCTTGGATCTGGTCCTTCTATGCCTTCTGGCAAACCAACAATTTTCACGTTATTCTGACTAGATTGATTCTCCAAATAATCAACCTTTTTTGCTAAATTTTTATTTTGGATCTGCAATGTTTCAATTATTCTATTTTCATCTTGCAGTTGATCCTGTGCATCGACTAAACCTTGATCACACATTTGAAATCTTTCAATGGTTTCAAGCTTAAAAGCTCCATTAATGACTTCCGCCATCGCATTAATCTTGGAAATAAACAGGTTCACAAAATTAGCTAAGTGACTCGATACAGAATATATCTTATCTTCAAGATCCTTAACAGACATTTCAACAGAAGTAGATTCAGGCATAATGGGGTCTTGCTGTTCCTTGGAGACCACAGGATCTTCTGTCCCTTCCCTTAATTTAATATCTTTTCTAGCAGTTTGACTTCGTATAAAAATCCCTCTCAAAGTCCCCCCAGCAATGCCAGGAGACTGAAGATCAGAGTTATCTTTAAGCCAAATCTCTTTAATCAACTTCACTGAATCGATGTGTGGAAAAACCGTTGTAATTGAAGATGCATTTTGCAGTGCCACCACCGTAGCAGTCGAATGACAGCTCTTTAACTCTCCAGCTGGTGGCGCCCCAGCTGATTCAACTGTCAAAGACTGAGTAACAGCACTCACAGTGGCCGTTGTGTGAAATACTGGCACCCGTCCAGCTCCTTGGTCCGAAAGCTGTTGAATGCGACCTTCAATGAGCCTCACCGGCTTAAAACAGAGCTTCAATGCCGAACTCTGCACGTCCTCCTCTGGATCCATTCTACGCTGAGTCCTGGCTTCTTGTAAACAAGTAGGCTCAGACAATTTCGGAAAATGTAGTTTTTTAACAGTCTGTACCTCTTTTTTTGCATATAAACCATTAGCCACTAATCCAACACCTCTTATTATTTATAAACTTTTAAAAGAACTTTAACGGGCACTTAAAGACAAAACAATAAATCAGAGTCAGGAGAGGTCTGGAAGGCACGTCTGTTCCCTACGCCATCTTGCCACGCCCCCCCCCCCCCCCCCCCCCCCCCCCCGGCCTGGCAAACTTAACAAGCTATCAAACACCCTATCCTGCAGGACTTGTGCCAGTATCCAAATCAACAAATTGCAGATCCTCCACAACAACCTCTGCCACCCTGGAGATTCTTCCATTTCATTAAAGCACGAAACCTACCATATTCCATTGAGGAAGTCAGAACGAGCCAGATCCGCACTTCTACTGTCCGGACAAGGTGCATCTGATCCCATTGAACGCCTGAGCATTGATTTCAAGGGACCTCTCTCTTCCTCGAATCAGAGCATATACTTCCTCCCTTTTGTCATCACCTCCCTGGATATGACCATGGCTACAGTCATCAAGGCCCTCCACAATATCTTCACACTCTTGGGTATCTCTGCTTAATCCACAGCAACTAGGGGACCTCATGTGACAAGCTGCAGTACCTCCTGGTCAGGGGCATTGCCACGAGCAGGACCACCAGCTACAATTCCAGAGGAAATGGGCAAGTGGAAAGGGAAAATGCCATGTCAGGGAGGCATGCCTGTCAATCTAAGTCTGACCCACTGGTTGAGAGGGCCGCCTCCTTACGCAAATTCCCAGTATGTGGCCTTTCCAATGGGCGCGAGGACACGGTCTCGATCCGGGATTTGGCACCATCGGGTGCCCCTATGACTGTGATTGACCACCAACAGATGCTCCACCCCCCCTCCCCCCACTGGCATCTTGGTAGTCCCTAAACCTACTGCTGACCATACTCCAACCCCGACAACTTTTGTCACCTATGATGCACCAGCACCAGACTCCCTCCCTCCTCCCTTCACCTGTCCCTCCCCCCCCCCCCCAGTGAAATGTAACCAGTGATGACAGACCAGCCACACAAGCTGCCCAGGGCACTACAGAGGCACCCCAACTGTTACCATGTTGTTCGCTGCAGCAGAGGAGACCACCAACAGGCTTGACCTTTAACATATGTATATGTGTATGTTTGTTTTGTTTTTTTCTCTCACCCCGCAGGACTCTTTTATAAAAAAGAGAGGGGTGAATGTGCTAAACCACTGTTATACTGTGATTGGTTACTGCTGGCTGGACACGCCTCCCGAGACCAATCCTACCTACTACCCCTATGCATGCTCCCCAGTCTTCCTGCCACGATCAGTAGATTTCTGCTCCAGTCTATAGCCAATAAAAGCTTATCAGTTTCATAACCTCAGTCTTTTGTGGTAATTGATGGTGCATCAGAAACCCAGGTTTTAAATCAATTGTCTGGAAAATATATATATTGCATAGATTTATGTATCAATTTGATGAATGTTTGAGTAAAATCTTCTTACATCATATCCATTTATCATTGGGAATGAAATCTGCATTGATTAAGTCACTCATTGAATTTTGTTTTTAAAACCAGCTTTGGGAATGAGAGACCAATGGCAGATTTTTAAAAAAAACCCACATTCACTGGATTTATTTTTCCTATGTACTTAAGGGTCGCAATGAAAAATGATGAGCCTCTTTTCTCATTCATTTCTGGTGATGCATCCATGACACGAACTGATCAGTAGGTTTACCTCCCCACTGACAATAATCTGCTGAATGATACCAGTATTTTGTTTTCATTTTTTTTCTTGTTTTGGATTAAATTAAAACATTTACATAGTTTTTCTTGCCTATCGCTCACTTTGCCAATCTATTGCCTCTGTCTGTTGTGATTAACATCAAACTTCAATCCCACTTTAGGCCCCTGTTCCACCCTGTCCTCTTTACACAAGCTTCTCTTCTACATATCCCCAGTCTCAATGAAGGCCTTTCGCTCAAAATATCAAACATTCTTTTTCTCCTACTGAGGTGGTACACCACAGGCCTACTGCAGGGGACAACCTCTGTAACTGCAGGAGTGTAAGGGGACAGGACAACACCTGGTCAGCTGTCAATCAGTCGGCCTGAATAGATCAAGCCCCACCCGTTCGGGTGTCAATCACCCTCCGGGATACAAGCCTGCGCCGGCCTCCCGAGGCCTCACTCAGAGTTGCTGCAGCTACAGCCAGCCTGGCTCTGAGGAAGTCTTTGTGGATAAAAGCCTGTTGTGCAGTCTTTACCTTGTGTGTGTCTGATTCTGGCTTACAGCACACCACAATTTAATCCACAAAATTCTCCCACGGCTGCCATGCAAAAACTCCTGAGCACAGGGAGCTTCAAAGTCGACCCACGCCACCTGGAAGCCCAGACACGCTTCGAGATCTGGCAGGACGCAGTCGAGGCAATCATCGAGGAGCACGCAGGCGGCCTCAGATTGGAAGAGGCTGGTCCTACTCCGGTCAAAGCTAAGTCCCGACGCCTTCCAGGCAAGCAAAGGCTGCTCCACATACAAGAGCGCAATGGACATTCTCAAGAACTTGTACAAGCCCCCCATGAATGCAATCTGTGCAAGGTTCCTCCTCAACACCCGAACCCAGCAACCCGGGGAGACATCTGAGTCTTACCTGAGACACCTGTGAGAGTTGGCCCGACCGTGTCTGGCTGAACCCGGGGTAGGCGCAGAGGAGGTCGAGAAGATGATCCAGGATGCCTTCATCCAAGGGCAATGCTCGAGGGCCATCCAGCCATAATCTTCGCCATACCAAGACAATGGAAGTGATCCGAACCCTGGAAGCTGCAGCCTTGCACATCGAAGCCATCGATTCCAGGTTCCCCCAGGCTCCCTCATGGCCCTCTCACACTGCAGCTGCAGCCCCAGACCGAGCTGGGGAGGAGAACATCGCTGCGGCAGGTGCCCGGCGCCCCTGTAAGTACTGTGGGTCCTGGTGTGGATCAGACCGACGATTGCACCAGAACTGCCCGGCTAGGAACCAGTACTGTTCCCAATGTGGCAAGAGAGGCCACTTTGCTAAGGTGTGCCTCTTGAAACCAGCCGGCAGCTCAGTGGCCCTCTATGACCTCCCCCGCAGACACCTCCACGTGCACATGTCAGGTGGCGTCATTGTCCCCGCTACAACTTCTGCCTTCCCCAACTCCGACGATTGCAGCGTGTGCCCCAAGCACCCGGACCAGCCCCCGTCCTTGCCAGCATCGCTCGCCGAGAACTACAGCAACGTCACTTCCGGCTCACAGCGTGACGTAACTGCCACTGGCCACTCCGATGCCACATCCCCCGGTGCAACGAACACGACTGGGGAAGGAGGAAAGCCAAGCAGTGGGCTCCCACATGCTACCGCTGTCTTGGGCCAGGCAGCGGCCTACACAAAGGGTCCCCGATGACGAGGAGAACAATGTGGTCAACACAGGCAATGACCAGGATGCCCTACCGATGCTCCCCATGCCTCCAGACGTCATAAATTGTCACGCACAACCAGAGAGCGATGACTCCGACCACAAGACGGTCCTGGCTGTCACCACGCTGACCAGGGACATCCCTCATGACCTTGGGATGTGGATGTGGATATGGTGTATTTGGACTTCCAGAAGGCCTTTGATAAGGTACCGCACGGGAGACTAGTGGGCAAGATCAGGGAGCATGGTATTGGAGGTAAGTGCTGACATGGATAGGAAATTGGTTAAGAAATAGGAAACAAAGGGTTGGGGTAAGCGGGTCTTTTTCAGGATGGCAGGATGTGACGAGTGGAGTGCCGCAGGGATCGGTATTGGGTCCTCAGTTGTTTGTAATTTATGTAAATGATTTGGATGAGGGGATTATTAATAACTTGAGCAAATTTGCAGATGACACGAAACTGGGTGGCGGTGTGGGGTGTGAGGAGGATGTCAGGAAAATGCAGAGGGACTTGGACAGGTTGGGGGAGTGGGCTGCTGAATGGAAGATGACGTTCAATGTAAGCAAATGTGAGGTTATACATTTTGGGGGCAATAATAGAAAAGCTGAGTATTATTTAAATGGAGACAAGCTAGGGAGTGGGGAGGAGCAAATGGATCTGGGAGTACTTGTTCACTGGTCACTGAAGACTAGCATGCAGGTTCAGAAAGCTGTGAAGAAGGCAAATGGCATGTTGGCTTTCATAAAGAGGGGATTGGAGTATAGGAACAGAGACACCCTTCTGCAGTTGTACAGGGCCCTGGTGAGACCCCAGCTGGAGTATTGCGTCCAGTTCTGGTCTCCAATTTTGAGGAAGGACATACTAGCTATAGAGGGTGTGCAGTGCAGATTTACAAGGTTAGTTCCAGGGATGGTGGGGTTGACATATGCTGAAAGGCTAGAAAAACTGGACTTGTATCCGATGGCGTTTAGAAGGATGAGGGGGGACATGATTGAGATATACAAAATTATCAGGGGGATAGACAGGGTGAAGTCGGATTACTTGTTCCCAATGATGGGGAAGACGAGGACTAGAGGGCATAGTTTAAGGATACAGGGTAGGCCCTTTAGGATGGAGATGAGAAAACATTTTTTTACCCAGAGAAGTGTGAATCTGTGGAATGCTCTGCCACAGAGGGTGGTAGAGGCAGATTCGCTGATTATGTTCAAAAGAGTTAGATAAGACTCTAGCGGGCAAAGGAGTTAAGGGTTATGGGGATAAGGCTGGAAAGGGGTACTGATGGTAGTGATCAGCCATGATCTGTAAAATGGTGGTGCTGGCTCGACGGGCCGAAGGGCCTACTCCAGCTCCTATTGTCTATTGTCTATTGGGCGCTCTATGATGGACGTGCAAGTCAAAGGGCAGGTAACAAAATGCCTGTTCGACAGTGGCAGCACCGAGAGCTTCATTCACCCGAGCGTGGCCAACTCCCTGAGATTAACTCCCACCAGCTGGTCGATCGCCCTTGCCTGCAAGGTACCCTCGGGCGCTGCTCGGCCGATATAATTGTGGGAGGGGAGACTTACACGGGTTTTAGGCTCCTGGTCATGCCCAAACTCTGCGCCACCTGCAGAGTGTCACCCTTGCCTTTGGGGGGCCCCAACCTCCACTCACGTTACACAGCACACCAACCTACCAGCCCTGGCCAACCTACGGCCTCTCCACACTGTGCATTGCCCCACTGGAGCTCTTCCCACATCTTACGCTAGGCTGCAAGCCGATCGCCGCCAGAATTAGGCGCTATTGCGCCACAGACAGAGACTTCATCAAGGCGGAGGTGCGGCGACTCCTGGTGGAAGGTGTCATAGAGCCCAGTAACAGCCCTTGGAGAGCCCAAGTCCTGGTGGTCAAAGGGGGAAGTAAGCAGAGGATGGTTGTGGATTATAGCCAGGCCATTAACCGGAACACCCAACTGGATGCCTACTCCCTGCCTAGGATCGCAAACACGTTCAACGAGATAGCCCACTACCGGGTTTTCTCCACAATTGACCTGAAGTCGGCGTATCACCAAATCCCCATCCACCTAAAGGACAAGCCCTACACCGCCTTCGAGGCAGACGGGTGCCTGTACCAGTTCCGCTGAGTTGCCTTTGGGTTCACAAAAGGGGTCTCCGTCTTCCAGCGGGAGATGGATCGCATGGTAGACCGGCACAAGCTAAAGGCAACGTTTCCGTATCTGGATAATGTCACTATCTGTTGCTGTGACCAACAGGACCACGATGCTAACCTGGAAAAATTCCTCCAGACGGCCGTGGAGCTGAACCTCACTTACAACAAGGAGAAGTGTGCGTTTAGCACCACCCACCTCGCCATCATGGGGTACATCTTGGCCCATGGGGTCGTCGGCCCGGATCCAGAAAGGATGCACCCATTAACGGAGCTACCTCTCCCCCCCCCCCCACGCTAAAGGCCCTCCACAGGTGCCTTGGCCTATTTTCCTATTACTCGCAGTGGATCCCTCGCTTCTTGGACAAAGTCCGCCCACTGGCTAAAGCTACAACTTTTTCCCTCCCAGCCGAGACGCAGGCAGCCTTCATCCGCATCAGGTAGGACCGTGGACTCCACAATGCAGGCCGTGGATGAGGACTCTCCCTTCCAGGTGGAGAGTGATGCCTCCGAGGTAGCCCTCGCCACAACCCTCAACCAAGGGGGGGGGGCGCCCATCGCTTTCTTCTCTAGGACCCTCCACGTCTCCGCCATTGAAAAGGAGGCCTAGGCGATTATGGAAGCGTTCCGCCACTGGTGCCACTACCTGCCCGGCAGGAGATTCACCCTCTTCATGGACCAGCAGTTCATGTTTAACACTACCCACAAGAGCAAGATCAAGAACGACAAGATCCTGCGCTGGAGAGTCGAGCTGGCAACCTACAACTACAACATCCAGTACCGCCCCAAGAAGTCGTTAAACTTCTCTCGCACCTGTGCATCTATGCATGATGACAAGCTGGAGGCATTGCATGAGTCCCTTTGCCATCCAGGTGTCACCAGGTTGATTCACTTCATTAAGTCCCGGAACCTGCCGCATACCATTAGGGACGTCAGGGACATGACCGAGACCTGCCAGATCTGTGCGGAATGTAAACCATGTTTCTTTCGCCCGCCCCAGGCCCATGTCGTAAAGGCCACTCGGCCCCTCAAGCGTCTCGGCATGGACTTCAAAGGGCCCCTGCCTTCCACGAACCGAAACTTCTACTTCCTCACGGTAGTGGACGAGTACTCACGCTTCCCTCTCACTATCCCTTACCCGGACACCTCCACGGCCACTGTCATCAGGGCCCTGGGGCAGCTCTTCACCATGTTTGGCTTCCCCGCTTTCATCCACAGCGACCGGGGGGTCTAGTTTCATGAGTGACAAGCTGCGCCAGTACCTGATGGCGAGGGGCATCACGACTAGACACACGACGAGTTATAACCTGAGAGGCAATGGGCAAGTGGAATGCGAAAATGGGGTGGTCTGGAAGACAGTCCTCCTGGCTCTCAAGTTGAAAGGGCGGGACATTGAGTACCATCAGGACTCCCTGCGCATGGCGCTCCATGCCATTCGGTTGCTGCTATGTACGGCTACCAACGAGACCCTTCATGAGCATCTGTTCATATTCCCTTGGAAGATGGTGACTGGAATGTCCCTCCCAGCAGGGCTCACGTCCCTGGAACCAGTGCTCCTGCGTAAATACGTATGGACACACAAGGCCAAATCCCTGCTCGAGCAGGTCATCCTCTTACACTCGAATCACCAATACGCCTATGTTAGGTTCGGCGGTGCCAGGGAGGACACAGTCTCAGCCAGGGACCTGACATCAGCAGGCTAACCCACCACTCCATGGCATCCTTCAGCCCAGGATGCCGCCGACTGGGCATACATCCCCATCCCCAGGCAGCTATGCGGCACGCAGGACCTCCTTGACCACCAGGTGCCCGCTTCAGCCCTGGGGGATGAACCTGCCCCCCCTCCCATCCAATATGACTCGACCCTGGCCCTCTAGGCCACCCCTCTGCACGGCACCACACCATCACACAGACCCCTGCCGCCAGCCCCCCCATTTCCCCTCCGACCAGTGACCAGGAGGCAGTCCTACGACGGTCACAGAGACCCCGGCAGCCGCCGAATCCTCTCAATCTGTAAATATTGTATTTTGTATAGTGGGTACGATTCCTTGTTACTGCCCACCCCCCCACCGGGACAATTATAAAGCGGGTTAAAGTGGTGGTACACCACTGGCCTACTGCAGGGGGAACCTTTGTACCTGCAGGAGTGCAAGGGGACAGGACAACACCTGGCCGGCTGTCAATCAGTTGGCCTGAATGGATCAAGCCCCACCCATTCGGGTGTCAATCACCCTCCAGGATATAAGCCTGCGCCGGCCTCCCGAGGCCTCAGTCAGAGTTGCTGCAGCTACAGCCAGCCTGGCTCTATGGAAGTCTTTGTAGATAAAAGCTTGTTGTACAGTCTTTACCTTATGTGTGTCTGATTCTGGCTAACAGCGCACCACACCTACTGATTTTTCTTGAACCATTGAGTTCCTCTTGCAGATTTTTTTTCAGCTTCTATCATCTGACTGTGTCTCTAGTGACTTAGTTTAATTAGGCCTAGTGTTTAGCACACATGTCATAGGCTGAAGGGCCTGTTCCTATATTGCATTTTTCTATGCTCTTACTAAACAGCAATACAAAAGAATATATGGATGCTACACTGTAGAATTGGAGGTTATTCCATTACAACAGCTTTCAAACAATGCTCAAATTTTATCTAGGGGGTTGAGATAAATGAAAGGTTCTTGCTGCAGCAACAAATTGATAAGAAGTAAAATATCACTTAAGCTTTCTTAGAAACTAAAAAAAGTAAAGAAAAATTAAGAACAGATTAAATCTCTACAGAATTTTGCAAATTAAACTTCAAATCATCACAGGAATGGTTTTGCATTGTGTATTTTTAAGTATTTTAAAAGTTTGGTTTTGAGGTGGGACCAGACAACATACCTGGTCAGGTACTGAAGAACTGTACAGAATAATTGACAGAGGTCATCACAGACATCTTCAACACCTCACTGGAGCAGTCTTTTGTTCAAGCTGGGTTCAAGACACCCACCATCACTCCAATACCCAAAAGGGCCACAACAGCAGGCCTCAAATGACAACCCTGTAACTCCGGCGGGGGGGGGGGGGGGGGGGGGGTGGGGGGAGGGAGAAAATGCCACTGTGTATATTTAATGAGAAACATTTGTATATATTTTGGTTGATATGGTTCACAGTCTGAAATATTAAAACAATTATTTAAAAAAACCCTGTACCACCAGCAGGATGAGGAACAGCTTTTTCCATCATGGGCAGTGAGACCAAAGGAACTGCTCACATCATACTCACCATCAGAGACTCTCATGAAGCAATATTTCTTTATTTATTTGTAGCTATGAATACTTGTCTTGCATATGTATCGTTTTTCTGTATGTATCTTAAGCACTCGCCTCCAAGTCCTTGCCCAGGCACCTGGTGCCTGAAGCTCCATGGAAAACAGAACAAAAGTTCTGGGAGGACAGAAGAGCTACAAAGCATCTTTGCTTGCGAAGGGATGGGCCACAAGTGATGAGATGTGTATATTTGCTTGTTTTGTTTGGTCGGGTTGTGAGAGATGAGTAAAACTAATATGAAAATATAAAAGATGAAGAAAACTAGTATGGATATATGTGTAATGAATAAAGCCAGTATGAATAGGATAAGGATAGATAATAGAATGTAGGAAGTTAAAGTTAGTCTGAATAAGATAAGGGTCTTCTAGCCTTTTAGACAGAATCAGCAAGTTCGCCAATATGAATAAGATAAGGATAGATAATAGAATGTAGGAAGTAAAGTTTCTGAATAAGATAAGGGTCTTCTAGCCTTTTAGACAGAATCAGCAAGTTTGCCAGTATGAATAAGATAAGGATAGATAATAGATAATAGAATGTAGGAAGTAAAGTTTCTGAATAAGATAAGGGTCTTCTAGCCTTTTAGACAGAATCAGCAAGTTTGCCAGTATGAATAAGATAAGGATAATAGATAATAGAATGTAGGAAGTAAAGTTTCTGAATAAGATAAGGGTCTTCTAGCCTTTTAGACAGAATCAGCAAGTTTGCCAGTATGAATAAGATAAGGATAATAGATAATAGAATGTAGGAAGTAAAGTTTCTGAATAAGATAAGGGTCTTCTAGCCTTTTATACAGAATCAGCAAGTTTGCCAATATGAATAAGATAAGGATAGATAATAGATAATATAGGAAGTAAAGTTTCTGAATAAGATAAGGGTCTTCTAGCCTTTTAGACAGAATCAGCAAGTTCGCCAGTATGAATAAGATAAGGATAGATAATAGATAATATAGGAAGTAAAGTTTCTGAATAAGATAAGGGTCTTCTAGCCTTTTAGACAGAATCAGCAAGTTTGCCAATATGAATAAGATAAGGATAGATAATAGATAATATAGGAAGTAAAGTTTCTGAATAAGATAAGGGTCTTCTAGCCTTTTAGACAGAATCAGCAAGTTTGCCAATATGAATAAGATAAGGATAGATAATAGATAATATAGGAAGTAAAGTTTCTGAATAAGATAAGGGTCTTCTAGCCTTTTAGACAGAATCAGCAAGTTCGCCAGTATGAATAAGATAAGGATAGATAATAGATAATAGAATGTAGGAAGTAAAGTTTCTGAATAAGATAAGGGTCTTCTAGCCTTTTAGACAGAATCAGCAAGTTCTGCATACAAGAAGTTTAGTAAGCCCTGAGGGTCGGGAAGGTGTGAATAAGGACAAAAAAGGACAATGACATGATGGGACACCGACAGGATACCCCCTGGTCCTTCAAGTTCACAGAAACAGCAGTCGGCAGACTCATCCAGGAAGCAGAAGAATGTAAGGAGGAGGGTACTTCTATACTGAAATCAACAGTCGGGTGAGCCCCAGTGTGTGTGTGTGTATTCCCAGGGTAAGGGGAAGCACCCAACTTTGCATTGTTGTACAATAAATGTTCTTTGTCCTCAATTTTTGTCTCGAGCAATTTCTGTGAAGGTACTTCTGTTTCTCACAGGGTTGTAACTGTGCAAACCAGGTGACCATCAACTTGTCTTGAGGAAAAACGAGTGAACCCATGAGCTACTAATTTAAAGTTGGAATGGACATTACCTCACACTTCCCCGTTCATCCACAAATTAATGGCACTTCCTCTGAGAAGGTAAACAGCCTCCTTCACTTGGCTATTATTTTGTGAGAGAACTGCTGAATCTGGCACCGCGTTAAATCGCTCGACTGCTCTCGTGGCCCCAGCAAAGTCTCTCGGGGACAGTGCGCGAGCGAAAGGAAAGGGGCGTCGTTGGAACCTGGCCGGCTGGAGTCAGGTGGTGATGCGGCCCAATGAGCGCGCGGGGCTCAGGGGCTCGTTGCTAGGTAACGCTGCTCGCTGATTGACGTGCCCCGGCTAGCGAAGAGTCGCCGAGTCGCAGCCACCCGACGTGTTTGAACTCGAGTCAACCTTCCCGAGTTGCTTGCAATCAGGTACGTGGTTTTTGTACTTCTAATTCTCGCTTTGTTCCTGTCCACGTCCCGAGTTGTCGGCGAAAATCAGGCATTTAAATTCGAGCAGGGGAAGCAAACTGGAAGAGTTCTTCCATTATTGAACAAATGAAACCAATTTGTTGCTCAATCGAGATTAAGTGTCTGGGGGGTGGATGAGCTCAAGGGCTCAAGCTGAAGATGCCGAACTCAAAACCCCCAACTCAAGGAGTGTTTTAACGGTATACTCATTACCCGACGAAAATCAAAAGCCATTGAACTTTCTGATCGAGTTATTAGATGAACATAGAACTGACAGCACAGACCCTTCGGCCCACGATGTTTTGCTGATCTATATAAATCTCTCCTACCTCATCACCCTCCTAGTTTTCTTTCATCCAAGAGTCACTTCAATGTCCCAATTATACCAGCCTGCACCACCACCCCTGGAAACACATTCCAGGAACCCACTATTTGTGGGTGGGGGGGTGGGGGAACTTTTGACCTGCCATATTGTATAGATGTCCTCTAGTGTTTGCAACTCCCTCCCTGGGATAACGGTACTGGCTGTCCACTCCATCTCTGCCCCTCATAATGTGGTTGACCTCACTGAAGCCACTTTGCATCATTCCTCTCTCCAAATGAAAACATCCTTGCTCTGCTAACCTCATAAGATATGTTCTTCAATCCAGGCAACATCATGGTAAATCTCCTCTGCACCCTCTCCTTAGCTTCCACATTCTTCCAGTGTGAAGTGAACAGAACTCAACACAATATTCCAAGTGTGGTCTAACCAGAGTTACATTGAGTTGCAACATTACCTCTTGATTCTTGAATTCAATCCCCTGACTAATGAAGGCCATTATATCATTAGCCTTCTGAACTACCTTATCAACCTTGAGATATCTATGGATTTGGACCCCGATGTCCCTCTGTTCTTCACATTGTTAAGAATCCTGCCATTCACCATGTATTTTGACCTTGCAAAATGCATCACTTTACACTTATACTAATTGAACTCCATCTGCCACTTCTCCAACCAACTCTGCATCCTATTCATGTCCTATTGTAACCTATAGTAACCTTCTACACTATCCACAACACCTCCAAGCTTTGTGTCATCTGCAAACTTGCTGACCCATTTGTTTACTTTCTTTGTCCAGGTCATTGATAAAAATCACATTGAGCAGGGATTCCAGAACAGATCCCTATGGAACTCCACTAGTCACTGACCTCCAGGAAGCATACGTTCCATCCACTACTACCCTCTGCTTTCTGCAGGCAAGCGAAGTCTGAATCTTCATGACTTCCTGAATGTGTCTACCATGAGGAAACTTGTCAAATATCTTAATTAAATCATAAACACCACAACTTCTGCCCTACCTTCATCAACTTCTTTTGTTACCTCAAAAAACTAATTTAAGTTCATGAGGTATGACCTATCCCTCTCAAAGCTACGCTGACTATCCCTGAGAAGAGTATACTTCTTTAAATGTTCATAAATCCTATTCCTAACCTAATAATCCCCTCCTTTTTCCATTCTCCAATCCTCTGGTACCTCCCGTGGCTAGGGAGGACAAAGCTATCTTAGCAGCAGGGGCATTTCTAAGGGAAGCTCGAAACAGTTAGATACTCAAAACCTAAAATCATAAATGGCTTTGATGCTTTACTACCCAATGAGCAGGACATCTTTTATGCTTGCTTTGAAAAGGAGAATTCAAGAATATCGATGAGAATCCCTGCAGAAGCTGGTGACCCTGTGATATCTCTGAGGCCAAAATCAGAACATCTTTCAAGAGGTGAACCTTTTCAAGGTGTCAAGCCCTGATGGTATAACTGGCAGGATATTGAAAATCTGTGCCAACCAACCTGCTGGAGTGCTCACACACATCTTCAATCTCTCATTGCTGCAGTCGGAGGTTCTCACCTGGTTCAAAATGGGATCAATCATAGTGGTGCCCAAGATGAGCAGAGTGAGCTACCTCAATGACTATCACCCAATAGCACTCATATCTACAAAGATGAAATACTTTGAGAGATTAGTCATGGCCAGAATGAACTCAGCTAAGTAAACACGTAGACCTACTGCAATTTGCCTACCGCTACAATCGCTCCACAGCAGATGCAATCTCACTGGCTCTCAACTCAGCCTTGAATCACCTAGACAACAGCAATACGTACATTAGACTACTTTTCATCAATTGCAGTGTGTCTTTCAATGCCCTCATCCCCTCAGTACTGGTCAGCCAGCTTCAAAACCTGGGCTTCTGCAACTGGATCCTTGCTTGCATGATCAGTGCGATTTGGTAACAACGCCTCCTCCTCTCTGACAATTGACACAGGCAAACCTCCGTAATGCAGGCTAAGTTCACTACTCTCTACACCCATGACTAGGCACAATTAAAATGCCATCTACAAATTTGCCGATGATACCACAGTCGTCTGCAGAATCACAGGTAATGAGGAAGCGAACAGGAGTGAGATGGACCAGCTAGTTGAGTAGTGTCATGACAGCAACCTTGTATTTAACCTTAGCAAAACTAAGGAACTGATTGTGAACTTCGGGAAGGAGAAACCAGGAAAACACCAACCAATCCTCATTGAGCGTCAGCAGTGGAAAGGGTAAAGAACTTTAAATTCTTGGGTGTCATCATCTCTGACGAATTGTCCAGGAGCCTTCATGACAATGCAATCATGAAGATGGATCGCCAGTGGCTATACTTGTCAGGAGTTTGAGAAGATTTGATACTTACTTTCTCTTGCACCAATTTATTTATTTTTAAAATGCAATTTATAGCAAATTTTGCACGTGAAGCTGCTACAAAACAACGAATTTTGTAACACATCATGACAGTAAATTCTTATTCTGAAGATCATTGCCAATGCCCCACCAATCTCTTCACTAACTTCCGGTTGTAACCTGGGCTATATCTCATCCAGTCCCAGGGACTTATCAATCCTAATGTTTTTAAGAAGATTTAGCATCTCCTCTTTCTTAACCTCAACATGCTCCAGCACATAAGCTTGTTCTATACTGACCTCACCTTGACCAAGGACCCTCCCTTTCTCTGGTGAACTCTGAAGCAAAGTAATCATTTAGGACTTCCCCCTACCTCCTCTGCCTTCAGGCACATGTTGCTCCTACCGTCACTCTCGTTATCCTCTTGTTCTTGTATGCATAGAGCGCCTTAGTATTTTCCTGAATCCTACTTGCCAAGGCTTTATTGTACCCCCTTCTAGCTCTCCTAAGTTTTAAGTTCTGTCCTGGCTAACCACATAATTCTCATGAGCCCTTTGTCTTTTGCTTCCTGAATCTTATGTATACTTTCTTCGTCCTCTTAACTACTGTAGTTGCCTCACTTGTGCTGTCATCCACGGTTCCCTTATCCTATCATCTTTTCCCTGTCTCAGTGGGACAAACCTATACAGAACCCTGCACAAGTGGTCCCAAAACATCATCTGCATTACTGCTGTGCATTTCTCTGAGAACACCTGGTCCCAATTTACTCTCCCTAGTTCCTGCCTAATCACATCATAATTAGCCCTTCCTCAATTAAACTATTTACATTTTGTCTGCTTTTATCTTTGTCCAATGCAGTGATCTCTCCTTTCCTGTTTATGACTTCTGCCCATATTGACTCAGTAGACAATCCTTCCATAATGTCCTCCCTTTCTGCAGCTGAGATATTATCCCCGATTAGTATTGCTACTCTTTTCCCCTCCCCCTTCCTTTACCTCCCATCCTGTCCCTTTTAAAACATCTAAACCCTGATACCTGCATCAGCCATGTCTCTGTAATTCCACATACTGATTCATTCTCTAAATTAGTGGTTCGCATCCTTTTACCTTCCACTAACTTATGGTGCTCTGTGGTTAGTAAGGGATTACTTGAGATGGATATTAGGATGGATGTTAGAAAAAGCTTGAGAACCATTGCTCTAAATTCCTCTCCCTTATTCTTAATACATCTTGAATTGAAATAAATACATTTTCAAACCCTCCGTCTAACTACATTTATGCTTCCTCCACTGCCTGTCCTTCCTCACAAACTCACAACACATTGCATCAACCTTTCCACCAACCGCTCTACTCTCTGCTCTCATATTCTAGTTCCCATCCCCCGCCAAGCTGATTTTAAACCCTTCCCAAGATATTGGTCCCCCTCCTGATCAGGTGCAACCCATCCTTTTTGTACATGTTGTACCTTTCCCAGAGAGTTCCCAATGACCCACAACTCGAAACCTCTGCCCCCCACACAAATTCTTCAGCCATGCATTCATCTGTCATAACTTCCTATTCCTGCCTTCATTGGCACATGGCGCAGGCAGCAATCTAGAGATACCACCTTTGAGGTCCTGCTTTTTAGCTTCCTTCCTATGTTACAAGATCAAACCAGCAACCACAAAGAAGGCATATCACACAGGGGTAAAGATGAACAATTACTTTATTAACACAAAATTCACCTTCAAACTTTAATTCAAAATCCCCCCCTTTTATAACAATGCCCACTGGTTACATTGCAAATCTCTATAACAGTGTAAAACTAATAAATTCCCCAGCCTAAATATAACATATGTAATCAAAGTCTAAGCTACACTTCCAATCAGCCCACAGAAAAACTTAGACACAAAACAAACACACAAGACTCACAAAACTTCAATCTCAACTGAAGCAAAGATCATAAACAAAATTCAGTTTGTTTGGTAAACTGAAGCCAAAATGTCTGAGAGCGAGAGAGAGCACAAAATTCGAAGTTGTCTTGTGTTGTTTGCAGAGAGAGGAACAACTGGCTTGGTCCGTATCCTTCTGGCTGCCTTCAGAATGTTCATCCTTATTGAAATCCTAACATTCTAAACTGTCCTCCAGACCATGACTCATGCTCTGGGCCTTCTTCCACTCCACAGCACCCCCAGTGGTGGTTTATCATCCAAGTCCAGATATTTTTAGATCATTTTTCTGCACATGTGCAGTCCTTCTCCCACTTTCTCAGCAGTCCACTTTCACCTTGGCTCTCTAAGGCAAACTGTCACTTTTTAACATAAAACCACACAACACATAGGCCAATACACAACACAGAACTCTAACACTAACTCCCTATATTCCCTCTTCAGGAGCTCATTCCAATTCCTATCCATGTCATAGGCACCAATGTGGACCATATATGGCTGCTCAGCCTCCTGCTTGAGAATGCTGTGGACTCTAGCTGAAACATCCCTGACTCTGGTACCTCGGAGGCTGCATACCATCTGGTAGTCTCGATCTTATTCACAGAACTTCCTATCTGTTTCCCTAACTATTGAATCCCCAATCATTATGGCTTTTCTCTTCTTCCCTTCTGAACCAAAGGGCCAGATTCTGTGCCAGACCCCTGACCACTAACACTTGTCTTTCATAGATTGTTCCCCCAGCAGTTTCCAACACAGTTGCGGTGCGCTATCAAACAGAAGCAAACACACAAAAATAAAGTCTGATCTACAAGCTTTATTTAACATAAAACTTCCACAGAACTGGCTGTGAGAACGCTGTTGCAAGCTCTGAAGCTCTCTTCAAAGGGCTGGATTGCAGAGGGTGATTGACAGCCGACCAGGTGGGGCTTGGTCCATTCAGATCGGTTGATTGACAGCCGGCCAGGTGTTGCCTTGGCCCCCATGCTCTTCTGCAGGTACAGAGGTCTCCCCCTGCAGTAGGCTGGTGGTGTACCACCACATTCACCCCCTTCTTTAAAATTGTCCTGGGGGAGTGGGAGGAGGGTGCAGTCTATGATCTACTCAGAGCCCCAAAACATATATACATTATGTACAGGTTTAGATAGTCTGACAGCCGTCGGAGTCTCTGCGGCCGTCACTGGATTGGCTTCTGGTCACAGGTTGGTGAGGGTATGCGGGGGTTGGGGGCCGGAGCAGCTGGCGTGCAGCGTGGAGGGGGCACCGGGGTTGAGTTGTGTGTGATATATTGGATGGGTGGGAGGACAGGTTCGTCCCCCACGGTTGTAGTGAGTCCTTGGTGCACAATGAGGTGGTGAGTGTCCCATAGCTGTCCGGGGTTGGGTGGTGTGTCAGACCAACGTGGTCTAGGGCTGGAGGATGCTGTGCTGTGGCGGGTGCTCCTGCTGGTGCCAGATCCCTGGTTGAGATGGTGTCCTCCCTGCTGCTGCTGAACCTAACATAGGCGCAGTTGTGGTTCACGTGTCTACGCAGGAGCACCGGTCCCGGGGATGTGAGCCATGCTGGGAGAAATGTTCCCGACACTGATTTCCTGGTGAATGAAATCAGGCTTTCGTGAGGGGTCTTGTTGGTAGCCATGCATAGGAGTGACCTAATGGCATGGAGTGCCTCGGGGAGGGCATCCTGCCAGTATTCTACAGACTACCCCTTTGACTTGAGGGCCAGGAGGACTGCCTTCCAGATTACCCCATTCTCACGTTCCACTTTTTGTAACTAGTCTTGCAATTAGTTGTGATGCCCTATTCTGTCAGGTGCTGGCGCAGTTCCTCACTCATGAAGCTAGACCCTCAGTTGCTGTGGATAAATGCGGGTTAGCCGAACATGGTGAAGATCTGTGTCAGTGCCCTGATAACGATGGCCATGGAGGTGTCTGGGCAAGGGATGGCAAAAGGGAAGCAGGAGTACTCATCTATGACCGTGAGGAAATAGACGTTCAGATTTGTGGAAGGCAGGGGCCCCTTGATGTCCATGCCGAGGCACTTGAAGGGCCGAGTGGCCTTTACAACATGAGCCTGGGGCGGGTGGAAGAAGTGAGGTTTGCATTCTGTGCAGACCTGGCATGCCCCGGTCATGATCCTGACGGTCCCTGATGGTGTACGGGAGGTTCCGGGACGATGAAATGGTATAAGCGGGTGACACCCGGATGGCAGAGGGACTCGTCCAGCTGGGTGTACCGGTTGATGGTCTGGATGTAATCTATGACTATCCTCGGACTGCTGCTCCCTTTGACCACCAGGACTTGGGCTCTCCATGAGCTGTTGCTGGGCTATGATATCTTCCGCCAGAAGCCGCCACACCTCTGCCCTGATGAAGTCTCTGTCCGCGGCACAATAGCACCTAGTTCTGGTGGCTATTAGCTTGCAATCTGGCATGAGGTGTGAGAGGAGAGCGGAAGGGGCGATGCGCAGAGTGGAGAGGCCGCAGGTGGACCGGGGCTGGTTGGATGGTGCGCTGTGGAGCATGAATGGGCTTGGGGGCCCCCGAAAGTAAGGGTGATGCTTTGCAGATAGCATTGGAACTCTAAGCCCAGGAGGACTGGGACGTAGAGTTTGGGCATGACCAGGAGCCTGAACCTGGTATATATCTCTGCCCCCCCCCACCATCGATTAGGCATTTCATTACCTGCTCATTGATTTTGATATCCATCGTGAAGCGCCCGAGCCCATGGGTGGATGTCCCTGGTTAGGGTGGTGGCTGCTTGGACTATCTTGGGGTCCGAGTCATGGTTCCCTGATGGTGGAGGTGAGTCGTGCTTGTTGGCATCCTCTGCAGGCGTTGGGAGAGGTGAGTGTCGACTGATGGTGCTCTCTGTTGGCGTGGGGTGCGGTGGTTAGCGGCGTCCGGAGGTGTGTGGTGCGTCGGTACAGTGGCTTGGTCAGCGCTTGTGTTTATCACGTCATCATCGTCGGTACCATCTTCGTTGTAGGCTTGGGAGGGTCCGGGTGGTGGTGGCGCCTGCACTTGACCAGCCCAAGATGGCGGCGCTGCATGGGAGTGAGAGGCATGGCTGGTCTTCCCCGGCTGCGCTGGTTGTGCAGGGCGATGTCATCACGGGCGGCGGAAGTGACATCATTCTGTGGATCGAAAGTGAAGTTGTTGTAGTTTGTGCTGGCGAGGGCAGGTCTGGACGCATGGCGGGCACACGGCGATCGTTGCCGGCAAGGCCGCAAGTTGGACTCCCAGAGTTGGGGAGGCCGGAATTAGCTACGGGGGCAATGGTGTTGCCCGGCAATCGCACATGGTGGGCATCAAGAGGGAGGGGGGCAGGTCGTAGAGGGCCGCTGAGCTGCTGGCAGGTTTTGAGAGGCATGCTTCGGTAAAGTGGCCTTTCTTGCCTCATCTCGAACAGTAATGGTTTCTGGCCGGGCAGTTTTGGCATGATCGACGATCAGACCCACTCTGGAACCCACAGAACTTACAAGGGTGCTGGACACCCGCAGCAGCGATTTTTGTCCACAGTCTTGTCTAGGGCCACAGCAGCCATCTGTGTTGACCATGTGGAAGCCTGGAGTTAAAGGCTTCGGTGTGCAGGGCTGCTGCTTCCAGGGTTCGGACTACCTCCACTGTTTTGGCCAGGGAGTAGGTATTGTCCTCTAGCAGCTTCTGCCTGATGGCTCTCACACGTAGCACTCGGATATAGGCATCTCTGATCAGTCTCTCAACCTCACTTTCATTTACCACGGGTTCAGCCAGACAAGGTCGGGCTAACTCACGCAGGGCTCCCAGGTTGGACTCAGCTGTCTCCCCGGGTAGCTAGGTACGAATACTTAGTAAGTACCTTGCAAAGACCGCACTCATGGGAGGTTTATACGTGGTCTTGAGGGTGTTCATCGCTTCCAAGTACCCAGTGCAGTCTTTGAGTGCCTGGAAGGCTTGGGGACCCAGCTTTGATCGGAGTAAAACGAGCCTTTTTCGGTTGGAGTCCAGGATGTTGTTGGCGTGTGCCTTGATGATTGCTTTGACCTTGTGCTTCCAGATCTCGAAGCGTGCTTGTACTTCTGGGTGGTGTAGGTCGATTTTGTGGCCCCTGACGCTCAGGGCCTTTTCCATACCACATTTGTCCTCACTGTCAATCACACAAATAACTCGTGCCTCAACTTGTATTAATACAGTGATTACAGCAAAGGATATAGATAACCCTCACTGCAAACAGAATGTCAGCTACATGTGACCTATTGATTGTTGCTTCTTGCTGCATGTTTTGTGGAGATAGATACTGTCTGATTAACTGAGCATTTTTAAAAATTTCATATTTCCAGCATTTATTGTTTTGGTTTTGAACTTTGTTGACTTTTATGTATTGTCGCAAAACCTGCCTCACTCTGCATTGGATGAGAAAATAATTAAGCTAAAACCACTTCTATGATGTGAACATTTTTAAGCTCACCTGAAGCAATTTGTTTTTTTCACTAATTAATTGCTTGAATTTATTTTGAAATGGGGAATGTTGGTGAGCTTACTTTAGTGCTTTCCACCAAAACTTATGTCAACACTCGACTATATGAGTTCTAAGTGTAGACTTTAGTTTATTTGGAAAATGCTGTGGGCCATCAGATTTTTTTTAAAAAACCAGCCCATAATTGCATCAGGCAGAGAACTGAGGACTTTTTACGTATATCTTGCCATTAGTAAGGTATTGGAAAGAGCAAGCAGTCAAATTCATGAATGTATCATCAAACCCCAAGGTGGCCTCCTCCCTCACAATCACCCAGTACGTCCATGACTGCTGCTGTCCTGTCAGTATATCACTGACATAATAATAAAAGACCTTGGTGAAAATTCAGAAATCCAAGAGACCTTCTGTGATCTGCCAACAGCTAGACTCCCTCCCTGCATCTCTGAGGAGGTATATCAGATGGAGCTCAAAAAAGATAAGAACATCCTTAAATTTTGGCTGATGGAACACGACGCTTGTGACCCAGATGCAGGTTATCAATGTCACATGACAACCACCTGTCTCATTGAGCAAGCAATTGGTATGTACTTCAGCTCCAGATATATCCTTCTATATACACTAGTCAGGGTTCTGAGAATAATTGAACTGCATTCTGCACACCATAGCACCACATCATGAGTTGGAACTGCAGGAGGTTCATGGTAGTGAGCATAGGAGGTTCTTTGGGTTATAAAAAAAGCAAGTTAAGGATTTTTAAAAAAGACCACGGTATAAACAGCCCAAAGTATAACTCAATGTGGAATGCTCTGGAACAGAATTAGATGGTTTCTTTACAATTAAAGCTACACATTATGGACACGTCCAAACTCTTCCACTGCACAGATCAGATTAAAGCTCTTTTCACATGCAGTAGAAAATGAATAATTAGAAACTAAAGGAATGAGAATAAGGTTTTATGAGGGTCCTCAATTATGCCAGATAAACATAAAAGCCAAGAATGAAACGTGCAGATGTCTAAGTGTGGATTGGATAATCCATGTTTGCTTTCTTGGTCAGCATGTCCTGTTATAGTGCAACATTGAAATGAATGACCTCTTTCAAGGAGTTTCAGGCCATCTTGGTAATGCTACAAGCCCAGAGGAACCCAAAACCCAGCAGCAATAGATATTCACCAAGACAAATGGTTACTTAAACAAAAGTTGCTTTTAATTATCTTTAAACATGAAAATAGAATCAAACTTTAACTTATTTCTAACTTACTTAACCCCCCTTCTAATTCTAAGCACATGTGAATGTGATGTGTGTGTAAGTTCAGAAAAGTTCTTTGGTTCACAGTTCAATCTCACTTCTCATTCCTCCAAGTTCTTTGGTTGCAGGCAATTCTCATGGTGTGCACAAAATTTAACATTTATAAAGTTCACCAGGTGCTTGAAAGGTAAATGGTTATCACTCAGGAAAGTTCTTGTCAGTTTTCAGAGAGAGATTTGATATTCTAGGACATCCACAACTGATTCCTTTTAAATCAGCCACTCCAGTGAAACTTACCCCTTCAGGATTCTCCAGATGATAACCTCTTTCATCTGGTCATCACAGAGTTCCTTATTGTTTCTCTTATTCCAAGTGAAACACTAGACAGCCAGTCCTCTCCTCCTGAATGAACCACAAGGTCTTTGACAAAGCCATTTTCCAGTCGGGCTTGCCAACTTGTACTGTTCTAGTCCCAGTTACTTCTGCTGGCTGCAACACTGCCGTGTTTTCTCTCCTCTTTCTCTCTCTTCTCTCTCTCTCTCTCTCTCTCTCTCCCCCATCCCCCCTCTCCCTGTCCCCCCTCTCCCTGTCCCCCCTCTCCCTGTCCCCCCTCTCCCCGTCCCCCCTCTCCCCGTCCCCCCTCTCCCCGTCCCCCCTCTCCCCGTCCCCCCTCTCCCCGTCCCCCCTCCCCCCGTCCCCCCTCTCCCCGTCCCCCCTCTCCCCGTCCCCCCTCTCCCCGTCCCCCCTCTCCCCGTCCCCCCTCTCCCCGTCCCCCCTCTCCCCGTCCCCCCTCTCACCGTCCCCCCTCTCCCCGTCCCCCCTCTCCCCGTCCCCCCTCTCCCCGTCCCCCCTCTCCCCGTCCCCCTCTCCCCGTCCCCCTCTCCCCGTCCCCCTCTCCCCGTCCCCCCTCTCCCCGTCCCCCCTCTCCCCGTCCCCCCTCTCCCCGTCCCCCCTCTCCCCGTCCCCCCTCTCCCCGTCCCCCCTCTCCCCGTCCCCCCTCTCCCCGTCCCCCCTCTCCCCGTCCCCCCTCTCCCCGTCCCCCCTCTCCCCGTCCCCCCTCTCCCCGTCCCCCCTCTCCCCGTCCCCCCTCTCCCCGTCCCCCCTCTCCCCGTCCCCCCTCTCCCCGTCCCCCCTCTCCCCGTCCCCCCTCTCCCCGTCCCCCCTCTCCCCGTCCCCCCTCTCCCCGTCCCCCCTCTCCCCGTCCCCCCTCTCCCCGTCCCCCCTCTCCCCGTCCCCCCTCTCCCCGTCCCCCCTCTCCCCGTCCCCCCTCTCCCCGTCCCCCCTCTCCCCGTCCCCCCTCTCCCCGTCCCCCCTCTCCCCGTCCCCCCTCTCCCCGTCCCCCCTCTCCCCGTCCCCCCTCTCCCCGTCCCCCCTCTCCCCGTCCCCCCTCTCCCCGTCCCCCCTCTCCCCGTCCCCCCCCTCCCCGTCCCCCCCCTCCCCGTCCCCCCCCTCCCCGTCCCCCCCCTCCCCGTCCCCCCCCTCCCCGTCCCCCCCCTCCCCGTCCCCCCCCTCCCCGTCCCCCCCCTCCCCGTCCCCCCCCTCCCCGTCCCCCCCCTCCCCGTCCCCCCTCTCCCCGTCCCCCCTCTCCCCGTCCCCCCTCTCCCCGTCCCCCCTCTCCCCGTCCCCCCTCTCCCCGTCCCCCCTCTCCCCGTCCCCCCTCTCCCCGTCCCCCCTCTCCCCGTCCCCCCTCTCCCCGTCCCCCCTCTCCCCGTCCCCCCTCTCCCCGTCCCCCCTCTCCCCGTCCCCCCTCTCCCCCTCTCCCCCTCTCCCCCTCTCCCCCTCTCCCCCTCTCCCCCTCTCCCCCTCTCCCCCTCTCCCCCTCTCCCCCTCTCCCCCTCTCCCCCTCTCCCCGTCCCCCCTCTCCCCGTCCCCCCTCTCCCCGTCCCCCCTCTCCCCGTCCCCCCCTCTTCCCCCATTCCTCATTATGTTATCTATTAATATCAACCATATTTGTATCTTTCCACATACTAGCAATACATTTTCTCGCTACGGATAAAGCTAAATATACAAAAGCAAGCTGAAACTTATCTAAATCCAAGCCTTTCAGAGGTTGCAAACTACCCAATAAAAATACTATTGGATCTAAAACTATTTTAATCTTATACAGATATTCTAAAAATGATTGAATTTTCTTCCAAAAAGATTGTATATGTATGCATGATCAAACAGCATGAAAAAAAGTTCCAACCGTATCACCACATCTAAAACACAAATCTGATTCATTAAAACCATATTTTTAAAATTTTTCTGGTGTCAAATATAATTGATGTAAAAAATTGTAATTATTCATTCCATTGTCACTGTAGACAATTTGAGAAATTCCTGTCTTGCAAAGATCACTTTCATATATTTGATCACACAAGCAGCAGACGTCAAATATAATTGATGTAAAGGATCAAATATATGAAAGTGATCTTTGCAAGACAGGAATTTCTCAAATTGTCTACAGTGACAATGGACCATGCTACAGCTGTAGAGAATTTCAGAACTTTGCAGAAGAGCATGATTTTTGACATGTGACTTCAAGTCCTCTGCATCCACAAATGGTAAAACAAGAGAAAAGTTCACATTGTTAAAGAGGTGCTCAAGAAAGCACTAGACAGTGGCTCAGATCCTTTTCTAGCTCTATTGAGTTACAGAGCTTCACCACTTAAACATGGGATGTCACTCAATAAGCTTCTGATGGGACATAGAATACGCACCACACTTTCCTACTCTGCAGATCCAAACAAGATGTTGAATGGAACCATAAGTGTCTGTAATGGAGACAAAAAGCAAACGATGACAAGTCAGCAAGAAGCTTAGGGTCACTGGCACAACATGACACAGTGAGACTCAGAGATTCCAACACTTGGGACAAAAAAGCTTCTATTCTGGAGGAAGTAAATCCACACTGTCAGAAGAGGATGGTCAAATACTGAGGAGGAATCGAAAGAGCCTGCTGAAAATGCAAGAGACACTGAATGAACAGACAAATGCAGAGGATCCAACCTACACAGCAACAGAGGCAACACCACTAGTGCTGGACAGTAGTGGTCCAGCAGAGCCGACATAAGCACCTCTGTTAAGAAGATCCACATGCATTATCAAAGCACCTGACAGTCTGAATCTCTAAAAGAAAAAGAACTGCACACTTAAAATGTTTGTGCTGCTGATGTTTGTGTTTTCATTTATGTTGAACTTTAAATTGAAATGAATACTATATTAGTGTGTCATGCTATTAGATTAAACATGTCATGGAAAGGGGATGTAATGATAGGGTGCTAATCCTGACCACTGGAGGGAGTTGGAGACGGGTTGTTGCAGCTGGGAGTAGATTCAAAATGGATGCCTCCACAAGGTCGTGAGTTCTAAAGCTAATAATGATAGTTGTTATAAAAGAACCCAAGTTTCTTTATTACAATAAAAGAAACATCATTCTTTGCTTCAGTATTTTTTTCCAAAATGTGTTTATTAAGCATCAAAAACAACTTTGTACATTTTATACAGATGTACCTTGTCCTTTTTGTTTGGACAGAAAAACAGCATGCATGTACAGAAATGTTCACATACACCCTCAGATACATGTCCAGAGCCCCTAATCCCTCACCACCTTGGCACCTTTGCTGATAGTATCATCAGTATATTACTGATTTGTTCTGGTACAGCTGTCTCACAGATAGTCTTTTACTCCAAAATTCAGGAAAATAACACATAAAGGGTTTCTATGTATGGACAGATTTTCCAGTGGACCCTCTTAATGTGTGTTTGATTTTCTCCAGTTTAATAAAGAAACTGATATCCTTAATCCATTGTGTAATAGAGAGACCCCCCCCCCTCTCAGATTTCTAGTGTAATATGATTAGATGCTTGGCTAATAGGGATGTCTGCAGGGAATTTAGGGAGTTGTGGAAGATTCCAAATATTGCAGTCAACAGGCAGGGTTGCAAATTGATATGGAGTAGCGGATAGTGCAATGCTGTTACAACGCCAGCATTCGGTTCAAATCCCTCACTCTCTGTAAGGAGTTTGTACATTCTTCCCATGTTAGTGTGGGTTTTTTCCCAGGGCTCTGATTTCCTTCCACCATTCAAAATATACCAGAGATTGTAGGTCAGTTAGGTGCATTTGGGTGGCACGAGCTCATGGGCTGTAAGAGCCTGTTACCATGCTATATGTAAAAAAAATATATATTTTGGATAGTGTGCTTAAAAACTCCCCTCCAGAACTCTTGTATATTGGGGCATTGATAAAACATCTGACTTGAGTGGCAAGGGGAGCCATTACACCTGTTGTATTTGTCCTCTATTTCAGGATAAATGGCTGCCAGTTTGGATTTATAAAAGTGAACTCTGGAACTGAATAAGTCTCAATTGAGTGCAGGAGGTGGCAGAACAAATTCTCTCAATAGCTTCCCAGTTTAGGAACCATAAGGATTGCCAAGTCCCTGAGACCAGATAAGATGTATCCTCAGATTTCTACAAGATGCAAGAGGCCAGATTGTATGGGCATTGGTATCATCCCTGGTCACAGGGGAGGTACTGGAGGGCTGGAGAATGGTTAATGTAATCCACTTGTTTTTACAAAAGGTAATAGGATGAATCCTGGGAATTATAGACTAGTAAGTCTTTCATCAGTGTTTGGCAAACTATTGGAGATGACTCTAGAGGACAGGAGTTATGAGCATTTAGAGAGAAACATTGTCTTCTTGGGATAGTCAGTATAGCTTTGTGCGGATTAGGTCATGCCTTACAAACTTAATTGAGTTTTTTTTGAGGAAGTGTCAAAATAAATTGATGAAGCTAGGGCGGTAGATGTAGTTTACATGGATTTTAGTTAGGCATTTGACAAATTCTGAAAGTCATGGGATCCTTGAAATTTTGGTTGTTTGGAGTCAGAATTTCGTTGCCTCCAGAAATGAGAGGGGAGTATTCTGCCTGGAGGAGATCAGTGACTAGTGTAGTTCTGCAGGGATCTGTTCTGTGACATGTGATATTTGTGGGTTTTTATAATTTGCCTGGATTTATATTGTGTACATCTACAGGGAAAGCTGCCATTGGAGGGCAGCAGCAATCATCACCACCCAGCATGCACTCTGTTCTCGCTGCTGCCATCAGAAAAGAGGTATAGGTGCCACAAGACTCGCACCACTTGGTTCAAGAACAGCTGCTACCCCTCCACTATCAGATTCCTCAACGACGAACTCAGAGACTCATTTAAGGCCTCATACTTGTGCACTTTATTGATTTTCTTCTGTTCTGTCTGAATTGCACAGTCAGTTTGTTTACATTCATTATCTGTTGACAGTTCTTTACATTTTTTACATGTTTATACCATGTACAGTTTATTTTATGCACGACCAATTAGTGGTAATTCTGCCATGCCTGCAGGAAAAAGGAATCTCAAGGTTGCTTGTGATGTTATGTATGTACTTTGACAATAAATCTGAAATCTGAAGAAGTGGGAGGATGGGACAGTAAGCATGGAGATGACCAGAAGGTGGATAGTGTTGAATGTTATCTTAGGTTATAACAGGATATAGACATCATGCAGAGTTGGGTGGAGAAGTGGCAGATGGAGTGTAATCTGGGTAAGTGTGAAGTGATACATTTTGGAAGGTTGAACTTGAAGGTGAAGTACATGCTTAATGGCAGGATTCTTAACAGTGTAGAAGAACAGAAGGACCTTGGGGTCCAAATCTATAGATCTCTCAAGGTTTCCCACAGGTTGATAGAATTGTTAAAAAGGCTTATGGTATGCTGACCTTCTTTTGTCGGGGAATTGAGTTCAAAATGTGTGAGGTAATGTTGCAACACTATAAAATTCTGGTTAGACTACATTTGGAATATTGTGTTTGGTTCTATTTGCCTCAATACAGGAAGGATGTGGAAGCTTTGGAGATTTACCAGGATGTTGCCTGGATTGGAGAATGTGTCTTATGAAGCAAGGCTAACCGAGCTCGGACTTTTCTCTTTAGAACGAAGAAGGATGAGAGATGACTTAATTAAGGTGTATAAGATTATGAGAGCACATGCACACACACACTCAGTGACAAGCATAGAGAAAAGTGTCCAACTGATAACACAGCCTTGTTTGACATCTTGAGTACTTAGACTGTAGCATCACAGCTTGGTTGGCATCATGTTTTTTTTAAAAAGTTCAGATCAAAGTTCTGATTTTTTGTCAGAGTACATGCGTGACATCGCATACAACCCTGAGATTCATTTTCCTGTGGGCCAGGCAGAGTTTCTACTTATCAGTAATACAGAAAACTGTACTCAAAAAAAGCTATGTATACAAAAGAGAGAAATGGAAACAAAGAAAAATGGAAACAAACAGACTGGGCAATACAAAAAAATAAATATTCAGTAATAAATAATGAGTAAGGTGTGGGTCCTTAAATTAATCTGTGATTGAGTTTGTCATTGAGAAGTCTGATGGTGGAAGGGTTGCAGCTTTTCCTGAATGTGGTGGTGTGAGTCTTGTGGGACCTATTACCTCTTTTCTCATGGCAGCAGCGAGAACAGAGCAGGCTGGGTGGTGTGGATCCTTGATGTTTGCTGCTGCTCTCTGATAGCAGCGCTCCCTGTAGATCAGTGGTTCTCAACCTTTTTCTTTCCACTCACATGCCACTTTAAGTAATCCCTATGCCATTGGTGCTCTGTGATTAGTAAGGGATTGCTTAAGGTGGTATGTGAGTGGGAAAGAAGGTTGAGAATCACTGCTCAAGACCCAATTGTTACTGAAATATTTTGCTTGAGAACAATTGTCATTGGTCCATTTCTTTTAGAGTTACAAAACCATGCATGTAACTAGTCAATTAGGTATGATTAAATCAGTGGTTTTCAAACTTTTTCTTTCCACCCACATACCACTTTAAGCAATCCCTTACTAATCATAGAGCACTGATGGCATAGGGAATACTTAAAGTGATATGTGAGAGGAAAGAAAAAGGTTGTGAACCACTGTTGCAGATGTTCTCAATAGTGAGTGGGGGGGGGGGTTACCCATGATATCCTGGGCTATGTCCACTACCTTTTGGAGGGCTTTATGCTCGGGGGTATTGGTGTCCCCATATCAGACCATGATCCAGCCAGTCAGCACACTTTGCACCACACATCTGTAGAAATTTGCCAGGGTTTCTGGTTTCATATCAAACCTCCTCAAACTCCTGAGGAAGTTGAGATGCTGACATGCCTTTTTTCACAATGCCATTAGTGTGTTGGGTCCAGGAAACATCCTCTGAGATGGTGACTCTTAAGAACTGAAATTTGCTCACCCTTTCTACCTCTAGTCCCCCAATAATCATTGAATTGTAGACTTCTGGCTTTCTCATTTTTAGATGGTGTTGTTGTACCAAGTCACACAGTCATAGTTGTATAGCGAGTAGAGCAGGGGGTTAAGAATACAGCCCTGTGGTGCTACAGTACTGATGGAGATTCTGGAGGAGATGTTCTTACCAATCCTCACTGATTATGGTCTGGAGGTGAGGAAATCCATGATCCAATTACACAGTGGGGTGTAACTTATAGAAATATGTCACTAATTCAAAGGGCAGCCTTTATTCAACTGCATTCATATTCTCTCGTGTTTCCAGGTCGAGAATCCACAAAATACTATGTTTCCAAGTCCCTTTAAGCAGGTAAGTTGTAATCGACAGTACCATTTCCATGTAAAGTCAGTGTTTAAGAAAACATGAATGTGCATACTGCAGATATTTATGAATTTCATGTTCTTCACTGGACTCCAATGTTTCCAATACAAAGGAAAATTAAAATTTCCCTTTGAATGAAAATCCAACATCTGCACTTACAGTACCAAATATGTGGCAGTCCTTTGCAAAATTAAACACAGGAGTCCTGTTGAATGGTTCTGACCCAAAATGTCAAAAATATTTTTCTGCCAACGATGTTGCTTAATTTGTTGAGTTCTTCTAGGTTTTTTTGCTCCAGATTCCAACATCAACAGCCTCTTTGTCTTCAATGAACAAAGAACTGTGGTTTGTTTGAACTGCATGAACTATTGCAGAAATCCATTTTAACATTGTGCAAAACTGACTTGATGTGAACTCTGCATCCTGATCATTCAACAATTATTACGATATAATGTAAATTTTTCTGCAAGGAAGGAAAAGGAAGACAATTTTATTTTAATCATTGGACTAGTTTTGATGAAATGATTATTTTTGTTCACAAGTCTATAATAGTTCAACTGAGATGCATCTGGTCTGACTAGTCAATCTGAAGGAGAATGGGTAAAGAAAGGATACAATATTTTAGAAACAAAATATTTCTTGAAATTTGAAAAAAATTCAGTTTGCAAAGAAAAATGATAAAGTATTATTTTGAATTCAAGCCCTCAACATAAATGGTAGTTTAAGTGGTTTAAAGCTGCGATCTGTTCTCTAATGGCAGTGCTACCGCTGGTGCAGACATTTGGGGTGTGGAGACACAGCACCCCCACAGTGTCTTATCCCCAAGTCCTAATCTGGTGGTTCTGAGCAGACTTTAAACAGGCTGTTAAAATCCTGTGATTGTGTGTTCTGAGCCCAAGATGGCAGTGCCTGTGCTCAGCAGCGGCCATGAGGGGATGCACACTTCAGGGAGCTGTGGATTGGCGCAGGGCACCAGTAACGTGGTGAACACCCCCATCAAGAAAAAGAAGCAGTGGAGATGACACAAAAGACAGTGACCATGGTGGCAAACCAGCGAGGATCTCTGTAGCTGAAGGACACATACAGGTGACATGTTGTTGGCGATTTACAGGCGAGAAACTCAGAAAGGCTGCGGGCTGCTGGTGACTTAAGGTCAAAGGACTCACACCTAGGTGTGGGCTGCTGGAGACTGACTTATGAGAACCAAATATTGGAACCTGGATTCAAGAGCCTGCTGAGGGCAAGAAGAGCTTCCAGAGTGCCCTGGGTGCTGAAAGCTACCTCATCGTTGGGAGATTTGTATCTGGGCTTGGATTGCCAATGGTTTGAACTGAACTGGACTCTTGTGCGGCTGCAGAGGCTGTGGGAGCACTGGAGGCGAATCCACTGACACTCAGTGACTCTGGTGGGACTCTCTTTTGCTTCTCTTACTCTGACTGTAAGGGGGACTGGACAATGTTTGCCTTATGGTAAACTAAAGGCAATTGTGTAATAGATTTCTGTTTTGATACATGACAATCAATAGTATCTAAATGTGCAATTCTAATTTGCCTTTCCAGATTTTTGTTTTGGTCATTAAAATCTACGCTGCCCATTTATACCCAAATTAACTAACATCCCCATATGTTTAGGTTGGTGAGAGGAAACCCATGCAGACAAATGGAGAACATACAAACTCCTTACAGACAGCACTGGATTTGAACCTCAGTTGCTGCAGCTGTAATAGTGTCACGCTAACTGCTAAGCTTAACCTGAAGATGTAATGTCATTTTATCAGTAATTTTGCATGCCGCAAATAATCCACCATCAGGTGGTATTTTGATTTGGGGTTTAATGTAAAAACTGATGTATTTTATTGTTTTAAATGTCATTAACCTTGCTGAAGAATAGTATTGGTGTGTGATAAGTCTGTGAAAGTCTCATTGTTCAGATACTTTCTTGTTAAATTTAGTGTTGTGTACAATAGGGTTAAATGAAGGGCTGGTACTCCAGATAAATTACTGTATTGCATCAGAAATCATTATGTAATCTCCTATGAAAAGAAAGAAAATCCAGTTTGATATTTGACTTTTTAATTATTTTTA
The DNA here is from genome assembly GCF_036971445.1 of Narcine bancroftii. Lineage (NCBI taxonomy): Eukaryota > Metazoa > Chordata > Chondrichthyes > Torpediniformes > Narcinidae > Narcine > Narcine bancroftii. The sequence continues at coordinate 183,186,914 of NC_091475.1, read as the reverse complement.
ATTTAGAGATACAGCATGATAACAGGCCCTTCCGGCCCTCGAGCTTACTGCCCAAATACACCCCTGTAACCAATTAATCTACTAACCCTGTATCTCTTTCAAATGTGGGAGGTAACTGAGCACCCAGAGGAAATCCATGCAGACACTGGTAGAATGTACAAACTCCTTAAAGACAGTGCTGGATTCTGACCCATTTTGCTGGAACTGTAAGAGTGTCGTGCTAGCCATTAATTCACTGAGTTGGTTGTAAGCTCTTAATTTGAATATTGCTCATTATTATTATCATTGTCCCACCTTTTTTATGAAAAGGAGGAACATGACAGGTATAGTGAAGTGGGTTATGGCATTGAGTAAGAGCAGTATTATTGGGGAGGAAAGAGAATGGAAGAGAGATCTGCAAATTTACTTCAATAAATTCAAGATCGAGGGATTAAGGAAGCAATTCCAGAATTGATACAAAACTGCTAATGGGAAGGGTTATGGGCAGGAAATCGCAGTTTGGTTGAGGTTACTGTTTTGGGGTGCCACACAAGCAGCAGTTTTGAGTATAATTTATGGAGGTGGCGAGACCACTCCTGATTGGAATAGTTATGTTTTGGAGAAAGAGTTTTTAGCAGCAAGATTGTGTGGATTGGGAAAAGTGTGGGATGGGTCATAGGAAAGAAAGAGGTGACAGTTGGACTTTTAAGCAGGAGTGAAGGTCAACTGAGAACTAGGAACATGATTGAGATAAACGTTGGTAATAGAGCAGATGCTGAAATAGCATACAGCTGGAGAGTGTTAGTTTGTGTGGGAGTGAGAGCATGACAGATGAATGGAGAAGCAAGAATAGAGGATTCTGGATTGTGGTAAGAAAGACTTGCATTGCTTTCTGATCAGCTGTCGTGGAGGCCAACACCAAGAAAAGTTAACTTGGAGATGGTAAGGTCTGAGGTTCAGTGTGCATTGGGAATAAAATACTGCATGGTTTAATGAGCAAAGATGATGACAATGTGAGAAATGTGTGCAGAGGGGAGAGACCATTTCTAAGCAGAATGTATGATTTTTTGTGAACACAGAGGCTGGGGGGGCTCTGCAGATCAGACAGCTTTTAACAAGAGAAATGGTTTGTCAATGTTTTGTGTCAGGAACCTTTCTCAACAGTAATGTGATAAAGGAGACAGTAAACTTGAAAAGGATGGAGGTGGAGTGTGAGGAAGGGCGAAGACATGATAGGAACAAATAATGGTGGGAGAAGTGGAGTGGGGAGATGAGTATGGGAGGAAGGTTGAAAGAAAAGCAATTATGTGAATGGGCTAGGAAAATAGAAACAAGTAACAAACTGATTGGGTGGGTCTGGTATTAAAGAGAAAAGTGCAGCTAACATCTTTGAAGAGAGGTCCTTTCAATAGTCTAATAACAGCAGGAAAGCAATGGAGTTGGGAGTAATGTATTAGGTTAAATAGGTGTATTTTTTTGTTGGCAATGAGTAGTTGGTCAGATGCTGCAGGGGTTGATGATAGACCCACAAATATTCACAATCAATATCAATGGGAGGGGAACAGGTTTGGCTTTTTTTTAATTAAAAAAATTTTTTTAGACATCCTGTCCGGTAACAGGCCATTTTGGCCCACGAGTCCGTGGCACCCAATTTACACCCCTTTAACCTACACCCCCGATATGTTTTTGAATGGTCAGAGGAAACTGGAGCCCATGGAGAAAACCCACGTAGACATGGGGAGAATGTATAAACTCTTTACAGGTAGTGAGGGATTCAAACCCCAGTCTGGTCCCAATCACTGGTGCTGCAAAGGCATTGCGCTAACCGCTATGCCAACCATGCTGTCCGATAACCAGGGGTTGAAACAAAATTGTGGAAAAGTGAAATGTGCAGAAGGCAGAGTCTGCAGAGAGATGTAGATAGGTTACTTGAGAGGGCAAGAGTTTGGGAAGTGGAATTCAATGTTGGTAAATACAAGGTAATTCACTTTGGAAGAAAAAGTAATAAATCAGGCTGTTATTTAAATAGTGAAAAATTGGAGCATGCAGAGACCTTGGAGTGTTTGCACATGGATTGCAAAAGATTGCAAAGGATAGTTTGCATGAGCAGTAGGTATCAAGAAGACAAAAGGGATGTTTGCCTTCATTGCCAGAGGGATTGAATTTAAGATCAGGGTGGTTCAGCTGCAATTGTACAGGGTACTGGTGAGGCTGCACCTGGACTACTCTGTGCAGTCTGGTCTCTTAAAAAATGATATTCTGACTTTGGAGGTGATGCATAAGAGGTTCACCAGCTTGATTCTGAATATGCGAAGGTTAGTTTTTAAGGAGAGATTGAATCACCTAGGATGATACTCATTGGTTGAGAAGAATAGAGGGGGGGTGGAATCTAGTGGAAATGTATGAAATTATGAAAGGAATAGGTAAGATGAGAGGAAGGAGGTTTCCAATGGATCTCAGGAACGTTGCCTCAGGATTTGGGGGAGCAGATTTGAGAAACCCTTCTTCCCCTGGAGAAGAGTGTATCTGTGGAATTCTCTGCAATATAATAGAGGCTGCCTTGTTGACTGTATTTAAGACCCAAATAGATGGATTTTTGAAATATTAGGGAATTAATGGTTATGGGGAATGGGCAGTAAGTGAAGCTGAGTTCATGGCCAGATTAGCTATGAAAATATTAACTGGCAGAAGAGGCTTGATAGGCCTGATGACCTACTCCTGCTCCTGTTTCTTCTATCTGTGTTTATGCAAAATTCTCTTTGAATCTGGAGGCACTTGTCTTCAAACTTGTGTATTTTCTGCCTTGCAGGAGAGGGGCAAAGTGTGTGACTGGGGTGGGAGACATGCTTTGGTATGTTGAATGCTTTCCAGAAGCAGCGAGAGGTGAAGATGGAGGGGAGGTTGGTTTCCATGATGGCCTGAGCTGCGTTCACAATTAACTGCAGTTTCTAGCAGTCTTAGGCAGAACATACGAGCTTGATTTATCCAGACCAGATATTTTCCATCGTGTACGTATAAAAATTGACAAGGTACACTAGAGATGTGCCAAATTTCCATTGGGTTCTGGGGCAGTAGAGTCGTTGATGCTCTTTATTGACCATAGTGTCAGTGTGGTTGGATAAGGACAGGTTGTTGGTTTTATTTTTGTCTAAAAACTCAAAGCATTCTGCAATTTCCCCACTTCAGCACCGTAAAATAGGGGTAGACTGTGAAGCTTCTTTCACTGATGATGTATCTTGTAGATTTTACTGTTTCAAGGATGAATGAGTGGATATTATGTTCAGTGGCAGGAATATCCATAAAGCAAACTTGCTCTCCCAGTGATCAATGAGCTTGTTTAAGTGGTGACATGATGCCAAGTGAATGTTGAATATTCCATCATGTTTTTTGGCTCATCTTTGCAAACGGTAGGAGGAGGCTTGAGTCTTGGGGTGGCAGTGATTAGTTTCCAACAAATGCGGTCATTCTCCTTTGCGTAGTTGTCAATCAAGCTATTGGTGCATGTTAGTACAGTTTGCAAAGGTGCTTTGATGCCATTTTTAATAAGCCTTTTGTTTGCCTCTTCTCTGTATCCCTTCCCTGTAAATTTGTGCAAGTCAAAATAGTTTTTAAAAAAATACAGGGCAATTCAAGCCAAAAACATGTACAGGTGAGATGTGCTCTGGGAGAAAGGTGCAAGCCAATTCTATATGACAGCAATCCCAAGATTAAGACTGGCAATATGTTTAATACTGATCAGAAATGGGTGTGATCATCTTGGCAACAACCATGTTCAGACAGAAAGCATGTCTTCTGAAACCATTTAAATAGCTGCAGTGAGAATGTGAATATATAATAAGTATTCTGATGTTAACACACAAAATTGCTGGAGAAATTCTGTCCATAGAGGGCAAAGATATATAACCAATATTTCAGGTCTGAGCCCTTCATCAAGGTATGAGCAAAAACAGGCAGGTGTCTGAATGGAAAGGCAGGGGGAGGAAAGAAGAAAGCCACAGGTGAACAAGGATAGGAGAAAAAAAGGTGAGAATTGATCAGGGGGAGGAGGTAGCTCTGCGAATGTAGAGCTGAAGGAAAGGAGACTGAGGGACAAGGGAGAGGGGTAGACAGGGCTAGGGGGTTGGGGGAGGGCTAATGGAAAGCAAAGAAGTCGATGTTAATGCCATCTTTTGGAGGGTGCACAGATAGAATATGAAGTGTTGTTTCTCCAAATTGCGAGAGCCAATTTATTCACTCATCTGCTTGCTTTTTACTCATTCCTCGATGGGCCCTGGACTGAAATGTTGGTTTTATAATCTTTGCTTCCCACGGATGCTGCAGGACCTGCTGAGTTTCACCAGCACTTTTGAGTATTAACTACAATCACAGCGTCAGCAGACTTTCCTTGTTTCATGATAAGTATTCAAAAATTTTTGAGTAAGTAACAATGTAAATGTCTTGACTTTTCTAAAGTTCTTAAAATATCTTGTTTACAGTCTTTTCTTTAAGCTTGAAGATTGAGAGTTGCGTGACAGAACACAATTTTGCCATGGACAAAGAAGCAAGCCGCTTGGAGAAGGACTATGTTCATAGTGTCTATGAGAAGATTGCCCCTTACTTCAATGATACTCGCTACAAGGCCTGGCCCAGAGTACGGCAGTTTCTTCTAGAACAAGAATCTGGCAGTCTCATTGCTGATATTGGTTAGTAAATAGTCCATTTCTGGAATTGCTTTAAGCAATAAGCTCTCTTGCTTTTATTTGAGTGTTGAGGTTGAAATTGTATTACTTGGTTCTTGAGTGTTCCTTTCCAACCTATTGAACTTTTTTTTTAGAATATAAATCTATTTTATTATGTTCACTTTAACAGATAGTGAGAACACAACTGTAGCGCTATCAATTATACCCAACAGACAGAAGTCAAGATTAATAGGCTTTAATCACTATAAACTTGCAATCATATCTTACGTGCCTGATTCCAAGGAGGGGGATTGGGCAATACTGCCTTTATTAGGGATCCCAGAGGGGGAGGAATTATAGTATCGGGGATGGGCCAACCAGTACAATGACTGAAAGACCGTGTTTCACCACAACAACACAACATTGCTAGGAGTGTGGTGGAAACTAGTATGGTTGGGGCCTTTAAAAATATGTTGGATAGGCATATGCATGTAAGAACAATAGATGATTATGGGTGTGAGATAGGACATGGTTGGATTGTTGTGGAGTAGGTTTACATAGGTCAGCACAACATTGTGGGTTTAAGGGCCTGCTCTGTGCTTTAATGTTCTATGTTCTACAAAATCTTCAGTGAAATTTCCTCAAAATTCAAATTTATTGTCAGAGTACTATAATGTACCAGGCAGGAGCAATAGAAATGAGCCCAGATGGTGTTATATTTAAAATAATATATTTAATTATTAATAAACAATAATATAACACTTTGTATCTAATTTAACAAACTTATCTAAACTAAGACTTATCTAACTTTACCCCCAACAATGCACGAATATACTGGTGAGTGTGTGGAATACTCCAAGCCACTACAGCTCAAGGCACAATTTTCAGAAGGCAGTTGAAAGTTCAGTTTCAGGAATTTACTGTTGACCTGTAGGCTTTAAATTGATGTGACGCACAGGCCTTAGATGGTGGTGACATGCAGACTTTCCATGAAATTAATAGTTCATGAAGTGGGTGAAAGAGACTAGACCAGGGGTTTATAAGTCACAAAACCTTTGAGGTACTTCCAGCAAAATGTCCTTTCTAGACGAGTGCCAACCAAAACTCCCCTCCTTTGGCATAGGGGACACAAAGCAAGTGATGCTCACAAAGCTTCCAGAACCCTTTCCGTGGGTCAGTTGAACTCAAGTGACTCTCATTCTGAGCACTATCCAAGCGCAGTAATTCTTCTGCTGACACCTATCGGTGCATGGGGCGCCTCACACTCTGCTATAGACAGTGGCAAACAGTTCACCAGCGAGAGATTCAGAGACTATGCAGCGGCGTTGGACTTCATCCACATTATCAGCAGCCCAGAGAGCCCACAGTCAAACGGGTTGGCGGAGAGAACTGTAAGAAGCGCAAAACAGCTCATGGAAATGTCACACGAGGAAAAGACAGGCGTGTTCGTCAACCTACTTAACTTGAGGATTGTCCCTCTTGATCATGTTGAGCTCGCTGGCGCAATGGTTAATGTCAAGACAGACTAGGACAACTCTACTGGTCTCAAGGAGGCTTCTGGAGCCTCAGTCAAGAAACCTGCAAGAAGTCCAGGCCCCGCTGCTGAACAGAAGGCTGGTGCAAAAGAAATGTTATGACAGAACAAGCTGACCACTGGAGCCATTGTCAAAAGGGCAGGTAATAAGAATGCAGACTCCACAGGACTACGACCGCATTGGCATAGTCAAAAGGAGTTTCCAGGATTGAAAATAGGTTTGTATTGCTGGTGCCAGACTGAGCTACTTGTTCGGCCAGCTACCCTTGATGAAGGTGCCTAGGGTGGCTAAGGTACTGTCTTCTGCCGTGTGTTTTCTTAGTTCCTCCAGCCAGGCTGAGGATATGTGGGTGACTGTTATAACCTCAAAACTGTCTTCTTTGACCTGCTGGATTGATAATTTTCTGGGGGCACATGATAAGACATTAGCAAAGTGCATCTCCTTACCACACTTGTGAACCAGAGTGATGTTGTACTTCTGGAGTCTGAGCATCGTTCACTGTAGTCTTGCTGGCGCTGCATTTATTGGTTTGTTCAGTAATGTCACCAGGGTAGGTGGTCATGACTATGTGTATGGTAATCTGCCTACCATAGTCATAGTCATGACCAGTTTTCCGTCTTGCAGGCATGCTGCACCTAGGCCAGTGGTTCTCAACCTTTTTTTTTCCACTCACATCTTTTCTTTGGCTTGGCTTCGCGGATGAAGATTTATGGAGGGGGTAAAAGTCCACGTCAGCTGCAGGCTCGATTGTGGCTGACAAGTCCGATGCGGGACAGGCAGACACGGTTGCAGCGGTTGCAGGGGAAAATTGGTTGGTTGGGGTTGGGTGTTGGGTTTTTCCTCCTTTGTCTTTTGTCAGTGAGGTGGGCTGTGCGGTCTTCTTCAAAGGAGGTTGCTGCCCGCTGAACTGTGAGGCGCCAAGATGCACGGTTTGAGGTGATATCAGCCCACTGGCGGTGGTCAATGTGGCAGGCACCAAGAGATTTCTTTAGGCAGTCCTTCTACCTCTTCTTTGGTGCACCTCTGTCACGGTGGCCAGTGGAGAGCTCGCCATATAACATGATCTTGGGAAGGCGATGGTCCTCCATTCTGGAGACGTGACCCACCCAGCGCAGCTGGATCTTCAGCAGCGTGGACTCGATGCTGTCTGCCTCTGCCATCTCGAGTACTTCGATGTTAGGGATGAAGTCGCTCCAATGAATTTTGAGGATGGAGCAGAGACAACGCTGGTGGAAGCGTTCTAGGAGCCGTACGTGATGCCGGTAGAGGACCCATGATTCGGAGCCGAACAGGAGTGTGGGTATGACAACGGCTCTGTATACGCTAATCTTTGTGAGGTTTTTCAGTTGGTTGTTTTTCCAGACTCTTTTGTGTAGTCTTCCAAAGGCGCTATTTGCCTTGGAGAGTCTGTTGTCTATCTCGTTGTCGATCCTTGCATCTGATGAAATGGTGCAGCCGAGATAGGTAAACTGGTTGACCGTTTTGAGTTTTGTGTGCCCGATGGAGATATGGGGGGGCTGGTAGTCATGGTGGGGAGCTGGCTGATGGAGGACCTCAGTTTTCTTCAGGCTGACTTCCAGGACAAACATTTTGGCAGTTTCCGCAAAACAGGACGTCAAGCGCTGAAGAGCTGGCTCTGAACGGGCAACTAAAGTGGCATCGTCTGCAAAGAGTAGTTCACGGACAAGTTTCTCTTGTGTCTTGTGTCCAAAGCCCGCTGCGCAGCTCAGACGGCAAAGTCCTCCTCAGCGACAAGATCTCCATCCTCAACCAATGGTCAGAACACTTCCAATCTCTTTTCAGTGCCAACCGCCCAGTCCAAGATTCCGCCCTGCTCCAGCTCCCTCAACAGCCCCTAAGGCTAGAGCTGGATGAGGTCCTCACCCAGGTTGAGACATATAAGGCAATTGAACAACTGAAAAGTGGCAAAGCAGCAGGTATGGATGGAATCCCCCCCAGAGGCCTGGAAGGCTGGCGGCAAAACTCTGCATGTCAAACTGCATGAGTTTTTCAAGCTTTGTTGGGACCAAGGAAAACTGCCTCAGGACCTTCGTGATGCCATCATCATCACCCTGTACAAAAACAAAGGCGAGAAATCAGACTGCTCAAACTACAGGGGAATCACGCTGCTCTCCATTGCAGGCAAAATCTTCACTAGGATTCTCCTAAATAGAATAATACCTAGTGTCGCCGAGAATATTCTCCCAGAATCACAGTGCGGCTTTCATGCAAAGAGAGGAACTACTGACATGGTCTTTGCCCTCAGACAGCTCCAAGAAAAGTGCAGAGAACAAAACAAAGGACTCTACATCACCTTTGTTGACTTCACCAAAGCCTTCGACACCGTGAGCAGGAAAGGGCTTTGGCAAATACTAGAGCGCATCGGATGCCCCCCAAAGTTCCTCAACATGATTATCCAACTGCACGAAAACCAACAAGGTCGGGTCAGATACAGCAATGAGCTCTCTGAACCCTTCTCCATTAACAATGGCGTGAAGCAAGGCTGTGTTCTCGCACCAACCCTCTTTTCAATCTTCTTCAGCATGATGCTGAACCAAGCCATGAAAGACCTCAACAATGAAGACGCTGTTTACATCCGGTACCGCACGGATGGCAGTCTCTTCAATCTGAGGCGCCTGCAAGCTCCACTCACATACCGCTTTAACCATTCCCTATGCCATAGGTGCTCTGTGATTAGTAAGGAATTGCTTAAGATGGTAGGTGGATGGAAAGAAAAAAATTTGTAAACTACTATTTTAATTGTCCCTCATTGACTCGTTAGGTGCACGATTTCATAACTCCAAAGGAAATGGGCTAGTGACAATTTTCCTCAAGCAAAATATTTCAGTAACAATTGGGACTAGAGCTGTGATTCTCAACCTTCCCTTTCCTTGTAGTAGGAGAGGACTGGTGGGCATGACCTGTGTCTCTTTAAAGTGTTGAAAGCATCCTGCTGCTGTTCAAGCCAGGACCACTCAACATTTTTGTGCATCAGCTGCCTCAATGGGGCTGTCAGTTCCCTTGAGTTGGGGATAAATTTGTCCAGGCAGTTTACTAAGCCAAGGAATCTTTGCAGGGCTACCACATCTGTTGACACTGGCATTTTGCTTATGGCCCTTGTTTTGGAGGGGTCCCCCTTTAGATCTTTGCTGGTGAACATGTGGCCTATGTAGCTGACTTGGTTTAGGCGGAACCTGCATTTCTACTGGTTGAGCCTCAGGTTTACCTTCCGTCCTTAGTTAAGCACCTTCTTTAAGTTTGCATCATGTTCCTCTTGAGTCTTGCAGCCTACCAGTACATCATCGAGCATGGGTACCCGGTGAAAATTTGTTCCATGGATCTTTGGAATATTTCGCTGGTCGAATTGATTCCAAATAGCATTCAGAGGAACCTGACCCGATCAAACGCAGTGCTGAACATGGTTAGTAGTGACGAGTTATAGTTGAGTGAGACTTGCCAGAACTAGTTTTTCACATCTAGGATCAAGAATACCGTATTGCCGGCCATCTAAGCAGCAATTTCTACAGTGTACATGGGGTGATGCAATCTCTTCAGAGCTGCATTGAGATTTCGTGGGTTTATGCAGATCCAAATCTCCTGTTGTCTGTCTTTCTTCTTAGTGGCCATCATGGAGGACACTCATTGGGTTGCCTTTGAAACTGGAGTGATTACATCAAAGTCCTGCATTCTGTCCAGCTTGGCCTTGACCTTGTTCTTCATCGCCATTGGTATGTGGTGTGCCGAATGAACCATGGGTCTTACTTCCGGGACGAGCTGCATGGAATATGTCACTGGTAGCTTCCCCAGCTCATCCATGAAAAGTTCGCAGTATTTGAAAAAAATTGTCTGTGATAGATCTTCTTCAGAGGGGCTAATCTGGTGTACCTCTTTGCTGAATGAAACGAGTCCCATGTTCATGCATGCGCTCAGGCCTAGCAGAGGCATGACGTCCTTGTGGACCACGAAGGTCAATAATACATGTAACCATCCATGTACATAGAACTACAGCTGCACCATGCTGTTGGTTTGGATTCTGCTGCCTCCATATGCCACCAGACTCATTGACCTGACACATGGTTTAGCCTGTTCTGTTTTTTCCAGCTGGTTGGATGTCTTTAATGATGTGACGTTGCACTTTGCTCCTGTGGACCTTCATCTCCTCCACCTTTCCATTAACTTTCATAGATACGAAGGCCTTGTTATTTCCTCTGATCCGGGTTTCTGCTGGGTTTCCTGCTATCCACAGGGTCAGGCCATTGACATAGTATTCATCATCAGAGTTGTCTCTCCCCTGTTCTGGCTCCAACTGGTCGATCGTCCTTCTCTGACTGGTCCGTGTGTTGGTGTGCTGCCTGGATCTGTAGCATCTGCTGAAATGGTTCCACTTTCCGCAGGTTCTGCACTACTGGCTGAATGCTGAGCATATTTCTCTTCTTGGCATGTGATCGCTCCACAGTTACTGCACCCTACCCTGGACAAGGGTTTGGGATGGCTTAGCTGGCACTTTCTCCTGGCCTCCAGCCACTGTCTGTTCACTGGTCCTGCCTGGATTGCGATGAGGCTCATGATCTGTTGTCGTGGAGAGGTCAGCTTTTTGCTGTTTCCTCGGTAGTTTTCGTATGCCAGACAGGTAAAGATGGCCTTTGCTAGCATTAGCTCGCTGTTGCGCAGAAGCACTTCCTGCATACTATCGTCACAAATACCACAAGTCATCCTATTTTTAATTAATTCCTCATAGAGTGTTCCAAAGTTACAGGTCTTTTCCCCGATTTTCAAATCACTGATGTATGAGTGGATTGACTCACCAGGCTTTTGGTCTGTAGTATTAAACTTGTGCCTTTCCATCAACATGTTTCTCTGTGGATTGCACATTTCCTTGAATTTTCATTTTAAGCATTTAGTGTCCTCTCTCGACTCAGCCAAGCTGATAATGAGTTTCTCTTTGAGCACTTTGTGTGCATACACAAACGACTCTCCCTTATAATGGGACAAAATGTATACTCTGGTGCGGGCAGGCCTGTCACTGTGTGCTGCCACAATAAATATGTCGTACTCTTGCCGAAAAATATGCCAGTTCTCTGCTACATTCCCTTCAAATGTGAGTGGGTCAGGCCATCTAAATCTGCCTGCCATCAAGGCGACTGTTGCAAATGTGATTCTGGTTACTCATTGTAACTGATTGGAAGGCCTTGGGCTTGGGATGGTCTCAATCCCACTTCTGACACCATGTTTGTCATTGCATGCTGAATAACTAGATGAGTCAGCAAATGATGAGCACATGTGACAGAGTATATAGATATGTTTTTGGGAGGTAAATTGGGAAAGGTTTGTTAGAGTAGTCACATACAAGCACTTTTTAAAACAGATCTTATTTGAAATACTGGAGCTCTGCTAATGCTAGACATATCGGTTACACAGCTCTTGCAAGAGCTTTGGAGAGAGCTAAAGAAACTTCACTAATGGATTGTTGTTTATAAAAGGCAACAGATGAAAGATCTTGTCGGAGCCTCAGACAGTCTGAAGGAGAACATCCTGTTCCAAGAGGGTCATGTGGTTTTGCAAGCAGAGAGAGTCCAACAGGCTTTCTCTGTGTGAGAGAGAGAGAGAGAGAGAGACACACACACACACACACACACACACACACACACACACACACACACACACACACACATCACTTCTTCAGTGCTACAGCTAGTAAGAGCAGCTGGGACTGGAACAGAACAAGCTGGCAAGCTTGTGGAAAGCTCAATTTTGGCAGATGGCCTGGTCAAAGCCCTTGTGGTTCATGCAAGAGGAGAGGACTGGCTGTCTAATGTTACATTTGGAATAAGAGAAACAAAAAGGAGGAATGAGAAGTGAGATTGGACTGTGAACCAAATAACCTTTCTGAACTTACAGACACATTACATACATGTGCGCTTAGAATTAGAAGGGGTTAAGTTAGATTAGTTAAGTCAATAGTGATGTTAAAGTTTGATTCTATTTTCATGTTTAAAGATAATTAAAAGCAACTTTTGTTTAAGTAACCATTTGTCGTGGTGAATATGTATTGCTGTTGAGTTTTGGGGTCCTCTGAGCTTGTAACACACCAAACAACTTTACTGTACGCAATCAAAGAGAAAGTGAGCCCATAGCATGGCGTCTGTTCCTCACTAGTACTCATTTCATTTAATGTGCCCTCGTGGAACTTGTGCATGCCCAGTGCGCTGTTGCCATCACAGTGCCTGCGCAGTGCGCTGTTGCCATCACAGTGCCTGCGCAGTGCGCTGTTGCCATCACAGTGCCTGCGCAGTGCGCTGTTGCCATCACAGTGCCTGCGCAGTGCGCTGTTGCCATCACAGTGCCTGCGCAGTGCGCTGTTGCCATCACAGTGCCTGCGCAGTGCGCTGTTGCCATCACAGTGCCTGCGCAGTGCGCTGTTGCCATCACAGTGCCTGCGCAGTGCGCTGTTGCCATCACAGTGCCTGCGCAGTGCGCTGTTGCCATCACAGTGCCTGCGCAGTGCGCTGTTGCCATCACAGTGCCTGCGCAGTGCGCTGTTGCCATCACAGTGCCTGCGCAGTGCGCTGTTGCCATCACAGTGCCTGCGCAGTGCGCTGTTGCCATCACAGTGCCTGCGCAGTGCGCTGTTGCCATCACAGTGCCTGCGCAGTGCGCTGTTGCCATCACAGTGCCTGCGCAGTGCGCTGTTGCCATCACAGTGCCTGCGCAGTGCGCTGTTGCCATCACAGTGCCTGCGCAGTGCGCTGTTGCCATCACAGTGCCTGCGCAGTGCGCTGTTGCCATCACAGTGCCTGCGCAGTGCGCTGTTGCCATCACAGTGCCTGCGCAGTGCGCTGTTGCCATCACAGTGCCTGCGCAGTGCGCTGTTGCCATCACAGTGCCTGCGCAGTGCGCTGTTGCCATCACAGTGCCTGCGCAGTGCGCTGTTGCCATCACAGTGCCTGCAGTGCGATTACAGCAGGTGTGGAGCAGCTGATATTAGGGCTGTCTACACCAGGAAACCAGTGGGCTGATGCAGGGCACCAGAGTGGGACAACATCCCCATTCTGAGAAGCTTGGGAGAAGATCCTCAGAGTAGGAGACCGCAGCAGCAAACCATTATTATAGCTTCCATGACCTCACTGCTTGTATTGCTCATATCCCTAGATTCTGTGCCAGTTTCCTGAGTAAATACTGATGCAAAAAAAAAGAAAATTAAGATCTTCCCCATCTCTTGGCTCCATACATGCCAGCCACTATGATCTCCTAGGGGACCAATTTTGTCCTTAATATACTTGTAGAAACCCTCAGGGTTTTCTTTCACATTATCTGCCAAAGCAACCTTGTGTCTTCTTTTAGCTCTCTGATTTATTTCTTGAGCTCTTTCTTGCAATTTTTATACTCCTCATGTGCCTCATTTGCTCGGTATTATCTATACCTCTGTGCACCTCTCTCAAAAGCTAAGGTTCCCTATGCCTGTTAAATTTGCATTTAATCCTGACAGGAACATAAAAACTCTGTACTCTCAAAATTTCACCTTTTGAAGGTCTCCCAGTTACCACACACATTCTTGCCCAAAAAAAAAATTATCCCAGTTCACGCATTCTAGATCCTTTCTCATTTCCTCAAAATTGGCCTTTCTCCAATTTAGAATCTCAACCCAAGGCAGCAACTGCTTGAGTTGGGTAAGAAGGACCTGGCTAGTCACATTGAACCGGCCAAACCATTGGAACAAGCCAAGCTTGAGAACGACGATCTCGAAGCCAACGCGCTCACTCACCCAGGTGACCCCTTCCAAAACCAGCTGCTCCTGCCACCCCTGCCCTAATGGCTGCAACTTCTCGTGCTAGGTAACACTCCCTTGCAAGAGCCAGCGTCCCTGATCTCGTTGCCCGGTTAATGACTCAGTGTGTTGCAGCTGTGGCAAGGTAGGGCCTTGGGCGAGGTTTTGCTGCACGAGGGGAAGCCTGCGGAAGTCCACGTCCTGCACCGATCCCGGATTTGATTCCAGCCCCAAACCGTCTGGCCCAAATTCACCTGAACTCACTTGGTGTACTACATGCCAATGGAGCATGGCAGTAAGGAAACGGCACAAAAAGGCTTGGGGCCATTTTGCCATGATTCTAATTCAAACTCATCATTGGAGGAGGAAGGAGGGAGACCATCTTGCTGCACCACGAGGTTGATGCCATCGTACTCCCGCAGGGCAACCCAGCACAGTGGGAGTCACTCGAGTGAGGAGTATGGAGTCTCTGGGGTCCTAGCCTTGATGGTTCTGGACCTCCATAGTGACTGTGAAGGTAAATGGGCATTCCACTAAGTGCCTAATTGACACAGGCTCTACTGAAAGCTTCACAGAGTCACAGAGTGTGCAAGAATAGGACCTAAAGATGTATCCTTCCAATTATTGTATATTCCTTGCATCTCATTTGCATTACACACGTATTCAATAACATTGTATAATGCATTTGTCGTTTGAAGGGGGGGATTTTGTAAAATTCGCCTGAATGTACTTGATGAATTGTGTGCTCCAGTGTTGTTGGGCCTGGACTTCTGTCACTTGAAAAGCATGACCTTGGACTATTCTGGTCCTCTCTCCCCTGTAACGGTTTGGAACAGAGGACCCCTAATAATTAGAATCCATATACAGACTCTCCACACTAAATATTGACCCCCTCCCCCCTCTCTTCCCGAATATGTTCTCAGACTGCAAACCTATTGCTACCAAGAGCAAGAGGTACAGCACAGCAGACTGAGATTTCATACAGTCTGAGACACAATGTCTGCTTGACGAAGGTATCATGGAACCTAGCATCAGCCCGTGGAGAGCGCAAGTGGTAGTGGGAAAAGAGGAAAACCAGTCCAGGTTAATAATTGGCTATAGCCAAACTATTAATTGGTACACACTCCCCTCTGGATGCATACCCCCCTCCCTCGAATTTCGGACATAGTGAGTGAAATTGCGCAGTATCAGGTCTATTCGACCATTGACCTGAAAGCTGCTTATCACCAGCTGTCAATCTGTACAGAGGACTGTCCATATAATGGTCGTCTCTATCAATTCCGGAGGGTCCATTTCAGTATGACTAACGGGATTTCTATCTTTCAGAGGCAGATGGACAGAATGGTGGATTAGTATGGGTTGAAAGCTACCTTCCTCTGCCTCGATAACATCACCATCTGTGTCCATACCTTAGAAGACCATGATGCCAACCTCTAGAGTTTTATCCATGTATTGAAAGCCCTGAACCTCATTTATAACTCAAACAACTGTGTGTTCAGGATTAAACAACTGGCTATCCTTGACGACATGGTGGAGAATGGCATCATTGGCCTTGATAGGATGCGCCCCCTGTTAGAGCTCCCCATTCCCAGGACCACAAAGGCTTTGAGATATGCCTTGCATTTTTCTCCCAGTGTATCCTTCAGTATGCTGTTATGGTTCACCCTCTCTTAAAAGCCACTAATTTCCCCCTCTCAGCTGAAGCCCAAACGGCTTTTAACTACCACTGGAACCATATTGCGAAAGCCGCCATGCAGGCGGTGGACAATAATGTGCCTTTCCAAGTGGAAAGCGATGCTTTGGATATAGTCCTGGCCGCTACCCTCAACCAGGCGGGCAGGCCAGTAGCATTTTTTTCTCGGCCATTACAAGGCCATGAGTTCTGAAATCTATCTGTAGAAAAGGAGCCTCAAGCCATTGCAGAAGCCATGAGGCACTGGAAACACTACCTGGCTGGTAAGAAATTTACGTTGCTCACTGACAGTGCTCTGTCGCATTCATGCTTAATAATGTCAAGAGGGGAAAAATCAAATTGACAAATTGCAAGGTGGATCAAGCTTTCCACCTACAATTATGAGATTGCCTATCAGCCAGGAGCCCTTCAGGACCCTCCAGATGCCTTATCCAGAGGAAGCTGTGCCTCTGCACATACCGGCCAACTGCAGTCTTTGCATAATGAGCTCTGCCATTCAGGGGTTACCCATGGCTCATTTTGTCAAGGCGTGCAATCAGCCCTACTCCATGGAAGACGTCAAGGACAGGTCTGCGCAGAGTGCAAGCTGCACTTCTACCACCCCACAAAGTTGCACCTGATCAAGTCATCCAGGCCCTTTGAACGGCTCAGTGTTGATTTTAAGGGACCCCCCTCCTCTCCACGAACAGGAACACTTTCTTCCCTTCTATCATTGATGAGTACTCCCGCTTCCCGTTCGTCATTCCATGTCCAGACATGTCCACTTCGTCAGTCATAAAGGCCCTCGATTCCATTTTCACCCTGTTTGGGTATCCCAGCTATATTCATAGTGACCGGAGCATATCCTTTATGAGTGACGAGCTACGTCAGTACCTGGACTACTAGCTACAACCCCCGAGGGAATGGGCAGCTACAGTCTAGCAGGGTGTCGAACTGGCCCTGAAATCAAAAGGCCTTCCAGACACGCTGGTAGGAAGTCCTTCCTATGGAGTTCCATTCCATCCAGTTGCTGCTATGTACTGTGACCACTGCTACTCCTCATGAGCTATTCAATTTCAAAAGAAGGTCAGCATCAGGAACTACACTCCCAATCTGGCTCACCACTCCTGGACCAGGCCTTCTCAGTAAGCATGTGAAGAGAAGCAAGACCAACACCACCCCCCCCCCCCCCCCCCATCCCAGTGGAAAGGGTGAAACTGCTCCAAGCCAATCCCACATACTCCTATGTGGAGCACCCAGATGGCAGGGAGGATACCGTCTTCATCAGTGACTTGGCACCTGCCTGAACAGTGGGTCTATTGCTTCAAATGCCATGCAAGCTATGGAGCTCATTCTTGCCAACCCCAGTCAGGGCTTCAGGCGATCTGGTTCAGGAGGAAAGTGCATCCCCCTCCACCGTAGAGCTGGAGACCCAGCCTGCTTCTTCTCCCTCAAAAGGAGACACAAGGAGTCCAAGGCCCCCTGATGCTAAGGTGCTCACCCAGGACAGCTTAAATCTGTAAATAATTATATTTTTAAACTTTTTTTCTTCCCTGAACCCATGTCTTCATTCACAGACCCAAAATTCTGCAGAAAAGTGTGAATGCAGTGAACTGGGATTCACTGACAGTGTGTTGTGCTGATGGCTGGCTCCACCCCCATCTGCTAACATATAACCCCGGTTTCCCACCTAAACCCAGAATCCTTCTGAAGACCACTGTGAGATCCTACCTTCAGTTTTAAGCTAATAAAAGTTGAATGATCCAGAGTTCATCTAGTTCCAGTTCCAGTTCCTTAAATCTGACTTCCAAGAGCTACACCTGGATGCACTTCTTACAGGTGTTGTCATCAAGGACAATTGTGGGCTCTCCCAAATTTCCCACATTGTGTATTCGGAGTATGCCACTGCCCTAGCCACTGTCTCCATTACCTATTCTTAGTTTATATGCAGAGATCTTGTATGTCCTCAGCCTCTGCTCTCCAAAGCCTCTTGAGCCAAAACCTCAAATTCCCATTCCGACACTGCACCATTCACACACTGGCTGTTCCTCTTGAGCTTCCCCTCGTTTTATTTGTCACTGCCTATAATCTGAAGCGCTCACTCCCACCAATTGTCCTCCACTCCCTTTTAAACTTGTTTTCACAAGCCTGGTCCCGACACTCCCTGGTCTCCAAACCCTTCGCTCCTCTCTCTGCGACAGTCCTGAAACTGCTCACTTGGTTACTGAGTAAATTACAAAATTCTGTAGACCCCATGGTTAAAGTAAAAACACACCATGCTGGAGAAGCTCCTTTATGTAGCAAATGTAAAGACTCCTAAACGTCAGTTATATATCTTTACCTTTTGCTACATAAAGAACATTGTTTGATCTGCTGGGCTTCTCCAGCATAGTGTGTTTTTTCACTTGGTTACTGAGGATGAACTTAGTTCTGGAATGTAATTGCTTTGGTTTGAGCAATTAGTTTTGATTAGTTCCATTCCCATTTAAAGCTTAGAGGTGAAGGAAAGCTCTGAGAAAAAGAGTTAAAAATTATTATGCTGAGGATTCAGCCAAGTTTGATGTGAATCTTTGTTGAGGTCAGCTCTGTTGTTCATTCATTGCATAAGATCATGACTTGGGTGCTGTCATGAAGCTCTGCTTTTGTGATTGAGAATTACTGCTGCAATCTTGGATGCATGTATGTGCTTGCCTAATATATTTGCTATTATGCATATCCACTGAGAGGTACCAAATTGCACATGAGGGGAAAGGACGGTCCTGAGAAAATAAAACCCCTGTAGTCTGGAGCATTTTTCCTTGTTGTTTACTCAATCCTTTTACTAACTACAGCTCAAAGAATTTTGGTGTTTAAGTCGAGCCGTGAAACCCTAAAATAAACTCTCAAAAGGGGAGGGGTTGATTTGTATGCCAGATATACTTTTGAAACCTTAAGTTCAGCTCAAAAACTGCTCCACGCTGATTCGCTATACAAAACAGAAAAACAAATTTGGTGTATAAATTGAGCCTTGATAAACAAAAAAAAACGACAGCAGATTTTCATTGAAAACAACACAATTAGCACCCTTCAAAATTGCCATCATTGTCTGAAAACAACACATTTAGAACCCTTCAAAATCACTCTCGCTATCATTGTATGAGACAAAAATCTTGGCAAGCACATCCATACTCCCACTGTTTAAACAGTCATCAATGTGGGTCCAAGTCTGTATCTGATGAGGTGGTTTCAGCTTCGTCATCAGTGTCCCACAATAAATCATCTTCCGTGCCATTAATTGCACAAGAGATACCGCACTTTTTAAACGATTTTAATCAGTCTCTAGAACATAGATCAATTCGGCCCTTGATGTTATGCTGTCTATTATTTTTCTTCCAAAAAAATACAAAACCTTCCCAACCCCATAACCCCCTATTTTCCTTTCATCCATGTGTCTGTCTAAGAGTCTCTAAATGCCCCTAATGTTTCATTCTCCACCACCATCCCCAGCAAGGCATTCAGGCATCCAAAACTCTTATATATTTTTAAAAAAAAACAACTTAACACCTGATGTCTCCCCTAAACTTCCTTCCCTTCACTTTGTACTTGTGTCCTCTGGTGTTTGTTGATCCTGCCCTGGAAAACAGATGTTAGCTGTCCATCCTATCTAATCCTTTCATAATCTTGTAGTCCTCTATCAAGTCTATTCTCATCCTCCTCCAAAGTGAAGTCCCAGCTCTGCAAACCTTGCCAGGTAACATCCTGGTAAATCTCCTCTGCATCCTCTCTAGAACTTCCACATCCTTCCTATAACGAGGTGACCAGAACTGAGCACAATACTCTTAAGTGTGGTCTTACCAAAGAGTTGTAACATGTCCTCTCTACTCTTGAATTCAATCATACTATTAATAAATCCCAGCATCCCGTAGGCCTTCTTAACTATCCTATGAACCTGTGCATTAACATGGATTTGGACTTCAAGGTTCTTCGTTCATCCACACTCTTAAGTAACTGACCATTAACCCTGAACTGAGACTTCTGGTTAGTCCTTCCAAAATGCTTCACCTTACACTTATCTGGATTGAAATCCATCTGCCACTTTTCTGCCCAACTCCGCATCCTTTCTATATTCTCTTGTAACCTTCAACAGCCTTCATCTCCATCCACAACTCCTCCAACCTTCGTGTCATCCGCAAACTTAATGACCCATCCTTCTGCCTCTTCATCCAGGTAATTTATAAAAATCACAAGGAGCAGGGGTCTCACAACAGGATCCTGTGGCACTCCACTAGTCACCAACCTCCAGGCAGAATACTTACCTTCCAGTACTACTCTCTGCTTTCTTCCAGCAAGCCAATTTTTTTAGCCACATAGTCAAAGTTCCATTGATCCCATGTCTCATGACTTTCTGAATGAGTCTCTTGTGGGGAACCTTGTCAAATGCTATGCTACAATTCATGTAGACAACATCTACTGCCTCATCAATTTCTTTTGTTGCTCCTCAAAAAACTAATTTAGACT
Source organism: Narcine bancroftii (assembly GCF_036971445.1). NCBI lineage: Eukaryota > Metazoa > Chordata > Chondrichthyes > Torpediniformes > Narcinidae > Narcine > Narcine bancroftii. The sequence continues at coordinate 183,166,808 of NC_091475.1, read as the reverse complement.
TGTGTAGCACAACCTTCCCTTCACACGCTCAAGAAACTATCCCTTAAAAATCCTCTCCTTTAGTTTGCACACCACTGACATAAAATTCACTGGTCTATAATTCCCAGGGTTCTCCTTACTACCTTTTTTAAACAAGGGGACTACATTTACCATTCTCCAACCCTCTGGCACCTCCCCTGCAGCCAAAGAGGATTCAAAGATCATAGCTTCTGATGTGATGGGAAGGACGTAGGACATGGTATTCTGACGCTCCCAGGAAAATACAAGAAAATGATTGTTTAAATGAAGTAAACAAAGATTAAGATGCAAAGGAAAAATATAAGAATAGTCCATTTGCCTTTTAAAATGCTTTTGAAGAGAAGAAGTGTTGTTGCTGGAGTGGATGAAGGTGTTGTTCTTGGATGTGAAGAAGGCCTTTGGTGCAGAGAAACCTCAGATCTGGAGTGACAAACAGAGCCCGTCAGAGAGTTAAGTTGCTGGGAACAGCGAGCTGGGGAAGATGGCACCGGGCTAAGGGAAACAAATTCCTTAAGCAAGGACAGATCATCGAATTGATGCAAGTGCAAATAAGTGCTTTAATGGGAGAGAATAGAAATATATAAGAAAAATACAACAGTTATTAACAAATATGATGCAGGTACAAGAATGAGAAGGTGAAGAATATCAGAAAGTTACGAAAATTCAACAGAAGGTTGGAAATGTAAAGGAAAAGCTAGAAAATTTGGAGTCTGAAGTTGAGGAAGAAATTGTTGAGAGGAAGATAATTTTGGAAAAAAAATGATAAGATGGAAAATTTTAATAGGAGTAACAATATTAAGATTTTGTTGGTTTGGAGGAGGGAGAAGAAAAACATGGCATGATTCAGTTTCTTCAAGGATGGATACCGAAGGTTCTGGGGAAAATAAATTTGAAGGCCTAATTGAAATTGAAAAAGCACATAGAGCCCTCAGACCCTGGCCACAATCAGATGAGAAATCTCACTGTATAGTAATTAAGTTCAAAATATCGAGATAAGGAAAAGATTTTTGCCTTAGCAACCGAAAAAGTAATAATAAAGAATATCATGCTTTGAAGGTTTAGTTTTAAATCAGGATATTGCTACGTGGTTGTTGGCCAAGAGAAGACATTTTATTGAAGTTAAAAGAAGTCTTTAGGAAATGGGATATAAGTTTACGTTGCGTGATCCAGCGACGATGAAAATTATACTACTGGATTGCAAAAATAATTTTTTTATGGATTGCAAACAAGCATAGATTTTGTGGAAACTTTGCCTTTTAATAGTGTTACGAGCCCAGAGGACCCCAAAACCCAACAGCAGTAGATATTCACCAAGACAAATTGTTACTTAAACAAAGTTTGCTTTTAATGATCTTTAAACATGAAAACAACCTAACTTAACCCCCTTCTAATTCTAAGTGCACATGTATGTAATGTGTGTGTAAGTTCAGAAAAGTTCTTTGATTCACAGCCCAATCTCACTTCTCATTCCTACGTTCACTGGTTGCAGGCAATTCTTATACTGTGCATAGAATTTAACATTTGTAAAGTTCACCAGGCTTTGGTGCTTGAAAGGTAAATGGTTACTGCTCAGGAAGGTTCTCGTTGGTTTTCAGAGAGCGATTTGTTGTTCCAGGACACCCACAACTGATTCCTTTTTAATCAGCCACTTCAGTGTCTTGCTGATGAAACTTGCCCCCTCAGGGTTCTCCAGATGATAACCTCTTTCTTTCAGCTCACCACAGAGTTCCTTTTTATTTCTCTTATTTCAAGTGAAACATTAGACAGCCAATCCTCTCTTCCTGCATGAACCACAAGGGCTTTGACCAGGCTGAGCACTCACAACCCATCTTCCAAAATGGGGTTTTCCACAAGCTTTCCAGGTTGTCCTCTTCCAGCCCCAGTTGCTGCTGCCGACTGTAAAACTGTAGAACTTCTCTCTCTCTCTCTCTCTCTCTCTCTCTCTCTCTCTCTCTCTCTCTCTCTCTCTCTCTCTCTCTCTCTGAGAGAAAGCTTGTTTGACTCTCTCTGCTTCCAAAGCAACCTGACCCTCCTAGAACAGCAAGTTCCACTCCAGAGAGAATGCGGCTCCGACAAGTTCCTTCATCTGTTGCCTTTTTGTAAACCACAATCCATTAGTGAAGTCTCTTCGGCACTCTCCAAAGCTTCTACAAAGACTCTTGGCCCCGACATGTCTAGCATGAGGAGAGCTCCATTATTTTAAATAAGATCTGCTTTAAAGTGTTTATATGTGACCTACACTTAAAAACCCTGCCCCAATTTATCTCCCTAAAACATATTTATATGTTGTCACAATAGGCTGAGTAAATGAGAGGAAATTATTCAGAATCAGGCAATGAACTAGTAAATTAGAAGCTTTGTATTGATGTAACACCTGGGAGGAGAAGGTTGCCCAATGATCATCTAAATGAAGTTAAAAGAGACTAAATATGAAGGAAGAATAGTCCACTTACCCTTAATATACCTTTGAAGAAAAGAATTATTGTTGTTGGAGCGGATTAAGGTGTTGTTTTTAAATTTGAAGAGATGTCTTTGATTCAGATAATTTCGGATCTGGAGTGATGACCAGGGCCCATTAGAGAGATGAGTTGCTGAAACTGCAGCAAGTTTGATCAGCCTTTTGGTTGGACAAGATGGTGACAGCGCAAGGAAAATGGATTATTGAACTTGAGTGAGATGATTGATTTCGGTGACGAAAGGAAATTTTCTTCGTGGTTTCATCAGTTTATGGAGAATTTGAAAATTATTTGGTAAGAATTATGAAATAAGGATAAGAGATCAAGGGATACAAGTTTATGCTGTTACCCAGTGATAATGGAAATTGTACTATCAGCTGATAAAATAATTTTTTATTGATTATAACAGGCATTAGATATTGTGGGAGCTCTGCCTTTAATAAGAAGGAACTATTTGGAATTAGGTAATGGACTAGTAAATTGGTAATTTTGTTTTGATGTAATACCTGTGAAGTGAAGGGTGTTGGAGTTCATGGGCATATTGTGGCAATGAGCCACATCCCGTATGAAGAGGGGGCTGATGCTATATCCTTAAGCACCCATAAGGGGGGATTTATTTTCATTTTCTTTTTCTCAGGCTTTCGAGGGGATTGAGTGGATTTGGTGGGCTTTTTCTTTCTCTTTTTTTTCTATATTTTCAACTTGTAAAAGCCATGTATGATTAATTGTGAATAAAATGTATGTAATGTAATTGTAAAAAATTAGAAAAAACAAAAATTAAGAATAAAAAAAAATCATAGCTACTGACTCAGCTATCTCTTCACTCACTTCCCACAACATCCTGGGGTATATCGCATCCAGCCCCAGGGACTTATCAATTTTGATGTTTTTAAGAAGATCCAACACTTCTGCTTCCTTAATCTCCACATTGTCCAGCACACAGGCCCGTTCAATTTCCACCTCACCATAATCAAGGCCCTTTTCTCTTGTGAGTACTGGCGCAAAATTTTTCATAAAAATGTACAGAAGTATCTGCTGGGAATTTTATTACAGGTTTAATTTTGTGCTTGAAATTCCATGGGTCTTAACTTTGTCCCATCAACCATGCACAATAACACCATGGCCTGTACTTCTGGTTTACACAGTTTCCACATCTCTCCATTCCACTGTTCTATTCCCCATCATGTCAAAATTAATGGGATTTCATCCATGTTTCCAATGAAAACTGGTATTTCTGCTGGTTATATATAATAAACTGGTGAAAACTTACAACTTTATGATCAAGATCTTTTGGTAGTTTCATAGGAATTTTTGATTTTTGTCATAATACCAGATTTTTCCTGTTCATGAAATGGTTGCACAGGCCTACTGTAGCTTCAAAATCATTACTAAGTTCTGAGTGTGATTTTGCCCACTACAATGCAAATGTTCTTATTTTATTTTGGGTAACTATGTAGCAATCTTGCCTCTGTTCACGTACCTATTCTGCAATGTGATTCCAACTCTGACCAATGAGTGATTCCTTTTCTCAACAATCACTGTCTTTTTGGTATTTTTCTTAAAGTCTCTTTCTTCCTCCAATCTCTTACCAACTTCTCATATACATTATATTTTCTTGAGCAGCACAGTTGCTGATTTTCTTGGCCATTTCATTCACTTTTAATTTGAAACTCGCTTCATACTTTTGTCATTTCGATGGAGCCTCAATGATGACAATCACCTCCAGCCAACGCCCAGCAGCTCGATCATTATGATTGTTGCGGTCACTTACAGGCTGGTCAACGCCCAACATCTCAGGCATCATGGTTTTTGGGAGTCCACTTATAAACCAGATGTACCATAAAACCATTAAAATGAGGTTGAAAAAGGGGAGTAGACTTATCTGCTGGTCAACTTATACACCAAAACATTTGGTGTTTATTGTTGTCTGAGTCAGATACCACATAGGATTTGTTTTAGAGATTTTAAGCTGATTGGTCATCAAGTGGTACCTTTTATTCTTCCCACTTTCTCAAAAATAAATGCAACTTTGGACACCTGCAGCTGGAAATTCAAAGAAACATCTAAAACTATTGCTGTTCCCAGTGTACATTCTATCTATCATGCCATCAAGTAACCTTTGTTGGATTCCTGTGTAGGTCAGGTGACTGTGACTGAACAACAATTTTTTTTCAAAGGTTTGCTTCCTGAAAAAAAAATTGAGGATTATGATAGATAACGTTAGTCTGAACACAAATGTAAATTCAGATTTGTTGTAACACTTAGGAAGGTGGAGAAACATGAACTTTTATTAATTTTTAGCATGTGATGCTGACACATTGCATTCATTCATTTGACCTAAAAATGTTTTGCTACTGATTTTCTTTTTACACTCAGCATTTAATGCCTCTCATATCCGTGTCCAACAATAGTTAAACAGCATTGGTGGATTCCAGTTGCCCTCCCTGATCACCCTTTGCCATGGTTGCAATGTCCCAGTGAAACTTTTTCCCATGTTCGTCTCTGACTGCACTAAGATCAGCGGGGAAGAAGTCCAAGAGTGAATGTCGAAAATGAATTTTCAATGGCAGGATGCACTTCGTGGTTTTGTATGGTTGAAGTAGATGTTAAATATAACAGGAAATCACAAAATTAGGGTTTATTTGAAAAAATAGTATGAGATCAGAAAATGTTAAGTTGATTTTCGTGATCAGAAGCCCAAAATCCATAAAATACACCCAAAAGTGTTCACGAAGCAAAATCTTAATTGTCCAGTGTTATCGTAAGGCCCACGGGTAGATTCTAGGCTGAAAATAACAGGATCATTGTTGATTTGTTCTATGAATGGTTCAGTAATAAACAAAAGAACAATTTTTTGTTTGCTGATGCATCATCTTTTGTGGTAGGAAGGCACAAATGTTTTCTTTAGCATTGCACCACACCTAAAATTTTGTCTATGCTAGCTGAAGTACAGCAGAGTAGAGGATATTGTTATGTGTTTTATATTATATAAATATTAAAAGATTGTGGGGGGCTGTTTAGTGTAGGTCACTTCACAAATAGATATCTACTTCACATCTCATTTAAAATTCAAGAGCTTTGCTGAAGCCAGGCATTCAGGCACCAGTGGCTTTGCAAAAGACAATGGAACTACTTTGGAAAGAACTTCAGAAGTAGGTGCAGAGGTTAATAAGATCAATTCTACAGTAGCTTTTGAGGCTGAAACATGGCAAGCTGGCAGGCTTGTTGAAAACACCATTTTGAAGACGGGTTGTGAGTTCAGCCTGTTCAAAATCTTTGTAGTCCTTACAAGAGGAAATGGCTGGCTTGAGTGTTTCTCCTGAAGTAAGGGAAACAAGGTGGTGACCTGGAAGAAGAGGTTATCATTAGGAAAATCCATGATGGGGCAAGTTTCTTCGGCAACACACTGAAGTGACTGATTGGTGGATATCAGTTTGAGTGTGTCCAAAGAGCAACAAATATCTCTCTGAAACCAACAAGAACTATTTAACTTTAAGCACCAGAAGCTGGTGAAAATTCATAAATGTTGAATTCTGTGCACAGTATAAGAATTGCCTGATATGTTTGGACTGTGAAACAAAGAACTTTCCTGAACATATACACATTACACATATGTGCACTTAGAATTAGAAGGGGGTCAAGTTAAGTAAAGTTAATAGTAATAAGTTAAAGTTTGATCCTGCTTTTATGTTTAAAGAAAATTAAAAGCAACATTTGTTTAAGTAACCTTGTCTTGTGAATTTCTATTGTTGCTGGATTTTGGAGTCCTCTGGGCTCATAACAATATATTTGGCTTGAGATTCCTCTCTTCCTGGATGGTACATCCCATTGCCGAGAGAAAAGTATGTTGGTTTTTTTTTGTTGTTGCTCATCTTTTATGAAATCTATAGTGTAGATTCTATCTAAAGGTTTTGGATTCTGGCGTTGCATTTTAGCAGGAAATCAAAATAAAGCTTGACTTTCTTGTTTAATTCCTTTCAAGTTGAGACATCTTCCACTTGGCATATCAGCCTGTTACAAGAACGGAGTTCATGAAGCTTTCATGTGGGAATAATCTCTGTTTGCACCACCCTGACCTTCTAATTCTTTTAAACAATATTTTTCAGCTTTATTCAGCTTACAATAATTTAGGTAATGAAATCTGTTTTAAAATTTTTATGACAGTTCTTTCTTAAATTAGGATGTGGAAATGGGAAGTACCTTTGTATCAACAATCAAGTCTACAAAATAGGTTGTGATTATTGCCTGCCCTTGGTAGAATCTGCCAGAGAGCAGAGCTATGAAGCCATGGTATGTGATAGCCTGCATCTACCATATCGCAATCAGTGTTTTGATGCCATTCTGTCAATAGCAGGTGAGGAATTCATTTATTCAATTTTGTTGACATAACCAAAATATATTTAGAATTATCTGCTTCTAATAAAATAAAATCAACAAATAGAGATAGAAATTGAATGTATTGCATCCTTTCAGATATAAAATGAGCATATTGCATTCCAATAGCAATAAGATGACCTGGTCCAATCTGCATAGGCACTGCTGCCATGATAACCTTCTTGATCTGTTGATTAGACCATCACCTAAAATGGATTTCTGTTAATTAAGTAAGTCTGAAGGAGTATTTTTCAAAATGTGTCTGATACTTGTACTGATTGCAAGCTGTGCAAAACCTGGTATTTAATGAAAGGGAACAGGTGACCATTCTGGTGAGCTGGAGTGGTGACCTGATATGACAAACGCTGCCATCTCATTCTTTCTTTTGACTGACCCAGTGTAATCTGATTAAAGCATTAGTTTACAACCCTGTTTTGAAAGGAATTTGTTCAGTTTTCCAAATAAATACATATTTCAGGAGATACAAGATGGTGGAAACTGGACCAAAAAACATTCTGCAGAAGGAACTCAGCAGGTTTAGCAACATCATTGAGGGTGGTGCCAAGGCGGGGGAGAAGGAATTGTCAATATTTTGGGTCAAACCCCTTTATAAAGAGCCAAGGTTCAGTGTGGAGAGAAAAGGATGGGAGGAGTAATGCAGGAACCAGTAGTGGATTGGTAAACCAGGGAGGGATAATAGTTGGGGAGGGTGAAGAGCATAGTTGGACGGTGATTAATTGATACCAGACAAACAGAGAAGAAAAAATGGTTTTTTTACCTTTTAGATCTCTGATTTCACCCACTGCCCCCACCAAATCTGGAAACATCTATCCATTACCTTTCCCTTGATGGTTTACATTATCAACCTTTTTTATCTGATACCAGCACCGGCATCCTTTGTTCCAAAAGTGACAGTTTATATCATATTTGATATTGTATATAGATATGTTTTTGAAGGAGATAGATTTTGGGAGTAGTGTAGGTCACAAACAAACACAAACACCACAAAACAGACCCCATTTAAAATGCCAGAGCTCTGCTCGAACCAGACAGTCCAGGCTCCGAGTGATTTTGCAAAAACTTTGAAGAATGCCTATAGAGACTTCACAAATAGGTGTTAATTGGATATGCTGTGGAGTAATGATTATTATTTTGAAAACAACAGATGAACCGACTTAGAAGATTGTGTCTGGTGCTGCAATCTGTCTGAAAGCAGTTTGCTGTTCTAAGAAGCTTATGTGGTATTGTAAGCAGATAGAGAGAAAGAGAGGAGACCAATCAGGCTTTCTCTAAGAGAGAGAGAACTGTTTTTTCTGCAGCATGGCAAGTTGGCAGCTTGTTTAAAACCCTTGTGCTCCATACAAGAGAAAATCGCTGGCTAGAGTGTTTCACTTGAAATAAGGGTAATAAAAAGGAACTCTGTGGTGATCTGCAGAAGAAGAGGTTATCATTTGGAAAACCCTGATGGGGCAAGTTTCATCAGCAAGATATTGAAGTGGCTGATCAGAGGGAATCAGTTTGTGTGTGTCCAATGAGCAATGGATCTCTTCTGAAAACCGACAAGAACCTTCCTGAGCGGTAACCAGAGCCTGGTGAAAATTCATAAATGTTAACAGTATAAAAATTGCTTAATACCAGTGAACTTGGAGGATTGAGAAGTGAGATTGGACTGTGAATCAAAGAACTTTTTGAACTTGTACACACATTACATACATGCGCGCTTAGAATTAGAAGGGGTTAAATTAGATTGTTAATAGTAATAAGTTAAAGTTTGATCCTATTTTCATGTTTAAAGATAATTAAAAGCAACTTTTGTTGAAGTCACCATATGTCTTGGTGAATTTCTATTGCTGCTGGGTTTTGGGGTCCTCTGGGCTCGGAACTATCTTCACCTTCATCCTTCCCTGGATTATATTACTCAATTTACCCATTTTCTTTCTGTCTCCCAACTCCATCCCTGCCTTTCTTAGCTGTGCATCATTCTTCACCCTTCCCTGGTTCAGCAATCCACCACTGGCTCCTGAATCCCCCACCCACCCACCAGTCCACATATTGGCAATTTTCTCCTCTCCACATTGAGTCTCGTTGAAGGGTTTCCACCAAAACATTGACAACCTATCCCCTCCCCTCACCAAATACCGTTTGACCCATTGAGATCATCCAGCAGATTGTTTAAAATGTATATTTCTAACTTAACTAAAAATGAAAAATTGTATTCTCAATGCATTATTATTTGTGGACATCACTCACTTTTTCAATGCATCCAAAATGTATAATTTACAGAACCCACAAAATAGCGCAGGACGTTCAAGGTACTGTTTGAAGTTTGTTCCTCCTTGGTATTGAGCAAAACTAGAAGTTTAACTGGTAGATGAAATAACAAAAGCAGAAGGACAGCATTTTTGATTTTTTGATTGCATAACTGACATGTTATTAACATTGGTGGTTTTGGATTTTAATCACCTGCTTTGTGTGGAGAAATTTTAATATTTTTAAGAAAAGGCAGGATTTCTCTGCGCTGCTCACTACTTATGCGAAATTTTCTTTGCAAGTTATGTGATTAATATTCTATTTGCCTCAGGACAGCCTGTGAAAAGTTCCTGTATTATTGGAGGAGACTGGTTTCATTTGTCCCTCAATTTCATTCTTAGTCTGAAAACCTCTTTGGGTAGGGTGTTGTGAGGGTAAAATAGTGCAGCTGGCTGAACATCAGGAATTCAAACTGGAATTACTCAGGATTATTGAATATTTCCATTATTTCCTATCTTTAGAAGGATATGACTGGCAGAAGCTGCTTCATGTGTTGGCAGGCCACTTGGATTCAATGGACCATCTCATCAACCCCTTTGGATGTGATGGAAGCCACCTCCATTCACTGGTGCAGAGTGTGGCCATGAGCCTCACATCTTAGCATTGTGCTCTTCCAATGAGCTCTATGGCCTGCAAGATCATCTGCTTTTCCAGGCGACCCCTTGAGCTATGAGGGTGATTTATTGCTGGGAGGGAGCAGGTAAATGGCAGGGTTTTAAGCCAGGTCCCAGGCAGAGCAATTTGCTGCACTGGGTAAGACAGGGATCTGTACCAATGTACTAGCACAGCACATAACCTGAGAAAATGTCTTTGTTCAAATACAGGGGTACTAAGTGCCTTTGAGCATTCAGATGAGAGGACCAGATTGTTGCAGAAAGTGGGGTTCTGCTGATTTGGCATTCTGAACCTTAAGTAAATGCAAGTCATGTTTGATTTTTAATTAATTGTGCACCAAGTTAATTATTTTGTCTTACCAACTGTCTTTCTGCTTTTCCATCTTGCCTTTTTTCTCTCTCCTATAAAATTGGCTGTCATATTTTCACTGTTATCTCCTACTTACACTAATTTTTTTGTGAAATATTTATCATATTCAAAGTTTTTGTTCAGTTCTACCATATTCTTATTTTTGCTTTGGCTTGGCTTCATGGACGAAGATTTATGGAGGGGTAATGTCCACGTCAGCTGCAGGCTCGTTTGTGGCGGACAAGTCCGATGCGGGACAGGCAGACGCGGTTGCAGGGGAAAATTGGTGGGTTGGGGTTGGGTGTTGGGTTTTTCCTCCTTTGCCTTTTGTCAGTGAGGTGGGCTCTGCGGTCTTCTTCAAAGGAGGTTGCTGCCCGCCAAACTGTGAGGCGCCAAGATGCACGGTTTGAGGCGAGATCAGCCCACTGGCGGTGGTCAGTGGGGCAGGCACCAAGAGATTTCTTTAGTCAGTCCTTGTACCTTTTCTTTGGTGCACCTCTGTCACGGTGGCCAGTGGAGAGCTCGCCATATAACACAATCTTGGGAAGGCAATGGTCCTCCATTCTGGAGACGTGACCCACCCAGCGCAGCTGGATCTTCAGCAGCGTGGACTCGATGCTGTCGACCTCTGCCATCTCAAGTACTTCGACGTTAGGGATGAAAGCTCTCCAGTGAATGTTGAGGATGGAGCGGAGACAACGCTGGTGGAAGCGTTCTAGGAGCCGTAGGTGATGCCACTGTATATTAACTTTTGATCCAAGGTATATGGGGAAGTTTGGTAGGACTTAACAGTCAATTGAGAGGAATCAGGTATATGAGAATAGTGTGAGGGGAGTGAAGATAAAGTTATGAAAATGTTTCCTATGAAAGGAGACCTGGTACCTCTACAAATACAGTGCTCTTCATAATGTTTGGGCCAAAGACCATTTTTCCCCTCTATTTGCTCCTTTGCTCATCAGTTTAAAATTTGTAATTAAACAATTCACACGTAATAAAAGTGCACATTCCATATTTTATTCAAGGTTATTTGTATACATTCTGGTTTGACCATGTGGAAATCATAGCACTTTTTATACATAGTCCCCTCATTTCAGGGGACCATAATGTGTGGGACATTTGGCTTCACAGGTGGTTGTGAGGACTCAGGTATGTTTAATTGCTTAATTTGTGCAGATATAAGAGAGCTAGGCTGGCTTCTAAGCTCTTGATCACCTTTGGAGTCTGTAGTTGGCATTTTTCAACCTGAGGACCAGATTTGTGCGAATTAAAGTCAAAAACCAATTATGAGGTTGAAAAACAAAAAATAAAACAGTAAGAGACATCACCCAAACCTTAGGATTTCCAAAATCAACAGTTAGGAACATTATTAAGAAAGAATGTGCTGGTGAGCTTAGTAATCACAAAGGGACTAGTATACCGAGGAAGACTTCCACTGCTGATATGGAGGACTTCCTTGAAGAAAAATCTCCAAATGCCTGTCTGACTGATCAGAAACATGCTTCAGGCAGCAGGTGTGACTGTGTCAATGACAACTCCTCGCAGAAGACTTCATGAACACAAATACAGAGACTACACTGCCAGATGCAAACCATGGTAAAGGTGGTGTGCTTTGGATTTTGGGCTGTTCCTTTACGCCTCCACACTTTACTCTTGCCATCATTCTGATACAGATTAATCTTGCTCTAATCTGTCAACAAAACCTTTTTCCAGAATTCTGCAGGCTCTTTTAAATACTTCCTGGCCAACTGTAATCTGGCCATCCTTTCTGTGGCTAACTAGTGGTTTCCATTTTGCACATGAAGTCTTCCACAGACAGTAGTTATTGACATATCTACTCCTGTCTCCTGAAAAGAGTTTCTGATCTGCTAGACATATTGTGGTGGAACCACTATGTAATTGTTGGCGCTGTCTAATACAAATGTATTGTATGGGCTGGCCTGCCCTGTACCTCTTCCCCTCAGAATTCTCATAAAGGCGGTTACACCCAAACCCCCTCCCTCAGTACCTGCCTTGGAACCGGGCCAGCAGCATGTGAGACGTGCTTGCAATTTATGGGATTAAACTCTATTTAATCACGATTTCTAGTCTGATGTGAATTACTGATAACATATCAATTTAATCACCATACTTTCATGCCCTGAACAAGGCAATACGGGTGGATAAACTGGACATCGACCTTAAAGCTCCGGAGGCCTCCATAAAATTTGACCAGTGGTGGCACTGCCTCAACGCCTTCATAAGACAAAATGATGTGCAGAGCGAAGAAGATAAATGGGACCTGGTCTTCGCATAGGCTGGCCACTGCATTTTTCAAATGATCAGAGACTGCAGTACTTAACTCATCACTATGGAGCTCCTGCAGAAATAGTACCAAACGTCATCTATGCCATTGCAGACAAGCGCCTGGTAAGTCAGTAGATGAGGAGCTGGATTGAGCCTGTGGCTGCAGATAAATTTCTGCTGGTGTCCACTTTGGAGGAGCTGATCTGAAACACGTATATAGCCGGCTTCAGATCAGATCACAACCGCCAGAGACTCCTGGAAAAGAGCAATTGGAGCCTGCAGGAAGTCACGGACCTGACCAAATTGCGTGAAACCGTACAGCAAAATGCGAAGGTCTTCTCCTGTGGCAATGCTGCTGCCAAGTGGAGAACACGGGCGCCACCATCTTGGGACATGGGATCCCAAGTCGCTGCCATCAAGCATCTGAAGTGCAACCTCTGCAGCCACGCAGAGTATCCACGTAGGTGATGCCTGGCCAGAGACGTGACTTGTTCCAGCTGTGGGAAGAAAGGGCACTATGAAAGTGTATGTAGATCCAAACCTTCCTCCAGCAGCGCTGCGTGCTGGTGGCAGCCATCACCATCTTGGACTGCATCACTTCTGGTGCCACTTCCGATTTGGGGTCGGGGGAGAACGGCTCGGTGGGACCATGAGGACAACTGGGACAGCACCGCTTCCGGCATCACTTCTGGAGGTAAGGAATAGCACAGTGTGTGCTCCACGGGGGCTGCCATCTTGGAGGCGCCACTGAACCAGTACAATAGCAGCGAATTAGACAGCGACCAGATTTTGGCCTCAATTATCCAGGACCAGAAGAGCCAGTGTCAACAACCCAGGTCTATGATGGACATTGAGATAAACGGTCGCATTACAATTTATTTGTTTGATACAGGAGCACGAAGAGCTTCATGTACCCAATCACAGTATGGCGCCTCTTTCTCGAGGTGACTCCAGCTAGGTGCAAAGTCTCTTTGGCCTCCAGATCCCACTTGATCAAGATCCACGGCAGCTGCACCATGACATCGACCATGTGTGGCACTGAATACAAAAACTTTAAATTCCTCATTATGCCACAGGTCTCTGCACCGGTCATATTGGGACTGGACTTTCAGTGCCAACTCAAGAGTATTCTAATGGAATATAATGCCCCTCCCTCACCATCCACAATGACTAATTTTTAAATCACTCACCCTCCCCTCTGAACATGGCCGATTGACAACCCATCATCCACCCATTGCACACGACCTGTAGTTTGTCCACCCTCCGGGTCCCACTGCCATCCCTGTTCACGAACCCCACCCCGACTGTAAGCCTGTCACCACCAAAAGCAGGTGATACAGTCCTGGATAGAGCCTTCATTAGAACAGAAATTAAATCAACTCTGGTTGAAGGGATTATAGAACTTAGCACCAGCCCCTGGAGGGCACAAGAGGTAATGGTAAAGAGCAGGGAGAAACATCATCGTAGACAACAGTCAGACCATCAACCAATTCACCCAACTAGATGTCTACCCTCTCCCCTGCATAGCCGACATGGTGAATCAGATCGCCCAGTACCGGGTCTTCTCAAGTCGGAAAACCACCAGCTCCCAATCCACCCAGAAGACAGTCCGCAAACAGCCGCCAATGGGGTTTCCACCTTCCAGAGGGAGATGGACTGGATGGTGACGGCCACAGGTTAAAGGCCACATTCCCTGATCTGGGCAATGTGACCATCTGCGGCCATGACCAGCAGGACCATGTCGCCAACCTACAAACATTTCTGCAGATGTCCAAAAACTCAATCTCACATATAACCAGAAAAAATGTGTGTTCCGCATTTCATGTCTGGCTATACACTGTTTCGTGGTGAAGAATGGAGTCATTGGGTCTGACCCTGACCGTATGTGTCCACTGCTGGTGCCCCACAGCCCCTGAAACTGGGCCAGCAACATGAGACGTGCATGCAGTTTATGGTGATTAAAGTCTATTTAATCGTGACTTCTCGTCTGACGTGAGTTATTGATAGCATATCACATATGTTTGGGGATTTTTCTTCATTATAATGAAAATTCTGTCCTCAGCAGTGGAGGTCTTCCTTGGAATACCAGTCCCTTTTGAGATTACTGAGCTCACCCATATGCTCTCCTTGATATTTCAAACAACGAATCAAAACTGCCCTCAGTGGTTGACCTGGAAACGTTTTTTTTCCTCAATGCTCTATGCGCTCAATCCAACTCTAGACGACCTGGAAAAGAATTCCTTGCCCAGTACCTCAGGAATCCATTTCTTAAAAAAATTTACCAGATCTGAACCTTCCATATCTTTTGGGAGACCTACTATTTTTACATTATTTCTTCAATCTTGATTCTCTAATGAATCAATCTTCTTCAGTAATTCCTTTTTCTGAATCCCCCAATCCACGAAAGAATCTTTTCTCTATTACCATCTACTTGGTTCTTACATTCAAAAAAACCTTCAATTTTTTTGAAATTATCTTGTACAGTGTCCACTGTTTTTATACATCTACTAACATCACTTTTAACTACAGTCATATCTTTCTTCATAGAGGTCATCTTTTCACACATATTGTTCATTTTAGTTTTCTCTTCCATAAATCCTTGATTTATCTGAGAAGACATCTGCATTGACATGTTTTGATGAGCAATCCCTTCCAATATTGTAAACACAGAATCCAGTCCAGGTTCCATCACTTCCCCTTGAGGCCTACCTTCTCTGGACCCAGTCCCCATATATTCTTCCTGTGTTGATTCCAATAGCTCTGGGCTCTCCTCTTCTGACACAGTGGTTCCTCTTGCAGTGTGGCTGCGGGTCTGGATACCCATCGACAGCGTGCTGACCTCGTCAGTCCGCCGTCTTTCGGGTTCCTCCACAGCCCATATCTTTTCTAATAAGTTTCAAACTTGAGACGCATCGTGCATGCCCGGAAGAGTCACCGACTGCGCAGGTGCATCCTCTGACGCTACACTGCATGTCCCTAGACCACCAGGCACTACTGCAGGCTCGCGCATCTGTCCCCGCTCGGCTGATCCGCCCGGGCTCATGGGGGCGCGAGTCAGGGCCGACCAAGCTCATCACAGAACCGGCGCCATCTTGCTGACGTGCGATCGGTGCTGGTGTAATACTCAGCCGAGCAAGGGTCCTTTGAGGCATGGGAACTCCAGTTGACGACTCCGTGGCTTCAACTTGGTAGGTAGGCCTCAATTCTTCAACACTTTTATAGGGTAATTTCTTTTGTAACTGAGTTTTTGATTTCTTCACGTTTGTAGACATTTCAATCCTCCACTATTCCAAGGTCTGTGAATACTATTTTTAACAACTTTTACAGATTTTAAAATCGGGTATTTATAAGTCTAACTGGGGAAAGGTGGAACTGCACGGCTTCCCTCTACGCCATCTTACCATGCTCCCCCCCCACCCCCCCCCCCCCCAGTTGCTCTTCTTAAGGATGTTCCAAACTTTTGATTTTGGTATCCTGATGTTTAATTCTTGTTTTTCAGCCTCGTAATTGGCTTCTTTGACTTTTATTGGAACAACTCTAATCCTCATGTTTCAAAATGGCAACCACAGACTCCAAAGGTGATTAAAAGCCTAGTTCTCTTATACTGTCACCTATGAAGCAAGCGCAAGTGTCCTGAACATTATGATGTCCTGAAATGGAGGGGACTCTGTATGAAAAATGTTGTAATTTCAACACCAAAATGTGCACTTTAATTACATGTGAATTGTTTGATGACAAATTTAAAACAGTGGAGCACAAGAGCAAATGAAGGGGAAAAAGGGTCTTTGTCCCAAGCATTATGGAGGGCACAGTATCTACAACTCGATCCAATAAAAGTGGCAAAAACAGGACAAAAAGTAGATTGGAGGAGAACAATTCAAGGTCTCAGGTTGAGGAGAAAAGCAGTGAAGTAAAAAAATTGTCAAAAGTCTGCATAGACCGTGGATATGTTTATAACCATATAACCGTTTACGGTACGGAAACAGGCCATGTTGGCCCTTCGAGTCCACACCATCTGCCATCTTTCAGCCCACTCTTCCAAACAAACCAAATCCTTCTGTAATCCAAGAAAACCTACCTCACTATCCACCACTCCCCCTATTTTTGTATCATCCACACATTTGCTTACCCAGTTAACCACACCCTCCTCTAAATCATTAATATAAATGATAAACAACAAGGGACCCAGCACTGATCCCTGAGGCATCCTGCTTGTCACAGGCTTCCAACCTGACAGACAGTTGTCCACCATGACTCTCTGCTGTCTTTCTTCCAGCCACCTCTGAACCCATGTCACAATCGCTCTACTAATTCCTAGTGACTGAACCTTCCTTATTAACCTTCCATGCGGAACCTTATCAAAAGCCTTACTAAAATCCAAATAGATCACATCAACCACTCTACCTTCATCCACTTTTTTTGTCACTTCCTCAAAAAACTCAAGGTTTGTCAAACATGACTTTCCTTTTACAAACCCATGCTGGGTGCCTCTAATCAATCCCTGCCTATCCAGATATGCATATATACTACCTCGAAAAATACCCTCCATTACCTTCCCCACCATCAAACTTACTGGCTGATAATTACTTGGCCTACACCCAATGCCTTTTTTAAACAACAGAGCTACATTTGCAACTCTCCAATCCCGTGGTACCACCCCCTCCTCCAGTGATCTTTGAAAAATCACTGTCAGTGCCCCCGCTATTTGTTCCCTGACCTCCCTTAAAGTCCTGGGGAAAATCCCATCAGGACCAGGAGACATCCACCTTAATTGACCCTAGAAACTCCAAAACCCTCACTTTACTAATCCATATCCTCTCCATAACTAAGCCATTTGCCTCTCTTATCTCATATAGGCCATGTCCCTTTCTCTTGTGAATACGGATGAGAAAAAATTGTTCAATATTTCTCCCTTTTCATACGGTTCCTGACATAGTTCACCGGTCCCATTATCCAGTGGACCTATTCTATCCTTAACCCTCCTTTTACTCTTCACATATCTGTAAAAACCCTTAGGATTCACCTTCGCCTTATTGGTTATGGACTCCTCATATCTTCTTTTTCCCTTTCTAATTTCCCTCTTAAGGTTCTTCCTGCAATCTAAGTAATGACCATACATCTCCTCAATCCCTTGTTTGGGTTTTGTATTCACACATTTCTATCAATCAATGTTATTGTAGTGGGGTTTTCTTGCAGTCAGGTTACCCACTTTTCATGCTTTGGAGAATTACTTTGTTATTAGTAAGATATTAAATGCTAATTCATTACTGACCAAAGGAAAATATAATAATGTTGATTAGCAAAAATCATAAGGGCTGGTTTAAGCCAACTGCCTTTCAGGTTTTATGTCAAATGTAAGATTTTTAAACAAACAGAAAATATGTATAATGGTTTTTTTTTTGCCTTAGTGATACATCATTTTTCTACAAAAGAACGTCGCATTCAAGCAATAAAGGAAATGGCAAGGATTTTGAAAGTAAACGGAAAAATTATGATTTATGTTTGGGCTATGGAGCAAAAGAGACGGAAGTTTGAAAAGCAAGATATTTTTATTCCATGGAACTCTGCATCTTCACCTGCACAATCTTCAGAGAGCAAAACAATGAATGATGCTAAATCATTCCAGCATCAGAATAATGGCATTTATAAAGCCAAATCTTTTATTTGTAACCATAAAAATAATATGCATGAAAACCGTGTCAAAACAAATCATCCTTCCATTTTGAGATGGGGGAATATGTTATTGGTTGAACAATGTTTCAAGTTCTGGTTGTTTTCTCAGACACTTAATTCCTTGCTTAAATTTAGTGGCAATAATAAAACAAAAACCCCCAAAGAACTGAAGCTATATCAGGATTATTCTACTACATTTAAAACAAATGGTATAATTAAATCCTTTGTACAAAGCAAAAGTGACAAAATGACCAAGTTTGTTTCTAATGATTTATCTTATGGACGAAATTGTAAAGATGTTCTTGGTATCCTTTCAAAATCTCAAGTATTTAGCCATCACAACAGTTCAGAACCTGACTCGCATTTCTTTGAATCTCCATGTGCAGAATCGTTTGGAATCAGAGATTCTTCTGGTCTACTTTGTCACTGCACTGAAGTTTCTTTACCTGATCTTGCTTCACAGTCTCTATTCCAGAATGAGTTCCACAATTGTCCCAGGAAAAATAAGTTGGCAATCTGCTCTACCTGTGAGGAAAACGAACATTGCATGGATCCACAGATAGAGAGAAGTTTGATCACTGACTCCGATAGCTGGCCTTTGGAACCACAGCTATTGTCGAATGACAATAAGCATCACATAAATTTCAATACTGCTTGTCTCAGATACTATCATGTTTTTAAACAAGGCGAGCTCATTGAACTCGTAGAAAAGTATACCGAAGACCTCAAAGTAATTCAAACATATTATGATCATGCTAACTGGTGTGTGATTGCAGAAAAGGTAGGAATTTGCCAAACTTAAGATTACACAATAACATATCCTAAAAGTAAGAAATAATCATTTTTTTAATTGTGCATATTGTTTTCATATGGTTTTATTTAAATTGTGTCATTTTAATTTTGGGAGTCGGTGATAATACAGTACTTGAACAATATAATGCGCACTGCTAGATATTACAATGGATAAGATTAATATTTTAACTGTACTTTGTTCTTTGATTCTTGTCAAAATTAACAATATACAACATAACATGTTAGTGTTTAGATAAATTGAAAATTTCTGTGTGAATAGAACATAATATGTTAGTGTTTAATTGAAAATTTATCTGTGTAAATAGAACATAATATGTTAGTATTTAATTGAAAACTTATTTGTGTGTGTAGAATGATGCGGGAAAGATTTAAAATCTTTTTGGCTAAATGTTAAATATTTTTCCATCCATACCAGTAACTATTCCCCTTTTCCAATCTTGCTCAGTTTCCATCTGATTAATCAATATTTGACATTCAAAGCTGCATTTTGTTTGCCGTGGATTTGACAATTAACTCATTTATTAAATTGATTCACTTTTTTTAACAATATGGCATGGTGGAGGACCCTTCTTACTCATGAAACCCATGCCGTTCCATTGGATCCAATTAAGAAATCAACATTTTGGAGTGTGAGGGGAAAGTGGAGCACCTGAAGAAAGCCTACACAAGTGATGAGAGAACTTACGAACTCCTTACCTTACAGATAGCGCTGGATTTGAATTACTGTTCTGTCACAGTAATACGTTGCACTAACCACTGAGCTAAAGTTGCTTTTCTGTATTCCTATGTGGAATCAATTTCAGTTATGAGTCACACTTTCTGGTTGGTTAAATTCTCTTTCTTGAATCAATTATAATCAATTATAAATTCAAAATTAAGAAGCATGGAATAGATGGTCAGAATCTTTTTCTCATAGGAGGGATATCAAAACCAAAAAATAGTTTAAGATGATAGGTAGTTGTTTTATAAGAAAAAAAATCTTTTTACATAGTGATTTATATCTAGTACCTGTACTCACTGCTTGAAGAAGTGGTGGAAACAAATACAATTTCTACATTTAAGAGACATTTAGTTAGGCACTTAAATAGGAAAGGGATTGCAAAATGCAGACCTAATGCTGGCAAATAGGATTAGTGTGGATGACCAAAAAGATATGGCATGTTGGGCTTAAGGACCTGTTGCTGTGTAGTGCCACTGATTTTTATGACCTCCGTGACCCTTGTAACAAATAACCAAGTTTGAACTAAGCCCTGCCTCCTGATGACCCTGAACTTGATTAGATCCTAAAGTTAAATACCAGCTAAGTATTGCTCAACTGACATTGAGATTTTGCATTTAACAGCAAAACATTAACTCCACTGTTGATGTTGAAAAAAATAGTCTGCTTTTGCCTTTCCTGGAGCCTTTGTTTTGGTTATCAATTCTAATGCAGCATCTATTTTAAATTCTTTATTTTTAAATTTAGACATACAGCATGGTAACAGGCTGTTTCAGCCCAGGAGTCCGTGCCGCTCAATTTACACCCAATTAACCTACACTCCTAGTAAGTTTTGAATAATGGGAGGAAATCAGAGGCCCCCCCCCCCCAGGAAAACCCACGCAGACACATACAAACACAGACAGCACAGGATTTGAACCCCAGTCCTAATTGCTGGCGCTGTAAAGGCATTGTGGTAATTGCCACCCCAACTTTACCGTGTCATCAAACAGGCTACATAAGGAAATATGTTCAAGAATTCTCTTAGATGGCAAACTAGGGAGTAATGGTGCCATTTTTAACCATAATTCTGAATATTTTACAGTGCACAAGAAAAATGTTTGAATTAGCAATAATTTTAATAAATATTTGATATTTGTTCCTATCGTAAAAAGACTACATTTAATTTTAAATGTTTGTGTAAAAAATATTTCTTATAGCCCCAAATACTATAATTATGTCATATACCAATAAAAAGTTATTGTTCCTCATTGGGGGGTGGAGGGAGTGAAACATACTTTAAAGAAATGTACACTGGTTAACAGTTTTTACATACTGGAGGTTCTCATTAAATTAGGGTGCAAAACTGTGTACAGAGCAAGGAAATAGTGACAGGAGTTTCTAGATTCCAGCTTGAATTGTACACCTTGAAGTTCATATCAATTTCATGACATGAATATGGTAAACACAATCTTTGCCACCATTCTAACAACTAAGAATGTCAAGAAATTTTTGATTGCATCATTAAATAAGAAGAGTGGCAATATTTTAGCCAATTTAAAATTTAAAGGCAATGCTTTTATAATCACTAAAGATGTAATTAAATTTTTTTGTGTTCAAAATCCTCTGAAGGTTTCCCTGCTCTGCACCAAATTCTTGTAACATTCAATAAATTTTAGATGTTTGATATGTTCCATTTTTAACATTTTGTGCACCTGACTTCCTTTGCTCCAATGTCTATTTAAATAATAATTTTTTTTAGATATCCATGATACTCAAACATTTCACAAAAATAGTTTTGACTGCCAGCAGAGCTTGGCGCTGTGTCTTAGATAAATGTGAAAGATTTATTTCAGCAATGTTGTAGTTGGTACCTTTTGCTCCCTGGAATAATGGCCCCGCAATGTACAAAGAATTGCTAGGCAATGACAGATCTGAAAAAGCTACAAAAGAAGTCATTGGTGAGTGCAGGCAGGTTGGCAGTAAATTCGGACTCATTAATTTCTGTGTTAAAACAATAAAGCAGGCCTGAGTAATTCATTATGGAAAAGTAAACAATTAAGTGAACCTGCTTTAATGAATGCAAGAGAACATGTATTGAATGGTTTCCATTTATTTACCTGTAAAATTGATGTCATAAAATTGAAATTCATTAAAGTACTGTAGGTTGTTAATGACTGAATATTGAAATCAACTTGTGCATGTGGGTGAATCTTGGTTCAAATTTGAAGGTTCGTCCCTTACAAGGCTGCATTCTTAGCATTTAAGAATCATATTTGCCCACTTTATAGGCTTAAAATTAATATAACTGAAATATAATGGTGTTATTTCATTAATGTTGGCATTCCAAATCTTTGCATTGACCCCTCAAGATTGATGAATGTAAAATTATAATTCTGTTGCTGTGGACATCCAACTGAATGGAGGTATAGGCTAATTTTCCATAAAACCTGACAATTTGCAGTGCAAGAAAAACCACCTAACACTATTTATGTTATTGAGTTATTGTTCCTCATTGTTTTCTGTGGTGGTGCGGGAAAATTATTCTAAGGAGCTCCCATAATGTTTCTGTTACTTTGCTGTTTATGTATGAGGCCTTCAGCTGAAAAGCACTATACGGGAGCGTGATCTACCGCAGTAGGGTCCTTTCCAAAGCTTCTCGGTGGTGAGGGGTCTTTCACTCTGGTGCCTGGCACCAATCCACTGCTTCCTAGAAATTTGCAGCCCTTCACATGTGGATGCCACCATCTTGGACCCAGTCAGATTTCTGCAGTTCTTTGTTGTAAAAACTGAGCTGGCTCCATTCTACAGGAAATTTAAAGCTAAATTTGGCTTTCGGACAGGATGGATTGGCAGGCAGACCCTGTGGAGGAATACTGAAAAAAGTGTCTCCATTCTTCCCAGGTCTGTACCAGCAACAGTACTCATTGCAGAGCTACAGCAGAGACACCATCTTAAAGAGACTGCAGATGGTAAATCTGGAGCAGAAAACAACCTGAGGAAAGAACTCAATGGTTTGTTTGAACAGTCTCTCTCTCTCTCTCTTTCTCCTCCCTCCCCTTCACCCATTGAGTTCCTCCAGCAGTCTTTTTTCTTGCACACTCATCTCAGGAATGATTTAAATATATCTTTTCTGCACCTTTTCTAATGCTTTTAAATGCTTCTAAATCATCTAATGTATGGAGTTTGGAATTAGAATATTCCAGGAGACCTCTTTTGTATCCTGTGACTAGATGGGTTTAATAAGATAACAATGGTCTTGTTTGTTTATTATTCCGAAAACAAGCAAGAAATTAAGAGAATGTATCTGTACTGCCATCTACTGTTTTGTCATTCAGAAGACTGACAAGAAACTCTTATTCTTAAAACCAAAAAAAGTAAAATGATTGAATTTGAAATCTATATTTCTCATCCTCTGTAAAAGAAAATCCATCAGAATATTAACATTCCTATCTTCCACCAAGTCGAAGATATATCCATGAAATCCTATTCTGTCAAGCAGTTTTCTGTTTATCACCTTTTATCTATTCAAAATGAGCTCTAATAATTGCTGGCTTGATTTTCACCAAACTTTTAAAGTTATAATTTTTGAGGAGCCACCAGTGGAAGATGTTGGTTGGAAAAGTTAAATGATTTTTAAGTGTCAATGAAAATGCACAAAAATTGTGAAAACGGGCATTATCTCTGCAGCAGCCATGTTGTTACATCACTATACAGTGGCTGACATTACAAATGCCGAGAATAGTCATGTACACATCAGTTGTCCAAAATGAACTCGCTCAATCCAAATGTAAGTGGATTTAAAATTTGAATCTGGTATTGCACTCAAAAAGCTGGCATCTTCGATGCAAATTAATCATGTAACTGAAATTTTTTAAATCCATGGGATAAAAAGTGCAATTTAATGGTCTTTGAAGCATTTTGTTGTGGCTGTATTAAATGCTTTTAAAATTGGTTATGCTCCAAGATGAATCATCACCAATGGAATTTTCTGGAAATATGCCACAGAAAAGGTCTTTTAGCTCAGTTCGGTCCCCATTCTTCTGAACCAGTGGTTCTCAACCTTTTTCCACTCACATATCACTGTAAGTAATCCCTATGCCATAGGTGCTCTGTGATTAGTAAGGGATTGCTTAAGGTGGTATTTGAGTAGGAAGGGAAGGTTGAGAACCACTGCCCTAGACCCAATTGTTATTGGAGTATTTTGCTTGAGAAAAATAGTTTTGTAGCGGCCCATGGGCTGACACAGGAAATGGCTGTCGAACGCAGCGATCGAGCCAGCAGCACACTGGATGAGAGACCTGCTCCCATAGGCTGCAGTAATAGCAGCCTAATCAACCAATCGCCATCAGCGGATTGCAGGGAGTCCAATCAGGGCCTGTGGATCCGAGGTGTCCAATCGGCAGCCAGCTCTGCTCAAGCCATGCCTCGGTGGTGACATTACTAACTGCCTATAAAAAGCAGAGCTGCATCTCAAAAAACTCAGTGTCAACTACACTCCCTTCGTATGAGAGTCTTTTTTCTTGTTATAACCTCGAGCGATAATCGTAGCAACCAGCTACAGTGGTGATCCTGATTGGTCCAAACTGCTTTGGACCCAACTATGGAAGATCAACCTACAATCAACACAGTATCGTTGAAGCTGCTGGGTTTACGGATGTTGCAATC
The DNA here is from genome assembly GCF_036971445.1 of Narcine bancroftii. Lineage (NCBI taxonomy): Eukaryota > Metazoa > Chordata > Chondrichthyes > Torpediniformes > Narcinidae > Narcine > Narcine bancroftii. The sequence continues at coordinate 183,142,553 of NC_091475.1, read as the reverse complement.
ACGGGTGTGATTCTACCAGGCCAAGGTGCAGTTTGCCATTCGCCAGATTTGCACCAACAATGTGCTACTACCATATAATCAGCACCTTTGATCAGGAAACTGCAGCCTGCATCATAAATTTCCTCCAGTAGCCCCCGGATCGAGGAAAGTATGTGGACATCAAGGAGCTATTAACCCACACTTTCACGCTCTTGAAGTGCAAGCATGTGGCCTGACTGCTGCAAATACAAGGGTCTGAAAATTAAACATATATTTAAATTCAACAGATAATTTTTCAAATATTTTGAGTGAACTTTAAATTTCTTCAGGAACTGGCAGTGAGACCACCATCTATTAATAAAACAGTTTTGTTTATGTTGTGAGACACATGTTTAGAGAAATGTTCTATTTTCATATAATAAAACAAATTCCCTTTAGTCTACTGTGAAGCAGACAAAGATTTGCCATCAGCACCAATTGCCTGCTGTGCCTTACAGTGAAAGAAAGAAGCAAAAGAGAACTCCCCCTGGAGTCATTGAATGCCTGTGGATTCACCTCCAGTGCTCCTGCAAGTTCTGCAGCCACACAGCCTTCAATCCAAACCATTGGCATCCTGAGCTCCAGATTCAAACCTCTGACAGGATCAGGACGTCTTCCGAGTTCTGCTTTCTGGTACCCCTTCAGCAGTCTTGAGTCAATCTCCAGCAGTCTGCAGCCTGGTGCAAGTCCCTTGACTGCAGTCATTAGCGGCCCACAGCTTGCATGGGGTCCTCGCCTCGAGTTGGCTGCCACCTGTGTGTTCTTCAGCCTCAGAGGCCCTCAGTGATCTGCTGCATGGTCACCATCCTATGGGTCCTCTGCTTCTTCTCAAATGGGGGCTGATTTTCCCCATTTTCTGGTGCCCCAGTGTCTGCAACCTCTTGTGGCCACTGTCATCTCATAGAAATATGATGAGAGTGTGGGATAAAATTAATAATTGAGATTAATGTAGAAGCATAAATGTTCATTATGGACTAGGTGAAACATTGGATTTGTTTTTCATGCTGATTGTCATTCATGTTTATTGTTGCATGAGGTACAGTGAGAAGATTTTGTATGCTACATAGCTAGTCTATCCATACACAAGAACAGATTGGTACAGAGAATTGAGTTATCATGAGATATTTACTTTTTTTTTAAACTTTATTTAAGATTTTATAACATGAATAACATATAGGATTACATTAAAAAAAATTAAGAATAAAATAATAAAATTACAATACAGTATCAGTAATCTAAATAAACTATACCCTCCCCAATAATTATTACACATTAATAACCCAACTCAAATTTACCCCCCAAAATAAAGAGTGAAGAATTAATAAAGTTAATAATATATGTGAGAAAAAAAACCCACTTACAAAAAAACAAAAACATAACCGATTAAAATACTAACAAAAAGAGAAGTAATTAATACTAAGATATCAGACTTAAAAAACATTTAAATCAAACTTAAATGCATATATTTAACAGAGTTAAGATGAAACATATATTTAACTTAAACTTAATATAAAAAATTAGTAAAGTTAGTAACATTGTCTATCAAAAATTCTTAAACAATAATCAATTCTTTTAAAAAAATTGTAGCATGAGAAAAAAAAGAGGAAAAAAAACTTTCTCTATAGAGATAAACCTTCACCAAATATCAACTAACTTCACATATATCATCATATTAGTCACATAAACCACCATCTTAAAACAAAATTCAAACCTCATTAAGCATTCTACAATTCAATTTTAGTACTCTTCCACCATTTTTCCCTTTTACTCTTGAATAATTATCCAATAAAAGCTCCAGTACCACATTTAAATATCCCCAATCATTACGTTAAAATTCAGATATCCAAATAATAAGTAAATAATATTTACTTGAACTGAACAACATTATTTTACTCATGCCACAAATACAAACTTCCAGAGGAACTCACTGGGTCGAGCAGTATCAGCGGAAGAAAAAAAATGTCATTGTTTTGGGCCAAAGTTCTTCATCTATATGATGACCACAGGGCAGGGGGAGGTAGTAGGAGAATGGAGAGTCAGGGAAGAATAAGGGATGACACTCAAATGTCAAGAAAAGGATTGCCTCGATGGATAATTTTCCGTCCACCTCTTCTATCTTATTCACTCCTCTTAATTAGTAATTTTTAATAATAATGAGTAATGAAATGGTAGGTGTTTCTTTTTTTTCCTTTTGGGTGGGAAGGGAGTTAGGGAGAAAAATATAAAAATATTATTTTGTATCATTGTCTACGGAGATTTGATTAATGTTTTATTATTTTTTTCCTATAATGATGCAAAAATTAAGTAATTTTTAAAAAAGTGAATTACCTGGAGCCAGGCAAAGGGAGAGAGAGGTAAGAGAAGAAATATGGTCATATTGAGGTTGAGCCATCCATAGAGTGGAGACAATGGAAAGTGGAGAAAGTGATATATTAGACCTATTAGGGGAGAGGTGAAGGACCAGATGGAACTGAAAATGGTGTTGGAGGGACTCTGTCTAAAATGGGGGTGGTGGAAGATGGAATGAGAAATGGAGGTGCATGAGAATGGGTGGGCATTTGGGGAAAGGGACCAAAAAATGAGGAGGGGAAAAAGGTGGAGTCGGGTGTATAGAAGTGGCTGGGAAAGAGAGAGCATGTTACTTGAAATTTGAATTCATCATTACTATCATTGGGCTGTAGATAGTCCATGTGGAACATTGGATGTTGTTCCTTCAGTTTACATTGGGCCTCACCCTGGCAGTGGAGAAAGCCAAGGATGGACAGTTTGGTACCAGAGCAGAAATGAAGCGGCACACAATTTGAAGCTTGGGGTGGCCATTGCAGATGGAGCAGATACTCTGGGACATTGTCTGCATTTGATCTCACTGAAGTAGAGGAGTCCAGATGGGAGACTCCTGTGTATCTCCTGTTACACTGATGTGAGATTAATTCTGATGGTAGCAAGAAGGAAACTGTCCCTGAATCTGGTGGTGCATAATTTCATACTCTTGATCTTCTCAATTGGAGAAGGGTAAAGAGTGTGTAGTTGAGGTAGGATACCAAATAAGCATGTTAATTGGTTTTCTGAGGCATCAGGAGGTGTAGATGGAATAATGGAAGGAAGGAAGGTTGTGTGATTGTCTAAACTGCATTCACAATTCTCTGCAGTTTCTTGCAGTCTCAGACAGAGTAACTTCCATACCATGAACTAATGAATCCTGACAGATACACAAGAAGGCAGGTGGTGCATCTGGAGACATTGTTGAGGAATGCCAGGGACATGCCAAATTTCCTCAGGCTCCTGCATACAGCAATCATAGTGTGTCAACATAATCTTGTACATCTCTGTGATATCTTTCCTCATTTAGCAACAAGAAAAATAACTCCAATTTAAACGCATCTTAAATCCCTCATCCCTGGAACCATTCTGGTACAAGCTCTCTGAACTCTTAAGATTTTCTCAGCTTGGAACCAAACTGTATACAATAGTTTTTTTTTTGCCTAATTGCTCTGCTTTTGTAATCAATATTACTCATTATGAAGCCCAAGATTCCATGTGCTTTGCTATCTAATCTCTGAACATGATGGAAGTTTATTGTCATATACAAAAGTACAATGCACATATAGTGAAAGGATATACAAGATATACCAAGTACAATAGTATAAATTAAAATTACAATATCCCAAGACAGAAAAAAAATAAATGTAAAAGGATAATACAAAAGGATGTTTACATATTCACAGGTGCAGTTAGTGCAAGAAAATAAAGTGACATTTCACTAGAACAGACAGATCTTTTGGTGAGGATAGGACAAGTTCAAGCCTGATAGTTATCGGGGAAAAAATGTTCTTGATCCTAAACTTTCTGAAGGTAGCAGCAAAAAGAGATTGTGACCAGGTTGATGGCATCTCTAATAATGTTGTTGCCTTCTTGTGGTAGCACCTATGTCTTCAATGGATTAGTCAATGTCCATGATAAACTTGCAGTCATCATCAGCCCAGTTATTGAATAGAAAGCTTCCTATTTAGGTCAAATGATCACTAAATTTATTCTTCAACCAATTTAATTCACTGTAGCTGATATAAAGAAAACAGTTGAACGTAATGGATCAAAAGTCCATAGGACTAGTAAATATCTAAAGTACAATACTGAAGATAAACTTCAAAGTTCATTGCTGTTAGAGTATGGGAGTTTATTAAAACTAATAGCATAAATTGTTATGACAGTAAAAGAGTAATATACTTAAAAGGACAGATAAATATTCATAGTTGCAGACAGGTAGTGCAAGAAACACGATACTTCAATACTGCAGACAGATATTTTGGTGGTCACATATAGTATATGCTTGGGGTAGTATTTGGAGATTCAAGACTCTGATAGCTTATGGAAAAACTGTTCTTGAACCTAAAGATGCAGGACTTCAGGCTTTTGTATCTTCTGCCTGAAGGGAGCAGCAGGAAGACATTGAGACTAAAGTAACTTAACAATGATAGCCACATTCTTGAGGCAGTGCCACACGAAGTCTTCAATGTATGGGAGGTTGGTGCTCATTGAGGGAGTTGGCTAGGTTTGCCTTTTTTGCAGCCTTGTACATTCATGTAAATTTCTATACTAGGCCATGATGCAATCACTCAGTACAATCTCCATGGTATGTGTCAAAGTTCTATGGAGTATTTGAACAGACTTCTCAGAAAGTAGAGGCTCCTTCAACTTTCAGGACACGTTATTTACATTTGTTTCTCAGAAGAAAAAGCACCACATATAGTTCAAAGTCTTCAGATATTAAATACAAGTTAAATAGCATTATAATTTCAAATGAATTGAATGAAACTGCATTTTCTATTCTCTAGTAACATTATAGCTCTTAAGATTTAGATAAAATGAAATGGATTGGTAAGGTTATTTTAAGTACTAAGTAATCAGACTGGAGTAGATGTTGTCAAGTTTAAAAACTTGTTTTTGATTCTTAGTTAATTTTGTGTTTGTCTCTTTAAGACTGTTGTTTTTAGTGTTACCATAGTGACTATGATGCAATGTGTTGTAATATCTGTGCAGACTAAGCATCACATCCTTCAATAAACTATGAAGGGGTGTGAGCTCAATAATTTTCTTTCAGTTAGTCTTAGTTCTTCTAGTATATCTCTTTAATATAGTTATATTTTTAAATACAGTATATGCTTTGTTTATTCATCGTTATGAAAATCTTAATGTGAATTTATGAAAATTTTTTATCCATTTTATCAACGAATTCAAGCTCCATCTACAAAGTTTGATTTATTGGATTAATAAGATAGTAATTTGGAATATTGTAGCCCATATTTCCTTGAAGATGATACGTTTTGAAATTAGGAAATACTAAAACCTGGAAAGTGTCATCTACATTTTGATTCAAATAAAATTTCTAATTCTAAACTTTGTTTGGAAGAGAGGCTTGTAAAATTTGTCTAAAAGGATTACAATTTAATTTAAAGCCAGACATCTATGCTGTAATAATAGACTATTCCAGAAGTCTTTGGGAACATGTCTGTGAAATGCGCAGTTTGAAATTGAGCCAAGGTCTAGCCAGACACCTGTGACCTTAAAAATGATAAGCCACTGCTAGCAGCCAGAATTAGCAGGAAGCCCAGAAAATGTTAAACAACCACAGATAAGAAAGTTTGTGTGCATATCCACAGATTCAAGACAATTCAGCCAGCAGCTCTCTTAAAGGGACCATGTAAGATACAAATTTATTTATAGTTCCCAGGAGAAGCAAAGTTGCAGTGTGAAGAACCCAAGATGCTCAAGAAGTCTCATCGGGCTAATGACTTTGAGCAAACTGCTCCTCTCAAAGAATTGTTTAGTTGTGAGATGAGCCAGCAAGACAGATCAACAACATTTGGCAGGAGGTTGGAGCCAGCCACCATAGAACCAGCAGCCTCAACTACCAAACAAGAAGAAGACTCTGATAAGGCACTGCAGACCTCATTAGTTGACTTAAAGGTTAGTGGAACTGGAACAGATGAATGTACGTTGCAAAGTCCAACTAGTGCTGCACCAAGCGAAATGCTGAAGATAGAGACTCAATCAGTGTCTGAAAGTTCAGATGTGAATCCTGATGATAGGATTTCCAAGGTTATGAGTGCAGGAAGATCTTCAAAAGGTATCTAGAAGAAGTACAGCTTTGCATGCTTTAAGCATATCAGCTATGCATGTGAAGGCACAAGCAGTCTTGGCTACTATCTGTGCACAACAACTGTAGTCAAAGAAAAGATATGCTTTAGAAGATATGGAAGCTGAAATGAAGATTCAGCAACTAAAGTTACAAATGGCTAGTGAAGAACAAAATAGATTATTGAATAGAGAAAAGACTAGAGCTTGAGGAACAACATGGTATGAATATGGTCAAAGCATTAGCTCAGGGTTCTGCAAGATTTATCACTCAAAGTGAAATACCCAAAAGGGCTAGCACCTAACATTCCAGCAGATCAATGGGTACCACAGCCACAGGAAATGAGTCTACTCAAGGAGCCATGGGTGTCATTGCTAGTGCTCAAATGACAATAAAAGCGCTACCAACATTCAATCACTTCAGAGCGCACAATATATGAATCTTCCTAAAAGGAGAGTATTTTTAAAAAGTTCAACCAAGCAAGTTGATCATACTCAACCATTGACGTCTCTTCATGTTGAAGAACCAGAAGCAAGACAAGGATCTCCACCAATGCCATCACTTACATACCAAGGATCCCCATTAATGCATCACTGACAACAAGGTCCTACAACTATGGCACCAGTTCAAGATCCATTTTCTCCATTCACATCAAGACAACTAGTCACAAGCCATGGTGGACAAGACAATATATCACTCACAACAAAACAAAATTTCTGCTATGTTAGCGCAGCAACAAGGTTCATGTGGTTTACCCAAGAAGGAAAATTCCAATTTTTAAATAGAGATCCATTACAATATGTGATATTCAGGAAATCCTTTGAACATCACGTTAAAAATACTAAAAATGCTAAAGATCGTCTTTATTACCTGGAACAATATACTGGGGGACAGGTGAAGGAGTTAGTTAAAATTGCCAATATATGAATCCAGAACAAGGTTTTAAAAGGGCAAAAGAATTATTGCTTCATCATTATGGAGATTAACATAAAAGTGCAAGGGCCCATATAAACAAGTTTCTTTCTTGGTCAGCAATAAAATCAAGGACACAAAGGCTTTGCAACCATATGCACTCTTTCTAAGAGGATGTAATAATGCAATGGGAAGTAGTGTACATTTACAAGATTGGATTTGCTTGCTAATTTGTCAATTATTGTAAACAAATTGCCTTACAAGCTGAAGGACTTACGGAGAACCAAAGTTGCAGAGCTAAAGATGCTTCCCAGAAGGGATGCCACCTTTGAGGGTGTTGTACAATTCTTGGAGTGGCATGTATGTTTACACCAAACCAGGATTTGGATATATTAAGGATACTTTAATAGTTCCTAAAGATGTCAAAAGGTCTAAATTATCGTCTCAACAAAAAAAAAGGAAGCACAGAGTACCTTTGTTACTGCTGTGTCAGATACAAGCACAGGAAAGAACAGGGAAGATCCGACTGTTCAGGAAAGCTGTTTGTATTGCAAAGATAAGCATGGAGATTGGAGAAAAAAATCGTATGACAAGAAATTCACCTTTTTAAAGAAGAATGGAATATGTTTTGGTTGCTTGTGTAAAGGACACGTCAGCAAAACTTGTAATAAGCAACTCAGTCATGATAAATGCAATCTAAAACATCCCAAGTTACTGCATACTCAAAGTAAAGATGAGAAGTAAGTCAAACGATCTGAATCCAAGACTAACGTGACAGTCAGAGAGGATGCTTCAACTTCAGTTCAGACAAACTGTCTTACTGGGGCCGGTGACAAAGCTCTCTCAATAGTTTCTGTGCAGGTTAAAGCTCAAAAAGCTAAATCTTTGTATCACCATTATAATTATGTAATTTTTTTTGTTTCATAATCTTGGTGGGTTATTTTAAAATTATCTTAATTATTTTCTCCCTCATTCATTTCATAAGCTCATTAGACATCAGCTAGCTAATATTAGAAATCTTTCATGTTGGCTACAAATTGGATTTAGAAATAAGAAATATGCACTATGTTAACTGATGAGAAAGTGATGGAAATTGAGTAAAGGCTCAAGGAAGCCTGATGAACATTAAATAAATAAGTAATGATATTTTGGAAGGTTCTGCCAGCAATAGAACATTTGTAATTAATAATACATCAAGATTGATGAAGTACACAAATGAGAACTGTTGGAGCAAGCTTGTGGGAATGTACACAAGATCAAAGCAAATTATTTTAATAACAGCATCCATAAATCAATATTCATACCAAGAATGTCTAATTAAACAATATTTCAAAGTTATTGCTGTGGGGTGAACTTAATTTCCAAAATGAATTTTGAGAATAGCAGGCGTCCAAAAGCTCGTTTCAGGGCAATTACAAAATTATTTAAAAATATTCAGAAAAAAAGTAAAGAGGCCTTGGTTACTGTTGTTTTTATTTCAGACTTACTGGCTGCAGACAACAATCAATGGATTGTCAGTGGAAAAGACTCCATAGACCAGCTGCTCCCAACATTTAGTCAGGCAGATGGTGGAATCTGATGCAGTATTTTGCACACTGCTCATCAACTTAGGTGAAGGATTAGAGCTAAATATAATAATTGCTGAAAACCAACGCAATTTTGCAAAATTAATCTCTTAATTGTAGAGGTACAAGACAAATGAAAAAAATCACGAGTCAGTAACCCCCTTCACGTAAATTTTTAAAAAAAGCATAGATAACAAACTATACTAAAGCAATTTAAAAAAAATCAAATTTAAAAAAATCAATTTGCATGAATACAGATTTGACCAAAGAATGGCAAAATCCAGCACATTAGGAAAAATATACAAACAAACGTTGGTAAGTATTCAAAAAATATTCTTCATTGGGAAGGAGTGGGGATGGTTTGTTGCTGGTATCAGCTTATTTAATTAAAAGTTGTGTTCAATCCAAAATAAGACCATATATTTCTTTTCCCTTTTGTAAAATATTTTGAGATCGACCAATATGCTGTAAAGGATTTAGAAATGTTAAGAATCAATACAAAATTTTCATGATTATGCTTGGGCTGAGAACCATAATTTTGTTATGTTTTAAAATAAAATACTCCAGGTTTTCTCTTCCAATCGGTGTTTCACTTTCCTCCATTTTCGAACCATATAACAATGACATCTCAGAAACAGAGCCTTTTGAATAAATGGGCAGAATGGTCTGTTTCTGTGTTGTGATGTCTCTTTGACCTGCATGCAGGCCATATCCCCTTCCATCCATTTCCCCTTTGAAGGTCTCCCATTTACCAAGCACACCTTTGCCAGAAAACAATCCTGTTCCAATACTTTCTCACCCCAAGGACCTATCCTTTTCTATAATTGTTTTGAAACTAATGGCATTATGATCACTAGATTCAAAGTGCTGCCTTACATACACTTTTGTCACCTGTCTGGTTTCACTTCCTAATGAGAGATCAAGTATGGCACTCTCTCCTATTGGAACCTCTGTATATGGATTAAGGAAACTTTCCTGAGCATATTTGACAAACTCTAACCCAGCCATATTTTTAACAGAATGTAAATACGTAAAAAATTAAAAATCACCTAATATCATATTTCTTGCAACTGTCTGTTATCTGTACAAATATACTTTGCCAATTCCCACTGACTATTGGGTGGTCTATAATCGCATTAACATGGTCATCTCTTTCCCATCTCCACCCTTATAGCCTCAGGGGAAAAGCCCTCTCACCTGTCCCATCTTAGTACTGCTGTGATATTTTCCCTACCAAACTCATCTTCCACCTTTCAACCCTCCTTCTCTCATGTTTAAAACAGTACTCCAGAATATTGAGCTCCAGTTCCACATGCAGATCCATGCTAAGCTCAATACTTGTTGCATTGAAATAGACGCATCTCAGAAAACTATTCCCATTTTCCATGACCACTTCATTATCTACTCAGGCGATCTGGCTCCCATTCGCTTGCATCACTAGTTTAAACACCCATGTCCAAGATCAACAGACTGCTTTATTGAGCACTTTGGCTACCCACACAAAAAGGGGATGTCCCCATGGCCACCAATTTCAATTCTCCACCCCATTCCCTTGCTGACCTATCTGTCCATGGTCTCATGCACAGCCAAAAAAAGCTCCTAGTTCATCTGGGCACCTCCAACTGAATTGGACAAACATTAACCTCCTGTTTCTGTTAGCCCATCCCTATCCCACCCCCTCCCCCACATCTTTCCCTATGTCTCCTTTCCTCTAACTCTGTCTCTCTCTTCCCCCCTCGTTTCCCCAGGTCAGCTTCCAGAGAGCCAATAACAACCCCCCACCCCAGACAATTCTCACCATTCCTCTCTCCTGTCCTCTGATCGATATCCAATTAATATCTTTTGTCTATTGGTCTATTGGTTTGAACACTTTCCCCTGCCCATCCTTTTAATTCAGGTACCTGCCTGCCGTTTACTCATACCTTGAAGGGCTCAGGCCCAAAACGTTGGTTCTATATTTTTACCTTTTATGGATGCTGGGAGACCTGCTGAGTTCCTCCAGTATTTGTGTTTTTACTACATTCTGTGCTCTGTTTAAGTTTAAAGCAACTCATCATCTAAAAGGTAAACCAATTCCTGTGAAAAACAATCATTTTCAGCTGAAAATAATGAGATTAATGTAAACTCAAAAGGGATCTTCATTAAAATATTATTTATTATGATTCGAGCAATTATTTACAGCTGCCTAATCAGGTTGGGGATTGCTAATATCAGGACAGAGTTTTGCAAATCAATGCTAAATTTATTCAGAGTAATTCTAAAGTTCAGAGAGTACATCTAAAGTGTAATAAAAGTTTTAGTTTAGTTTCCAAAGCATATAAAAATTCATGCAGATATAGTCCTATTCTTTTAAAGTCAAAGAACATCTTAAACACATTTTTTTAGAATATCATTGCTTCCAAGCCATCTTCCAGAAATTGTTTGTAAATAGCCATAAATTTGGCCACGAATGCTTCCAGGTGATAGATAGCCTTGTTGCCAAGCTGCAGACGATGTTCATAACAAGCAGCCATCTGTGCCACCTCTCCTTTAAGTAAACCATCACAGTTGTTTAACAATTCCAACAAGAGTGCCTACAAAAAAAATTTTAAAACGGTTATAGTACATTATATTTGAAAGGAATGGTTCGCATGGATCATATGAATTTTTCCAAATCAGATCACAATGTTTCTGTTGGCAGATTTGGTTGAAAATGCAGTCTAACAAGCAACTAATATGTAATTTAAATTAGTTTTCCTCTTGACCCTTTTTATCATCTGTTCTTGTTAGCTAGATGTAAATTCTATTTGAATGTTTCCATCAACCATTATAATTTCAGGTTTATCATCTGACTGTACATATATAACCCAAGGTGCACACACATACACAGAACATAATCACATCCATGCATATACTGAAATTTTAAATATTTTGGGATGATTTCATTGGTTACAAGATACTGTTAATCAATCTCACAGCTTGCAGGTAGAAGCTATTTTCCAGCCTGGCAGTTCTGATTTTGATGTTTGAAATTCCTTGGTCATCACTTGCAAAATGGAATTTTGCAGCCCTCTTTACAAAAGTTCAAATTGCAGGAATATTTCTATAAATATATAAAGATATTAATTTAATTTATTAAAAGCATTTTAGGTTCAGAGGATTTCAAAATAGCTTCTACCTGAAATGCTAAATATAAAAAACAAAAAAATGCTTTAATGTTTATTTTTCCCCCAAAACTATATCATTGTTCTGTAATTAAAAATTTTAGAATGAGAAAATAGTTTTCAACAATCCTTTGAGTCAACAATGGAAAATAGGATTGGGCAGAAGGCAAGAGACTGCATAGGCTGGAATCGAGAACAAGAACAGAACTCAACAGATCAAGCAGCATCCGTGGAGGTAAAAGGTGTCTCAATATTTCATATTGGGATTATGTATCAGGACTGAATAGGTTTGGGCAACTTTCCAGAATTCTATAATTAAACGATGAGAGTAAATGGTGTTTCATACAAACCTTCATTATTATTTCCGGGGGTATGCAATGGGTCAGTAGCTCATATAATCTTCCACGGACTTCTAGCAATCTAAGGAAAACAGAGATATCTCAAATAATTTTGCTCACTAAATTGAATGAAACATCAATAGAATTTATCAGCATTATTTATGTTTAGTTGGATTAGATGAATACATCCAAATTGTTTTAATTACCAAATACTTTCTTGCTTCATGACAACAAAAAAAAAAAAGTGTTGCTCACATACAATGTACCTTACTTAACCAAACTTTGTTAATTTAAGATCTTGCTGATAATCTGATGCTTCATTAATGACATGTTTATAACCAGATGGGGCAGAATTTGTCAGGTGTGTCCAAGGATTCCTAAAAGTATTTGGACAAACTAACAGGAGAGGCCATTCTGGATCTAAAACTTATACCTTGAGTTTTTATTTATTTCAGATTTATTGTCAAGAGTACATACATGACATCACATACAACCCAGAGATTCTTTTTTCTAGACAAGTGATAGACTTCTCAGTAGGGGTGCATTTTGGTGAAAGTGACCACAGAACCCTGACCTTTAGCATAGGTAGACTAAATAGTAAAGTGTTTAATTGGGGAAGGGCTAATTATGATGGGATTAGGCAGGGTTTGTGGAGAGTAAACTATGAACAGATGTTCTTGAGGGAAAGGACAGAAGTTATGTGGAGGATGTTTAGGAACAACTTGTGCACAAAGTTCTGGATAGGTTTGTCCCACCGAGACAGGGAAAAGATGATACAATAAGGTTGGCAAAAGAGGCAAGGCAGCTGGTATAGAGGATGAAGGAAGCATACAGAGGGTTTAGGAAGCAAAGACGAGCAAGTCGCATGAGAATTGCATGATAGCCAGTTACGTTTCCCAAAAGAAATGAACATTTGCTGTTTTTCTGTGCTGAATTTTTGTGATACTCAAGTAATTTCAGATCCCAAGGACGACAGAAATATGCCAATACTACAATGCAAAGGAGCAGAAAGTGAAGGAAGACAAAGCTTTTTTAAGAAATTAAGCAGTGTAAATTTGTCACCATACCTCTCTTTCATGTGACAATTTTAAGGCTTGGGAAATTCTACCAATACAAAGCATCTTGGTGTAAGAGTTCAGTTTAGCTCCAGGTGCAGTTGGAAGGAAGTGTTTACTGAAACTTGGAACTCCAGGTCAAATATCTCAGTATATACAGCATTGGACTCGGACTGGATCTTTGAAGAATACAACTAACATGCATTAAAAAGTGTTAATTTCTTTTGCAATAATTGTTTGTCCTTTGTGATCAACTGAAAACCCCAGTTAAATTAATTTTTTTAAATGTGCCTTTATAAGATGAAATAGTCAACTGTCAATAAACAGAGTTCTGTGTTATGTGCTCCTTTGTCCCATATTGTTCGTTCAAGATACTTTGCTTGTGACCTGCATTATCTCTCAGTGCATCAATCCATAAAACCATAGAACATGACAGCATAGAAACAAGCCCTTTGGCCCTTCTAGTCTGTGCCAAACTATTTTTCAGTCTGGATCCTTTGACCTGCACTCCATGGACCTGACCAAATTTTTCTTAAACGTCAAAATTGAGCATGCATTTACCAATTCAGCTGGAAGTTCATTCCACACTCCCACTGCTCTCTACGTGGAGGCTTCCCCTAATGTTTCCTTTAAGCTTTTTCCCTATCACCCTTAACACATGTTTTTAAACCATCTATCTTCAGTGGAAAAAACCTGCTTGTTTTTACTCTATACCCTTCATAATTTTGTACACCTCTCTCAAATCTCCCCTCAATCATCTGCGTTCCAGAGAATAAAGTTCTAATCTGTTTAACCTTTCCCTGTAACTTAGTTATTCCAAGTCCTGGCAACATTCTTGTAAATCTCCTCTGCATTTTTTCCAATCATATCGCTTATCATTTCTGTAGTTAAGTGACAAAAAACGGAACACAATACTCCAAATTTGGCCTCACCAATGTCTTGTACAACTTTACCATAACCTTATCTACCTGTCATGCCACTTTCAGAGCATTACTGTAATATTTTGGCATACAAGTAGAGTCATGAAACCTAAAAAAAAAAACGAGGGTCGACCTATATGCCTTAAATTCAGCTCAAAATCCAATCCATGTTGATTCGGTGTACAAGTCGCCCCCTTGAAAAACTAATTTGGAGTAAAAGTCATTCTTTGAAAAACCCAAAAAAACCCGACTGCGGCAGATTTTCATTGAGATTTCTGTTGAAAACAGCAACACATTTATCACCCTTCAAAATCGCCATCATTGTCTGAAAACAACAACATTTAGAACCCTTCAAAATCACTCTTGCTGTCATCGTCTGAAGCAAAAATGGCAGCGAGCACATCCACTTTTTTAAAGTCATCATATGGATCCCAGGCTGTATCTGATGAGGCAATTTCAACTTTGTCATCAGTGTCCCACAATATATCATCTTTTGTACCATCAATTGTACAAGAGATACCGCACTTTTTAAACGATTTTAATCACAAACTCTACTTTAACTTTGTCCCATGCCTTGAGCACGAAGTTATACAGCACATCAAGTGATGTAGCACACATTGCCTTGCCTTTTGTAAACAACTTGTCTGCACTCCACAAGCAGACGTCGAGAGGTAGAAATATAGACATCAAACCACCTAGGATAACCTCCATGTAAGTATTATGTAGTTAAGTGGCTACAAAACATCTCAGACCAGCAAACTCCATTCTTTGCGTAGACTGCCCGTTCCACACATTGTCTATCCATAGTTTTACACCTTTTTCATGAAAATACACAAAAATACTTGCAGGTTAAATTTGGTGCTTGAAGATTACCACGGGTTTTAACTTTGTCCTGTTGGCCATGTACGATAACACAACGGTAAATCTGGTCCTTTCGTGATCTGCACTTTTGGTTTGCAGTTTTAACACCTTTCCATTCCACTGTTCTTTTGCCTATCGTGTCGAAATTCATGGGGGTTTCGTCCATGTTTCTGGTATTTGCCAATGCAACCTGGTGTTTCTGCCGGTTACGTATAATAAACTGGTGAAAACTTACAACTTTATGATCAAGATCTTTTGGTAGTTTCTGTGCAATTTTTGTTTTTTGGCATAATACCAGATTTTTCCTGTTAATGAAACGATTGCACCAGCTGACTGTAGCCTCAAAATCATCACTGAGGTCTGGGTACGACTCGGCCCACTGCAGTGCAAATGTTCTTATATTATTTTGGGTGACTAGGTAGCAATCTTGCCTCTGTTCACGTACCTATTCTGCAATGTGATTTTCCATCTCTGGCCAACGAGTGATTCCTTTACTCAACGACCATTGCCTTTTTCTTCTTTCCTCCTCCAATCTCTTACCAACATCAAATTTTTTTGCAGCAATTGTTGGTTTTCTTTGCTATTTCTATCACTTTCAACTTAAAATTCACTTTATATTTCATCACATGCTGCGTTGTGTTGATGGACACTCCATAATAGAAATCACCTCCAGCCAACGCCCAAGAGATCAATCCGTGCGATCTATGGGGGGGGGTCAATGTATACACCGGTCAACGGCCTATCTCAGGCATTGCAAGCTTTGAGGGTCGACTTATATGCCGATATACCATAAAACTTAAAATGACACTGAAAAAGGGAGTCGACTATGCGCCGAAATATACGGTATGTATCTATACTTCCAGATCCCTCTTCAGTTCCCTACCATTTACTATGTATGTCCTGGCTTGATTTGACCTTGCAAACTACAACACCTCATATCTGACTGCATTTTTAAAAATTCTTTTAAATTTTATTTATATTTTCAAACATGTACATTATTAGTGCCATCATTGGAACTCATATTCAAATTTACCAAAACTCCATTCTCATTACTGATTGTATACGCAGGCTCAAGTCATTTCCAGCACCCCCCCCCCCACATCTAATACAAGACAGCTCATCCAGACTTTGACCAACAAAAAAAAACTTTTTACACCAGGGAAATTAATAATTAAGGAACAGGGATTGTTGCAGTTCATTGGGGCCGATATACGTTCCTGACTTTCCTTGATAGGGATTAGTGCAGAGGGAGGATGTCACAGCAGGGAATGGGGTAATCAATGACAGCCATACGCCTATGGCGCATGTATGGTTGCCAGATCCTTTGGAAGTTGCAAGTTATTTTCTCCAGGGGAATGGAGCTCCACATTTCCATGTTCCGTCATTCGATACTGAGATTAGAGTTGGACTTTCAAGTAGCCGCAATGCCTTTCCTGGCCACTGCCAATACGATTAACACAAATTGGGTTTGAAATTTGGACAGCTTCATTGTAAGCCTTACGTCCATTATGTTTCCCAACAGGAAAGATTCTGGGTCCTGCGGGAATTGTTTACCTATGATTTTCTCTAGAACTTGGCTTCGATCTACCCAGAAGGGCCTCACCTTGGTACATGACCAGGTTGCATGAATGAACGTCCCAGTTGCAATGCCGCATCTAAAGCATTGGTCCAAGAGTTCTGGTTTTGATCTGTTAATTTTCAGCAGCGTTAGATATAGCTGGTGCAGAAAAATATATTGCACCAACCTGTACCTTGCATTGATGACCATGGTCATGCTTTCCTGGCGCAAGTAGGACCAGCATCTCTCATCAATTACAGTACCCAAATCCGACTCCCATCTTTCTCTCAATCGATGGAGGCCTGGTTTGGGTGCATCTGACTGGAGCAGGAACAACATTGCAGAAATGAATTTCTTTCCACTCCCCCTCTCTATGACACTGTATTGGGGGTACGGCCATACTTGGACCCAATAGGACTCGTAAAAAAGATCTTATTTGAAGTTAGCAGTGGAATGTCTGATTTGACAAGCCAGATTTGTTTTTGAGTTGCTCAAATGACATTAATTGCCCCTGCTCGTAACAGTCCTCTATGCAACTGATGCCATTATTGTGCCAGGTGTCCAGGATCTTGTTACTTACTGTTAATGTTATTAATTTATTAGGACTCAGGGGTGTTTTTGGGGACATACCCACTTTAATGTTCAGATATTGGTTAATTTTGTTCCAAATATTAATCACTTGTTTTAATATGTGGCTGCCCTTCTTTTCTGACAACAATTTAGCGTCCCATTTATAAATAAAGTCCTCAGCTATCCTCTCGCCCACCAGGCGCAGATCAATTTATGCCCAGGATGTACATCTCCTCCCTGGAAGAGAAGAGGCGATGTATTTTCTGAGCTGCCCAATTGAATTTTTTTTAAAGTCTGGCCTTCTCAGTCTGCCCAGACCTCATAAGGGCCTTCTCCATGTTAATTTTTCCATAGAGACCCATGCTACCTTACCATTCCAGAGAAACATTCTGACCGTAAGTAGCAGCTGTTTGAAGAAACCCCAGGGCAATGGCATAGGCAATCTCTGAAAAAGATACTAGAATCTTGACAACACATTTATTTTGATGCTATTAATCCTGCACACTAACATTATAGGCAGGGGCATTCATCTGTTTAAGTCCTCCTCGACTCTCTCCATCAAGGGGGCGTAATTTAACTTGAACAAATTATTCAAGTTACCATCAATATCAATTCCTAGATATTTTCTTCCTTCCCTTGGGCACTATTTTCTTTGTTGGCTGTAATTCCCCTTGGTGAGTAGCATCACCTCACTTTTTTCCCCAATTGATCTTATACCCATCATCTTCCAGTACCATGTGGAGTCAAGGCAAAGAAGTCACATGGTCTGTCAGATATATCAGCACATCAACAGCAAATAAGTTGATTTTGTGCTCCTCCTGGCCCACTCTATAACCTTTAATGTCTGGGTCCTGGCAAATGGCCTTAGTCAATGGTTCCATTGCTAGCATGAAGAGAACTGGTGATAGGGGTACCCTTGTCGACTAGATCTGGAAAGTGGGAAAGCTGAAGAGATTTGTCCATTGGTTGCAATCTTTACCTTGGGCGCATGGTATAGTGCCCTAATCCAATTTTGAAAAGTTGGCCCTAGCCCCTCCTTTTCTGGCACTTTAAATAAAAATTCCTATTCCAGTCTGTCAAAAGCCTTCTCTGCATCCAGGGAGACAGCCAATCCCCTCTCATTTCTAGTTTGTGCCAGATGCATTACACTCAACAGTCTGCCAATGTTGTTTGCTGCTTGTCTTTCCTGCAGAAAGCCTGCCTGGTCTTTGTTTATAAATTTCAGCAGATGCAATGCCAATCTGTTTGCCAAAGCCTTGGCAAAGATCTTGTAATCAGCATTGGTCTGTAAGAGGAGGGCAAAAGTGGGTCTTTACCCTTCTTCAAGATCATCGTAACAATCATTGTTGTGAAAGATTCCAAGAGGGTCTGTGTTTCCCTTGCCTGGTCTATCACCTCCATATACAGAGGCATTAGTAAGTCCTTAAATTCTCGATAAAACTCAGGTGGGAATCTGTCCTCTCCTGGAGACTTGCCAGTTTGTAGTGCACTCAATGCTTTACCCAGCTCTTCCTCTGTAAGAGGAAGGTCTAGTCCCGCCTGCTTCTCCAGGCTTAAATTTGGGAGATCCCATCTGGCCAGAAACTCATCCGTTTGGTTAGGATCCCCAGCCAATTCAGATGTGTGCAATTCTTCATAAAATTTTCAAAAGGTCTCATTAATTTCCTTTGGTTTATATGAGATCTGGCCACTCCCTGTTTGTATTGCATTGATTGTTCTAGAGCTTGTTCTGTCCTTAACTGCCAAGTGAGGACCTCGTGAGCTCTTTTCCTCAACTCGTAACACTTTTGCCTCAACCTCATAAAGGGTTTCTCCATACTATACGTCTGAAGCATATTATATTCCAATTTCTTTTTTGTAAGAGCTCTATAGTGATCCTCTGAGCCTGATTCCTGCAAGTCCTCTCTAATTGGGTAATGTCCTTTTCCAATTCCTCCACATTCCCTCATTTAATTTTTCTTGAACTTCTTTGTATACCCAAATATCTGCCCCCTTAAGTATCCCTTAAGGGTGTCCCACAGAAGGAATTCATCTGGAGTAGAGAGGCAGTTGTCCTCACAGAACAGGGCTATTTCGGTTCTTATGAGATGACAAAACTTTTTTTTCAACAATAGAGTGTTAAGACGCCACCTGCATGATGTGTCCTGCTTTTCTGGCATTTCTATGGTCAGAAGAAGAGGGGGAATGGTCTGAGAGAAGCCTTGCCCTATACTCAGCTTCCATGATCCTACCCTCAATATGGGCTGAAGCCAGAAAAAAGTATTTTCTCGAGTAGGAATCATGTTGCTTTGATTAAAATGAGTAATCCCTCTCTTGGATACTTTTTCAAATTCAACTCCCTCAGGCAGTCAATTGTTGCTTTTGCCGCCCTAGTCTGAGTTTTTCGTTTTGTGGACTTATCCAGCACAGGATCCAGACATAGATTAAAGTTGTCCCTGATTAGAATATTTTCATTTGCCTCTGCCAATTGCAAGGAAATGTTTTGTATAAATTTTTCATCATCATAGTTGGGAGCGTACACGTTCACTAGGGTCCAGGGTTCTGAATATATCTGACAGTGCGCCATGAAGAATCTTCGCATTTTGTCTGTAATCACCTTCTGCACCTGCACTGGAACACTCTTCCACACTAAGATTGCTACCTTTGCCTTTGAGCCAAACGAGGAGGATATGACCTGACCCACCCATCCCCTTTTTAGCCTCTGACATTCCCAATCTGTTAAATGCTCTCTTGGAGGAAGGCCAGATTTTTAAAAAGGTGTCCCATTTAAGCCATTCACATCAAAAGTAGCATATTTTATACTTTTAGCCATTACACCAGGGTTCGCTCCCTAAATATTTCCCACCATCTCCACCACCATCCTCCCACACCCCCAAACTCTTACCATTCGCCTGATGCTCCACTCTATCTGAGCCGCGACAAACCCTGGGGAAGAAAAAAGAACGCCACAAACCCATTCGCCCACAACACCATAACATACATTCCCACTCACAACCATTTTCCTCAAAATAATAAAAGGAAATACATAGCCCACACACACCAGACGTAAATCTCACCCACCCTCTACTCACACCTCTGGCAGTCTCCCTCCTCCTCTCACTGCCAATGCTTCTTACCATACGGTCACCATGACTCTCCATCTTTACCCTCACCTCTCTCCACTCATACAGTCCTAGAACTATCCCAGACCCTTACATATAGCATCTTTTATCTTTTTTTGAAATCACAAAATAGCCAAGACCCCTTTTTCTATATAATACAGAAATCAAGTCCTCACAGTCCATTAGTTATAATAATTTTAAAGTTTTATTGCTCCTTTTACTCTTTCTCCACTTGGTCTGCCATTTAGTACCCGCAGGGTATTTATAAACTGACATGCCTTTTTTTTTCCTGTAAAAAATGTTCCTTCCCCCCACCCACGGGCAACATAATTTTCAAAGTAACGGGGTGGCGCAGAACACAATCATAGCCCTTCTGCTTTGCCGATTGCTTAACTGGTTCAAAGTCTTTCTGTTTCTTGAGTAGAGCTGCACTAATATCTGGATAAAAGAACATTTTTGACCCCCTGTACCTCCCCTCTAAATTGCCCCTTTTGCTGCCGCTCCTAATACTTTTTCACGATCTTGAAAATATTTTAACTTTATAAGGATTGACCGGGGCCTTTGTCCCAATCCTGGCTTAGGGACTGGGGCTCTAAAGGCTCTTTCTATTTTAATGGGGGTACCCAGCACCTCCTTTCCTAGTACTTTGGGGATCCATTTAGTTAGGAACTCTATAAGATATCCCCCCCCCTCCATGTCTTCTTTCAATCCCACTAATGTAATGTTGCAGCATTTTGTGAAATTCTCCAGGAAGTCGAACTTCCCCGATACCCCATCTCTTTCTTTAAGGAGATCTTTAATTTCTTGTTCCATTATAGCAATTCAATCCTCCCCTGCCCCCAACCTCTCCTCAATCTTTGTCATCCTGCCTGTTATATTCACCAGGGCCCCCTCCATACTGTCCAATTTTTCTGACATGTCTCTGGCTCTTCTGTCCACTACTTTCTCCATTTGGGTCAGAGACTGTAAAATGTCTCTTAAGGAGGGCTCTGTAGCAGCCTGGCCTTCCGACCTCTCCTAGCTTCGTGGCTGTGTCCCTCACTCTCTCGACCGCCAGCACTGATGCCATCCCACGGACCCACATTGCCAACTCAATGGTCTTCTTCATTACCACCATTGCTGTCCCGGCCAGCCCACTCTGCATCGTCAATCCCAACCTCGCACTGGCTCCACTTGAGCCTGTCAACTCTCGACCCGACGCACCACTAGCGAATCCTGGCCACCGAAGAGCCCGCCAAATAGTGCGCAAAGTTGTGAGTTTCAAGAGGGAAGCAGCTGTCCCCTCTCACTCCCCTTCTCCGGTCCTGGAGCCCATACTAACTTCTTGGCCACACAGGACTGCTCTTCCGTTCTGGCAGCAGTCTGATTGCGGGACTCCCATTGGTGTCATGATCGGGGGGGGGGGGGGGGGGGGAAACCATGTATTTTTCTGCAGCCCTTGGGTCGGCACCATGATTATTCCCACCCATTTCCTCTCTGTTGATTGAAGCTTCTTCACCCTCTTCCTTCAATCGGGCAGGATTTATTTCCCTTTTTTTTGGATCTTAGGATCTAGGTCTGGGACCTCCTAGACACTCACCATTATGTGACCTACCATATTTGTCTGCATTAAATTGCATCTTCCATTTTGCAGACCATTTTACCAGCTGGTCCAGATCCCTCTGCAACCTTTGAAATCCTTCCTCAATGTCCATTACACCTCCAATCTTTTTGTCATCTGCAAACTCCAATTTACCACATTATCAGCAAGATCATTAATATACAGTAAAACCCCTGGTATCTGGAATTCAAGCAACCAGCTCCTCAAACAACTGGCAAAAAAAAAAGAAAGTAAATAAAAAATTAAAATAAAAAGAGTAAAATAAAGATAAAAATTACCCAAGTTTATAATTGTGTAAGTAAATGTTCCTTGAAGTAACACATAAACCTTTGGTGAAGATGGGAGCAGATATTCAATCAGCATAGTGGCTTGGTCATGTTTTGCTTGCAGCAGCTCTTTGAATAAAGTTGTGTGAAACAGCAATGGTGTCCCCAGGATGAAGAGCTGATTGATGTCTCTTGGGTGACTCCCTTAAAGTGTCTCCTTATCCCTCCTTAGTAAGAGTCACCCTGGTCAGAGGTTTTATCGGTAAACTTTGGGGAGAGGGAGGTTAACTATCTATAATATTAATGTTCATCTTTTGGGCGGCTCCATGGAGGGGAACCAGTAGATGCAGTGACAGTTAAATGTTTTCAAAAAATATGACTGAAAATAAAGTAAAAATGTTTTAAGGTTTATATATTCATGTAAGTTAAGTTCATTCAGTGCAAGTACAGTATAGTATTTTTGTCTTTTAAACGGTTTATTATTAATGCAGATGTATTAGTTAGGCACTGTAGGAGTAAGTCTCAAGCAACTGGAAAATACACTTCTCCAGCATCTACCAATCCCCATAGGTGATGGACATAGGTTTTACGGTAGATGACAAACAACAGTGGACCCAGCACCAATACTTGAGGCACACCACTAGTCTGACCTCCAGTGTGAGAGGCTATCATCGACTACCACTCTCTGGCTTCTCCCATATAGCCAATGTCTAACTCAATTTACTACCTCACCATGTACAATGAATTACTGAATCTTCCTGATTATCCTCCCATATGGGACCTTGTCAAAAGTCTTACTAAAGTCCATGTAGATACCTAAAATTTAAAATTACCTGTCTGGTGTTTAGTAGCTTTGTGACTGTGGTGAATCTATGTTGAGCTGTCATTGGACGCGCATTATCTCTACCACTTAAGACACTCTCTTTGTCTATAACTGTGTATGTACCCATTGTCTTTCATTATTGTATCATTAGTTTCTGCTAATAAAATTGAAGTGGGCAGTTAATGAAGTAGACAAAGGAAGCGTAGTCAGACCATAATCAGGGCATTGTACCCCCAAGAGATCTGGCCCCACCTGGTTCACCTCTTCCGCACTCCCCTACTCGGAGTGATCCCAGTAAGCTTTCAGATGGCCATGCTGAGGTCCCATTGCCTCACACTGGCGATTCTGGAGCGGGTCCAGAAGTCCAGCCTTCTCACACTACAGACACTCCCCTTGGCTATAACTCTGTATGCACCCATTGTCTTTCATTATTGTACCACTAGTTTCTGCTAATAAAAGCCATGATTATGATCTGACTACGTCGCCTTTGTCTACTTCATTAACTGGCACTTCAGTGACTTTGTCCTGCTTCTTTGAATCATTCTTCAAACCTTACAGTAAGGTCCCTTTATTTACTCTTTTGGAATCTGCGGTCAAACGCAGTGAAGCAAGTGATGGACATATTAAAGTAAAAAAGATGTACTTCCAAGATTACCTTTGTGGGGTTTGCTGGCTGACAATGGCATTAGCAGTTTCTTTGAGATAAATTTCCCAATCTGTCTCAGGAATATCTTGATCTGCTGAAAATGGATACCTAAAGAACAAAGAGATAAACTGAAACAATTGTGCTATGTCATATTTTCCCTTCTATTGTGCACTGAACTCACTGTTTTATAAATGCAGTACAACACATATTATCTGAAATCGGATTCTCCGAAATCCTCCTTTACCCAAAACCCTTTACAGCACCAGAGATCTGGACTTAGGTTCGAATCCCGCGCTGTCATGTTTGCATGGGTTTCCTCCTGAAGGGGGGGGGGGGGGGGGGGGGCGGGGTGGTGTCTGGTTTTTCTCCCACTGTTCAAAACATACTAGGGTATAGGTTAATTGGGTGTAATTTGGGTGGCACAAGCTTGTGGGCCGAAATGGCCTGTTACTGTGTTGTATGTCTAAATTTATAAATGAGATATCTGAAACAAAACAGAAATCCTCATTTATCCAAGATTTTTTCCAGAGCCGAACTGACCTCACAGGTTAAAAAAAATTCACGACATGAAATTAGAATGATGGCTGTCCTTATTTCAGGTAATTCCCTCCCCTCTCCCTTTCCATTTCTTCTTTACCTTCCCCTATTGAATTTCTTCTCCAGCTCTTCCTCTCAAACTGCATGCCACTGTCTTTCAGCAGTAAATGGTCAGAAGAATCCCTTGTAATGGTGTGATCAAGGAGAGTGGCCTTCCAGGCAGGAGCGGAACCTCGGGCTCAGTGGTTTTCCCTCCCTCCTCGGCACACTGGAGCTCCCGCTGCTGACTCCGAATCATCCTCTCATCCTACTACCACGCACACACACTGGACTCCCCAGTGTGCGTGTGAGGTAGGCCTAGGGAGGATTTGGAGTCGGGACCTCCAGTGACTGGGGAGACAGGAGCCTGCTGACTTAACAGTAAGTGTTCCACTGGCCTGGGAACCCTCCCCAGGGATCGATGGCAGTGTTGGGGACATGTCAGGGATCAACAGTGGTGGTTGGGATGTCTCGGTGATCGGTGGCTATGATATTTTTGGTGAGAATTAAGGATCATTTTAATGCTTAACAAGCCTTCCCTTGTTGCTTGGTAAACACTGATACAAGTGATTTGCTGTTGCTATTAGGCTGTTTTTAAAAATGACCTGTTTCTTAAAAAAAACATTTATCTGACATATGCCCGGTCCTGACCATTTTGGACAATCGTGAGTTTTACTGTAATTAGTCAAAACGGTCAACCAGTTTACCTATCTCGGCTGCACCATTTCATCAGATGCAAGGATCGACAATGAGATAGACAACAGACTCGCCAAGGCAAATAGCGCCTTTGGAAGACTACACAAGAGTCTGGAAAAACAACCAACTGAAAAACCTCACAAAGATAAGCGTATACAGAGCCGTTGTCATACCCACACTCCTGTTCGGCTCCGAATCATGGGTCCTCTACCGGCACCACCTACGGCTCCTAGAACGCTTCCACCAGCGTGGTCTCCGCTCCATCCTCAACATCCATTGGAGCGCTTACACCCCTAACGTCGAAGTACTCGAGATGGCAGAGGTCGACAGCATCGAGTCCACGCTGCTGAAGATCCAGCTGCGCTGGATGGGTCACGTCTCCAGAATGGAGGACCATCGCCTTCCAAAGATCGTGTTATATGGCGAGCTCTCCACTGGCCACCGTGACAGAGGTGCACCAAAGAAAAGGTACAAGGACTGCCTAAAGAAATCTCTTGGTGCCTGCCACATTGACCACCGCCAGTGGGCTGATATCGCCTCAAACCGTGCATCTTGGCGCCTCACAGTTTGGCGGGCAGCAACCTCCTTTGAAGAAGACCGCAGAGCCCACCTCACTGACAAAAGGCAAAGGAGGAAAAACCCAACACCCAACCCCAACCAACCAATTTTCCCCTGCAGCTGCTGCAACCGTGTCTGCCTGTCCCGCATCGGACTTGTCAGCCACAAACGAGCCTGCAGCTGACGTGGACTTTTACCCCCTCCATAAATCTTCGTCCGCGAAGCCAAGCCAAAGAAGAAAGAGTCAACAATACCGGGCCTGGAGGGTCTCTGTTACCACGTCTAAATTAAATTACAAATAAACACTCTGATGAAAACTGATAAAATATGAAAAGGCTCCATTTTTTTTAAAGAACAGTTTCAGATTAAGTAACTGAGAGACTAGGATAATGGCAGATAGAGAATCTAAATTTAATTATGTTCTTCACCGTGTTAACAAACAGAATTAGGGATGAAAAATAAAATACTGGTTATTTCCGTGAAGGCCATACCTCAATAAGGATGTTATCTATCTTGTCTATTACTTACTGCTGAACCCTACAAGCTTCACACATTAGCAGTGCTTTCCTCAAGTTCCGATCAGATTTTTCAGCAATGTTCCGAGCTAATTCTTGAGGAAGTATGAGGCCTTCTTTCTTACAAACACCACTCAACACATGGCAAATCTAGAAAAGCACAAAAACATATATCCTCTATTTATTTGTTGATGGTTTGGCAAGCAGATGTATTCCTAGCTCAACATTCTTTCCTCCAAAGAAAAGAATTGAGATTTCCTGCTCTAAACAGTGAGACAAGAATCATTATTTTGTACTGTTGAATTCTTAGTTAATTACACTAGTTTATTCAAATATGCTGCAAGGATTTGAAATACAGTTATACCCCTTTTTACAAAGGGAGAGTGTTCCTGAGAAACTGTTGGTAAACCAAAAGTTAGTAAACCCATTGACTATTATTGTGGGCAATTTTCGTAAAAGCAAAAACCCATTATAATTTCTTTGTAAAAGCGAACATGGGTTTCTTCGTATAAGCAAATTTTCTTAAAGTGAGTATTCGTAAACCAGAGTTTACCTGTATTGGTTTTGCATTTTGCATCTTAAAAGTATTTCAGTCTTCTGTGGTTCCCTTAAGCTTTCTGGCTCACCAAAGGTACCATGGTTGTTCCAATATATCTGAGTTACCACTATGCAAAACGATACAAATCTCTCCTCATTTAACACCCATGAAGATGACACTCGAGTTATGATCAATCCCGAGTCATAGATGTGCGAAGGTTTATAGACTTTATGATTGCTCAAATTTAAAGATAAATATTCTCAGCATTATGCTTATACCAGACAAGTGGAATTACAGGCTAAGCATGTGCCAAAAACATATTGGGTGTCAAGAAATGAGGCTAAGAAAATTCAGATATAGGGAATATCTGCCCAAACACAGGTGGTGGGCAGGTCTTCATTTGGGAACAGTTAAGGGAACTATGCATGAGTGAAGCATTTTACAATGCAAAATTAAAACATTCCTGCTTTCTGTCCCATGTATTAATTATTTTAGGAACAATTAAGAAACAATACAAATTCACCCTGGGTGAGTTTTATTACCCAATCAATAAAAAAAGTTACAATTATGACAGCTTCCAGCCTTTACAGAAAACCAAATCTCCCTTCTGTAGCATTACTTCACTAATACTGTACTTATAACAATAATGTGTCTTAGCAATATAATTCAGTACATCAATTTCACTGTTTGAAATTAACTAAGAACTGAGAACTAAATATTTCAATTTCATGAAAATATTTATATCAAGAATTCATAACTAACTAAAAAAACACTTCACAAAGACAAAAATACACTTACTTCATTAATGCTGGGTGCAGAGACACGCACTGCAAGACATCGGCTACGAATAGGGGGTATAACTTTTGAAGTTGAGTTACAACAAAGAATTAATCTGCACGTAGACATGTACTTCTCCATTGTTCTCCTCAGGGCATGCTGGGCATCCTTTGTTAGTCTGTCAACCTCTGTCAGTAATACAACTGACAGAAACAATAAAGCATTGAAATATTTCATTGCTCACTCAGTCTCACTTCATTCAGTAAGTGCACACAAAAGTCAAAATTCTGACTTACTTTCACGATCAATAAAATACAAAATGCAAAGGTTCAAAAGTCTAATAACATTTCAAGGTCAATAAACTTACAACTGAATGTGCTACACTATTCTGAAAGTAGACAAGCCAGCTTTTGAACTGCAAAGTTTCATGACAGTGTGCCCATCGTCACAATCGCTCCACAGCAAATGCAATATCGTTGACTCTCCACTCAACCCTGGATCATCAAAAACAGCAATTCATACATAGAGCTGATCTTCCTAGACTACATCTCAGTCTTCAACAACATTATTCCCTCGGTTCTGGTCAAGAAACTCTAAACCCTAGGCTTCTGCACCCCACTCTGCAACTGGATCCTTGACTTCCTCATCAGAAGACCAGCACGAATTGAAAACAATGTCTCCTCCTTGCTGACTATCAACACAGGTGCACCTCAAGGATGCATGTTTAGCCTGCTGCTCTACTCACTGTATACCCATGACTGTGACCAGGCACAATTCCAATGCTATCTACAAATTTGATGATAACATCACAACTGTGAGTAGAACCACAAACTGCAAGAAGTGCACAGGAGAGAGATAATCAGCTCGTTGAGTGGTGTCATGCCAACAACCTTATGCTCAATGTTAGCAAAGTCAGGGAGATAATTGTGGACATCAGGAGGAAGTCAGGAGAACATGATCAAGTTTTCATGAAGGGTTCAGTAGTGGAGGGGGTTAAGAACTTCAAAATCGGGTGTCAGCATTCTGAGGATCCGTCCTGGAGCCTCCAGGTCGATGCAATCATGAAAAAGGCTCACCGGCAGCTATACTTTGTGAGGTGATTCAGTATGTCACTGAAGACTCTTGTAAACTTCTACAGATGTACCTATGGAGGGCATTCTGGCTGGTTACATCACTGTTTAGTACCGAGGTGCCACAACTTAGGACAAGAAAAAACTCCAGAGGGTTTTTAACTCAGCCTGCAACATCATGGGCACCAGACTTCACTCTACCAAGGACATCTACAAGAGGTTGTATCTTAAGAAAGCAGCCTCTATCCTCAAAGACCCCCCATCACCCAGGCCATGCCTGCTTGTCTCTGCTACCATCAGAAAAAAGGTACAGGAGCCTTAAGATGAGCACTCAATGACATAAGGACAGCTTCTTCCCTGCTGCCATCAGATTCATGAATGATGAATGAACCAAAGACACTGCCTTTTCATGCACTATTTTTTTCTTTATTGTTGTAAGGTGGATGTTTGTGAATTGTGAATATTTGTACTGTGATGCTGCCACAAAACAACAAATATCATGACTTGTTCATGACAATAAATTGATTCCAGTTTAAACTATAATGGTATACATGAAGCAAAAACACACCATATCTCTAAATCATAATATTTAAACATCTCTTTTGGTGGTCCAACTATTGAAAATCAATTCACTGCGATAAATTTGCCAGATGTTGAATAAACTAAAACTAGTTAGCATTCTGGAAAAATAACAGTTAAATTTTGATTGTTATTTGAAATAACTTATTTGAAAGAGTGCACAGTAGTTTTTTTTTAAATGGTTATTCATAAATATTAATGCTTTCTGGTCATTTGCCTTGTATAGCTTCTTACCTTTGAAGTCTCTCTGTGTACTTGTCTCAAGTTGTTGAGACTGTGCTACTGTCTTAATTAATTCTTGAATAACCACTCGGTCACTGTTCCCAGCATCACTGCAAAAAAAAGTATCCAATTTCATCCTGGTAGCCAATTCTGTACTTGGTAAATCAAAGTCTTACAAAAGTACTGCAGGGATCATTTAAGTGCACAGGTTGATTGACAGCTGAAGACTTTCATATCAGAAACTGGCTTCAGAAGAACAGAAATGAAGACAATCTCATATGCATCAACTTTTGCCACCTTATAGTTTTGTGGGTTTGTGAGGGCATCAGAATCTCAGAATCTTCGAGTTCCACAGCACCAAAACAGGCCTATCTGCATGTTCTTCATGCTGGCCCAGTTGGTCCCATTTGCCTGCATTTGGCCCAAATCCAGCTAAACCCTTCCACGTACCTGCCTTAATGTCATTTTAATGTTACAATTGTCCACACTTCTACCACTTCCTCTGGCAGCTTGTTCCATATACCCACCACCTTCTGTGTGAAGAAAATGCCTCTCAGCTCTCTCATGTCTTTCCCCTCTCACTTTAAATCAATGTCCTTTAGTTTTTGATTTTTAGAGTTCCCTACACTGAGTTGAGGGCAGGGGGAAAAGAAGTCTTTGACTATTTATCTTTACTATGCCCTCCACGATTTTATAAGCCTCGATAAGACCCTCTGTTACTATGTTTCGGGGAGAAAGGTCCAAGTGCTCCCAGACTCCCCTTATAATTCAAGCCTACCGATCCCAACAAAATCTCATCTTTTCTGTACCCTTTACAACTTAATAATAGGATCATAGAACATCATAGCACAGAAACTGGCTTCTTTGGCCCTTCTTGTCTGTGCCGAACCATTTTTTTGTTGCCTCGTCCCACTGAGCTGCACTCAGTCCATAGCCCGCCATACCTCTCCCATCCATTTACCTGTCCAAATTCCTCTTAAATGTTAAAATGGAGCCCTCATTCACCACTTCAGCTGGAAGTTCATTCCACACCCCCACCATTCTCTATGTGAAGAAGTTCCCCCTAAACTTTTCCCCTTTCACTCTTAACCCTTGTCCTCTGGTTTGTATCTCATCAGCTTTCAGTGGAAAAAGCCTACCTACATTTACTCTGTCTAACCCCCTCAATTTGAAATACCTCTATCAAATCTCCCCTCATTCTTCTATGCTCCAGGGAATAAAGTTCAACCTGTTAAACCTTTCTCTGAAACCCAGTTCCTGAAGTCCAGGCAACATCCTAGTAAATCTTCTCTGCACTCTTTCTATCTTATTGACATATTTTCTGTGGTTAGGTGACCAAAACTTCACACAATACTCCAAATTGGGCCTCACCAATGTCTTATATAACTTTACCATAACATCCCAACTCCTGTACTCAATTCTTTGATTTATGAAGGCCAATAAACCAAAAGCTCTCTTTACAATCTTTACCAGTGACCCACTTTCAGGGAATTATGTATCTGTATTTCCAAATCCCACTGTTCTACAGCACTCCTCAATGCCCTATCATTTACCATGCATGTCCTTCTTGGTTTGTTCTTCCAAAATGCAACACTTCACACTTAAATTCCATCTGCCATTTCTCAGCCCATGTTTCCAGCTGCACCAGATCTCTCTGCAAGCTTTGAAAACCTTCTTCTCTGTCCACAACAGCTCCATCTTAGTGTCATCTTCAAACATGCTGATCCAATTTACCACATTATCATCCAGATCATTGATGTAAATGACAAACAACAAAGGTCCCAGCACAGCACTGATCCCTGAGGCACACCACTAGTCACAAGCCTCTCGTCTGAGAAGCAATCATCCACCACTATTCGCTGGCTTCTCCCATCCAGCCATTGTTGAATCTAGTACACTACTTCACCAAGAAATTGATATACCTCCTATACCTAAAAGGCCAAACTACACACAATACCCCAAAAGTGCGGTCTGACCAACATTTGTACAGTGCTAACATGATATCCCTTCTTCTGTACCCAATGCCCTGACTGTGGAATGCTTTGCCACAGAAGGTGGTGGAGGTGGGTTCTCTGGATAAATTCAAGAGGGAGTTAGATAAGGTTCTTATGGACAGGAGAATTAAGGATTATAGGGAGAAAGCAGGGACAGGGTACTGATAGTGGAAGATCAGCCATGATCTAAATGAATGGCGGTGCTGGCTCAATGGGCTGAATAGCCTACTCCAGCACCTAATGTCTATTGATGAAGGCAAGTGTGCCAAATGCCTCTTTCAGTACATCTACCCTTGTCACAACTTTCACATAACAAAGAACCTGTACACCTAAGTCACTTTATTTTACAGCACTCCCCATGGCATCACCATTCACTAAGTGAGACCTGTCATAATCATTAAGCCAAGTTTTGAAAAGTGAGTAATGGAAGTTGTTTGAAGGTGGAAAATAGTTGTTCCCTCATCCACATACATCATCAGCCACTATACATTAGGGGTGTAGATGTAAAATTTACCATGTCCAGCATCACTTAGGCAAAGTCAGTGAAGAATGGGGAGAATTTTATAAAAATGGAGAATTGTTTAATAAGGCAATACAGTTCAGTCACATAATAGCAGAAATCATATTTAATATTCTCTGTTCTATGCTCACTGTTATAGAAATGTGACAGTGGAAAATTCTTCTTTTTTGTGACCAGAGTTTACATTTTATTGTTATGAAAATTGTTGAAAAATATTATGAATTTGATTAATCTGGCAAACCGGGATAGCACAGAAATGAATGTTGCTATAAATAATTAGTTTAATACCTGTACCTCATAAAATTGACAAGGTGCAGATGCACTGTGAAATTTTGGCTTAAGGAAGAGGATTCTGAACAACTGCATTGTCTAGCAATTCTCATTTCCACACCCTCTTGACAAGACATGAAATACCACCACAGTGCAGACACAGAGTAAAATATTGTAAACATTGGCTCAAATCTTATCAAAAAATGTGCCCATAAAAGGTTCATTTCTTAGTAATACCGGAAACTCCGTAACTCCAAAGGAATATAAATGACTAAAATAGGTAATGCAGATCCTAAGATCTAATGCAAATTGAAAATGTACACTATAGTGTTATTTTAAGAAATAAACTTGGAGAGATTTTTTAAAATCTCCCCTTGACCAGAGCAGAGGCCAAAGTGAATATGCTTAAATGCATTTCCTAAAATTCCCTCAAAACAGTGCCAACACTGACATTCCCTTCCATAGACATAGCAATAAAATTAGGTTCAAATCAAAAGGAATATAAAGTAAACCATTCTTAAAGAACAGAAAACATGAAATAGTAAAAATAAGAAGTATTCAATTGTTAAAATATAATTAGACATCTTTTCATAGATCCTCCAATTTAAGGCCAGGCTCAATTTCAATGGCTCCTGCAGCAGAGGCCTAGAAAATGAACAGTAATGTTTTTTTATTTGTTCAAGGATCACTAACAGCCAGTTCAGGTACTCGTCAACATACTGAAGGTACTTTAGAATAGAAAGAAACATGAAGGAATTGGCAGCTTAAACAATTTAACACCTTTTTCCCTATTTTACATTTGGGAAAGGCAAAAATCAATACAATCTTGAAAACATGGTTAGTGTACTGGTGAGCGCAACGCTATTACAGCACCAGTAATCTGGATTCAAATCTGGTGCTGTCTGTAAGGAGTTTATACATTCACCCCTTGTCTGCTTGGGTTTTCTCCCACATTTCAGCGCAGGCTTATAAGCCAGAAGGGCCTGCTCTGACGGCAATATCATAACATAATTCAAGAGGGTGAACCCTCGAAAGACGCCAGACCTTGAAGGCGTAACTGGCAAGGTACTGAAAATCTGCGCCAACCATCTAGCTGAAGTGTTCACAAATATTTCCAACCTTTCATTGTGGTAGTCAGGGGTTCCCAACTGCTTCAAAAGGGCGTCAATCACCCTGATACCCAAGAAAAGTAGTGTGAGCTGCCTCAACGACTATCACCCAATAGCACTAACTCTTATGTGATTAAATGCTTTGAGAGGCTGGTCATGGCCAAAATTAACACATACCTGAACAAAGGTCTGGACCCACTGCAATTTGCCTATCGTCACAATTGCTCCACAGCAGATACAATATCATTGACTCTCCACTCAGCTCTGGATCACCTAGAGAACAGCAATTCATACATATGGCTGCTTTTCCTCAACTACAGCTCAGCCTTCAATCCCATTATTCCCTCAGTGCTGGTCAAGAAGCTACAAACACCAAGCCTCTCTACCCCTCTCTGTAACTGGATCCTTGATTTTCTCAGTGGAAGACCACAGTGAGTACAAATTGGAAACAACATCTCAACACAGGCGCATCCCAAGGATGTGTGCTTAGACCACTGCTCTACTCATTACATACCCTTGACTGTGTGGCCAGACACAGTCGGCAGAATCACTAATGGGAATGAGGAAGCGTACATGAGGGAGATAGATTAGCTCATTGAATAGTGTAACGATAACAACTTTGTGCTCAACATCAGCAAAACCAAGGAGATCATTGTGGACTTCAGGTGCAAGTTAGGGGAACATGACCCATTCCTCATTGAGGGCTCAAGAATTCCTGGGTGTCATCATCTCTAAGGATCTGTCCTGGAGCCTCTTAAGTTGATACAATCTCAAAGGACTATGATGTTGTCACAAAACAACGAATTTCATGACTTGTTCTGATTCCTGCATCTTTAAATTCAATTAAATTAATACTCCTGTAGCTGGCCAACACAGCAAACTGCTGTTGAACACAACGATCAGGTAGACAGCAGGCAGGATGAAACGCCCACTCTCATAAGCCGCAGGAATAGCAATCGAATCGACCAATCACCCCCAGCGGATCGCAGGTCGTCCAATCCGGGCCCCCGCATCTGGGACAGCCAATCACCAGCCGGCCTCGCTCAAGCCACGCCCTGGTGGTGATGCAGCCGGCTGCCTATAAAAGGCAGAGTTGCAGCTGAATAAAACCAGTGTCAATTACATTCCCTTGGTGTGCGTCTTCTTTCAACCTCAAGCTATAACCCATTATACCTCGAGATATAATCGTAGTAACCCTGCTACATTCTTCCTTTTTAAAATATTTGTATTAATTTTAATAGAACATACAGATTATATAATTCAATAAAATGAAATGCATAATTATACAAAATTGATAAAACATTCAGTATAAAAAATGAGTTGTAAATCATATCCATAATTCCTATTTGAAGTGCTCTATATAAAAAACCTAATTAAAAAAGAGAAAAAAACAAACCAAAAATAGAGAAAAGAAAATAATAATAAGAAAAAGAATAAAGGAGAAAAACTCAAAACTCCTGCCTAATGGTGTTGCCAAGACATTTTATTGAGTAATATTTAAAAAAAAAGTAATAAATTAATACTCTATTTCAGTGGTTCTCAACCTTTTTCTTTACAGTCACATACCACTTTAAGTATTCCCTATGCCATCGGTGATCTGTGATTAGGAAGGGATTGCTTAAGGTGGTATGTGGGTGGAAAGAAAAAGTTTGAAAACTAGTTTTAATCGTACGTCATTGACTCATTATGTGTCTGGTTTCATAATTCCAAAGGAAATGGGCCAATGACAATTGTTCTCAAGCAAAATATTTCAGTACCAATTGGGTCTAGAGCAGTGATTCTTAACTTTTCCTTTCTGCACATCCCACCTTAAGCAATCCCTCACTAATCACAGAGCACCGATGGCATAGGGATTACTTAAAGTGGTATGTGAGTGGAAAGAAAAAGGTTGAGAACCACTGCTCTAAGTGTAGTCTAAAAGTTTTATATATCTGCAGCATTACTTCTATACTCCATAGCCCAGCCAATGAAGGCAAACATACCAAAGACTTTCTTTGATGATGATGAGTTTATTATCACACTTTCAATACTTCAACAGACTGCATTCTATCCCATAAGGCCCTGGAGCCTTATGCTCTTCAAAAGAACCAGCACCATCACCTTCTTGATCTCAAAATGCACAAATGCAGGGAAGTGGCAAATGAAATAGAATGTCAGAAAGTGTATGATCATGCACCTTCTAAGAAATGAAGGGGCAGACAAAACAAATGGAAATAGTCAGAGAACTTTCAAAGGCTCAAAGGGCTGAATTAAAATATGAAACGATGGTGGAAACAGTCTTTGAATGCAGGGGCAGTGGAAATTCTGAATTACAGTTAAAATCAACTGTAGCTATGAAATTGACACACCTGGTATAGAAAAAACTGGTCTCCTTTGATTAGTGAGCAAATGCATGCTTATTCAATTCCCATTTCAAGTGGAAAAAACATTACATCAATAGTGTTACTTTAATTTTTAAAAAAGATGATCAACAAAATACTTACAGTCTGAAAGAACTTACCTTGCATTAACCTCAAGGTGGTAGTTGCTTGCTATTGTGCTCATTTCCAGTTTCTTTTTGGACGGTGTCTGCAAGGATTCACAACAATGACAATTTACAACTTTAATAGTGTTTTTGCATTTTAAAAATTTAGACATAAAGCTCAAGCCCTTTCGGCCCATGAGCCCAGGCTGCCAAATTACACCCAATTGGCCTACAACCTTGGTACGTTTTGAAGGATGGGAGGAAGTCTACACAGCTATGGGGAGAATGTGCAAACTCCTTACAGAGACAAACCTGGATCACTGCCTCTATAACCGCACTGATTTGACCCAAGACCTAAATTTTACAATGGCTAATCTAACCATTCATTGCTGCACCATGATCACTTCATTAGAAGTGAAAGTTCAATTAACAAGTCATACCACAGCTCTGATATTACAATCACTAATATCTTTCATAAGAAGAAATCTACCATTCTTATTCTGTTTGCATGGGCTCACCAATGTGGCTGACTATTTAATGGACTGTCAAATGGTCTGGCAAGCCACTGAGTTTTACCATTATCACTTTATGAAAAACAGAGTGTGGTGGCTGCATGGAATGCACTGAGGGCAATGGTGGTGGAGGCAGGGATAATAAGATCTTTTAAGGGACAATTAGATAGGAACATAGAAATGAGAAAAATGGATGTTTATGCAGTCAGGAACTTCTACACAGTTATTAGAGTAGGTTATTAGGTTGGCACAAAGTTGAGAACTGAAGAGCCGAAACTATGCTTTTAATTTCTGTGTTCTAAACTGGCATTGTCCTCTGTTCTAAGCCTGGTATATTCTCCAGAAGGACTGTCACAGTTTAAGATGGTGGATCACTACCACCTTCTCAGGGTAAATTGGGGAGGGCAATAAATTCTGACCCCCAGATCCTGCACTTCAAAGGCAGGATCCAGAAATAAGTCTTTTTTTGTAACATTTCTTTGCAAACTGTATCAATAATAAGTATATAAATTCCCAATCCTTTTAAATAAACAGAATTATTCAGTTTTGAATAAATTATTTTGCACTTATCATCCCTTTTACATTGTCATAAACTAACAATCAAACAAATTTAAGTACCCCGTATCTGAAGTTCTGAATACCAAAAAGATCCAAAAACCAAACTTTTTTTTTAAAGTGTTGACATGACGTCATAAGTTGGAAAAAAAAATCACCACCTGACTTGCTCATGTGAAATTCTGTTGGTGCCAGTTTGGTAACAACAGAGCTCAGAACCAGCCAGGAAGATACACAGTGAACGGCTGGATGTTGGCTCAGAGAAGCAGGCTGGAATCTTGACCCATCAGTAAGCTACTAGAGGAAGTTGGCCGGTCAGGCAGCAAATGGGGAGAAATTAGATGCAAAGACAGCCCTTAAACTAAAGGGCATGAATGCCAATTGTCCTCGTTTCAGATACCTCCCTCCCCTCTCCCTTTCCATTTCTTCTTTACCAACTCCTATTAACTTTTCTCTCCAACTCTCCCTGTGGATTCCAGGAATGAATCTTAATGGGAGCATGTGGCATCTCTCCAATCTCTCTGCTTTGCCTTCAACCCAATCACAGCCAACACCTGAAGCAATGTTGTGTCCTCTGCTGTACTTGGTTTACAAATGTATGCCGCTATCTCCCAGCCACAAGTAATTGGAAGGATCCTTTGTCCTGACATCATCCAGGATAGTGGCCTCCCAGGCAGGAACAAGGACCTTGGGCTCCTGGGCAGGAGCAAGGACCGCAGTGGGGACCAGCGGCGATGGGGAGGTGTCGGGGATCAGCTGCAATAGTGGGGATGTGTTGGGACCGCTGATATACATATTCTTCTGATGCTACTGTGCTGTTTAGTTCCATTGTTCCGAAAACCAAAAAAACCCCATAACCGAAAAACAACTGGTCCCAAGCACTTTGGATACTGTACAACCATTTCCGTATACCAACAAAAAGCAAATGAGGGAGTACAACTGAAGTACATTTCATGTTTGCGATATGATATAGGAGTTCTAAACATATTTTGTTTGATGAAATGTAAACCATTTTCTTACTGTAATTGTTTGATGTTCAATCCTTAGCTTCTCTATACCTGCACCATAAAGCTCACGAAGTAAGCACATTATCCTGGTTTTCTTTCCTGAGCCTGAAGGCCCATATACCAACAAATGAGGGAAGTCACCACACTGGACCTGGTTGAAAATAAACCAAAAGTCATTGCTTTCCACTTGATAAATATAATTGAACTTCCACTTACAAGCTAAAGTGACAACCAATTTAAACACATCAAGCTCTACAAACTGCAACACAGAATTACTACAAATTATTTGCTTTACTGGTAATGATGAATAATAAAGATACTAGTTTTAAGTACAGATGAAAGTAATTCACACAAGTTGTCACACATCCATTACAAATTTAGTTCCATCTCCTGGCTGTATCCCCAAAATTTGTGAAAATATTTTTCATATTTTAATCTTTCATTTCTCAAAAAAAAAATCAATTTGCTTCATCTATATTTCACAGCTACTTCTTTGGCAGTGAAAAGCTCTTTATCTGAAGTGCTCAAGGTTGACACTAAATTTGGAAGAATGATAGAAAAATCAACACGATTCAAAGAAATTGAAAAAATATTTTGGCAAGTATTAGATGCAAGTTAACATTGCTTTTTAAAGTCAATTAACTTTTTGATAAAACTGATGACAAAGTAGGCTTACATGTGTCTGACAGTTTTACAAATAAAAGTGCAATTTCATTTTTCATTCTAAAAATATTGCAACCAACGAGACGAGGGAAAGACAGGAATGAGCTGAAATTGGTTGAGAGTAAGGGTTCTGAGGATAAATACAAAACAAGTAAAGCACAAGTGATGAACAGGAGTAAAATACAAAAGTTTGCAGAACCATGATTGAAGTAAAAACACAATGCTGGAGAATCTCAGCAGGTCAAACAGTGTACTTGATATTTTTTCTTTTTCTTTGGCTTGGCTTCGCAGACGAAGATTAATGGAGGGGTAATGTCCACGTCAGCTGCAGGCTCGTTGGTGGCTGACAAATCCGATGCGGGACAGGCAGACACGGTTGCAGCGGTTGCAAGGGAAAATTGGTTGGTTGGGGTTGGGTGTAGGGTTATTCCTCCTTTGTCTTTTGTCAGTGAGGTGGGCTCTGCAGTCTTCTTCAAAGGAGGTTGCTGCCCGCCGAACTGTGAGGCGCCAAGATGCGCGGTTTGTGGTGATTATCAGCCCAATGGCGGTGGTCAATGTGGCAGGCACCAAGAGATTTCTTTAGGCAGTCCTTGTACCTCTTCTTTGGTGCACCTCTGTCTCAGTGGCCAGTGGAGAGCTCGCCATATAACACGATCTTGGGAAGGTGATGGTCCTCCATTCTGGAGACGTGACCTACCCAGCGCAGTTGGATCTTCAGCAGCGTGGATTCAATGCTGTCGGCCTCTGCCATCTCAAGTACTTCGATGTTGGTGATGAAGTCGCTCCAATGAATGTTGAGGTTGGAGCGGAGACAATGCTGGTGGAAGCGTTCTAGGAGCCGTAGGTGGACCCATGATTCGGAGCCAAACAGGAGTGTGGGTATGACAACGGCTCTGTATACGCTAATCGTTGTGAGGTTTTTCAGTTGGTTGTTTTTCCAGACTCTTTTGTGTAGTCTTCTAAAGGCGCTATTTGCCTTGGCGAGTCTGTTGTCTATCTCGTTATCGATCCTTGCATCCGATGAAATGGTGCAGCCGAGATAGGTAAACTGGTTTACTGTTTTGAGTTTTGTGTGCCCGATGGAGATGTGGGTGGGCTGGTAGTCATGGTGGGGAGCTGGCTGATGGAGGACCTCAGTTTTCTTCAGGCTGACTTCCAGGCCAAACATTTTGGCAGTTTCCGCAAAACAGGACGCCAAGCGCTGAAGAGCTGGCTCTGAATGGGCAACTAAAGCGGCATCGTCTGCAAAGAGTAGTTCACGGACAAGTTGCTCTTGTGTCTTGGTGTGAGCTTGCAGGCGCCTCAGATTGAAGAGACTGCCATCCGTGCGGTACTGGATGTAAACAGCGTCTTCATTGTTGAGGTCTTTCATGGCTTGTTTCAGCATCATGCTAAAGAAGATTGAAGAGGGTTGGTGCGAGAACGCAGCCTTGCTTCACGCCATTGTTAATGGAGAAGGGTTCAGATATAGCAGAGATAGAAATGCATCACCAATGTTTCAGCTTGAACCCTTCATCAAGGTATGAGCAAAATGTAGATAGGTGCCCGAACAAAATGGTGGAGGGAGGGTCAGGGATAGGAGAGCAGTCCTACAGGCAGAGGTAATAGGTGAATAAGGGAGGGATGGCAGACACATCAGCAAACAAGGGAGGATTGAGGTATTTACAATTACAAGGGGATAGACAGAGTAACTGTAAGTAGGCTTTTGTCACTGAGGGTAGGTAAGATACAAACCCGAGGACATGGGTTAAGAAAGAAAGGGGAAAAGTTTAGAGGGAACTTTTTCACACAGAGTTGTGGGAGTGTGGAATGAGCTATTAGCTGAAATATTGAATGAGAGTTCAATTTTAACATTTAAGAAGAATTTGGACATGTACATGGATGAGAGAGGAATGGAGGGCTATGGAATGGGTGCAGATCAGTGGGACGAGGCAAAAAAAATGTTTCAGCACAAACTAGAAAGGCAAAAGGGGCTTATTTCTGTGCTGTAATGTTGGATGCAGAGGCTGGTGGGATTGTTGATGAGATCAAGGGTAATCCTGTTTTTGTTGCACCTGGGGGCAGAATAGGCCAGGGCAGATGAGCGGGAAATGGAGAAGATGCAGATAAGGGCTGAGTTGATGGTGATGGAGGGCAATCCATGTTTTTGGAAGGAGGACATTTCATGTGATCTGGACTGGAAGTCCTCATCTTGGGAATTAATATGATGGTGATGGAAGAACTGAGAGAAAGGAATAGAATCCTTGTAGGGGACTGGGTGTGAAGAAATGTGGAGTTGAGGTAGTTGTTGGAGTTGGTAGATTTGTAAAAAAAATGTCTGTAGAAAACTCATCTCCTGAGACGAAGACAGAGGTCAAGAAAGGGGAGAGTGTCAACAGAGATGGATAGTGAATTTGAGGTTGAGGTGAAAGTTAGGAAAGTGAATAAAATTGATGAGCTCATGGCAGGTGCATGAGGCACCACCAATATACTCATCAATATAGTGGAGCAAGAGTTGAGAGCCTTGCATGTGCAGGGACCCATACAGGTATCCATGGCTTCTCCTTTGATTTGGAAAAAAGTGCTATGAGTCAAAGAAGAAGTTCTTTATGGTAAGAACAAGTTTGGCCAGGCAGTGGAGAGTGGTGATGGAGGGACTTAAGTAAAAATATGTATCCGACATTTTGGGCTTGAGCCCTTTATCACGGTATGAGAGAATGTTGGCAGACCTCTGAACAAAAAAATGGGGGGAGGGGATGGCAAAGGCAAGAGATAGGTGGAGAAGGGAGGGAGGGGTCAACAGCAATCAGGATGAGGCAGGATGGGCTGGCTAAAGGAAAGGGAGAACTTAAAAGGAAAGAAAAGGTGAGCAAGTTTAGCAGAAAGCAGAGAAGTCAATGTTAATGCCATCTGGCAGGAGAGGGTCCAGACGGAAAATAAGGTGTTCCTCCAGTCAGAGGAAGGGGCAAGAAAAAAAAGTGGTCAAATGGAGGAAGACGTCAGACAGGGTTGGGTGGGAGATTCGAAGACAAATTCGCCTTCACTTCTTTCTATCCTCAACAGGAGTATTGAGGATCATTGGTGGACAAGAGGTCCGACTGACAGTGGTGTCAATATGCAGGCCTTTCTCTGCAGGATTTCCAAGCCTATACCGCCCAGCACCTGTATCCCTGAAGTTCAATGCACTCAGCTGAAGAGTAAATTGATCAAAATGAAAGTGGAAAGGGCCAACGATCTATTACACCAAGCGGATATTTTTTTCAATAACAACCCGAAACTGGACGTGTTATTTAATAAAGAATTGTTGACGTTCGTGACCAAGGATGACTTGATTTGCACAAATAACTGTGCCTCACAGAGCATCGCAACTAGACACTGGGGCGACATCGCTCCTTTAAAAGGCAGCGAATCCAAACTAAAACTCGCTGCAACCATCTGCTGGAGGAGCTGCATCAGGAGGAGAAAACTGGTCGACGTCTCGACCCGGGGCTTCACCTCTTTTTCTCCCACTGCTGCTGCTGCTCGACCCACTGAGTTGCTCCGCCAGGTTATTGGGGGCAGTAGTGGGTGGGTGGGTGGGGGGTCTCCAGTTGAAAAGTCGCTGCCTGGACGTGGGCTCATCCCGCCCGACCACTCACCAAGTTCCGGAGCTGGCTGGCCTGCTCCCTGTGATAGTCCAGCTTGCCGAGGGAGGTCGGCCGGTACTTATCCACCCACAGGCTCATCTCGGTGCCTTGAACCGCGTCTCCGGCCCCAGAACCGCCAAGCTTTCTGCGCGCGCTAACGTTCGACCCGACGTCACGCCAACGGAGTGACGTCAGGGTCACGTGGCGAAACGCCGACCTCTGCAGGCGCCCTGATTGTCGGAAAAGCTCCATTCATGCTGGAGAAAGTCCGCAGGTGAAATAGGGAACTTCAGAGAGCGACAGTAGAGACGTGACCCACGTTTCGGGCCCGAGTCCCTGATTTAAGGGGCGAGTAAAATGGTGGCAGGCGCCTGAGTAAAGTGTGGGGCGGTGACTCGGGTCAGGGGGGAGGGGTAAAACGCCCACCACATGCTGGAGGGACTCAGCCGGTCTTGGTAGCGACCATCTCGTAGACGTTTTGGGCTCGAGCCCCTCTTCAAGGAATGAGCAAAGAGGAGGCAACTGTCGGAATAGAGACAGTGCAAGGGGGGGGGGGTGTTCATTGGATATGATAAGGGGAGAATTGATTGAGGGAAAAAGGAGTGAGACAGAACTGGGGGAAGGCGACAGGTGAAAAAGTGAGGGGGAAGGTTTGATCAAAAGGTGAAGAAGTCGATGTTAATACCATCTGGCTGGAGGGTGCCCAGACAGAAGATGAGGTGTTGTTCCTCCAATTTGCCATTGGTGTCTGTGGCAGTGCATGAGACCATGGACGTGGTAACGGGATGTGGAATTGGGAATATTCCACTGGGAATATTGTGGTCCACGAAACGATCTCCCAGTCTGCACCCAGTATCTTCAATGTCGAGAAGACAACCACAGGAGCACTGGATGAGGACAAGAAGAATCCTGTCCTTGTTGCACATACGTCGACCCGAGGGGGCCAGGCTCGATGTACGGGTACTGGAGGATGTGCGGATGAGCCATCCGTGAAGGAGGAAGTGTGAGTGCTGGTGTGGTTCTTACTGCGGTCACTGGGTTAGGTTCCAATGGGGTGATTGGTGGGAATGGATGAGGGCGTCACAGAGGGAGTGGTCCCATTGGAAGGTAGAGAGAGGAAGATCTGTCTTGATAGGATCATGTTGTAGGTGACAGATATGGTGGAGGATAATATGTTGGATGAGGAGGGTGATAGGTATTCTTTTTGCATCTAAGGGCGGGGGGGAGGTCAGGGCGGATCTGCAGAAATGGAGGAGGTGCGGGTAAGGGCTGAGAGACGAAGCCATTTTTTTTGAAGAAGGAAGACAGCTTGAATGATCTGAAATAGAAGGCCTCATCTTGGGAGCAGATGTGCTGGAGACCGGTAAATTAAGACAAAGCAATAGAATGCTTAAAGGAGACAAGGCGTGAAGAAGTGTAGTCGAGATAATTGTGGGAGTTGGTAGGTTTGTATAATATGTCTGTAGAAAGTTTATCTCCCAAGATGAGAAATAAGTGGTACAAATGGATCAATTTGCCCTATTAGCATTCACAAACAGAACTTCCTTAGCAGGCCCATTGCTTCCATCTGTTCTTAGCACACCAAATTAACTTCCTCATATCTTGACCCCATTTTCTCTCCCTTGATCAGTCTCTTACTGTCTATACCTGGCATACCTCCCATTGCCCTTCACCTCTTTGATGACTTTTGATTCCCAGTTCCCACTGTTTCATCTTCACCATGGATTTCCATCTTTGTATACCTCTATCCTCCATCAGGAAGGTCTTCCAGCTTTCTGCTTCTTCCTGGAACAACTTCTGACTAGTTTCCCTCCACCAACACTCATCTACCTAGCAGAACTTGTTCTCACCCTTAATAACTGTGTTTTTGATTCATTTCCTTCCAGTCAAAAATGTAGCTATGGCACTCAATTGGTTCTGAGCTATTATGTCCTTTTTGTGCGTTACTTGGAACGACCTTTGTTCTGCATCTACCCTGGCACCACCCCTCAATTCTTCTGTTTCATTAATGATTGCATTGGGACTGTTTCTTGCACCTATGCAGAACTCATACATTTTCTCATCTTGCTGCTAACCTCCATCCTCCTGAATTTCACGGACCATTTCTGACACTTCTCACCCCATCTCATGAGACAAGCTATATACCGTACTTGTGAATTTCTGAGCCTCCTGCACTTTATTTATTCACTATCTCATTCATGTGATGTTGGCAGGGCAATAGAAAGTATCCTGTCAGAATGCATTACAGTTTGGTAAAGGAATTGCTCTGCCTGAGACTGCAAAAAAAATGTTGAGTTGTGAATGCAGTTCAGACTGTTGCACAAACCAGTATCCCCTGCATTTACTCTGTCTACGCTTTCTGCTGCCTCAGAAGAGACCCACCCGGTCACACTCGCTTCTCCCCTCTTCCGTTCAGCAGAAGATACAAGAGTTTGAAAGTCCATACCACCAGTTTCAAGTACAGCTTCTTTCCCATTGTTATCAGACTCTTGAATGG
Source organism: Narcine bancroftii (assembly GCF_036971445.1). Classification (NCBI taxonomy): domain Eukaryota; kingdom Metazoa; phylum Chordata; class Chondrichthyes; order Torpediniformes; family Narcinidae; genus Narcine; species Narcine bancroftii. Next base: position 183,098,317 of record NC_091475.1, on the reverse strand, counting down.
ACCTCTCATGACCTTGTTAACCCACTTTATCTTGGCCCTTGCACTAATTTAACTCCACTTTTCTGTAAAATCATCCTCTGCACATTCATTTTATTTTGCATGACCTGTTGCACTTATCTAAATCGAATACCATACAAAATATTTTTCCCTCTATCTCAGAATATGTGACAATAAATAATTCAATTCAATGAATGGTGTGGATGGTGCATGCCTTTTGTATTTGTTTAAATAGCTCCTCAATCTGCTAGTCATTTCATCAAAATCACTCCTTCGTTGAGAAAATAAGAGTATTTACAGAAGTAAATCACAAAAATCTGCAGACACTGTGGTTGAAGTAAAAACATAAAGCTGGAAAAACTCAGCTGATCAAACAGTGTTCTTTATGAAGCAAAGGTAAAAATACATAAATAATGTTTCAGGCTTGAGCCCTTAATCGAGGTATGGATGAATGTCGGCAGGCATCAAACAGAAGAATGGAGGGTGGGGGGGGGTGTTGGCAAAGGCAGGAAATGATAGGTGGAGAGGGGAGGAGGGATGGTTAGGTGGGTGGAGGGGGAAGGGAGGGGAAAACTGGAAAGGGTAGAGGAAAAAAAAGGCGAGCATGTTAGCAGTCTCTTTACAGATGCTGATGACTGCACTTAATGCAAATTCAGTTAATATGCGTGAACATTTAGACAAATTTGCCAATGTCTGTAGTAATATTAGCTTCACAATTAGCACATAGAAATGGAAATTATGCATCAACCTACACCAAACACCCCATATATGGAACCAAACATCTTAACTGTCTACATCTAAATGTCTTCTCATCACTGATCATCAACACAGGTGCACCCCAAGGATGCGTGCTTAGCGCACTGCTCTACTCTTTATACACCCGCGACTGTGTGGCCAGGCATGATTCCAATGCTATCTACAAATTTGTCGATTACACCACAGTTGTCACAAACGGCAATGAGGAAGCGTAGAGGAGGGAGATTGATCAGGTCGTTGAATGGTGTAACAATATCAACCTTGCACTCAATGTCATTAAAAAAAAACAAGGAGATGATTGTGGACTTCAGGAGGAAGTTAGGGGAACATGACCCAGTCCTCATTGAGGGCTCAGTAGTGGAGAGGGTCAAAAACTTTAAATTCCTGGGTGTTAACATCTCTGAGGACCAAAAACAGTGCCTTACTTTTCATGCACTATTAGTATTATTATTTTTTTTATGGTAATGTCATAAGATGGTTATAATATGTAGGTTTGCTCTATGATGCTGCCATAAAACACTGAATTTTATGACTTGTTCATGACAATAAACCCTGATTCTGATTCTAATGAATGGTCAAAAGTTTAGAGGACAAGTTCACATAAATTGGAGCACTCTTTCAAGGTCAGTAAACATTGATGACAGAGTCAACAACAGGATAACAAAAGCCAACTTTGCTTTTGGAAGGCTGAGAAGTAAAGCCTAGAAATAAAGAAGAATCATCCTAAATATTGAGTTGAAGTCATACCCACCTTACTCTGTGCTTGTAAGACATGGATGGTATACAGCAAACATAACCATTTCTATGTGAGCAGTATGTGCAGAATACATCACATTAAGTGGTAAGACAAGATTCCAGGATGTGCACACAGTTGAAAGAATCACACATCAGATGGGCAGGACATGTTATTAGACTGCCTGATGATAGGATAACAGCATCTTGCGGAAAACGGGCATGTGATGGATAGAGAAAGAGATGCAGTCTCTTTTTGAACACCCCTGAAGAATGTCAACATTGACATGTACCACAGACAACAAAACACATTCTTTTTAGCTTAAAATGTCATGCTCATTCACATGAGGAAGTCAGAAGGTAGGAAGCAAAGAGAAAAAGAGAATCTTGAAAATTAAAAACCAGTCATACTAAAGCATTCCCACACCTCTATACCTGTAAGAAAGGAATTTTCATGCCCATATTGTTCAGCTCAGACACCTTTGTTCACATTGCAATTATTATTTCACTTGAAAATAAGTGATAAACCACAACGACAGTTACTAATCACAGCAGAATTTAGGACAGCCCATAAGTTGTAGACAATTTGTGGTTCGTGTTGCCTGGGTGATTGCAGGTTGTCTGAGGTTCTGTCTGAGCATATCTACTTTGTATGAATCTTGAGTTCTTCGACGTGGATCTGCTTTGCAGTGGTCCCTATGTTGATGGTAATGTTTTGGTGCAGGTTAATGCAGATGAATGGCAGATAATTTTTTTTTGCAGTCCTTTGCTTGGATGATGACTTGATATAACAGGTACTATGCTTTGTTTCATGCTTGTGTCTCTGATTTTAAAAAAAATGTTAATTTTGACAAGGCGTGGTCAAGCATTTTGTCAAGAGAAAAATCATATTAGAGTTAACTATCCCAACTATTTTATTGCTGATCTTGCTTAATCAGAGGGCTGCTTATCTGCTCACCATGGCATTGAAGTTGCCTGACAATGCACCTCTATTTGGAATGTGGATGAGGAATTCAAGGTGGGAATAGAGGGGTAGAATTCTTCCTTGGCCTTCACAAAGTTTTCAGAGTTGAAAAGCTTGAGTGTTGGTGCCATGTTAGAGTGAACGGAAGGGACAAAGGCATTCTCTAATTCTATAAAGGAGTCAGTGAGGCAGTGGAGTACCTCATTCTTGACAACAAGGTCGCTCCAAAAAGACGGTATTCTCTTGCTGTTTGACAATCCAGAAATTATAGTTTGATAAATAAACTGGCCATTGTGTTACATTCATTGTAGTAAAGCATCCGAGTTCCTGAACTGTGATAACAGAGAAACAGTTATAAATGTTACTGCCAAAACTATCTATGAGAGTCCAGAATTCCTGGCTTTCCAGGTCTAATATGAAATTATAGAGAAGTGTCTTTTAATATGGACTTGCCATTGCACACCAGCTACCACACAAACATGATGGAGTAAGGTCATGATCTTGGTGGTGGAGAGGGAGAATTGGAAAGGCAGGTGGAGTAATCTCCTTAATTCTTTATTCTATTGTCACCAGCTTTCTTTTACAGCCTTGTAAAAATGTACCCACTCGGTACTCAAACCAAATTCACTTAGAAGATCTCTATTCTGTCATTGTTTTGCCTCCTGGTTCTTGAATCTTATTTTGGCTGATGTCATATCAGTGGAGACTTGAGAGAGAGCAGATGATGGAATCTGGAGCACAAAATAAACTGCTGGAGAAATCAGACGACCAAGCAGCATTTGTGATGGGGGGGGGGGCAGACCCTGCATCAGAGTCCATTATAAGGAGAAGAGAGGCATAAGGTGAAAGGTGGGCCAAGGAAGAGTGAAGGATGATGGGTAAATGAAGGAAGATGGGGTGGGATGGGTGGAGTTGGTTGGAAAAATTTTATGGATACCTTGGTTAGCACTCAGGATGCATTCTTCTGAACCTGAATGTGAATGCAATTAGTGCTAAAATCGATTATAGAATTATGTATGGAGAGGTACTTCAGTTAACCTGATACAAATCCAAAAATAAATTATCCATAAAAGAGATTTTGGGGGGGATTGGATGAACTGTGGCAAATGGTGCAGCCAGTGCACACTGAGATATGGAGCCTAGCACTGTAGCTTGACTGGCACAGCGAGTGTAGATCATTGCTGGGCACTAGAGTTTGGACAGACCATCCAAAGCTGTACCGCCATACAGTAAATCCCATCCAACAAGAGGTGATGAGATGGACTGTCTGATTGGACCTTTGCTGGTATTTCTCCATGCATGCTGACTTTTCCCATTGGAGCACATGGCAACTTTGAAATTCCTCCCAGAATATCACATGAGAGAGTGAATGCAGTGGTTCTTCACTATTTACATTGGGGAATCTACATGATGATTCTTTAGCAGGGTTACACACACATATCTTATACTGCTTACGTAATCCTACCTTAATGGATTGTTACCCACTTTCCCCCAATGACTCTAGCTGTAGTGATATTACATCCTGGATCACTCATTGAAGGATTATTTCTGCCTTCTGTAAGGCCTACAGTTACTGTAGCCACTCTTCAAGCTCAAAGCTCTGAATTTGAATTTAAGCAACTGGAGGAAACCTGGCAAACGAGTGCTTTGGATCTCCTACTGCCACAGGAAATTCAGGCAACGGGACTCAGATATGCATCATTTTGATTAGCAGAATCTCTATCTCTTTAGAATCAAATTGATAATTCTGATTCATTTTTATTTTTACTTTTTGTTGGTTGATAAGCATGAATTGACATTTCCTTCCCATTCTTACCTCTCAGTTTAACATATTACTTGTTTAATCGTTTCTTCCAACTCTTAAATGATTCATTCTATTCCTGTCACATCCTTTATATAATGATTCAAACTGAAATGTGGAAACTGCTGATATGATGTTTATAAGGAAATCAGTTAAAACAGCTTACTTGCGATATTTCAAAAGACATGATGTTTGTCAGGTAGTTTGGATTTTTAAAGTTTTTTTAGGATTATTTAAGCCAGTGCGCATAATGTTCAGTGGACATGAATTGGACATAATATTTTCCACCATTTAAGATCACAGCTTATCAGAAATTCAGACTGTTGTGCTACTGCCATGCAAACTGCATAAGTAAGTACCCTGGTGCACTGAGATACCTAACTGGTTATGGATGTAATTTTGAACGTTATTATTATTCTACAAAGCCTATGTCCTAACCAGTTGATTTGATGCATTTTTTCCATCTTATTACTGCTCAGACTTACATATATAACAATTATATAGGAAACTTCAAAAGCAAAGCCATTTTCTCACTGCGCAGTCCATTTCAATGTTAAATTTTCTACTTAGAAATTCAGTTTGATGCTTTTTGATTTGACGGACTTAGATCTGGGATCAAACAAATGTGCCACCATATGAAACAGAAGTCAGCTTCTAAATGTACTTACCGTTGATGGAAATATAGTCATTAGTGTCAGAGAATATCTTGACAGTCGCTGTGGGAATTTCATACTTTCAACAGATGCAACCCAAAAGAGTTAAAGATTGAAAATAAGCTGCAGGTTATTTTATATAGAATAAATATGGATGTCATTTACAATTGAAGTCAAAAAGTAGCTTCATATCTTGCTAGTGAGTCTAGGACATGAACTCATTAAATGTCAAATGTGTTAGTTCTGAAGTTAAGGATAGTTTCTGAATGTTGAATCTATCTGTTTGCTCTTCTGCTTGGCTCCAAATTTGCTGTGATTCTCCAGCTTTTATCGAGATCTTATCATTTATAACCATATAACCATATACGGAGCGGAAACAGGCCATGTTGGCCTTTCGAGTCCGCACCAGTTCACTGATTTTGTGCGTCCTCTTCAGGCATTGGTCCCGGTAGATCTTCATTCAATAACGATGGGCGAATTCAATGCAGGTGGAATCAGTCATAGAAATGTTTGTGAAACGCGCAGTTCAATATTTTCTGACAATGGCCCACAATTTGTATCATAGCTGAGAACTATTTTAATAGAAATTATATGGTGACATTATAAGGCAATTATTTCTGATTGATTTTTCGATCGGTATTGTTGATTCTAAATATTTCAATAATTCTTTTACTTTTAAAGCAAAGCATTCTTTAAAAACATTTTTTATTTTAAAATTACTGCTGTTTAAATGCCAAAACTGGAACTGGGGGGCAGTGCTGTAACTTACTCTATTCAGAAGTTTAAGTGGTGATTTGATTAAAACTTTCAAGATTTTTAGTAAATGATACAATATTATTTTATCATAGTGTTGAAATTGATTAATTGTTGTAATATTCAGTAAAGTTAATGTGCTTTGGGGGGAGCACAAGGACAATATTTGATCAACTAGCAACACAAATATCAATACACAAAAGTGCTGGAGAAACTCAGAAAGAAATGCAGTATTCAGAGGAAGTAAAAAGCAGTCAGCATTTTGGGCTTGAGCCCTTCATTGGAAATCCCAAAAATCAGCCAGAAATAGAAAAAGTGGGATAAGGGGGAGAGGAAAGGAGGGATGAAGGGAATGGGGAGGACCACAGACTAAGAGGTAAGAGGCAATAGGTAGGCACAGGTGGGAGGGTAGCTGAGAAATGATAAGGCGAGAGGGCAGGGGACTCAGGATAGCTCTCTGAGAGGAAAGGAAGGAAAATAGTTGGAGAGGTCAAGGAAGGAAGCTGGTCCATTATGGAGACATCTCCATCTGTACTTTTCAGTCTTGATAAAGTGCTTTGACTCAAAATGTCACCCTTTTTCTACCACTGATTCTGCTTGATCTGGTGAGTTCCTTCAGCATGTTGTGTTTAAATATTTAGATTACAGGAAGCAGTTTCTTGTATGTCACCAGTCTTTTGTCTAAACTCACTTGTGACCTGTATGCAACAATCAGACTGCTACGTGCACTGTCTTGGAAAATCAATGGGAACAGTTCATCACACTGCCAATGCTGAGATCCTGAAGATCATTGCATCTCCATTTCATTATATTTTCCCTCTCCTCCTTGTCTACCTTTTCTCTAATTATAGAGAAGGATGCTGGAATCTTAAGCAACACACAATTTGCTGGAGAAACTCAGTGGGTCAAGCTGCCTCTGTGGGAGTAAAAGAATTGTCAACATTGATGACTGGAACCCTTCATCAACACTGAGATCATGGAGTAGTGTGAGCTAGTATAATGTAAATCAGGTCACTTGTCTGAGTGCTACTGGTACCATGTAACCCAGTATGATCTATCACATTGTTGAGTGGATGGCGACTAAACAGGCTCCTTCACCTGGTGCGGAAGATGGCTAGACACCCTGAGGATGAAAAAGGGTGATGAATCCTCTCATAGGGTGAACGGCCATCTAGCTAACACATGCCATGAATATCCCTTGCATAAAAGCTTGGTTTGGCCATTCACTGCAACAGAACTTCCCCCAGCCGTCTTGGACCTCACCATGCCACTGAATCCGGGAGGGGTTGTCGAGAGGGTGGGTCTGGACCTGTAGAACCCTTACACTCCTAAAATCCATTCATGCACATCCTGTTCCTTTCTGAGGAGTGGGGTATCCTCGTATCAAACCCACAAACTGACTGAAAGGAACCATCATCATCCTACAGGATGGATAGGCAGAAGAGGAAGTCTAATGAGCATGGGTAGATTCAGGGCATTGGTAGACCAGGGAGAGGTGAGGAATGATGGACAGATGGAGGAAAATGAGTCAAGGTGGGGTAGGTAAAAGGCAAGGACAGAGAATGCTAATGCTAATTTTGATCAGAAGAAAAGGTGTCAATGGTGGTGTCATGAGAGACCAGATGGAACCAAAGAGGGGATTGGAGAGAGCAGAAAAATTCAAATGGTTAAATGGGGGTAGAAGAGCAAGGAACCAAATAGAGAGGGAGATGAGAATATGTGGGGAACTGGGTGAGAAAGGGGAAAAAATAGGTGGGGAATGGGTAAAATGGAAGAAACAAAGTAGTTCGGAAGAAGAGAGAGGAGCCTTTACGTGAAATTGGAAAATTCATTATTCATACTGTTGGGCTGTGGCTGCCCAAGCAGAAAATGAGGTGTTCTTCCTCTAGTTTGCATTAATCTCGCTCTGGCAATGGAGAAGGCCAAGGATTGACAGGTTGGTGTGGGAATGAGAGGGGGAATTGAAATGGCATGAAACCAGGTGCTCAAGATGACCATTTCAGATTGAGCATAATTGTTCTGCGAAATGGTCCCCAAGTCTGCACTTAGTATCAACAAGGTAAAGGACACCATGTTAGGAGCACTAAATGCAGTAGATGATGTTGAAAGAGGTGGATATGAATCTTTGTCTGACCCAGAAGTGCTGTTTATGTCCCTAAGGGATGGTGAGAGATGGGGTGTAAGAGGAAGTGTGGCACCTCCTGCAATTGTAGGGTAAGTTCAAAGTTCAAAATTATTGTCAGAGTATACGTGATATCACATACAACCATGAGATTCTTATTCCTGCAGGCTAGGCAGAATTTTGACTTATCGGCAGTGTACACTGTACTCAGAAAAAATGCATAGAAAAAATGAAATGTAAACAAACTGACTATTCAAATACAGAAAAATATAAATATACAGTAATAAATAATGTGCAATGTAAGACTTCTTAAATGAGCCTCTGATTGAGTGTTGTTTAGGTGTCTGAACTGTAGCAACAGTTCCTAATACTAGAGGTATGAGTCTTGTGACACCTTATCCTCTTTCCTGATGGCAGCAGTGAGAGCAGAGCATGTGATGATTGCTACTGCTTTCCAATGACAGCGTTCAATATAGATTTTCTCAATGGTAATGAGAGTTTTTCATGTGATATAGCTTTTGCAGGCCTTTCCTATCAGGGGTATTGGTGCCCCCCGTGATGCAACTGTTTAGCACACTTTCCACTACATATATGTGGAACTTTGCCAAGTTTTCTGATGTCATACTGAGCCTCCAGAAACTCCTGAGGTAGTAGAGGTGCTGATGTGCTTTACAATGATGTTAGTATGTTCGGCCCAGGAAAGGTCTTTTGAGATAGTGGCTCCCAGGAACTTTAATTTGCTCAATCTCTCCTCCTCTGATCTCCCAATGATCACTGGATTGTATACCTCTGGTTTTGCTTTCCTAAAATTTATGATCAGCTCCTTGGATTTGATGGCATTGAGTGAAAAGGTGTGACTAGTACACCATTCGGCCAAGTTTTTAATCACCCTCCTATATGCTGACTCGTTGCCTCTTTTTATACAGCCCGCTACCATGATATCGTCAACAAATTTGTAAATTATGTTGTTGTCATGCCGAGCTACGAAGTCTTAGGTGTAAAGTGAGCAGAGCAGGGGAGCTAAGTACACAGTCCTGTGATGCTCCAGTACTGATGAAGATTGTGGAGAAAATGTTCTTGCCAATCTGCACTGATTAGCGCCTGGAGGTGAGAAAATGCAGGGTCCATTACACAATGGGGTATTGAGGGTCTTGGAGCTTTTTGATTAACTTTGAAGGGATGATTGTGTTAAATGTCAAACTTTTGTCAATAAAGAACATCCTGATGTATGCGTCTCTACTGCCCAGATGTTCCAGGGTTTTGTGCAGAGCCAGTGAGATAGCATCGCTGTTGCTGTAGTAAGCAAATTGGAATGGATCCATGTCACCACTTAGACAGCTGCTTCAGCACCAGTCTCTCAAAAAAATTATCACTCTGGAGGTGAGTGCCACTAGTCGGAAGTCATTTAAGCAATTTACTACATTCATTTTGGGCACGTGTACGATTGAAGCCTATTTGAAACAAATGGGTACCATGCCCTGTCGGAATGAGATTTTGAAGATATTCATGAAAACACTGGCCAGTTGGTCAGCACAGGTTTTCAGTACCCGGCTGGGTACTCTGTCCAGACTGGTCACTTTCTTGGATTTACTCTCCTGAAGGCAGTCTGTACGTCATATTTGGGTACTGTAATGGATTATATCATATTTTATATTGTATGTAGCTATGTTTTTGAAGGGGATAGATTGTGGGAGTAGTGTAGGTCACAAACAAACATTTCACAAAACAGATCTCATTTAAATTGCCAGACAGAAATGCCTATAGAGACTTCACAAGTAGTTGTTAATTGGACATGCTGTGGAGTAATGAATTATTGTTTTGGAAAGCAACAGATGAGTGGACTCTAGTGTTACAATCTGTCTGAATGTAGGTTGCTGTTCTAAGAGGGTCATGTGGTTTTCTCTTAGAGAAAGAGAAAGAATTCAGTTCTCAGAAGATTGGGTCAATCTTTCTGAATGCAATTTGCTGTTCGAAGAAGGTCATGCAATTTTGCAAGCAGAGGGAGAGAGGAGACCAAACAGGCTTTCTCTAAGGGAGAGAGAGAGAGAGAGTACTGGTTTTCTGCACCATGGAAAGCTGTCAGTTTGTTTAAAACCCTATTTTGAAGATGGGTTATGAGTTCTGAGTTCAGCCTATTCAAAACCCATGTGGTCTATACAAGGGGAAATGGGTGGCTAGAGTGTTTAACCTGAAATAAGGAAAACAAAAAGAAACTCTTTGGTGACCTGAAGAAGAGGTTATCATTTGGAAAATACTGATGGGGCAAGTTTCTTCGGCAAGACACTGAGGTGGCTGATTGGAGGGAATCAGTTTGTGTGTGTCTAACGAGCAACGAATCTCTCTCTGAAACCAATGAGAACCTTCCTGAGCGGTAACCAATTACTCTTAAACACAAGAACTTGGTGAAAATTCATAAATTTTAAATTCTGTGCACGATATAAGAATTGCCTTATACTGGTGAACTTGGAGGAGTGAAGTGAGATTGGACTGTGAATCAAAGAACTTTTCTGAACTTATTCACGTGCTTAGAATTAGGAGGGGGTTAAGTTAAGTTAATAATAATAAGTTAAAATTTGATCATGTTTTTATGTTTAAAGAAAATTAACAATGACTTTTGTTTAAGTTACCATTGTTTTGCTGAATTTCTATTGCTGTTGGGTTTTGGGGTCCTCAGGGCCTGTCACAGTACTGACAGTAGAGGTTCATCAGGAGATGAGGGATGTGCAGTGTTTCTTCTTTGTTCTGGTGGTCAAATCGGGTGAAGAAGGCATTTAGCAGTGAAGCATTGGTGTCTTTAGAATTGTAGCAGTTTATGTCATTTAGGCCCTGCACAACTGTCGGGTATCCTTCATTGTTTCCATTCTCATCTAGAATCTCCACTTTTCCTGGGAGATGGCTTTCCATAGGTTGAACCTGCTCCTTCTATAGTGTACCTGATCTCCAGACATTCACTCCTCCACAACTGTTTTAATAAGGTCCATAACAGCCCTAGTATAGAGGACAAGTCGTGTTTTTTGAGTTGGGAGGACATTTCAGGTGTCTTGGAATGGGAGCCTTCTTTGCTTGAAGGCTAAGAAGATAATTTGATGTCAAAATCTTTGTGGAGAAAAATGACAATAATATAGACAATTTCTCCAGAGCAAAATAGGATATCATCTGAACAGGTCAGAGCAGAGCAGATGCAGTGGAGGCGGAGAAACTGGGAGAAATGGATGGCATTGTAACAATAGGTGTAGTCTAGATTTTCTTCAACTGTACTGGGACTGCCTTTGAGAGATCTCTCTAAACACTGACTCTCTTCCTAGCAATTGATGTGGCAGCTGTGAGCTCGGCAAAGAGATCCTGGTGGAAATCACAAAATCCTGAGTTGGTACTCAAATCTGTGTTTAAATGGCATGGCACAATTTGTTTTTATATTTATTTCCCAGTTTCTGAGATTTTATTTAGGTGATAAGATTGTAGATTATTGCTATATGCTTCATTTTCAGTGCTTATGACCCCTCCACAATTTCCATCGGTGCCAGACTACCACAGGGCTCTGTTCTTGGCCCTTTTTCAACTTGCTAGATACCTATGAATATGTGGTTTGGTAGAACAACACCACCATCTCCAAATTTGCTGCTGATACCACGATAGTGGTTTGTATAAAAAGGGATGATGAGTCAGATGAGGGAAATTGAAAACGTGGCTGAATGATGCACCAGCAACAATCTTGCACTCAGTGTCACCAAAACTAAGGAGCTGATTGTGACTTTAGAAAGGAAAAACTAGAGGTGAATGATCCAGTGATCACTGGGGGATCAGAGGAAGAGAGCGTGAGAAAATTTAAGATCTTGGTAGTCACTATCTCGGAGGGTCTTTCCTGGACCTAACACACTTAATGGCATCATGAAGAAAGTACATCAGTGCCTCTACTTCCTCAGTAGTTTGCGGAGGTTTGGTATAACATCGAAAACCCTGGGAAATTTCTACAGATCCATGATGGAAAGTGCGCTGACCAGCTGCATCAAGGCCTGGTATGGGGGCCCCAATACCTCAATGCGTAAAGCCCTGCAAAAGATAATGGACACAGTCCAGTACCGCACTTGCAAGACCCTCCCCACCATTAAGAAATCTGCAGGGAATGCTGCCATCAGAGAGCAGAGAGAGCATCAAGGATCCACATCACCCAGCACATGCTTTGTTCTTGCTGCTATCATCAGGAAAGAGGTATAGGTGCCATAAGACTCTCACTACCAGGATTAGGAGTGGCTCCACCCTCAGAAACAACAAATTAAATCTTGGACTTATTTAAGGATTCTTACTTTTGCACTTTATTATTATTTATTTTCTCTCTGTATTGCAGTTTGTTTACATTCATTATCTGTTTACAGTTCTTTATTTTTTTATAGGCTGTGTAAAGTTTTTTTTGCACTACAGTTAAGTGGTAATTTTGCCTCGCTCACAGTAAAAAGAATCTCAGGGTTGTATGTGATATCATGTTCTCTGACAATAAATCTGAAATCTAAATAAATCTGAAATTGGATATGAACATTGTACAATTTATTATTTATTGTTATATGTTTCGCTGACAAAGATAAGAACTCCAGTTTCAAATTCAGAGGCCAAAGTGCTGCTGATTCTGGAATTCTGAAATAAATGAAACATTGGGAAAACTCAACAGTTCAGAGAGTGTCTGTTTAGAGAGGGACAGGGTTCATATTTTAGGTTGAAGTGAAACACGACAGTCTGCTAATGCTGTGATTATAATAAAAACACAATGCCAGAGACACTCAGCACTCATACAGCATACTTTATATAGTAAAGGTACATAACGAAGTACTGGGCCTGAACCCTTCAATATGTCAACAGGTGCCTGAATAAAATGGCAGGAGTAGAAGAAGCAGGGACAGAAGTGCACATCCCATTCTTAGGTTGATTATCTTTTATAAGAACTGGGAAAATTTAGAAATACTAGATCAAAACATAGGTGCAGAATGATGCCTTATGGCCCATCTAATCTCAGGGTTGTATGTGATGTCATGTACGTACTCTGAAAATAAACCAAACTTTGAACTTTGAAACCTCTCCATCTTACGAATTAAGTCTAATATATTTCTCAGCCCCATTTTTATGCATTCTCCCTATAATCTTTGACATCCTTACTAATCAAGAACCTAGCAACCTGTGCTTTAAATATACATGATGACTTGGCCTCCACAGGTGTCTGTGACAACGAATGCTAAAGGTGCACCACTAAAGGTGCTAAAGAAATTTAAAAAATTAAATTCTGAGATATAGCACAGTATATCCCTTTTGGCCAATGAGCCCGTGCTGCCCCAATAAATTAATTAACCTACAAACCCAGTATGATTTTGGAGAATGGGAAGAAACTAGAGCACCCAAGGTAAACCACATGGGAATGGGGAGAACTCACAAGCTCTTTACAGACAGTGCCAGATCCGAACCTGGGTCACTAGTGCGGTAATAGGGCTGCGCTAACTGCTACGCTCACCGTGTCACCATAAATTTCTCCTAATCTCTGATCTTTTATTCTGAGGGTGTAAAGGACCAGGAAAGATGGTATGGTGCATAATGGTGGTGATGGCTGAAAGAAAGTGGAAAAGAATGGTGTTTAACAAAAGCTGATTTAGCCTAATCCAGTGCTGGTTCTTGTTTCCCTTTGCTTGAAGGCTAAGAAGATAATTTGATGTCAAAATCTTTGTGGAGAAAAATGACAATAATATAGACAGAATTTCTCCAGAGCAAAATAGGATATTATCATCTGAACAGGTCAGAGGATTACATTGGTTAGGAACCTGGAAATATATATCATTTTAAATGAGATGGTACTCATCCATAAATTTCAATGACATTCATTTGGCTTCAGGGAGTATTTGCTCAGCTAGTGAAGACATACAAGTGAATAAATACAAGAAATAGAATTTTGCTGATTTGCAAAGTCAATAAAAAGTTGCATGAGAGACACCTAATTTAAATATGGAATGATGGTTCTTTTGAAATATCTTCATCATTGATTGACACAAATGTCTAAAATGTCTGTAAGCAGAAATATAAAAATTGAGCAATATGAAAGGTGACTAATCGGAGGTTGTCAGTACAATACTTGAATCTTGGAGCTACGATTTTATATAAGCCCACAGGGGAAAAGACGGTTGGAAAAATAAACCAGTGAAGTCATTAAGTAGTAATGTCAAAAGAGTATAAGCAGGTGGATGGTGAACTGTAGCTTTTCCTGTAGGTGTACTCTGACTTACTGGGAGAGTTCCTTCATTATAAGAGCTACTAAATAAATGTTTTCTGCAGACTTGTTTTAGATTTAGACATATAATATGGCAACAGGCCCTTCCAGTCCTCAAGCCCTTGCTTCCCAAATACACCGATTAACCAACAACCCCCATATGCTTTTGGAGGGTGTGAGGAAACTCACACAGCATCACCCACACAGATGCTGTGAGAATTTACAAACTTTTTATAGGCGCAGCTCTGATACAAACCCTGGTCGCTAGCACTGTAACCGTATAACAATTACAGTAAAGAAATTGGCCATCACGGCCCCTCTTGTCCGTACCCATTTAAGTTATCTCCTCTAGCCCCATTTACCTGCTCCCTATCCATAACCCTCCAATCCCCTCACATCCATGCACTTATCCAACCTTTTCTTAAATGACAAAATTGACCTTGGTGGAACCACTTCTTCCAGAAGGTCATTCCACTCTGAGTGAAGAAGCTCCCTCTCATATTACTTATAAACTTTTGCCCCCAACCCTTAACTTATGACCCCTCGTTCTAATCTCACCTACCCTCAAGGGGAAGACCCTATTCACATCTACTCTATCTATCTCCCTCATGATTTTAAATACCTCTATCAAATCTCACCTCAACCTTCGATGCTTCAATGAATAAAGACCCAGTCTACTCAATCTTTCTTTGTATTCTAGATACTGCAATCCAGGCAACATTTTAGTAAATCTTCTCTGCACCCTCTCTACCTTATTGATATCCTTCCTATAATTTGGGGACCAGAACCACATACAGTATTCCAAATTCGGCCTCACCAATGCCTTGAATAGTCTCAACATCACCTCGCAGATCCTATAGTCTATGCCAAAAGCCTTCTTTACCACTCTATCCACATGAGATTCCACTTTCGAAGAATGATGAACTGTTATTCCAAGATCTCTCTGTTCCTCCACATTCCTCAATGCCCTCCCTCCCCTTCACTGCATATGTCCTGTTTTGATTATTCCTCCCAAAATGAAGCACTTCACACTTATCTACATTAAACTCTATCTGCCACATTTCAGCCCACTCTTCTGAGCAGTCCAAAACCATCAGCAGTCTCTGAAAACCATCCTCATTATCCACAACTCCCTCTATTTTTGTATTGTATTTACCAACCCATTTTACCACTCCATCATCCATGCTGCACAAGTTGTAGAAGCAAGCATAAAGTTTTTGCCAGAGGAGAACAGAGATTTCAGATTTATTGTCGGAGTATATACATGGCATCACATACAACCCTGACCTTTTTCTGTGGGTGAGGCAGAATTACCACTTATTGGTAGTGCAAAAAAATTGTACACAATGCGCACATATAAACAAATAAAGAAATGTAAACAAACTGACTGCAAAACAGAGAGGAAAAAAATGGATAAAGGTCCAGAAATAAGAGTCCTTAAATTAGTTCCTGATTGAGTTTATTGTTGAGGAGGCCGTTAGTGGATGGGGTATCAGCTGTTCCTGAACCTGGTGGTGGAAGTCTTATAGCACATATGCCTCTTTCCTGATGGTAGCAGCAATAACAAGAGTGTTTGCTAGATGGTGTGGATGCTTGATAATTGCTGCTGCATGCCGACAGCAGCGTACCCTGTAGATGCTCTTGATGGTGGGGAAGGTTCGGGCTGTGATGACTTGGACTGTTTCCACTACCTTTTGCAGGGCTTTATGCTTTATTGGTGAACCCATACCCAACAGTGATGAAGCCAGTCAGCACACTTTCCACCACACATCTGTGGAAATTTGCCAAGGTTTCTAATGTTATACTAAACCTCCACAAACTCCTGAGGAAGTAGAGGTGCTGACGTGCTTTCTTCACGATGCCATTAGAATGTTGGGTCCAGGAAAGATCCTCCCAGATAGTGACTCCCAAGAGCTTAAATTTCCTCACCCTCTCCGCTTTTGATTCCCCCAATGATCACTGGATAATATAAATAAGAGAAAAAAGATGAATAGTTCAGCTTGATTGAAATGATCTGAAATTTTTACTTTGTTAACTTGGATTTTCTCCTTTCAGCTAAAGGGAGATAGGTCCTTCTTATTTAACCTCTAAAGAACCCTCTTAATTTTTTATACTACATTTCAAACCCCCCTCACCCCCACCCCATCATCATCTGTTTTATCCTGGATTCTCTTTTCTGCTATTTACTTTCAGTCATGACATATTCCCAGTAAATTTCCTGCTCACCCTCTTCTGACTAATCACATCTTCTTCGAAATGTAGTAACTAAAACTGAAGAGAGTGGTCAAATTGTGAGTTCACAAATGAGACATAACACATGAATTTATATTCATGATTATGCAGAGAAGAGATACGAATATGTGGGGAATGAGGGATATGAATCCTGCCTAAAGCTAAATGGTGACAGCAGCAGAACTTTAATCTGGGCTTTACAAATGGGGGCTGAAGGACCTGTTCCTGTGCTACACTGTTCTACACTGAATTTAGGCAATAGTTCCTCATTCCTACATTCAATTTTTTGATTAATAAAGCAAAACATCTCATAAACCTTTCTAATCACCTTCTGTACCTGTCTTGCTACCTGGAGATCCCTTTGTTCCATCTCATTTCTCAATATCCTTGTATTTGTAACATTTCCTTTGTCTTATTGCATTTTCCCAATGCATCACTTCATCTTTCTCTGGAGTAACATTCCATTTGCCACTTTTCTATCCATCTGTTCAGATCAACTATTTCTCCAGAAGTTAAAAGCTTTCATTCTCAAATCAAAACCCATCCACAATTTTTGTATTTTCTGTAAGCTTCTTAAATATGCACTTATGTTTGGTTTAAATAATTAATATAGGTGTAGCGGCAGCTACACTGCTACTGAAAGAACACACAACCAGATGGATTGAGCTCAGTGAGTAGAAAACTGGTTTATTGCTGGCTGCCGGGCTGGACTTATACTCCCAGCCCGGACCTGGCTGAGAACCACGCTGGGGGGTGCCGACGTCACTCGGGCATCACGTGGTCCCCTAGTGCGGGCTTCTGAGCCCAGTGCTGAGAAGAAGGGGAAACCCCTGACAGCACCATTTTGGCCGGCTGTCCCACCGCGTGGATTACAAGCGGGGCCGGTTCGCCTGCCTAGTGGCATGCCGCCACACAGGCACCAATGCTTGATGCCAAATAAGTGAATTTTCCAGTTGCTTGAGATTGCATGTTGTGTGATTAATGAACTGACCGCTGGGGTGCCATTTTTAAACTTTTGTATTTTTTTACCTATTTATGCGATATTTTTGCCAGTTGCTTGAGGCTGCCAATTGCTTGAATTCCAGATAATGTGGATTTTACTGTACATACACAAAAATTAGTCTTGGGGAGAATAATATTAAATTATCTATCCATGGGAAAGTTATCAGCTGTTAATGTTGGTTTAAACAGAGTCCAGTGCCAATACATCTGAAATGTTTAGATCCTCTGAAGGGCATGCTCACAGCAAGAGAGGTTTCAAAAGAGATGGGTAAATAAGATTTTTTTCTGAGTTAGAAACGCATTCTGCAGTTGCCATTCTCTGGATCCAATAACTGCATTAACAAAATTGATTTTTTTTTCAGGGTTTATAATGAAAGTTTTTATGATTTTGGATGTGTGGCTTGACCATGATGTTAGCATATATGAGGACCAGTCACATCACTTGCACTGGTGATCACTGAGTTGATCTGAATATGCAAAGTCAATCTGGGCAGACCAGCTGGACTCCTGTATGGTAAGTGTTGTGCCTGCAATAATTGGTTGATGGCAGATAAACATAATTTGTAATCTATATCTGTAATATGGATGATAATATGGAAAATTAGATCACCAAGTCTGCAGATGACACTAAGATTGGGGGCTGTAGTGGACAGTAGGTAACTCTCTCTAAGTTTGCAGTGTGATCTCGACCAGTTGGAAAAATGGGCTATAAAATGACAGGAATAATTTAATGTGGACAAGTGTGAGGTATTGCAATTTGGCAAGATGATCCAAGTCAGGACTTTCACAGTAAATGATGGGGAGTTGCAGGGTGCAATACAAGGAGCTGGGAATGCAGATAGATAATTCCTTGAAAATGGCTTCACAGGTAGACAGTCATAAAGAAAACTTTTGGCACATTAGCCGTCATGAATCAAAGTATTGAGTATAGGAGTAGAGATGTTATTTTGAAGTTGTACTAGACATTGTTTAGGCCAAATTTGGAATATTGTGTGAAGTTTTGGTCAACTACCTACAGGAAAGCTATCAATAAGATTAAAAGAATTCAGAGAAATTTTACAAGAATATTGCTGGGACACAGCTGACTTATAGGGAAAAGTTGAATAGGTTTGGGCTTTATTTCATGGAGTTTTAAAGGAGATATAAAAGAGGTAGAAAAAATGTTAGTGTAGTGCTTGGTACAATCCTATTGAAGCACCAGCGACCCATGTTCAAATCCGGCACTCTCTGTAAGGAGTTTGCATGTTCTCCCTGTGACCTGTGTGGGATTTCTCTGGGTTCTATCACTTCCTTCCACCCTCCAAAACGTATAGCATTGTAAGGCTAATTGGGTGGCACAGTTTTAAGGGCCAGAAGAGGTTTCTAACAAGCTGCACTGTTAAAAAAAAAATCCTTCATTACTCTTGTTTAATGAATGTTGGATTCACTAATTCTGCCAGTACATGGTAGCAATGCTTCAAGAAAATAATTGAGAACTGTAATTCACTTGTATTTTGTAAAGCATTTTATGTCAAGACTTGAAGGCAGTGTGTGGAAAAATTAAAGTGAAATCTCATTCGCATATTGGGTTTCTGTGGAGATAATAATGAAGATTCATACCTTGATGAAGGGCTCAATCCCAAAACGTCAATTATGTATTTTTACCTTTGCTATATAATGGACAGCTTTGTGTTTTTACTTCAGCCATGGTGTCTGCAGATTTTCATGTTATACTAATGATGATTCTTTCCTTGTTTAAAAAAAAATGAATGATCAGTTTGAAGCACTTGTAGAATGTGGATTGAATGATGTTGCTAATAAAAATGAGACATTAAAATTCAAGACAATAATTGCCTTAACGCCACTCAACTCTTGTTCACTTGTTCTGTGCAAATGGTAACAGCCTCACTGAAAAATTTACTTGAATATCTCAAAATGCAAATACAAAACTAATTTAATTGGCCACTAGGTGATGCAATAAACTTAAACGTTTGCACTGTTGATTGTACTTTTTTGAAGAGAGAAATATACAGTATATGATTTACATTTTATGAAACTACCTCTTCTCTACCTCTGCCTCTTTGTTCACCTTAAGGGTGTTACTTCTTTGACTGAGCTTTTGGTCATTTCTCCTAATATGTCTTTACGTTGCTTAGGGTCAAATTTTGTTTGAGAATGCCTTGCAACATTTCATTACTTTGGACAAATTTTCTAAGTATGGTACTTTGTTTTAAAATTTAAGTCCTTTTGCATTCTATTGAATTTTCATTTTTATATGAATAACAAGAGCTGTTAAAATATTAAAGATCACATGCAATTTTTAAAAATTAATTAGAAGATTATTGAAAACTACTATACCTACATGCCTCTTGTTTCTGAAAAGGAAATGCTTAATGTGAACCATTAAACACAGTATTTGTAATTTTGCATTCTTAAATATTCCAACTTGTCCATACAGTACTCTGCTTGATTTAAAAAATCAGTAAGTTATTTCATGATCATTGGTTGGATGAAATCCTCACTAATATAGCCAATCTTTGATATTTTTTTCTCTCCTTTGTAACTAACTTTACATTTCATTTTGCAATAATCAGTGAACGAACACAGAGAAATTATCTTCGGGTCTGCCTGGGAAAAAAATGTTCATGTGGCATATTGCTGCCAAGCTAGTATAGAAATGAGAAGGACTGAATGGAAAACCAAATAAATCACACAGGAAAATGAGAGCATGAGAAATGTAATCAGCACTGCATTTACCATTATCAGTTGATAATATTCCATCTTCATGTAAAGAATTTGTTCATTTAAACCTAATTTCAATATTAAGACATGTACCCAGTAATCCACAATAATGAAGATTTTCAAATGATTAATAATAGTGTAACACTATTACAGCGTCAATGACCTGGGTTTGCCTGTAAGGAGTTTATATGTTCTCCCCACGTCTGCATGCATTTCCTCCGGACACTCCAGTTTCCTCTCACCTTTCTAAATGTATGGGGGTCAATTGAGGTATTTGGGTGGCGGGGACTCATGGGCTGGAAGAGCCTATTACTGTGCTTTACGTATAAACTAAAAAAAATTAAAAAATTATATCAACAGTTTGCCTGTCTATTTAGTGTTTCAGAAATATGTTAAAAAACAGATAATATTCAAAGAAAAGGTAGCAATCTCCAACTGTATCTTTCAATCAACACCTCCGGAAACAATTGATACTCATTCATTTTATTGTCATTTGTGAAATATTCTAATTAAGAATGTTACAGCATTTGCCTGCAAAACAGCAGTCACTTCATGTTAATTCATTGCGCACATAACTCTTGTCAACATTTCTAAGAAATTGATTAATTTGATGAATCCTCACAGGGTTCTGATGAGATTGTAGCTGAAATTCAGTCTCTGTATTTACGGGATAATATAGTTACATTGAAAGCTGTGCAGAAATGGTTCACTAGTGTGATTCCTTGGTTGAGCAGGTTGATGTTCAAAGAATTTCAACAGGGTTCTATAATCATTAGAATTTGGAAGTAAGAGATGATCTATTGAAGCATATAAAATTTGGAGGGGGATTTATACTAAGGGATTGTTTCTCCTGGAGAGGATATCGATAACTAGGGACATTGTTTCAGATAAGACGTTGCTCATTCAAGAGCAGTGGCATATCTAGATCAAGTGGCAGCCTTTGGGTGCCTCTGACATTGACTCCCCCCCCGCCCCCCCGTTAAAAAATATCACTTTAAAAGTGCACAAAAACTGCCATCACACACAGGCTGCAAATACAAGGTGCAACTCTACGAGTATTTAGTTATGATTTGATTCTATAATTTGAACTATTTTGTTCAGTTTGTTCCAATAAATAAAACATCAGTGAGTACTTCTCATTTTTATGTGATGCAATGTCTAAATAAATTAATAACAATAATACCCACCAATTCACAGATTATTTTTCGAGGTATTAATTGGAAAATCTCTCTGGGTGGGCAGATCGGGTGGTTGGTGTGGCTGTCAGCGGGCAGGTGGCACGGGATGTCGGTGGGGCTGTCAATGGGTGACTGGGGTGGGATGTTGGCGGGGCCGTCAGTGGATGACTGTGTTGGGCTGTCGGCAGGGCCATCAGCGGATGGCTGTCGGGGCAGAGAGTGGGGCAGCCAGGGGCAGAGGGGAGCTGTCAAGGGTGGCCGGGATGAATTTTGACAACCCCGCCAGCTGGCCGGCCACTGGGCCACTTCGGCCTTCAAGGCACCAGCAGCTCAATGCGGGATCAATGGGAAAAATGGACTTCTTCCCTACCCATAATCCCCCAAGCAGCTGGAACCCCTCTGTATTTCCTTGGCTGGTGCTGGCACTGGCAGAGGGGTTCCAGCTTCATGGGGGATTATGGGTAAGAAAGATGGCCATTTTTTTACCATTGATCCTGCATTGAGCTACCATCAGGTACAATTTGCATGTTCGAATGACCATAAGCAGCCTGATGAGATGTCGATCAGGAGCGGATCTCCAGGATGCTCAAGTGAGCCATGGCAGTGCAGCACTGCACCCCTGGGATGGAGATTAATTATTGGGCTAGAGGCTTGGTTATTGGGCGGGTAAGGTGAGGACAATGGCAGCCCCCTGCAAGTGGCACCCCTGTTCTCTGCCCCACCTGTCATTCCCTAGATAAGCCTATGTTCAAGAGAGAAGATTTCCTGGAGAGTTATAATACTTTAGAATTCTCTCCACCAGAGAATTATTGATGCAGATACTGACAGATATGAATAACAAGAGAGACAAGAAAAATGGGAAAAAGTTTAGGAAAGTTGTACTGAGGCAAAGGTTGTGTTGAGACAAAGGTTGGATCAGCCACAATCTCAACGAATGACACAATAAGCTGACGGACCTTTTGGCCCACCATTGATTTATTTTTTTAATGTTCAATGAGCCAGTCCTTCAAAGACTTTGTTTTTATAGAAATGTAACAGAATCTGGATTTTGAGCTCCCCCATTGATCGGGAACATATCAAGTCATTTGTTATTAACTAAAGGCCTGCAAAATGAAAGATTTAATTTCAAGTTTGAGGCACGTTAAATTGCAGGATCTTCTATTTAATTGTAATATCCAAGTGAGCTGATAGATGGCAGCTCTGAAATTGAAAACATTATTCAAAACATTCCCAAAATAAACGGTCTTGTTGATATGAAAAAAAGCAGAAATGCTGGAAGAACACAGCAGGTCTTATAGCATCTATAGGAGGCAAAAATATATTACTGACGCTTCAAGCCTGAGCCTTTCTTCAAGGTATGAGTAAAATGCAGACATGCACTTGCATTAAAAGGCTGGGGAAAAGGAAAGAATGGATGGGGGAGGAGTAAAGCAAAAGTCAAAAGAAGTTCATTGGATATGATAAGAGCCCAGGAGATAGGGAAGGTGAGAATGGGTTGGGGGGGGTGGTGTTTTTGGCTCTATGAAAGGAGACAGAGAGAAAAGGAAAGAGGAGCGGTGGGGGGGGGGGGGGGAGAGAGAGAGAGAGAGAAAACAAGAGTAAAGAGTGGGGGAGGTGGGGGTGGCTAAATTGATGTCAATGTTATCAGGTTGGAGGATGCCCAGAAGGAATATGAAGTGTTTTTCCTCCAATTTGCAGGAGCTCTCAGTCTGGTATTGCATGAGACCATGCATGGATAGACATGCTGGCAAGGGAATGAGGTGAATTGAAAGGATGGCCACTGGGAGATCCACACTATTGCGGTGGACAGAGCCGAGGTATTCTATGAAGCAATCTCCCAGACTGTGTCCAGTCTCTCCGATGTAGAGGAGACCACAACAGAAGCACAGGATACAGTAGATGAAGTGTTGCTTCATAGACATTCGGCTGCTTTTTACTCATACCTTGAAGAAGGACTCAAGCCTGAAATGTCAGTAATATATCTATACCGTTATCTCTGAGTTCCTCCAGCATTTCTGTGTTTTTACTACAATCAAAGTGTCTGCAGACTTTCATTTTTCACTCCTTGTTGGTAGGAAACAAGCAAAACCTGTAAGAAATTATGTTGGCAAACGATGCATTTTAGGAACCAATGGGAGCGTTGCCTGCGATTTTTCAGGCATTAAAATTCAATTAATGTTGCAGTATTTTTTTGCAAGCTGTATTCCCAACGCTGAAGATGTGAAATTTAAGCATATTCTGTGCTAATCTCTTAGATATGGTCGTGCTCCTTATCAGTTATATGAAAAGGAAATCTGAAGGTTCCAGGCCTGATAGTTACCCCTGGTTATTAGTTAACAACAATATTGTGGTGTCATTTCCATTTCTTTTCCCAACACAGTTAAGTAATTTATCACAGGATGAATCTCACATGCGAATTGTGGGATGTTATCGGGGGTATTGTCTAATTTGGTCACTATCTCTAAAGGGATTTGGTCGCATTATAGACTGAGAGAAGCAAGGTATAAAGTACTGAGGAAAAATATTCATAATTGATAGGATATATTTAATATTTATTTGGGAAATTCATAGCTTTAGTGAATTGTATTTAAATCTTAAACTGTATTAAAATTTGAGAATTTTGCCATGTCTCACTCTTCAAAATTTTCATAGAACAAGTCGTTTTGACCACGAGGTCACAGCACTTAAATATCCTTGAAATCACATACAATCAAGATATCTTTTGTATTGTCAAGGTGTAAACAATGAAATAACCTCACTTTTTGGAGGGGAAGTCATATTTGAGTCAAGGAATTTTATTTGCTTGGGTTGAAGTCTTATTCTTGTGAAGAAGAAAGTAACCAAAAGTAATTTTATAGTGGTCGCTACTTGGCAAGCAAACCATAACTCAAAATAATTGACTAATATGGAGAAATGGTGCACGGACCAGAAGCCTGTATGGCTGGGACCACAGCCAATCAAAGGCCAGCTCACCAGTGATGTCAAATTCGCCTGCAGCAGCAGGAATACTGGGCCCAGTGACAGGAAGCTGGGTCTATAGAAGCAGGGCTGGGAAGATCTTGACTTCACTTACACCTGTGTGTATGTAGTTCTTTTCTCGCTCTGCAGTAGCACCTCACTACATTGGTTACCCCAACTGGTCCAAATTCCATTTGGACCGAAGATGACCAATCCGTCTATTATGCTTCATGCAATTTCGCTAAAACTGCCAACATTCTGGACATCGCAATGACTGATGTGGTTTGAACAGGCAGAAGCTTGATTTCAACTGCGGCAGATCTCCACCCATTCCACGAAGTACTATTATGTGGTGAGCTCACAAGACCAGGACACTGCAGCAAGGGTCATTGATTTCCTACAGCAGCCTCCAGAACTGGGCAAATAGGCCCTAAAAGAGCACTTTCAGGCTCTCAAAGCGTGAGTGTGCCGGCTGTTTGCTGCACCTGAATGGCTTGGGGGACAGGGCCCCATGCATCCTCTTGAACGATATGCTGGGTTTGGTCGAGGGGTACAAACCTTGCCTGCTCTTTGAGCAGATCTTTCTGGAGCAACTGCCTGAGGACGTCTGCGGGTGGACGTGCTCTGGAGAGCAAACCAGGACAACAGAGCATTGGTAGAACAAGTTGCTAGGCCCCACACTCAGCGACCAACAAGGCTGCATTCGACGATGGAAAGGCAAATGGACTTTCCTTATGCACAATACTGTTTCTACGGAGTACGGAGGCCCCCCATGTGTTTCTGGGAAACGCCATGCCCATCCATCCCTGATGGCCATGGTGGCTGGTCAGCGAGATAGCCTCTTACAAATCTAGGTCATACTCTCAGGTTGATATTTCCTGGTGGACACGGGCGTGGAGGTCAGCCTATGACACCCTGAACGGGAAGCCGGGCCTAACCCTGAAGGCAGCAAACACGTGGACCTTCACGCTGGTGGTGGTGGCACAACCACTCCTGGGCGCAGACCTTCTCCTGGCGCACTGCCTACTGATAGACCTGAAAAGACAGCGTTGGTACATGCCAAGACATTCCAAACTTTTTCTCTGGGTGAAGCAAAGCTACCAGGCCCCAACCTTGACTCAATTACCCTCTCAGGTAATGAGTTCATTTGCATTCTAGCAGAATTCCCCTCCATATTGGTGCCACAGTTCACCTCAACCGAGCGCAAGCACAGGGTGAGGCACCATATTCTCACAGAGGGGAGTCACACCAGGGCATTCTGCCTCTCTGCAGAAAAACTCAACTTCGCCAAGGAAGAGTTCAAGAAAATTGACGAGATGGGGATCGTGCAGTGCTCCGACAGCCCTTGGGCCTCCCTGCTGAACGTGGTTCCAAGGCAGCAGGAGATTGGAGGCCATGCGGAGACTACCGCTGCCTGAATGAAGCCACCATGCCAGATAAATATACCGTACCGCACCTACAAGATTTCACAGCAAATCTACCAGTGATCCGCATATCCTCCAAAGTCAACCATATCCGAGACTATCACCAGACCCTAGTCCACTCAGATGACATCCCAAATACTACCCTCATCACCCTGTTTGGGTTGTTCAAGTTCCTGAGGATGTCCTTCAGACTCATCAACACAACCCAGACATTCCTGGTGGAAGCTGATGGATCCTGTGAGACGGGATCTCAAAGTTCGCATTCATCTACCTGGATGACATCCTAGTCACCAGCTGCAACTACCTGCCTGAGCGACCTTGGCCTAACAATCAACCCGGCCAAATACCAGTTTGGGATCAAAACCATCAACTTCCTGGGCCACAGGATTAACAGGCATAGAGCAATGCCACTACTGGAAAAAGTAGAGGCCGTCATGCACTTCACCAAACTCCTCACACAGTGAAGGGCCCATAGGAATTCGCAGGTATAATCAACATCTACCGCATTTTCATACCAGTAGTGGCCTGCATCATGTGCTCACTGTTCATGTTAATGTCAAGGAAGAAGAAAGAAATCACCTGCGACAAGGAATGATTGGCAGTCTTCGAGAAGGTGAAGGAGGCACATTGCTGGTGGACCCCAGGACAGATGCCCCAACAGCCTTCGTGGTAGGTGAATCTACCAGGGCGGTCGGAGGATTTCTAGAACAATTGGTCGAGGACAATGGCAGCCTCTGGCCTTCTTCAGCAGCCACCCTCGACCACCCCAGCTGAAATACAGCGCCTTTGACTGAGAGTTCTTGGCATTCTACCTCGCAGTCTGACACTTCCGCTACTTTCTGGAATGAAGACAGTTCAAAGTCTTTATGGGCCATAAACCAGACATTTGCATTTAATAAAGTCTCAGACCTGTGGTTGGCTCGACAGCAGAGGCACCTGTCATACGTGTCAGAATTCACCACCGACATTGAGCACATTGCCAGGAAAACCAACGTAGTGGCCGATGCTTTATCATGACCAACAGTGCAAAGCATACAGACCCTGTCCCAGGGGACACTATATGGCCCTGGCAGAAGTGCAGCAAGCAGACCCAGAGATACCAACATACAAAACTGCAGTGTTGGGACTCTGCCTGGAAGACATCCTAGTAGGTTCAGATGACACAGTGCTCCCCTGCCACCCTGCCCCATAGCACCTGCTGCCTGGAGGCTTGGCACACCCGGCCATCAGGACGACTGTTCACATGGTATCCAGCAGGTTCATGTGGCATGGCCTTGAAGCAGGTCAACCAGTGGGCCAGAACATGCGCACTGTGCCAAACATCAAAAGTCTAACAGCATACCAGTGCACCCCCCTCCCCAACCACCCCCCCACCTCCAGTCGTTTGAGCCAGCATGAACAACGTTCAGTCACATTCACATAGACATTGTGGGATCACTGCAAGTGTTCTAGGGTGCATGTTATCTACTGACAATAGTCGATCGCTTCACAAGATGGCCGGAAGCAGTCCCACTAGAGAGGCCTGCACCAGATCCCTGATAAACTGCAAGGTACAGAGTCCCAGAATACATTATTTCGGACAGAGGAGCACAGTTCAGTTCAAGCCTGTGGACAGCGCTGGCAAACCTACTGGGGATGCAGCTCCACCATACCACAGCATGCCACCTTAAGACAAACAAGCTAGAGGTGCAGTTCCACAGACACCTAAAAACAGCTCTGATGGTTCAGCTCAGGGGACCCAACTGAACAGACAAGCTTCCGTGGGTCCTGCTGGGGATCTGTACAGCTCCCAAAGAAGACCTAAACGCCTCAGCAGCAGAGCTAGTGTACGGCGCACCTTTGGTTATTCCTGGGGAATTCGTGCCCACTGCCAAAGACCCAGATGAGCCACCCGCAGCAACCCTGGAGAAGCTCAGGGAAAGACTGTCTACCCTGTCCCCAGTGTCACCTACATAGCACGGGCAAACAAAAACTTTCATCCCCAAGGACTTGAGGACCTGCAAATACATCTTCGTCTGCAGGGGAGCACATCAGGCACTGTTACAACAGCCATATGAACGACCGTACAAGGTGATCAGTCACAATGGATCAACATGCGTGCTGGACATAGGCGGGAAAGAAGAGACATTCACTGTTGACCACCTCAAAGTGGCACATCTGGGCGTAAACCAGCCGGTCAACACACAGCCATCACGTCACGGGGCAGGCCACCCAAACAAAGGCAGACCACACCGAAGACGACAGCGTCTGCATCGCCGGTTCTGGAGAGGGGGGTTGTGTTACAGCCCGTTACCTGGCAAGCGAACCGGCACTCAAAATGGCAGACTAATGTGGCGAGCACAGAAAGCCTGTGCACACTAATGGCCTTCACTGGCCAGGAGCCTGCACGGTGGGAACCATGGCCAATCAAAGGTCAGCTTGCCGGTCAGGTCACATCCGCCCGCAGTGGAGGAAATGCTGGGCCAGTGAGGTCACATCTGCCTGCAGTGGAGGGAATATCGGGCCCAGTGGTGGGAAGCTGGGTCTATAAAAGCAGGACTGGGGAGATCAATAAATCAGTCTTGACTTCACTTACACCCGTGTATGGGTCATTCTTCTCTCACTCTGCAGTAGCACTTTGCTACAATTTAACTTTTGTTAAAGTATACTGAGAATATTTATTAGTGCTTTACAAGCATCCATAGAGACTTATAGCTTTTGGTTCACTCTTGATTATTAATATTGTCAATAGTTTAGATGTTATTATTTAAATCCTACTAAGTTTAAAAGCATTGCTGGCAATTACTGATTAGATAATCGTTTATGTACAAATTCCTCTGATTAAGAATTTTGCCACTCATCTTCAGCTGGTTCAAATAACGAAAATGCTTGTTATGAAAAATGAGATCATTGCTTCAATCTGTTTGGCAAAATCAGCACATGGGAAGTTTGTGAAAGGAGTTTTTTTTTAAAATTTTCAGAGGATTGAAGTCATCTTGCAAATATTTGTACTCCCAGCTGTGCTTCAGGAAAATTTTGGTTCACATGGTTGATTGATTGATAGAGTCTTCAGCAGTTTACAAATGTAACAGTGTGCAGGTTTAAACAAATCCCAGATAAAATGCTACTGCTAACTGTTCCAAGTAGGTAGTGTACTGAAATTGATTGACAGTTTTTCAATTGAGCTCATTCATTCTATAATTTTCACTTAAGCTGGAAAAGTACATTTCACTTTTAGTGGTCAACCTGTGACCTCAGATTTTATCGATGACAATACATCTGCCAGGTGTTCTGTTCATTCCATGATTTCACTTATCTTCAGGCAGTAAATTTTGGAGGTGTAGAAAGGTCACTGGTGTTATTATTTGTTATTAGTGGTGTTGGTCGTATACTTATGTGATTTGAATTAAGGTGTGCAAAATTGCAATTTGGTTGCAGATATTAATAGCAGTTTAATATTATTTGATACCAGTCTTTGAAATCGTGTTAATCCAGGGAAACCCCAGTTCCTTCCAGAGAGAAGCTATTTGAGAGTGAACCCTGTGGAATACCATACCAAAAACATGGGAGGCTAAATAGATCCAAAAGCAGAATATGGGTATTGTGATTGTGCAATTCTTAGTTCC
The DNA here is from genome assembly GCF_036971445.1 of Narcine bancroftii. Classification (NCBI taxonomy): domain Eukaryota; kingdom Metazoa; phylum Chordata; class Chondrichthyes; order Torpediniformes; family Narcinidae; genus Narcine; species Narcine bancroftii. Next base: position 183,069,178 of record NC_091475.1, on the reverse strand, counting down.
TTCCCATTTTGAGAGACTTTTTGCTTACCTTCGATTACCATTGTTCATTGGCTAGATGAATTAACAGGAGAACAATATTGTGAGTGGTGCAGTTAAAACTTGTAAAGGCTGTTTAAATTTGCTTCCACTGAAATAGTGAACAAATGCAATAGGTGTAATGGCTCCCTTTGCTATCTAAGTCACGTGTTTTATCAGTGTCCCCAAAATACAAGGGCTCTGAAACAGAGCCATTGACGCACTACCCGAAATATTTAAAGTCAATTTGCAACCCTCCCCATTGACAATAGTATTTGGAATCTCCGACAACTCCCTAAATTCCCTGAAGAAGGACATGATAGCATTTATATCCCTTCTAGCCAAGCGTCTAATCTTGTTACACTGGAAGTCTGATAAGGGTCCTTCTACTACTCAATGGATTAAAGATATCAGTTTCTCTATTAAACCAGAGAAAATCAAATACACATTAAGAGGGCCCACTGGAAAATCGGTCCATAAATGGCAACTCTTTATGCATTATTCCTCTGCACGAGTGCTTTCGGAGTAAATAACTAACTGTGAGATGGATATACCAGTACAATCAGTAATATACCGATGATACTGTCAACAAAGGTCCCAAGGTGGTCAGGGAGTGACCCTAACCCTAACAACTGAATATTTGTGTATGTGCGTTCTCTGTTTAAAAAAAATAGGAATACAATGTACATCTGTATAATGTGTACAAAGTTGGTTTTGATGTTCAATAATTATATTTTAAAAATAAATGAAAGTTTAAAAACAGTAATAGAAGATAAAAAGAAAAAAATAACATTCAAAATTTGAGATACAAGGGCTGGCCAGGGTGATGATGTACAATTGTTCAATTTGATGTTGTTAGCATACATGAACTTCCCTGCTTCCTAATTTATAGGGAAGGAAGATCATGGATGAAGTAAATGAAGAGCATCTGTCTCCATGAATACCAGAGCACCACAGGGCTGTGTCCTTAGCCCCCGGTCTACTCGTTATACACCTATGACAGTGTGACCCAGTACGACAACAGTGCCATTTACAAATTTGCTGATGATACCATGGAAGTTGGTTGTATTAAAAAGGGCGATGAGTCAGTATATTAGAGGAAGATTGACAACTTGACTGAATGATGCACCAACAACAACCTCGCACTCAATGTCACCAAAACTAAGGAGCCGATTATTGTCTTTAGGAAGGGAAAACCAGAGGTATACGATGCAATGATCATTGTGGATCAGAGGTGGAGATGGTAAGCATATATAAGTTCTTGGGAGTCACTATCTTGGAGGATCTTTCCTGAACCCAATGGCATCATGAAGAAGGCCCATCAGCGCCTGTACTTGCTCAGGAGTTTGCGGAGGTTTGCTTTGACATCAGAAACCCTGGCAAATTTCTACAGATGTGTGATGAAAAGTGTGCTGACCAGCTGTTTCACAGTCTGGTATGGGATACCAATTTCCCTGAGTGCAAATTCCTGTAAAAGATAGTGAACACAACCCACGACATCACAGGCAAAACCCTCCCCACCATTGAGAACATCTACAGGGAATGCTGCCATTGGAGAGCAGCAGCAATCATCAAGGATCCACGTCACCCAGCACATGCTCTGTCTTGCTGCTACCATCAGGAAAGAGGTGTAGATACCATAAGACTTGCACCACCATCAGACTACTCAACAATGAACTCCATCATTAATACAAGAGGTGAGTAGTCTGATAAGAATCTCACCTTATATTCAATTTCTATGATCCTACTCGGCAAAGGTATCGGCTATATCTTACTCCACAAAAATTGTTTAATTGAAATTGGAAATATCAGACCAATGTTTTTGATGTGGTCAAGAAATAGGTACTTTCTTGCAGTCAACCTGGTCGTGCCCTAAAGGGAGGCCTTTTTTGGGAAGATTGGGTAATCGTCTGGAAAAAAAATTACTGGAATTCGATACCCTCAGGTACCTGAATTATCTTTACTGGGGAATTTAGAAGACACAAGACTTAAAATGAGTCTGTCGAAATATCAATTAAAATTTATTAAGCTCACTTTAGCAGTGGCCAGGGAATATGTAGCAGTTACTTGGAAATTTGATCCCCAACTAAGTTTAGCCTGGTGGAAAATAGAAATGCATAATTGTATCCCCCGGGACGAGATCATCTATAACCTCAGAAACAGGTATGATGTATTTTCAAGAATATGGAATTCATACCTAAGGTACACTGGGGGAATCTTTAATGGTTCCCTCCTTTCTCTTCCCTCCAGAGCTTGCTGTGTTGAGGACCCTAGATAAGTCAGGTTATTTGTCCTTTGATGGGACTGGGGTTTATCCTAGGTGAAGCCAATCTATTATTTTTCTTGTTCTTTCTCTTACTCTTTCTTCTTTCTTGGGGGGTGGGAAGCTTCCTCTTATTTTGTTCTTCTTTCTCTCTATTATCTTTTTCTCCCTTTGGTTCAACAAGGGCATTGAATTTGCATTTTTGTAGTATTATTGTCATTTTTCTTTCTTTATAATAATTAAATCACATGTTGACTCTTTTTCTTCTCACTTTCTTTAATATCAACATGCAGATCGATACTTGTATTATTTTATTAATATTATTGATATTGATTTTTTTTTAAATTATTGTTCATTTTGACTGTATGTTGATTGAAAATTATCAAACTAAAACATCCAAACAAACAATGAACTCAATCAGGGACTTCTTTGAAGAACTCTAACTTATGCACTTTTTTTTTTCATTGCTTTATTTATTTACATGTGTATGTATCTTCTTGAGTACAGGTTTTTGCACTACCAATAAGTGGTAATTCTGCCTCGCCTGCAAGGAAAATAATTTCAGGGTTGTACGTGATGTCATGTATCTGCTCCGACAATAAATCTGAAATCTGAAGATAGTTGTGCCTGGAATACCACCATGAGGGAGTTTTGGGGCCAAGATGATTGACATCCAAGGTGTCTATCCAGCCAATGTAGTGCTTTCCATTTAACAACACACTTTACTTTGATACTTGATGTGAGACTCAGTAAAATACTACCTTTTTTTTATCATCAAGATTTATTGACAAAAGAAAATTCAAAACAGTTCAAGGTAATTCTCTCAATTGTGTATTCCATATTAATGGATTATACAGCAGAGATTTGCCAAGACATTCAGTGTTCAGAAGTTCCTCCTGGTATGCACACATTGTCAGGTCTACTTTTCCCACAATAGGTTTATAAGTGGACCATCATTAGCCAAGATTGGGAAAAACTGAAGTTCACTATGTTGAGTTCAAATTCCATCTATTGCTCACATTGGACTTTATTTCTAATATTCATCTCTTCAATACAATTTTAGATGAAAACGAGACCTGGAGCTGAGTAGTTCCATTTAAGTTTTCAAGTTTCTGTTTATTATGACGTGCTGAGGTACAGAGAAAAGTTTTGTTTTGTGTGCTCTCTAGCTTGTCTGTCCAAGTGTAAGTGCAGTAACATAAAATACAGTACAGAGAGTAGTGTTACAGTGAGAGATATGTTCGAACAAAGTGTGGAAACATTATTTTGGTATTGTGAGATTTGTTCAATAATCTGATAGTAGTGGGAAAGAAACTGTCCTTGAATCTGATTATGCATGATTTCATACCCTTGAATCTTCTTCCCAGCAGGAGGAGGGAGAGAGAATATGACTGGGGTGAGATGAATTCTTTATTACATTGGCTGCTTTTCCAAGGCATTAAGAGGTGATGATGGAAAGGGAAGTTTGTGTGATGGTCTGAGCTGTGTTCATTGCAGTTCCTGTGGTCTTGGGAGAGGGCAGCTCCCATAGCACTCAGTGATGCATCCTAATAGGATACTCTCGATGACAGGCTCCTGAGGTAGTCAAGATATTGGTACATCTTTCTGGCAATCAGGGCAGGTCATTGGTGATATTTGCTCTGAGGAACTTAAATCTGCCTTTTATCTCCACGTCAGCACAGTTGGTGTATACATGGAAGTGAGCTCTACTCCTCCTCTTCCTGAAGCCTTCAGCTAGCTCCTTAGTCTACTGGAATTGACAGAGAGGTTTTGGTTTTGACAACAAGACACTATCTCTTTTCTGTATCCTCTAGTAATTTGTGATCTGGCTGACAATGGTGGTCTCATCTGCAGTGGAGTTAGAGTGGTGTTTGGCTTTGATGTTGTGGGTATACACGGAATATAATAAGAGGCTGAGTTCACAGCCTTTTGGGGCAATGGTGTTGAGGTTGATCATGGAAGAGGTGCTGTCACCAATGCTCTGATTACTGGCTGCCAGACAGGAAGTCAAGGATTCAATTGCAAAGGTTCCAATGTTTGGGATTATGGTGCATGGCAAAACCCAAACTGGGCATCAGTAAGCGGGTTACTGAAGAGTAAATACTGCTTGATAATGCTTTCAATGTAATCTTCCATCACCTTGTTTACTGAGTGTGGTCTGATAAGGCTGTAATTAGCTGCATTGCATTTGTCCTTTTTTTTAGTGAACAGGACATATTGTCCACTTGCTGATACTGCAACAGAATTGGAATAGCTTGGCTAGAGCCACAGTTGTTTATACTCGAGAACAAGTCTTTAGTATTATGGCTGGGATTTTGCCTTATCCATAACCTTTTCTCCGTCCAGTATTGTCAACAGTTTCTTAGTATCACATGGACTGAATCGAATTGTCTGAGGACTGGCTTCTCTAATGGTGGGGATCTCAGGAGGAAGCTGGGGTGGATCATCTATTCAGCTCTTTTGGCTGTACGTGGTTTCAAATACTTTAGTGTTTTCTTTAGCACTAGGTCCCCTTATCACTGAAGATGATGTTCTTATTGCCTCTTCCTCATCTTAGCACTTTAAATCAACTATAATCTAAGATGTGAAATATTAAGAAGTAAGATTATCTCCACATTTTATCTCACTAATGTGGAGTTTAATTTAAGTCTTGTGTGATCAGTTGGAGGTAAGTATCAGTCAATCGTCTGCACTTGAAGCAATGAAAAAAGTATACTTTTGAGTCACCATAGAATGAATCAATTGACTTTTTTTAACCCATTGCATATTATTAAGCAGTTTACACTTTCTTCTTCTTTGGCTTGGCTTCGCGGACGAAGATTTATGGAGGGGGTAAAAGTCCACGTCAGCTGCAGGCTCGTTTGTGGCTGACAAGTCCGATGCGGGACAGGCAGACACGGTTGCAGCGGCTGCAGGGGAAAATTGGTTGGTTGGGGTTGGGTGTTGGGTTTTTCCTCCTTTGCCTTTTGTCAGTGAGGTGGGCTCTGCGGTCTTCTTCAAAGGAGGTTGCTGCCCGCCAAACTGTGAGGCGCCAAGATGCATGGTTTGAGGCGATATCAGCCCACTGGCGGTGGTCAATGTGGCAGGCACCAAGAGATTTCTTTAGGCAGTCCTTGTACCTTTTCTTTGGTGCACCTCTGTCACGGTGGCCAGTGGAGAGATCGCCATATAACACGATCTTGGGAAGGCGATGGTCCTCCATTCTGGAGACATGGCCCATCTAGCGCAGCTGGATCTTCAGCAGCGTGGACTCGATGCTGTCGACCTCTTACTTACTTACTTTCTTACTGTGCAATCAAATACATAAAACTCATTGTATTAAAAATATTTCCCAAATGCCATCAAAATGATTCCTAATTTACAAAATTTGGTTATTGTTCCTTCAGTTTCTTCTTATTTATTCCATCAAAAGCCTTCAACATCCTGAACCTCAACCAAATGTAATTCCCATTGAACTTTTTTACTGCAAGCAACTACAAACAGGTTTGCATATTGGATTTGACCAACTGGCGAAAAAGGCAATTGTTAGGATATTTAGTGCTTTGTCCTTTACTTAATGGTACATCCTCAGGGTTAGAAGCATGGTATCATTGAAGACATCATCTTGAAAATGTTATGACCAGTTGAAACAAATTAAATTTGATCTCTGATACTTTATGTGGTGAAAATTGGCTGTTGGTACCCACCATCTGATTTCTCTGCAGGGAAGACTGAATTGAAATATTTACGCCTTTAAGAATTTTGACCAAATGATATTTCATATTTATTCTCACCTTTTGTATGAAATGTAATGATCCATCCACCATATCTGACTGAAAGGTTAAGCATTATCTATTAATTAGAAAGTTCACTATTAAGCAGAAAGTTGAATAGAAGGAGGTAATGAACAGAAAAAATAAAAATAGTTTTTGTTAAAATGTACTTTTGGATTACTGTAATTTATGACCATATGCAGACCAAATATTTTTAGATTTCCAGATGGACTTTGATGTAATTTTAGGTCAATCAGATGGGAGAGAACTATATTTTGTGTTATCTGATCCAGTTTGAGAAATTGAGTTTCCTAAATTAGCACTGTAATATTTTAAATTTAATTTAGAACAAAGCTTAATTCATAGTGTTTCATGAATGCACAGCTCTACTACGGATATCCAAATTAAGAGCATACCAATCATTTTAAAAATTACAATAACTTTCTTTGTTACTCTGCCAGGCAATGCACACTTTCAGAATTTATTTTTGTATTCCATGACCAATTCATATTTGCGAAATTATAATACCACACTGGCCACAAAAGGGAATGTTTCTGAGAAGTTATTTCCTTACTATTGGTACAATTTGTGCCAAGCAATTAATGGAAAATTGATGCTTAGGACTCAATTCAGATTCAGCTTACAACCTATTATATGAAACATGCCAGTGACTTTGCATTCAGCTCAATCTGCATGTTGAAGGACTATTCAGTTTAACTTCTGTATTTAGAAGTTAAGGGCAAATTGCTTGGTCTAAATATTTAAAGCAAAACTGGCACTGATTGTACATGTTGTTTTGGGTACTAGAGATGCTGTTTGAGGACAAATATGTAACATATGTAATATGTAAGCACCTGGCATAAATTAAATCAAATGCCACATTTGAAGGCTTGAGTGTACCTCGAGCACCTGTCAGTTGGTGGGCATTAAGACATTTGTGCAACTCACTTTTGAAATTTTGGAGTTGAATGCTTCAGTCATCGCATTGGGCTGGATTAATCTGGCTCAATGCTTGTGTCTGACCTCACTCTTTTCCTGTAACCACTTACACTTTGTAGCCCTATGGGGTATATCTGTGAAGTGGAACATGCCATGGGTAATAGGCCCTGAGACCCTGTTCTAGAATAGTCTCATGCCTTTCAACAACCTGTTGTCAAAGGTGCTTTGAACTGGTATTAAGATTTCAGGCAGCCTAAGTTGTTTAAAAGCAGTTTAAATAGATTTAAATTATTAAATTAAAAATATTAAAATCAATTAAGATATAAAAATGAACTTATTTGAAACTATTTAGAACTATAAAAATTAATAGAAAGCTTGAAGATGAAAGTAAAATAAAGAAAAATAAGCAAAATAGTTCCTTACACTTATGATCTAAATCAAATTTGATCACTTTCTTTGAATGTCTGGGCCATGACAGGCGTGGCCAAACCGCAGCTCGTGAGCCACATGTGGCTCTTCAATTCACAATGTTCGGCTCGTGGAAAAAAGTTGGCTGAGACAGGAATTGTATGAGCTGGTGCTAACAATGGTAGTTTTAGTGGGTATGGCTTGCGATTGCGAGATTATAATGTGTGCGGTTATGTTGCTGGCAGTGAAATTACCAGAGTGTTATATAGGCCGCCTGTCCTCTGAAGCTCCCAATGCCCCGACCGGAGCCAAGGCCCATCCACCCGAGCTCCTAACACCTCGACCACCCTCACACTGTACTATGTCATGAAGTTTGTGAAGTTGAAGAATTGTGCAATCCTTTCAAATCAACACCTGACAGAACAAATTCATACAGCCTTGACAACATATCAGCTGGATTTTCAATGACTTGCTGTCAAGATGGAAATTTAGAATAATCAGTCAGGATTTTGAAAATATTTGGTATGTATATGTGTACTTTTTGATTATTGAAACTAAAACAAATTAGCTGTTTAATAACTGCATACATGAATAAATATTATTACGAACATGTATTTCTTAATTTTTATATAGAAATTTTGCAAGAGTAAAAGGAGTCTGTAATATTTTTTCATATCTTGTGGCTCTCAAACATCTGAAATTTATTGTATGTGGCTCTTATGTTAAGCAACTTTGACCACCATGCTATACAGACGAATTACTCCAGTATAAAAATGAGGGACAAAAGATCTTGATGTAATCTTAGAATTTATCAGTAGCTGTTGTGTAAAGACAATCATTTTTTTTTACTCAAAGAGGACTAACTACATTACATTATTTCTTTTCAGTAGGCATGGAGAGTTTAATCTCTCTTGGACAACAGGCTTCTCCATGGTGTATAGTGTAGATTGCATTTATATGCATAATAATGGCTTTACAGCATTGTATATCCACCGATGTCCTGGAAATAATCGCAGATTCTGGTCTCTCCATGGTAAGTACACAAAAGTGCTGGAGAAACTCAGTAGGTCTTGCACTGTCCATAGGAGACAAAGATATACCGTATACCCAATGTTTTGGGCCTGAGCCCTTTGTCAAGATCTGAGCAGAAAGCAGGCAGATGCTTGAATAAAACATTGGGTGGAAGGAGAGGCATGGGGAGGAACACAAGCCAACACCCAAGAGGTCATAGATGGATTTTCAGTATATCTACTGGGCAGGAGAGAAAAGCTGAGAATTGATTGGGGTTGGGAGTAGCAGTGGAGACAGAGGGAAAGGGAAAGAGAGATAGGAAGAAAGAAATAGACAAGGGGTAGGAGTTGGATGGAAGGAGATATTAGAGATAGGGAAAGAGAGGGGATGGGGGTTGGGGGGAGTTAAATAGAGCCTTAAAGGAAATGTGAAATCAATATTAATGCAATCTGGTTGGAGAGTGTCAAGATGGAATATGAAGTTTTGTTTCTCCAAATTGCAGATTGTTTCAATTTGGTAGTGCATAAGACCATGGACAGACAGGTTAGCATGAGAATGGGGCATGGGCTTGCCACTGGGAAATCCCTGCTATTATAGCGGATTGAGTGAATATGCTCAACGAAGCGACCCCACTGTCTGCATCTCGTCTCTCTGTTGTAGAGGATGCCACACTGGGAGCACTGGATGTAGCAGCTTGTGTGCGAGGACAGAGTGCATGTCTAGAAAAGAAGTCGCTCAGTCTATGCCCGGTTTCACCAATGTGGAGAATAGATTACTATAAGAAATAGGAACAGGAGAATGCCATTTGGCCTATCAAGCTTATTCGGTTTTTCAGTAAGATGTTGGCTGATCTGGCTGTGGGCTCAGCTCCACTTACTGCCCATTTCCCATAACCTTAATTACCCTATTATAAAAAATTGATTTCTCTGTGTCTTAAATACATTTAATGAGGCCTCCTCCACTGGTTCTTTGGCCAATAAATTTCATAAATTCACTACTCTCTGCGTGAAATAGTTCATCCTCAACCTTATCTTAAATCTACTTCCCCAAATATTGAGGCTATGTCCCCTAGTTCTACATTCATCTGATGGTGGAAACAATCTCTCTGTTTCTATCTTATTTATTCTATTTATAATATATGTTTACAATACCCACTTATCCTTATAAACTTCAATGAGTTAGAGGCTATTCAAATTTGCCCAGTTAGTGCCCCACTCACAAGGCAGCTTGAAAGGATGCAACCCAGTCAGCGGGCTCCAAAATCAACCAGGATGGGGGAAGCACAATTGACGGTGGGGGGGGGGGGGTGACTGACAGCTGGTGAGGGGATGGGGTAGACTGACCACCAATAGTTTGTGTGATGCGTCACCTACCGTGTCATCGCGGGGGTGGGGATGGGGATTTACTGGGTCGATTTCTCCCCTGCATCTTGAAGGGTGCTGGAAGCACATTTAGCCCACTAATCACACCTGGGTCCCTGGAGGGCTACCCAGGTGCTGCAGCATAAAAATACCTAATGTCTCCTCATAACCTAACCCCCTCATTTGCATAATCAACCTGGTGAATCTTCTCTGCACCATCTCCAAAACCATTATATCCTTTCTCAAGTAAAGAGACCAGAATTTCACACTGTACTCAGGATGAGACATTACATTGTTCTGTACAATTGCAGCAGAGAATCCTACTCTTAAATTCAATTATTCTGGCATTGAAGGATAACATCCAATTTGCTTATTGATTACCTGCTAACTAATTTCTTGGGATTCGTGTACAAACCCATTCAGGTTTCTGCACAACAGCTAGGATGGTCATTCCAGAGGTGGACATGGTCATAAGTTGCCATATAATTGAATTTAAATGGTATTGCAAAAACAACAAATGCAAACACACTATATATGTGATAATATTTGGTAACCTATGACCATGTTCTCCTTTGGAATGGCCACCCTTCAGCATGCTGCAATTTTTCACCATTTAAATAATAGTCTATTTTACTATTTTTTCTTCCAAGTGATGACCAAACATTTACCAGCATTGTACTCCATCTGCTAGACCCTTACCCACAGCTAGAACATAATGCAGAAGGTAATGTTGGATTTGGTTCCTGTGAAATTCTGCCTCACCTGTTAGGGCTGTTTAGACCCCTGGATGAAGAAGAGGTGAGAGGAATAGGAACAAGTGTTAAACCTCCTACAGTTGCAACAGAAGGTGCCTAGGAAGGTGGAGAGATGGGTGGGGAGGGAAGAGTGAACAAGGGTGTTATGGAGAGTGTCATCCCTGCAAAAAGAATGAGTTCTGTCAGGGGGAAACGGGGTGAGCAGAAGTGTTTGAAATGAAGATAAAATGAGGGCTTTATCAACTGTATTTGTAGGTAGGAGGGTATCTACTTTGCCTGAAAAAAGGGGATATTTTGGATGTCCTGGAGTGGAAAGACATTAGTTGAGAAGGGATGGGAGAAGCTGAGAGAAGTGGATGGTGTCCCTACAAGTGATAGGATGGGAGGATGTTCAGTCCAGGTAGTAGAGAGAGAGTCAGCAAGGTTATAATGAATGTCATTAGATAGTCTTCTGAGATGGACACACAAAGATCCAGAAAGGGAGATGATGGGGAGAGATTTAGAAAGGGAGGTCCAAGTGTGTGCTCATAGCTACATCTTTGATGTGAAGAAAGTGGGAGCATTAGTTGAGCTGATTATTTTGGAAATGTGTCTGATATTAATCATGGAGTTTTTAAATGCTTTACTTGTAGTACTGATTTAACAATTTTTTTCAATGGGCGAGAGCGTGCTTGGAACTGCTAGTAATTTGACAAATTTTTCTTATGTTTAAGATCCAAAAATTAGTAAATCCACTTTTCCAGGGTGGACTCTGCTCAAGGTTTTCTACCTGTCCTCTAACATTGGACTTGCATAAAGGCCAACACTAACATGAACTTTATGACTATTACCAGGACTTGCTCTGTGGAACCTGTGTTTTAAAGCTGAACCAAGTTAGTCGATGCAGGGTCAGCAAGACTATTTCTTTCCATGTACAGGAATGTCTGCAAGAGAGAATGATAACTAAAAGGTAATGTACATTTTTGGTAATTATATTTATGGTAATGTTTTAAATTATTTAATAATTTTATATTTCTCACCATTCTTCTCTCATACTTTTGCTGTTTTTAATCCTATTTACATCCTCTTTTAATTTTTTATATATTATTTTAAATTTAGAGATACAGCACAGTAATAGACCCTTCTGGCCCACAAGCCCATACCACCCCAATACACCTATGTAACCAATGAACTTACCAACCCCATATGACTTTAGAATGTGGGAGGAAACCCATGCAGACACAGAGATCAAACAGACTCCTTACAGACAACTGGCACTGTAATTGCACTGTGCTAACCACAATGTGTGTTTTGAAATTTGTAAATTTGAGTTTTTTAATGGCTTTTGAATACTTCTGAATGACAGGTTTTTTTTAGAGGAAGCAGAGCTCTGCCAGTTATTAATGGATTTTTTAGCTATTTTGTGGCCGGGATTGCTTTTAGGCCATTCTCTAGATTCAAGATTCAAGTTATTGTCATGTAATAAAGACAGTGCAATATTACACTAAATACAGCAGACAGATTCACTATTGGCAGAAATTGCCTGAAGCAATTGTCTCCAGCGCTCCTGCAGCCACACAGAGTCCAGTCCAAGCCATCATCAGCCTGAGCTCCAGACCTCAACCTCCAACACGATTGGGGATTCTTCAGCACCCTTGGCACCCCTTGCATCCCAGTTCTAATACCTGGTACCCCTTCAGCCAGTCTTGAACTAGTCTCCAGCAGACAGCAGCCTGGTGTGAATCCTTTGACCGCAGTCGCCAACAGCCTACTGCCTGTATGGGTTTCTCACCACGAGTCGCCAACAATCTGCTGCCTGTCTTCAGTCTCAGAGCCTCCCACTGGTCTGCCACCATGATCCTCTGCTCTCCTCAAATGATGGGTGGTCTCCTCATTTTCTGGTTCCCTGCACCAGTCCTCTGTTTCCCCAGAGTCTGTAACCCCTCGTGGTTGCTGTCGATCATAGGTGCTACCATCTTGGGCCAGGTGATGAAGTTGCAGTGTTTTTTTAAATAAAGTCACCATTGGGTGCATTTACAGGCCATTTAAAACCCATATGGAGTCGTTAGCTGTTGGCCTGGAAAGTTGGACCCCACGAGAGTGCTGTAACTCTACTCTCCGGAGGTCCACACCAGCAGCAGTGATGGCATTGCAGCAGCTCTGGCAGCGCCACCATTTTCCAGATTTGTAATGTCATTACAGAAGGCTTCAGTGCCGAGCAAGTTGTCACTATTTAGGATCTAAACTATAATTAGTGCCATGTCGGCATGATGTGATATGCGAAATGTAAGCTGAAAGCCTTTTGGAATTAAACAGGAAACCACCTCGTATCTGTTAACCCGTACTCCTCCCCTGCCCCATCCTCCCTCCTCTCCTCTTCTCCCTCCATCTTTTCATTCAGACACCTTGCCTGCTTTTTGCTCATACCTTGATGAAGATCTTCCGGCTGAAACATTAGTTACCCTTTATTTCCTATACATGCTGTGTGGCCTTCTGAGATTCTCCAGCACTTTTGTGCATTGCAGTTGAAAGTTTTCCACATTTTGGCAGTGAGAATGGGAAGCTGACAACCCAATCTTGATCCTAGTTGTTTATCGATGTTGATAGCTCGAGAAATATTTATTGACTGTACTTAGTTGCCCTTGAGATAATCATGATGAAGTTTCCTGAACTGATGCAGTCCATCCAATGTAAATAAGGAATAGAAACATCAAATGTAGGAGCAGGTCTCAGCCATTTGGCTTTTCGAGCTTTTGGAATATACCTTATATACTTGTGTAATAGTCAATCCCATGTAATAGTCTACTCTCCTCTTTTTTTGACCCGAGAAAAAGTTACCCCCATATTTTTGGCCCTGGCTGCCTGCCCACTGTAATTCCTGACACCCCGACCATTGATCCTTACCCTGGCCACCCATTATCCATGCTCCCGATGCTCTGACCACGGATGCTCAACCCAGCTGCCTCATGTAGATATCCTCAATGGAGTGACATCTGGTGCCTGTGATTTCACAGGCCAAGTTAACAACCCCCTGGAGTTTATTCTTGACCTGAGAGTTGACACCTCCATACCCAGCAGCAATGCAACCAGCCAGAATGCTCTCCATGGTGCATCTGTAAAAGTTTACGAGAGTCTTTGGTGACACCTCACAAAGTGCAGCTACTGGCTAGCCTTCTTTGCGGTTGCATCAACGTGGAGGCTCCAGGACAGATCCTCAGAGATGTTGACACCCAGGGATTTGAAGTTCTTGACCCTCTCCACTACTGAACCCTCGATGAGGACTGGGTCTGCACATTTTTGGCTTGTTAGGGTAGTTTGTAAAGGTTTGTTCCAGTAGCAAGTATTAATAGGACAGTCACTGTCTGTTTTCAGAGTAAATAATTGGCTTATGAGGAAAGTCCCACAAAATAATTTCATTTCTGAGCTGCATAAAATAGCAATGATCAGGAGAAGGGTGTGGTTGATTTAAAAAAAGGAAAAGCAGTATAATATAAAGAATATAATTCTAAAGATGGGGAGGAAGCGGAGAGAACCAAAAGAATGCATCTCTTGGTGGCAGGACAGATTGAGAAAATGTGGAAAAGTTAAGGATCCTCCAATAAAGGACAAAATTACTAAAGCTACATCTGTAAAACATTTATTTGGCCACAAGTGGAGAATTACTTTCTGTGCTGGACACCGTGCTTTAGGCAAAATGTTAAGGCCTTAGATGATATGCAGAAGTAATTTATTAGAATCTTGGGTTCATGGAGTCAGTGGAGATGCTGGAATAATTGATAGAGCAGAGAAAGATGAGAACTATTTCGATAGAAGTATTAAAAATAAAGAAGTAGGCTGTATAAAAGAAGACAAATGATTTTCCATACAGGACAGTATGAGGACAAAAGGACACATTTTAAATGTATTGGCATAAGAACGCGAGGCAACCTGCAAATATTTTCATTGTTATGATCTGAGGTGTACTGTAGAGAGGACACTGGTTGGTTGCATCACTACCTGGTATGGAGGTGCCAATTCTCAGGTCAAGAATAAACTTCAGAGGGTTGTTAACTCGGCCACAGGCACCAACTTCACTCCATCAAGGATATCTATGAGTCGGTGTCTTAAAAAGGCAACCTCTATCCTCAAAGACCCCCACTCCCTAGACCATGCCCTCTTCACTCTGCTACCCTCGGGAAAAGGTACAGGAGCCTAAATCGAGCACTTAGCAGAACAAGGGCAGGTACTTCCCCACTGCCATCCGATTCCTGAATAATCATTGAACCAAGACACTGCCTTACTTTTTGTGCTCTATTATTTTTATACCAATGCCATAAGATGCTTATAATATGTAAGTTTGCTCTATGATGATGATGCAAACACACCGAATGACATGACTTGTTCATGACAATATCCTGATTCTGGTCCTGATTCTGAAGCTCAAGGCCAAAGTGCTTGTAGAAGCTAATTCAATCATGGGATAAATCATGGATAAATAAATGAAAGAAAAAAATGACAGGGGCGACATGGTAAAACCCAGCACAGACCCAATGGATGGACGACATGATTCCACAATAAGATATTAATCAAGTAGATGAAGGGCTTTGCTTCATTAATATATAAAATGTGAGGCACTTATTTTGCAACGATGAAAAAAAATGTTTCATAGGGCCGATATGGCCTGTTTCCGCGCTGTAAACTGTTGTATGATTGTATAAGGTAACTTTATTCAGTGACCTTAGTTAAAAGCCTTTTTCCCCTCATGGCATGAATCTGGAAAAATAAAGCTGTACTGTGGGAGCTCTGAATGAAGAGTTTATGTGAACTATTTATGGATTGCAGTCTGTACTTGCTATTTGTTCTGACTGGGGTCATTTTTTCCCTTCCCCAAAAGCAACTTCTTTGTTAATAGCATTTGATTGGTAATGTAGATCTTCTCAGCATTCCTGCCATAGTTCTAATGCTACATCATGTAGCCTGAATCTATGTGTTATGCGTGTTGAAGTATTAAAACAAAGTGCTTTTATGTTTGGATTCCTCAACTGCCACCATTATTTCCCCTTGAAAGATTCCTGAATAATTATTTTGTTCAAGGGATCCTAAAAATGGTTCAGCTGCCAACAACAAAAATTGACTAAACAACAAAAATTGACTAAATTACTAATGTGAAATATCAAGCTCTAATCATTTAATTCAAACTTCACACAAATGCTCAACCTGTGTGTGAGAACTAACCAAGAGACTGTATTGGCTTATCCAGTTTTCCAGATCGAAGATTTCTGGGGTATTTCAAAAAAATTTTTTTTGCTTTGTCTTAGTTATATTTGAAATGAACTTTGGAAAATTATAATACTGTAGCAGCCCGCTCATGGAGAGATGTACTGGCCTGCAAAATGGCTGACGAATGCGATGAGTGCACTGACCTAGGAGTGACACCGTCCGTAATCCCAGGTGACCTCTGCATGGCAGGAAGATGGGGAGCTCTGGCAGGAATGCCGGCCAATCCGAGGACAGAGCTCCGATGACATGTGGCCCTACATCAGCACCAAGGGCCATATAAACGCGACAGCCAGAGCAATTAATCAGACTCATTTTCCAAGCCTTTGGTGTGCATGTGGTACTTCTCTGTGCTCACGTAGCACATACACTACATTGGTGACCCCGACAGGTCCAACCGGCAGTTGGACCCAAAGTTGACAGATCAAGCAGAGCCAGTGATCATTCACGCTATCTCTCTAAGGCTTCTTGCATTCTGGGTGTTGCAGCCATACTTGTAGGTTAAGCAGGCCGAGGCTCATTTCCAGGTTCGCCATATTACTGACAGCACCCTCGATCAGGGCATAGCAACAAGGGTTGTAGATTTCCTACAGCAGCCTCCAGAGCAAGACAAATACGCGGCCCTCAAAGAGCTACTAACTCACACTTTTGGGCTTTCCCGACGTGAGTTTCCAGCCCAATTGGACTGATTGGGGTGCAGGGCTCTGTCCGCCCTAATGAATGAGATGCTCACATTAACTGAGGGCCACAAGCCTTGCCTGGTCTTTGAGCAGACCTTTGTAGAGCAGCTGCCCGAGGATGTACAGCTCTTGCTCACAACAAGAACTTCAGCAACCCTTGGTCACTGTCTTGGCAGACATGCTCTGGAAAGCAAAGAAGGACACCACCACCATCGTAGACCACATCAGTAAGCCCCACGAACAACCCCCAATGAGATCAAGTCCAGCGGAGAGGCAAGTGAACACCCTAGGACAGCTTTGCTACTAGCATCAGCGATGGGGTACAGAGGCCATCAATGCCACCCAACCTGTGGGTTTTCTGGTAACACCCTGACCAACCATCGTTGATGGCTGCTAATGCAGTTAGTCCACGTAATGACCTCCTCCATGTCTGGGGCTCACTGTCAGGCAGGCATTTCCTGGTCAATATAGGTACTGAGATAAGCGTTCTACCCCCCCCTGTGGTAGTACACCACTGGCCTACTGCAGGGGGCAACCTCTGTACCTGCAGGAGTGTACCACCGGCCTACTGCAGGGGGCAACCTCTGTACCTGCAGGAGTGTAAGGGGACAGGACAACACCTGGCCGGCTGTCAATCAATCACCTGGTCAGGTGTCAATCATCCTCCAGGATATAAGCCTGCGCCAGTCTCCCAAGGCCTCACACAGATTTGCTGCAGCCACAGCCAGCCTGGCTCTGTGGAAGTCTTTGTGGATGTCTTTGTGAATTAAAGCTTGTTGTACAGTCTTTACTTTGTGTGTGTCTGATTCTGGCTAATAGTGCACCACACCCTCGCAGGACAACGGCTTGATAGATCACTTTGATGGGCACCTCAAGGCAGCCTTGAATGCCTGGTTTAAGGGTCCCAACTGGGTGGACAGATTGCCTTGGGTCCTGTTGGGAATTCGTACTGCACCAAAGGAGGACGTCAATGTCTTGGGAGCGGAGATGGTCTATGGAGCACCTTTAATTATTCCCGGAGAGTTCCTGTCCCCCGATAAACAGCTGGAAGACCCCACAGCACATCTTGAGAACTTGTGGCGAATACTGGAGTATTGGTCCCGCGGCATCCCCCACCACATGGCCAGTTGAAGCACAGCATCCTGATGGATCTAAAGACTTCCCAGTTAGTGCACGTGACAAGGGGTGCACACAGATCAGCATTACAATGATCCTATGAGGGGCCTTACAGGCTATTAGGGACAATGTTCCACCTTCGTCCTCGACATCGATGGTAAGGAGGGGACTTTCACTGTCGACTCCTGAAACCGGCATATCTGGACTGTAATGAGCCGGTCTCCACTCCGCTCCGTGACATAGAGGCAGGCTACCTAAGGCTATGGACAATGACTTGATCGCGGTTCTGGGGGGAATGGGGGGGGGTAATGGCCTGTGCATGGAAACATACACCAGCCCGCAAAATGGCCAAACAATGCAGTGACTGCGTGGACCTGGGTGTGACACTGGCCATTGTCCCAGGTGACCTCTGCATGACAGGAAGATGGGGAGCTCTGGTGGGATCGTCATCCTGACTGATATCCTGTCAGTAAAAATGCACAAAAAGGCTAGAAGAACTCAGCTGGTCTTGCAGCGTCCATTGGAGGTAACGGTACTTTACTGACATTTTGGGCCTGAGCCCTTCTTCAAGGCAAAGAATAGGAAGGCTGAAGACTGGCCGGGGGAGGAGGCCAGACCAACAAAAGATGCTGATTGCATATGAAAGAGGAGAGGTGAGAATTGATTGTGGCTCTGTGAAAGGTGACAGAGAGAGAGAAAGAGCTGGGGGGGCGGGATGTGACGGGGGGAAATATAAGTGGGGTTGGGTTTAACGGAAACCGGAGAAGTCGATGTTAATGCCATCCAGATGGAGGTGCCCAGATGGAATATGAGATGTTGTACCTTCAATTGCGGCTGGTCTCAGTCTGGTTGTGCATGAAACTATGGACAAACGTCAGCAAAGGAATGGGATGGGGAAATTGAAATGGGTGGTCTTGGGAGATCAAAGCTATTGCAGCAAACAGAGCTGAGGTGCTCAACAAAGTAATCTCCCAGTCTGCGCGCAGTTTCTCCGATGTAAAGGGGATCACATCGGGACTACCGGATGCAGTAGGTGACCCCTGCAGATTCACAAGTAAAATGTTGCTTCACTTGGAAGGAATTTTTAGGGCTCTGAATGAGGGAGGATGTATGGGCACAAATGGAGCATCACAGTGGTAGGTGCCAAGGGGACAAATGATGGGGAGAGAACGTGGACAAGGGAGTGACAGAGAGAGCGGTCCCTGCAGAAGGCAGAGAATGGTGGAGTTGTCTGGTCCTGCTGCTTTGCGTAGGTTTACTCTGGACAGGATCTTTCTCATCTGAGAGGGCAATTCAACATCAACGATGTTGCATGAAGTCATAAATAGTCATACACAGAATGGGCAATAGAATTCTTTCCCACAATTTCCACTAATCAATACTTTTCTGTGGAAAATTTTGATAGTAAGAAATTAAAAGTTTCCTCACCATATTCTTTGTAATTACTGTTTGATGCTTAACAAACAGTGAGATCATGTCATGTTTATTTTGGCTTCACACAAACAAAATTTTCTATCCTACCAGGAACAATTGCTTTTGTCTGGATAAGAAATTTCTTGTTCTGAAAGTATTGTTTACATTTGCAGAGAATTTGTAATTTAATAAAAACAAAATGGGAATAATTGCTAATCTCAATTCTTGGTACAGCTATGACAGGGTTCTTATTTCCAAATTGTCTTAATTTAAAATGAGACATTTGTGGGAAAGTAATGTTCTGGTTGAATCAGCCCTCATTAGAACAAAAATTTGTTTCATTAAAATGAAACTGCAGATCATTTTAAACACCTCATAATTTCTCCTCATAATTGCTCATAAAAGCTTCACTTCCAGATGAACTCAATGCCTTCTACACCCAATTTGACCACTAGAAGGAAGACTCATTGCATACCCCCATGTCTCCTGAAGATCCTCCACTGTCAGTTTCTGAGGATGATGTGTGGACTGCCTTTGGGAAAGTGAATCTAAGGAAAGCCTTTAGTTCAGACTGAGTACCTGGCTGAGTTCTGAAAATCTGTGCTGACCAACTTGCCAGTGTGTTCATGGATATCTCCTGCAGGGCATGGTATCCACCTGTTTCACATAGGCCTCAATCATGCTTGTGCTCAAGAAGAATGTAATAACCTGCCTAAACGACTTCTGACCAGTGGCACTCACATCCACGGTGATGTGTTTTGAGAGGCTGATGTTGAAGCATATTGGCTCCTGTCTGTAAAAAGTTAACCCAGAGTAGAGCAATCTTAAACCGATTTCAGTGTCTCTTAGGATCTGTTTGGAAAATTGATCCTGGACACTCTCAATAGGTCAGATAGAAGCAAACCTTTCTCTATGGTAACACAGCTCTTTCATCAGGATATGGTGTTGAATTTCAAGAATCTCCAGTTTTGAGCTACCCAAATTTTATAAAGACAATTTATTATTACAGATTAAAACAGAAGGAACACTACAGTCCATTCTCAATCAATATTCACTCAGTTACTCTTCATGTTGTTTGTCTTACCCTTTCTTACAAGCCCTGTCTGTCATTTCTGTCCTTAGGCCAGTGTTGGTGTTACTGAACAACTGTTGAGGGTGAGAATTGACATCCTCTAATGAGAGATCCATACTTTGACTGTTCTCTGTGGTTCCTCCAATTGAATTTCAGTACATAGGAGAATTGATTATTGAGCTGTTAAAAAGTGGTAAGAGTAAGAGGCAGGGGTTTCGATTAGTCTAAAGATTTTGCAGCATCTAGAGCCAAGAGTGCCACATGAGGTCCCTCTATTGGTTCTCTGTCCCTACCTTCTGAATTTTTGAATGGCTGGATGGGTTGGGGTTTATTTTTAACAGTTTGACATTGATGGCTTAAAGATCTGATGTGCTAGTGTGGAACTAGAGTAATGCTGAGGCAAAACTTCCTGTTTTAATCTAATAATAATATTTAGTGAACCTGTTTCATTTCATGAAAATTGGCTATTTTTAATTTGTACTAATTCTATATTTTCAAAATTTAAAACTGCTCATATTCTAGCATTGGTTTGATTGGATTTAATCTCGTGTTTCTCAGAATATTGGTCTAGGAACTTGACGACTTAGCAATAAAAATAATGCCTCTTGAAGCTCATTGCCTTGACTTCGAGAGCAGGTTTCCTTAAACATGTGTTGTCTTGTTTGAGAATTAAATAATTTTTTTAAATTATTTGAATTCTTTTTTTTTTTTTCCTGTGCTACCACAATGATGAAATGGTAGCCCAAGTGTGTAGAATTCTAGGCATATTCTTATTCCTCCTCAAGGACATCGAGTTGTTCGAAGAATATGTGGAAGGAGATTCTTGCAATCTACTGTTCCTTAAGATGACAAGGCTGAAATATATTTGACATTTTCTTGGATATATCTGAGAAGATCTTCTTCTTTTACCTAATTTACATCAAGTAAGCATTCCTGGAATTTGTGATCAGCTACATACAATTTTATCAAGGATGGATGCAACTCTTTCAGTAGCTATTTAAACCTTAAGCTAGCTCACTCTTTCAAATTGCCTTGGAAGATGAATATCATTTGGATCAGTCAGACTACAGCTGTAGTTTTTCAGGTCAAAGTATTGATCATTCTTAGACCAGAACATTTACAGCACAAATAAGACTCTCCTTGTGTTTCCTGGAATGTAGGGGTTCATATTTAGAATGCATGCCATGTTGTATCCTTAAGTTTTATAAGTAAAAAAGGCTCTTGAAGCAACCATATGGCATGAATGTAATCAGCAATATTGCATGATATCCTTGAATGCCAGGTTTTCTCAGAGGTTGCAATGTGTTTTTTTTAATATCTGGGAAGATGGACGAACGGATGCAGGAGCACACTCTTGAGCAATTCCTCTACGACAAAATAAACAGATTATACCACAGGTTTGCTGAATCAAATATTTCTCTGACTACATATGTCTGTAAGTGTTTGAACCTGCAAATTGAGGCAGTTTTGTCTGGGAAGATGAGTTATGGTGCTGGATGGAGGAAGATGATTAAATATTTTGAAAAGGTTGAAAAGCCCTCAATAGTGAGACAAGAGAAGAAAATTAGGGATCATTAGATGTTCAAGTAATTTTAATTGTGTGCAGTATCCATGCAAATGACCCAGAATGCTTAACCAAAAGTATTTGCAGCTTTTATAAATTAAATAAAAATATGAAAAATTAAGGGCAAGTGTTTGCACTTTTGAAGTGATATCTCATTTAAATTCCATCATTAGGAGCAAATAATGAAAGTCTGTTGAAGGGGAGTGAATTTTTGATAATCCTTTAAATTTGAAGAGGAAAATTACAAATTCAAACTGTGTACTTCAGTCCCCTTGCTGCACAGCGTCCTGTCTGCTAATGGTATAGGCATATGAATCCCCAAAGCACTATGAGAGACATACCAAGGCATAATCAAATTTAAGCCAAATAGTTTTTTTTAGGCAGAGACTGGTTGGACCAAGATAGCTCAGAAGATCGACTACATGGTCAAGCAGAGGAGGGGATCAAGAGAGGTAGTAGAGTTAAATGAGAACACTGATTTCAGCATTGTTCAAGAAAACATGAGTGATGGGCAAGTTAGAGTCTGGATCAGGATTTGGATAGTTTTGACATTCATGGAGAGTTATGGGTTCAAGTTAGCCTGCTGATGTCATTGTTGTTATTTCTTATACGAAGACCCTTCATTCATCATGATTCAGACACCTTGAAACTTTGTTGAATGAGAGAACAGCTCAGCAAATGTAGAAATGCATTTGCCTTATATAAATTATAAAATGTGTCTCAAGCTCTTTCAGTATAATAGGTCAGTGAAATAAGATGAATATTAATCAATGGACTATTTTGTTTCACTCTCAGCAATAAATAAGTTGGCCTTACACATGTCAATATAGGTTGTCATAAACCTGCCCCATCTTTCCCATTTCACTGGGACATTTTACATGACTTAAACAAATAGCTCATATCTATGATCTCAAATCCTAATGTTAGACTTATCCCAACAGATACTGTATATATTTACAAATATAACTTGCTGTATGTTCTCTCTGATCCTCTTCAGCTACGCAGCCCCATGGATTCATGGCCATTCCATCCCCTCTTCCTATTATTATTGACACAACTGGGCCCTTCAACCTATTGCCCCTCCTCTCCTCTTCTCAGTACGTAGTTTATAAGCTGTTCATGCAATAGCAATTTTTAGTTGGATATTATTTGGAACTATGCATAGATTTTTTAAAGCAAGATTCTAATTTACATTTATATATTTGTAACATGTTATTTTTACATCCTAAGGTCACCATATTGATTATTATTCTTCAGCTACACTGCACTGTAATAATCTGCAAATGGTTTACGATAGAGACTCTGGATCCTAGTTGACCACTTTATTTCATTCCTATTTGGATAATATTCAGTTTGCATTTGAAGCCTGAGTTGCTTATATTCAATATGGGGTCACAAATTTAATGTTTTATCTTGCTTTATTGAACCGAGAACATTGGTTCATCCACTTTTCTGTTATTATTCTATTATCTGGCTGTATGGACTTAGCTGGTTAGAAATGTATTCAGATGGTAGTGTAAATGTTTTGTTTCTCTCAGATTCAGTGTCATATGTTTGCTCTTTATTTTTACCAATTTTGTCATAATTAATCACTGTTCCACCTCATTGACTGAAATGACAGTGCTATTGATAATAATGGGACCTTCTCTGGAATAAATACCATTTATTGTGTGCAGTGATTATGCTATTTGAAAGGTACTGTATTTGGATGGTTGAACTGACATGTTTCTGACAGCCAGACAAATGTTTTCCTGTGATTTTGAGGAATACCTACCACAGATCCAAGACCAGACTCCTAAGTGGTTCTTTAACAAGTCAGGAGCTTTTAGTCTGCAGCTTATATTTATGTCTTAATTCGCTTGGAAATTTTAACTGTAGACCAAAACCATTGGAAAATTATACAGAATTAACAGGTGAGTGAAATATTGCTTTAAATTTGAACTTGTTTTATACTATGACATTGGTATGACCATATGCTCACAGCATTCTTAACTGAATCATAATTGTTAATGCCCGATGTAGAGATTTTACTATATTTTGATACATACATTTGTTAAAATCTCTAAAATGGAATTATATATTTGGATATTTCATTCATATTTTTGTTTGTTGTTAAATCCACAATTATGTTCAATATTCTTACATTAATATAAAGTCACAAACTACTGTGACTTATATTTGAGACAAATATAAGTGGCATTCAGTGAACCAGTCCTGCTGTTTGTTAATTACTGCATGAATCTTTCAGACATATGCAAGGCTGGTATGACAAGGTGCCAGTCCCTATGGACGCTCAAGAGGGTAGAGCAGTCCAGGCTGGTGTATTGATTTGTCTGATCTGGTACTGAACGCATGTATTAAGGGAGGGATTAACTCAATTTTGCTGCCAAAATTGTAAAAATCAGTGGAGAACAGAGAAGAAAAGTTTACAGATATTTTATTGATTCACAAAATAAATGTGTTTTTTTGGTTATTTTCATTGCTATAGTATTATTAGTAGAATATATAACATTCTTGTCCACATGAAGAGCAGAACAAGAGATTATTTCAGAATGACATGATATGCCCTGTTTATTTCCTGAAGTATCTTCTCTTGATTATGAAAATATGATCATTGATATAAGATAAACTTGTTATTCTTCCAACTTATGGAAACTGCTTGGTTAGATAAATTGTGTATTCTATTCAGTGGATAGAAGCTTGTTAATTTGGGGGGGGGAGATGTTGGATGAGTTTTTGAATTTTAAATCCCTTACACTTGCCTGAAAAATGAATAAGATAAAAAAACTTTCAAATATCCTTGCATAATATATGTGTCTGTTTCAGCCTCCTACTATATGCTGCAATCTCTCCAGATAGAGCCTGAGAAGTTTCAAGCTTTAATTTTGATCAACTTCAGGTCACTGAGAGTCAGAGTGAGATAGAAAGTTTGCACAAATTTAGCAATTCTCTTTTGGTCCCAGATCACTCTGGATGAAGAATGTAATAACATAGCACGGAACAACGAAAATGGCATTATATCAATCAGAATTTCTAAAGAAATTAGTTTGGATTTCTCAAAGATCATATTTTCAAGTATCTCATATTATGATTTTTTGAAAGTAGGCAGTTTACTTTGAATCAATTTAGTAAGATTAGACTTTGGCTTTGTGGCAGAAACCAGTAAGTTACTGTGATTGCCTCTCTAACTGGAGACCTGTGACTAATATTGTGGCTCAGGGATCAGTGCCTGGTCCATTGTTGTTTGTCATCCTCACCAGTGATCTGGATGATAATGTGGTAAATTAGATCAGTAAATTTGTAAATGAAACCAAAATTGGGGGTTGAAGTGGACACTGCAAAGGATCTCAAAGATTGCAGCAGGATCTGGCCAACTGTAAAATGGGCAGTAAAATAGCAGATGGAATTAGAAATTTAATTCAGACAAGTGTGAGGTGTTGCACTTTTGGAGGATGAACTAGATTCAGACTTGTATGGTGAACAGTAGGGAGCAGCGGAGTTCAGCAAAACAAATTCTGGGAATAGAGGTACATCATTCCATGAAAGTGGCATCATAGATAGGTAGGCACATTGACCTTCATAAATCAAATTAGTAAAGTCAGGAGATGGGATGTTATGTTGAAATTATATAAGATATTATTGAGGCCAATATGGAGTATTGTGTGTCACCTACCTACAGGAAAGATGTTAACAAGATTGAAAGAGTGCAGAGAAAATTTACAAGGATTTTGCTTGGACTTGGAATTTTGAATAGATTGGCCTATGCCCAGGAGTAAATGAGGAGGGATTTGAGAATGGTATACAAAATTATGAGACTTATAGATAGGGTAAATGCAAGCAGGCTTTTTCCACTGAGATAAGTTGGGTGAGATAAGAATGATAGGGCATGGGGTTAAGGATGAAAGGTGAAATGTCTCAGGGGAACACCAACATAGTCTGGATAGCCAAATTTCATATTCTGGTGTTTCATTTGCATGTTCTGTAATACTATGAGGATGATGATCTGATCTCATGATTTTAATTGTATTATTGTGTCATATTTGAGAAAATGACAAAGAGAGTATTTTCACATTTTTTTGTCTTCACTTTCTCTTCTCTTTTCTTTGGCTTGGCTTCGCGGACGAAGATTTATGGAGGGGGTAAAAAGTCCACGTCAGCTGCAGGCTCGTTTGTGGCTGACAAGTCCGATGCGGGACAGGCAGACACGATTGCAGCGGTTGCAGGGGAAAATTGGTTGGTTGGGGTTGGGTGTTGGGTTTTTCCTCCTTTGCCTTTTGTCAGTGAGGTAGGCTCTGCGGTCTTCTTCAAAGGAGGTTGCTGCCCGCCAAACTGTGAGGCGCCAAGATGCACGGTTTGAGGCGATATCAGCCCACTGGCGGTGGTCAATGTGGCAGGCACCAAGAGATTTCTTTAGGCAGTCCTTGTACCTTTTCTTTGGTGCACCTCTGTCACGGTGGCCAGTGGAGAGCTCGCCATATAACACGATCTTGGGAAGGCGATGGTCCTCCATTCTGGAGACGTGACCCATCCAGCGCAGCTGGATCTTCAGCAGCGTGGACTCGATGCTGTCGACCTCTGCCATCTCGAGTACTTCGACGTTAGGGATGTAAGCGCTCCAATGGATGTTGAGGATGGAGCGGAGACAACGCTGGTGGAAGCGTTCTAGGAGCCGTAGGTGGTGCCGGTAGAGGACCCATGATTCGGACCATTCAGAGCCAGCTCTTCAGCGCTTGACGTCCTGCTTTGCGGAAACTGCCAAAATGTTTGGCCTGGAAGTCAGCCTGAAGAAAACTGAGGTCCTCCATCAGCCAGCTCCCCACCATGATTACCAGCCCCCCCACATCTCCATCGGGCACACAAAACTCAAAACGGTCAACCAGTTTACCTATCTCGGCTGCACCATTTCATCAGATGCAAGGATCGACAATGAGATAGACAACAGACTCGCCAAGGCAAATAGCGCCTTTGGAAGACTACACAAAAGAGTCTGGAAAAACAACCAACTGAAAAACCTCACAAAGATAAACGTATACAGAGCCGTTGTCATACGCACACTCCGAATGTCTTCACTTTAATGTTCAGATATTAACCCAAAGTTCCAGCATTCTGGGCATAATGAGGGCAGGGCAGATAGAACAGCACATCTTGCGGAAAGAGTAAAGAGGAGAAGGGGGGAAATGGTTTTCAGCTGGAGATTTTGTCCCTGAGGTTTTTCTAGAAAAAAAAATCACCTTTGTAGGTGGCACGGTTAGCATATTGCACGGAGAGCAATGCTGTTACAGCACCAGTGATCAAGACCTGAGTTTGAATCCCATGCTGTCTGTAAGGAGTTTGTATGTTCTCCTCATGCCTGGATGGGTTTCCTCTGGGAGAACGTTTCCTCCCACCATTTGTAACATTTGAAGGTTGTAGGTCAATTGGGTATAATTGGGAAGCACGGGCTCGTGGGACAAAATGACCTGTTACCATGCTGTATGTCTGAATTTAAATTGGTGTATTTTGTCTAAAGGGAAAGGGTTAGGTGACTTTGCTTCAGTCAGAAGGCCCTTTCAGAAATTTACTCAATGTTGCAGCTGCAAAACTACAGATGCAGCATGGCACTAAAACCAAGTAAATGAATGTAGACAACTGACTGTGCAATACAGAGAGGAGAAAAAAAACACAATAAAGTATAAAAGTAAGAAGTCTTACATGTATTTGTTGTTGAGGAGTCTGATAGTGGAGGGGTAGCAGCTGTTCCTGAACCTGGAGGCACCTATGCCTCTTTCGTGACGGCTGCAGCAAGAATAGAGCGTGTGCATCAACTGCTCTCCGACGGCACCGTTCCCTGTCGATGTTCTCGATGGCTGGAAGACATTTGCCTGTGATGTCTTGGGCCTGTGGCCAGAGCTTTAGGCTCAGGAGTATTGGTGTCCCCATATCAGACCATGAAGCAGCCGGTCAGCACACTTCCCACCACACATCTGTAGAAATTTGGTATCATAGCAAACCTTCACAAACTCCTGAGGAAGTAGAGGCGCTTTCGTCATTATGCCATTAGTGTGTTGGCTTCAGGAAAGATCCTCCGAGATAGTAACTCCCAAGATCTTAAATTTGCTCACCCTCTCCACTTCTGATCCCTCAATGATCACTGAATCATACACATCTGGCTTTCCTCTAAAATGAACTTGTGAGTAATGTTCTACCAATAATTCTGAAACTGTGTGGATGGTGTAGGTTTGGGAGGTGATGATGCCAGTGACTGTATGTCTTTCCAGGATGAAAAAAGGGATGGCTGTAACATTTGACACTTTGCAGCACATTATTGCATGTGGGAGCCCATTGCCTCTTTCTGTCCCACAATTTGTTTACTCACTTGGCAGCACACTGATTTGCAAGCATTACAGACTACGCAATTATGTAAGGTGCCATTAGTGACATGCCTTTGAGAATACCCAACAAAGGACGGCAACTTCCAAAATGTATGGCTTCAACATAAGCCTACCCAGAGCATCATGACAGTTTCCGCTTAGTTAGCAGTGAGCAATCGCAAGCTTCATTTTTGTGTTTATCCACTGAACCTTTTATAGCAAGTTAAACTAATGGGCTTCTACTGAAAAAAAATCTCTCACTACCTAGCTTTGGTTTTCTATGCATAAAACCCAGACACAGAATAGAATTCAAATAACAAAAGCAATACTGCAATCAGCAACCAAGAGAACAGACAACTCCTTGAGTGCAGTGATTGCAGCATATAGCAGAATTGGTCTCAACATTGTGTGCACATGCGGCTGGAAGGCTGGAGGCAAACCCACCGACCTTCATTTACTCTGAAGGAACTTTCTTTTTCTCTCTTACTTTTAGGGGCACAGGACGACACTAATGATGACTCTGTTGCCCTAAGGATGTAATATTACATGTTCTGCATTATTACATGGCACAAGGAATCTTGAATCTTGAACATTTACTTTGGTATGCTGTGCAGGAATGCCTTGAAATATGAAAGTGATTCCTTCCAGAAACTATATTGTTAAGCAGTAACTACACTAAGCATAGTTTGATACAGCATATTCCTATGGGCTCTCTGATGTAGTGAGAAATAAATTTGCAAATTGATGCCTTGAACACCTAAGCAATCAATGGTCTTATAATAGAAATTAGGAAATCAATCCTTCATAAATTCCTAAATAATCCTGCGTATTATTCAACCATGCGCAGATATCATTGCATTTTCAATGAATACTGTCCAATTCCTCATTTTGTAACAATACCCATGTTCCCTTATCTCAGTTGATGACTTTTCTGGTGCCTCACTATGACCTCTGACTCTTCCTCCAGAAGGAGAAAAAAAATCATGTCTTGAAATGAAATGAATGCAATTGTTTATTGTCACATGTACCATTATACAGTGAAAGGCTTCGTTTTGTGTGCTATCCAGATAAATCAGTTCATTCTTAAGAACAAAGGTAGTGCAAGAATAAAGCAGAAGTGCATGGTATGTTGTTACTGTAAGTCAGAGTGCAGGGTATACTGTTACAAGATAAAAAGTAAGGTACAGAAAAATGTACAACTAAAACAGTGTAAGGGTACTATTTTACCAAGGAGAGGACTATGAATTTAATAACAGCAAGAATAAAATTGTTCTCCTAATGGAGGATCTTGTTTTCCAACTCATGGATCTTCTGCATGATGAAAGGAGAGAAAAGAGAGTATGACTGTAATGGGATAGGGCTTTAGTATGTTGGCAGCTTTCCAGAGACAGCAGAAGATGCTTACTATGGAGTCCATGGAGAGGAGTTTGGTTTATGTCATGCCCTGACTGTGTTCACAACTCTCTGCAGTTTCCTGTGTTCTTGGGTAGAGCAGTTCCTGTACCAGGTTGTAATGACTCAGACAGTTTGCTTTCTATAATGTATCTGCTTATGCAAATCATAATGAGTGACAATGTGCTTTGATCTTTAAAGTTTCCAGATCCTTGGGCTTATCATTGCTTGGATTGCTGTACACAGTGATCTCTTCCAAGGTTGGGAGTTTTATCAGAGGGCCTCTTGCTCACTTAGAGAATCCTGTGCTGCACTTGAAAATCTGGTTGTCTGTGTTCTATTATGGTTTTAAGTTGCAAAAACCCTTGGAATGACTTCCACCATCTGTTCCAGTTACACTGCATCTCACCTTTAAGAATGACTTTAGTCCGTTAGTTGAAGCAAAATCTCACCAAAATTGAGCTGTATTTAAATAGTAGTGCAAGAAACAGCATAGTCTGTCTTATTTAAAGATTAAAACCTCATACTGTACTGTTTAATGGTTTATTAGTTACATGTAAGGAAATTAAAAAAAAATAAAATATTCAAAAAAAAGATGAAAATTATTATAATGAATTTTGTGCACTAACTGATCCCTAATGTGCACTGCCATGCAGAATAAATTCACTCCGATTTACTAAAGTGTCCTCTGTATGACCTCTTGCTGTATGAGATTGCCTTTCAACAGATGGCAAGCCTTCATTCACTGCTCTGAATTCAGGTGGAATGTTTATTACAACTTTGCGGGTGAAACCTGGGAAGGAAAAATTTATGGGTTTCATTCGGAAACTTCTGCCAACTGCATTTTCTATGATCTACTTGACTCTTATTATGAGTTTAGAGTCAGGCCTCATGTGTTTGGTTTATCAGGTTCTGTGGAATGCATTCCGGTTCTTTTTACAGGTGAAGCAAATTACTCAGAGTTGCTATGGAATCGGAAAGTGAAGGTAATTGCATTGAGAATGAATTAAGTTCCATCTGTCGATATTTTCTGAAATCTTGAAGTAGTTTTCCATAATGTAACATCTGTTCATGTTTCTGTGCGTGTAGCTTCCCAGAAGATTAGTTTTATATGCCGCCAAACCAACCAAATGCTTTAGGGAGGTGTGGTTGCCTGACTCCATCTCTGCCATTTGACTTGTTAAATATGATACTTGATTTATTTAAGATGGAAAAAGCTGCTCTGTGTCAAAATTTTGAGATGGCAATGGTTCATATGTTTACTAATTGGCAGTTAAGTTTGGGAGGAGGAATGATTTGGAAGACAGCCAGATTAGATTTGCAAGTACAGGGCTTAAGTTAATTCAAGCTTCAATATGAAATGGTGAATAGTTTGCTTGCATTAGCTTGCATTAGATGAATTTGCAATGAAATGGGGGCTCCTGAAGATGTGATCATATCAATATTAAATATATACAGTAATATTTTTGTTGCCTGGAATTCAAGCAACTGGCAACCCAAGCAACCAGCAAAAATAATCGAAGAAATAAATACATTTTAAAAATTAAAATAAATAATAATAAATAAAAGTTTACAACTATAAAAGTAAATGTTATCTGAAGCAACACATAACCCCTTGGTGAAGATGGGAGCAAACATCACTCCAGTGAGGAAATCTACATGAGGTAGTGTCTTAAAAAAGCAGCCTCCATCCTCAAAGACCCCCATTACCCTTTGCTACCATCAGGAAAAAGGTGCAGAAGCCGAAAGACAAGCACCCAATGGCACAAGGACAGCTTCTTCCCTGCTGCCATCAGATTCCTGAATAATCAATGAAACAAAGACACTGCCTTACTTTTCATGCACTATTATTTTTATTTTTTTAATTTATAATGTTGAAAAATGGTTATAATATGAACGTTTGCACTATGATGTTGTCACAAAACACTGAATTTCATGACAGCAACTCTGAATAAATTTTCAATAAAGTTGCATTAGAATAAAATGGCGGTGCCCAGGATGAAGAGCTGGCCGATGCCATTCACCCCTGGGACAACTCTCTCAAAATGTTTCCCTATCTCTGTCTAGTAATAGTCTTTATCTTTATTAGTATATTAGTAGAAAAGGCTTTATCTGTAAACTTGGGGAAAGAGAGGTTACTTATGATGGTGGCACAGTTAATGCAATGCTGTTACAGTGTCAGCGACTGGGGTTCAAATTCAAATTTAGATTTTGTAAATTACGGGAATTACCTGATTAAAGTGAACTTTTCAAAATTAAGGACTGCAGTACTGATTTTTTTTTCCAAATTACATTTTGCTCCGGTTTCCTCTCATCTTTCAAAACATACTAGGGATTGTCAGTCACTTGGGTGTAATTAGGCGGCACGGACCCATTACCGTGTTGTATGTCTACATTTTAAATTTTAATTTAGAACAACTGCATGCTGTTGATTCACTGTTGAAACAATCTTCAGGTTATTCGTGACCATATTCCTGAATTAGCCACACTTTTTGATTTCACCATTAAACTCTGTAAGACAGAGGGCTTGTTCCAACATTTGTACCAACTACCTCTATTCTAGATACACAGTTGAGGTCCTAAAAAGTGTGAATA
This sequence comes from Narcine bancroftii, assembly GCF_036971445.1. Lineage (NCBI taxonomy): Eukaryota > Metazoa > Chordata > Chondrichthyes > Torpediniformes > Narcinidae > Narcine > Narcine bancroftii. The sequence goes on along the minus strand of NC_091475.1, from coordinate 183,037,257 downwards.
CAATCAAATGCTTCTGGGATCACACTAAAATGGACTGACTGTTTTTGCTGATACTTGACGATGGGCCTAAGCCCGAACTACTGATTACCCTTTACTTCTTGTGGTTGCTGTGTGAACTGCTGAGTTTCTTCAGCACATTTATCTCACTTGATGGTGTGTTCACTGGAGGGGTTCACATTTTCAAGGCTACACAGAATCAAGCCACACATCAGACCTTCCTTTCAAGACATTGGTTTCTAATAATTTAAAACAGTAATTGAAATTGCAGTGCTCCTGAGTCAAAGATTGTGGTTTCACGCTCTGCACAAGAAACTTGAGTGCAAATTTTTAAGTGGCAGGTAAATGCAGTACCATACAACAGAGTGATCCTTACTGTTGAGGTAGAGTTTTTGAATTGGATGATAGAAGTCCAGGCTTATTCTGGAAGTACCAGAGGAGTTTATTAATTATTTGAATATGGTTATTTTGTTTTGGCAGTAAAACTAAGCATTTCAAATATGTCATTTCTAAATAAATGGTATGATAAAATCAATTTCTAGGCCTGTATCTCTTAACTTTAATCTAATTTTAATTTCTGGTTCTTTACACACCTGCCCCATCCCCCACCTTGATTGAAATATCTTCAATTGTTAAAACTCCAAATAAATTATTTCCTTCCTCGAATCTCTCTTTCTACCACTTTCTCTTCTAAGTGTCTGTGGTCAAAATTTTGAATACCTTGTAGCACTCGTACTACATGAGTGTGGAGAAGAATGACACACACACCAAATCCTTGGAAAATGAGACTGTTTATTGCTCTGGCCGTTGTGCTTATATGGGTCCTAGTCACTGATGTCAGGACCCCGCGTCATTGGAGATTGACTGGCGTTCCCACCAGAGTTCCCTATCTTCCTGCTGTGTCATGCCCAGGTCTGCATGGTCGCCATCTTCATCGGTCATTTTGCGGGAGGTCCATATCTTTGTACGCAGACTGCTACAACCTCTCTATTGAATATCTGCTTATTATCCTGAGTAGGAATGTGGTCATTTTTGACCACTTTCAGGATGTTATAGATTCTATAGCATTATTATTCTATCATTTTTTAAAAATTCTGTAAATTTTGTAAATTCCTTTATAAAATCCCAGTGATATTCTTTTATATTTTAAATTTAGACATACAGCACAGTAACAGGCTATTTTGTCCCACGAGTCTGTGACACCCAATTTACACCCAATTAACCTACAGCCCCGGTACCTTTTGAAATGTGGGAGGAAAGCAGAGCCCTGGGGAAAACCCATCCAGACACGGAAAAAAACGTTAAAAAATTCCTTGCAGACAGTGTGGGATACAAATCCCGGTCCAAAACATTAGCCCTGTAAGGATGTTGCACTAACTGCTACACAAACTGTGCTGCCCTACATCTGATATTATTGAATAGAAACATGCTGGAATTAAGAATGAGATATAGAAGTATATTGAGCAAAAAATGAGCTGCTGGTGGACCTCAGTGAGTCAGGCAGCAGAAATGGTCAGTGAACATTTCAGCTCTGCATCCTTTACTGAGACTAAAGTTTAAAGGAGGTGATATTATGTATATGAAGGGGAAAAAACTGGAAAGAAGCCAATATATGATAGGATATTGAACGGAATGTGGGAGAGGCGAAAGGGTGGGGGAGGGAAGTTAAGAGAAAGGTAAGTTCAAGAGTCGATAAAGAAAATCTGGAAATGGTGGAACAAGCTGGAGGTGGTGGTTAGATGCATGAGGTGGTGGTTAGATTCAAACTTAGACCCATAAACAGAATGAAGATTGAGCTGAGTCAACATTATTCATGACTGGAACATCATATTTGATTAATTTATTGGAGTTCTTTGAAGAAGTAGTATGGGTATTTAGAGAATCATAGTCTGATCAAGGATAGTCAGCATGGCTTTGTGAAGGGCAGAACATGTTTTACAAGCCTGATAGAGTTCTTTGAAGAGATGACCAGACATATTGATGAGGGTATTGCGGTGGATGTGGTCTACATGGATTTTAGACATTTGACAAGGTTCCACGTGGCAGGCTTATGCAGAAAGTCAGAAAAAGGCATGAGATCTAGGAATCTTGTCCATGTGGATTCAGAATTGGCTTGCTTGTAAAAAGTAGAGAGTTGTGGTCAAGGGAGTACATTCAGATTGGAGGGCTGTGACCAGTGATGTCCCACAAGGATTAGTTCTGGGATCTCTGTTGTTTGTGATTTTTATTAACGACTTGTATGAGAGGATAGAAGGAAGGGTTGGCAAGTTTGAAGATGTCAAAAGTTAGTGGTGTTGTGATAGTGTAGAGGATGGTAGAAGATTGCAGAGGGGACATTGATAGGATGCAGAGCTAGGCTGAGAAGTGGCAGATGGAGTTCAATCTGGAAAAGTGTGAGGTGATACACTATGGAAGAATAAACTCAAAGGCAGAATACAAAGTTAATGACAGTTAATGGTAGTTTGGAAGAGCAGAGGGATCTGGGGGTCAGCTCCCTGAAAGTTGCCTCACAAGTAGTCAGGGTAGTTAAGAAAGCTTATGGAGTGTTAGCTTTCATAAGTTGAAGAATTGAGCTTAAAAGCTACGAGGTAATGATGCAGCTCTACAAAACACTTAGGAGTACTGTGTCCAGTTCTGGTCGCCTCATTATAAGAAAGATGTGGAAGTGTTGGAAAAGGTGCAGAGATTTATCAGAATGCTACCTGGTTTAGAAGGTATGCATTATGAGCAGAGATTAAGAGAGCTAGGGTTTTACTCTTTGGAGAGAAGAGAATGAGAGATATGATAGAGGTATACAAGATATTAAGAGGAATGGATAGAGTTGGCAGCCTGCACCTCCTTCCCAGAGCACCACTGCTTAATATAAGAGGGCATAGCTTTAAGATAATGGGTGGGAAAGAGAGGGGTTGGTGCGTGGAATGCACGACCTAGGTCAGTGGTGGAGGCAGGTACATTGATGAAATTCAAGAGGTTACTTGACAAACATATGGATGAATTTAAAATGGAGGGTTATGTGGGAGGCAGGGTCTAAAGGTCAGCACAACATTGTTGGCCAAAGGGCCGGTATTGTACTGTTCTGTGTTCTAAGTATCCAAAAGAATAGATTGGAGGAACAGTGAATGTGAAGCTTTGGGATTTTCTGGAAGTTTTTGAGGAGATCCTACATGAGGTTGATGAATAAGATCAGAGCAGATAGCTCTTTACTACAAGAGGTTCTGAATACAAGAGTAAAGATATCTTAATACAATAAAAGACCTTAATGAGAGAATGTCTGCAATAAGGTGTACAAATTTGTTGTCTTTATCTAAAGAAGGATATAATGTACTTTATATAGAGGGAAAACGGTTACAATTCAGCTGACCAAGCCTCTGTTCTCTAGAATCTAAAAGAATGAGGTGACTTCAAGGTACAAAATTCCAAAAGGACTTGAAGGGAAAGGATTCTTCCACAGTCTAAAAAGTCCAGAAGTAGCCATCACAGTCTCAAAATAAGGGGTTGCCATTTATGATAGGGGAAAAGAAATATTCCTTCATTCAAAAGGTAATGAATCTTTGGAATTTTCTACTCTTGATGGCTGTGCAGTGTTAATTACTGTCTGTATTTAAAACAGATATTAACATTTTTCTGGATATTAAAGGAAGCAGGCACGAGTTCAAAGGATACGACAGGTAAATGGTGTTTAAAGTAGAGGTCAAGCATTATCTTATTGAATAGTGGGGCAGGCTTTCAGGGGCTGAAAAACTTTTACTGTTTCTTTTTTTTTCTTTTCAAGATGTATAAAATGTTTTTTCTTGCATATATAAAGAATTAAATTGTAGGATCCCCTCTACCAGAAATGGTTACATTTTTATATTAATCTTTAATCTTTGTTATCTGTAGATTGAAAACAAATCTATTGATTTTGGTTTAATTACTGGGTTACTGGAGAACATAAAATGCAATGGTTTCTGTTGACCTACATCAAACATTTTAAAAAATATTTAGGACTTAAATTGTATTTTGGAATTACATTTTTAATTTAAATAAATCTGTTCTTGTAACACTATTCCATATTCTGGGTAGCCCTGCAAATGATGGATAACTAGATTTGGATAAATGGTTAAAATTGCTCTTTATTATTTTTGAAGTCTGACTTGCAGTGCAATACAGATAATTGGTTATGTTGGGAAAACACATCTGTTGGCTCCCTGGAAGGATCTGGTGGTAATAAAATATAATTTGTGAATCTTTTAATTTTAATGTTGCTCTTTTATTGCCATTTTCATATCTTATTTTAATTTCTCTTACTATAATATTATATTATAATAATATTGGCCAGTTATTTCTCTCCTTATTTACATTCCTTACAATCAGTTCCTTACCAGAGCTGGTTGCTTTTGGTTAATTTTGTTTTAACAAGTGAATGAGTATCACCATTCACTAGGATTACCTTGCAGTTCCAAAGGGGTTAACAAAATCAAAACCTAATAGGGATTTTATACATCTGGAAGCAAGTTAATATCACTGGTCTGGAAGCAAGTTTTCATCTACTCTCATGATCGCATATTTGATTGAAATTGGAGTTGAAATGCCAGTTCTGTTGAATGCCAGTCCTGTTGCTTGTGTGGCGGGTTTATCCATCAGTCATCGGAGCACAAAAACAGTTTTGTAGTATATACATCCTTCAAGGAAAAGTATCTAATTTTCATTTCCCTTAATTTTCATCTTGTCACTTAATAGCTGCCTGACATCTTAATCACTTGCTTTTCTATTCTGTGCTGAGGAGATGAGAATCAAACTGTACTGAAGTTATTTATGCAAATTCACTGGCCTTATTGTTAAACTTTACTCTGTGCAGTTTCAGTGACTGTGACGCTTGCAATTGAAAGAACCCCTTATGTAATCTGTTTTCTGTGGATTTAACCTTACTGCTATTGAAGCCTATCTGAGGTAACCTGGACTCTTCCAACACTGATCTCAGAGTTATCCATAAATATAATCATACATCAACTGACAGCTGTACCTTCAGTAATCAAGGCAATACTGAGAAATTCATTCCCAAACTTGCCTTTCCTCTTTTAAGACATTCCTTAAGGCCTAGCCCTCTGGCAAAGCTTTTGATCAGAGATTTCAAAAACTATTTCGAAAATTCATTCATGGTAGAAAAAGCTAAAAGCATCTGAATAATTGTAGAAAATTAGGGGGCAAAAGAAAGAAAAAACTGTCATCAAGGGAAAAGTACTGGGTAAATTAATAACACTAAAAACTGTCTTAATACTGTAGATGCATTGATTAAAATCTTTCTAAATCCCTTATTATGTAAAGGTCCTAGCAGATTGGACGAGCTTAACTTGAACCAGAAGGAGAAACTAGGAAGCCTTTGCCAGGTTACCTGGTATCAGCCTAATATTGGAAACATGCTGAAATCCAATATTAAATAGCAGGACATTTATAGAAGCACAGTAAAGCTGAGCCATAATAGAGAACCCCGAAGACTGCAAATGCTGGAATATTGAGGAAGCAATGTTTGCTGGAATAACTCAATGGGTCAGACAGCATCCACAATGGGTAGAAATGATGAGACATTTTATTAGTGTTTGGAACATGTTACAATGAGAGATGATAGAAACAAATAAAAAAGCACTTTGGCAGACACGTACAGGCCAGGAATAGAGGGAAATGAACATTGTGCAGGTGGATGGGGTTAGTACAGATTACATTGTGTTTGGTGCAGATACCATAGGCCAAAACACCTTCTCCTAGCTGTAATGTTATTTGTAAGTGTTTGTTGAAGATGCAGAGAGCAGGATGGATAAATGGAAACTGGTAGATTTAGTGTATTTGATAAAGTGCACATGAAAGATTTTCTCACAAAGTCATGGCCCTTTCTGTACTTCTACATGAAGATGTAAGATGTAAGAAAGGGATTGCAATGTGAGGATAGTGCAATGAAGAGCAATGCAAGGATTAAAAAGTTAGGACTATAACAACAATGACACATAAATATCATCTGCAAGTTTGCCATTATAAGTTGGCATGCATAAGCTATCATCCATGGTATCCTGCATAGATTCTCAGCAGCTTAGACCTCCATTCATTAAAAAGTATAAGCTCTGAAACCTTAAACTCAACTCCAATTAAATATTTACCAGTTCTTTTAAGTATTAAAAGCACAATGGTTAGTGTAGCAGTTAGCACAACACTATTACTGAGCCAACAACCCAGGTTCAAATCAGTGCTGTTTGTAAGAAATTTGTACATTCATCACAGCATCGGCTGTGTCATCAGTTCCTGCAGTACAATGGCATGCTCGGCAGGCTGAGTGTTGGAGGGCTGAATGGTATCTGCATGGGTTTCCTCCGGTTGCTCTGGTTTTCTCCCACCTTTCAAAACATATGGGGGGGGGGGTGGTTGTAGATTAATTCAGATATTTGGGTGGCACGAGTTCATGGGTCAGGAGGGCCTGTGACCGTGTACCCAATATTGTCCTTCCTTTAGCTGAAAGGAGAAAATCCAAGTTAACAAAGTTAACATTTCAGAACATTTTAATCAACCTGAAGTATTAATCCTTTTTCTCTTGCTTATATTTGTGGCACAATCAATAACCACCCGCAGACACGAAGCAAGTAGGAAAGGCTTCATTAACCAGAAAACCTTGGCATGCTTCTTACATATTGCTGGCTCACATTAAAGGCAGGTATGAGGGAGGAGTCTAGGGCTACCAACCTTTATTAGGGATCTTACGGGAAGGAGCAACAGGGATGAAAGGTGGGCCAGCCTGTCCAGTCCAGGAAGGTCATGCCTGCGTTCCACCACATTCACCCCTTTTTTTGGATGAAGACCGGTGGGGTGAAGCAGGGCAATGTCCATTGGCACTGGCCATGTAGTCCTTAACAGTTCATAAATTCAGCTGATCTGGTGGTATTATCTGGTGCTGCGTTCTCTGCAGCACCGGATGTGTCATCAGTTCCTGTGGTATGGTGGCATGCTCGGCAGGCTGAGTGTTGGAGGGCTGAAAGGTGTCTGTGACTGCTGATTCCGAGGGGGATGGGAAACTTGTTTATTGGGGCGAGGGGAGTGGGACAGCAGCCCGAGGGGCCATTGTAGTGGGTTCACTTCATCGCTTCTTGGGAGATCCCTGGGGCCAACTGGTCGCTGATGGAGGCTACTGGGTGCACCTCCTGTGAACAATTTTTCCATGTGGGGTGGCATTAGTCACAGTGCAGAGTAAGGGCATAGTGGTGTGCAGTGCTTCTGGAAGACCTCTTGCCACTGGGAGATGGGCATCCCTTTCAACTTGAGGGCCAAAAGGTCTGCCTTTCAGGTTGTGCCATTCTCCCTTTCCACCTGCCCATTCCCACAGAAAGGAAATACTGCCGCAACTCCTCACTCATGAATGCGGACACCTGATCATTGTGAACATAACTGGAGTATCCAAAGAGGGTGAAGATGGTGTGGAGGGCTTTAATGACTGTGGATATGGTCATGTTGGGGCAGGGGATGATGAATGGGAAACGTGAGTATTCGTCCACGATATTCAGGAAGTATACATTCCGATTTGTGGATGGGAGGGGCCCCTTGAAGTCCATACTGAGATGATTGAAGGAGCGAGTGGCCTTAATGAGCTGGGCTCTCTCCAGTCGGTAAAAATACAGCTTGTATTCTGTCCAAACAAACAATTGCAAGTCAGCTTCCTGACCTCCTCTACTGAATAGGGGAGGTTACAGGCCCTCACAAAATGGTAGAGCCTTGGGACCCCAGAACGGCAGAGACTATTGTGGAGGGCTTGGAGGCAATCTACTTGTACCCCGGCACAGGTTCCCCTGCACAGGGTATCAGGTGGCTCATTGTGCTTGCCCGGCAGTACAAGATCTCATAATTATAGGTGGACAGCTCAATTCTCCACTTCATAATCTTGTCATTTTTGATTTTCCTCCACTGTTTATTATTAAACATAAAAGTGATGGCTCTCAGGTCCATCAGCAGGGTGAATGGTCTGCTGGCCAAATAGTGCCTCCAGTGACACACTGTAGCTTGTGCCTCCTCATTAGCTGAGTGTCTGAGTTTGGGGCCTTGGAGGGTTCAGGAGAACAATGACACTGGCCTGCCTGTTTGGTTCAGTGTGGCAGCCAGGGTGAAGTCAGAGGCGTTGCTTTCCACTAGGAATGGGATGGATTCATCAATGGCGTGCATCGCTGCCTTGGCAATCTTGTCCTTAATGCCCTCGAGGCCTTACAAGCCTTTGCCAATAGGGGAAAGGTGGTCATTTTCACCAGGGGTTGGGCCTTGTCTGCATAATTAGGGATCCACTGGGCATAGTATAAGAAGAACCTTTTTAAAGCCTTGTGGTTCTGGGGCAGGGGATGCTCCAGAAGGGAATGCATGCACTCAGAATTGGGGCCAATGACACCATGTTCTACTATGTACCCCAAGATTGCCAACCGCTTGGAGCTAAACACGCACTTTTTCTAATTGAATGTGAGTTTGAGGGATTTGGTGGTGGTCAGGAACCTCTGCGGGTTCTCGTCGTGTTCCTTTTTGTTCTGGCCGCAGATAGTGACATTGTCCAAATATGGATAGGTAGCTGTTAGTTTGTTGTCATCCACCATGCGATCCATCTCCCTTTGGAACATTGACATCCTGTTTGTGAGGCAAAATGGGAGCTGCAGGAAGTGATAGAGGAGACCATTTGCTTCAAATGCTGTATAAGGCTGGACTTCTGGGTGAATTGGAATTTGGTGGTATGCCGACTTGAGGTCTGTGGTGGAGAAGACCCTGAACTGGGCCATCTCATTCACCATATTGGCTACGCAGGGAAGAGGATAGGCATCTAATAAGGTGAACCTGTTGATGGTCAGGCTGTAATATATGACCATCTCGTGCTTCTCCCCACTCTTGACCACCATCATTTGCGCCTTCCAGGGGATGTTCTGTTATGCCCTCCCCCAGCAGTCACCCTGCTTCAGTTTTTATAATTTCCCTGACCCCAGGGTTGTATCACCTGCTTTTAGTGACAACTGGTTTGCAGTATGGGGTGATGTTCTGGAATGGGGGGGGGGAGGATGGAGTGTGGAAGGACCTGGAGGGTGGCCAAATCACAGGTCGAGTGTCCTGCATGGTGTGATTAGGCACGTTCGGGAGGATGGGCGGTCCCTCCAGGAATTGGTTATTACTCTCAGTGAGTTGGGGGCGGGGGGAGGCGAGGGAGTCCGTCGAACTACATCAGCACACCCTTAAGCTGGCACTGGAAATCCAGCCCCAGTATGACAGGTACGCGGAGGTGGGGGCATCACCAGCAGTTTAGATTTTATATTTCGTGGCCCTCACAGTTGGGTGATTGTGTAACATCTGCGGATTTCTGTGGTTAGGGATTTAGAGGGTCATGCTACCTTGCACTTCACAGGGGACACAGTCAGGGAATTATGATAGGCTGTGCCCAGGTGTATGAAACTTTCTGTGCTCCCTGTGTCAAACAGGAAGCCTATGGTGTGGCTGTTTACCTCAATGTCCATCATAGATCGCCCCAACTGGTGTGGCCTGCTCTGGTCCAGCATGATGGAGGCCAACGTCAGCTCACTGTCTGAATTGCTGCTGCTGTATCATTGGGGTGGCTTCCGCCAAGATGGCCACCTGGGAGATCGCAAAGATGGCCACCCCCATGGGTCACATGTGGTGGAGTCTGGAAGCGAAGCTGGATGTGACATCATCCATTGTCGTCACACTCCTGTTCCCATTGTTCTGTTTTCGGCTAGCGTAAAATACGTCAGAAGTGAATCAGCCCAAGATGGCGACGTTGGTCACAGTCCGCACACAGCACTGCTCGAGTGGGGTGTAGAGTGAGATACCTTTGTGTAATGCACCTTCCTCCGGCAGTTTGAGCAGATTGCGCTACAGGCCGGGCAGTACTTCTGCAGGTGTTTGCCCTGGTCGCAGTAGTTGCACCTTGTGTGCTTGATGGCGGCAATGGCAGTCAGGGACCCTGTGTTCCAAGATGGTGTCACCCATTCTCCCCACCCGATGACTGCATGGCCTGCTGAATAGGTCTCTGCACTTTTTTGGGCTGTCTCCAGCAATCGGGCCAGCTGTATGACTTCCTGAATGGTCTGATCGCCCTTCTCCAGGAGTCACTCCTGGATGTGGTTGGAGCGCAAGCCCACGATTAGCCCACCACGGATGAGCTCCTCCTATTAGGTTGCTGCAGTCACATCCCGGTGCTCACAGGCTCACTCCAACACCCGCAGGGCCCTTACAAAATCATCGACAGACTCACCAGGGCCCTGGCATCAGGTGCCCAGTTGGTTGCAAGCATACATGGCATTCATCGGGCTCCGTATTGCTGTTTCAGTAGGGCATTCCCTCATCGTACCTTTCACAGTCATGGATTATCTAGTACACTCAGTGGCTCACTGTTGCAAAGAGCAGATCATATCTATTTACCATCCACTGTGATCTCGTAGCTCCTCATGTAGGCCTTCAAGCAATGTAGCCACATATCAAACTTGACAGAGGCCTCTGGTTCCTTTGGATTGGTTTCCAGCTTCCAGTCTAATCGCCTTGTCCATGGCAAATAAAATCTGGTTAATAAATTGTGTCATGATCAATGACCAATTGCAGACACGAAGCAAGCAGTCAAAGCCTTCATTAACCAGAAAACCTCAGCATGCCTCTATAGGCTGTTGACTCACGTCCAAGGCAGGTATGGAGGGAGGAGACTCGTGCTATCAGTCTTTATTAGGGATCTTACAAGGATGGTGGAGGGCCAGCCTGCCCAGTCCAGCAAGATCATACCTGGAGTACTGTGTTCTACCACAATATTATTCAGTGATCATTGAGGTGCAGAGGGTGAACAAATTTAAGTTCTTAGGAATCATTATCTGAGAGTTTCTTTCCAAGACCTAACACATTAATGGCAGCTTGAAGAAACCACATCAGCACCTCTAATTCCTCAGGAGTTTGCAGAGGTTTGGGATAACATCGGAAAGATTTGCAAATTTCTACAGATGTGTGATTGAAAGTATGCTGATCAGCTTTTTCACGGTCTGATATGGAGACACTAATACCCCCAAGCATAAAGCCCCGCAAAAGGTAGTGGACACAGCCTATGTGATCACAGGAAAACCCCTTCCCACCATTGAGAACATCTAGGGGAATGCTGCCATCAGAGAACAGAAGCCATCATCAAGAATCCACACAACCCAGCATATACTCTGTTCTCGCAGGAAAAGAGAGATATAGGTGCCACAAGACTCACCCTAACAGGTTTAGGAACAGCTTCTGCCCCTCCACCATCAGACTCCTCAACAACAAACTCAATCAGGGACTCATTTAAGGATGCTTACTTTTGCACTTTATTGTTTGGGTTTTTTTCTCTCCTATCTGAATTGTACAGTCACTTGTTTACATTTGTTTATTTGTTAACATTGTGGACATTTTTTTGGCACTACCAATAAGTGGTAATTCTGCCTGGCCAGCAGGAAAAAAAATCTCAGGGTTGTATGTATTCTGACAATAAATCTGAAATTCGAAATTCAAAAGGAAATATTGGGCAGAAAATATATTTGCAAAGAAAATCTTGTATACAATCGAACAAATCATAAAACAGGTTTCAACCTGACATGAGTAAATGGACAGACCCAAACAGAATAAGGAGTGGTTATGACCCATGAAATTTCACTGCAGAGAAGAGACGGAAAGTCTCATGGTATGGTGCAAAAATAACAACTTGAGTCTCAACATGGACAAGATGAAGGAGATGATTGTGGACTTCAGGAAGAGCAGGAACAACCATCCTCCACTACACATCTCAGTAGTGGAGAGATAGAAAGCACCAAGATTCTTGGAGTTGTAGCGGGTTGCATTGATCTGGGTCATGGAGGTGCAGGTTTACACTGAACTGACATCACAATGGTCCCAGTGGGGGTGGGGAGCCAAAAAGGATTGTGGGAGTCGTGCTATAATCTCTTGGAGAGTTCCAATAAAGTCAGTTGGTTAGTTCAACTAACTCACAGCTTCTGTGTGTTTTTTTTCTTTCATTTGCTGCACAGCCCACCGACCACAATGGTGACCCCCGATGGACCAAAATAGCATTTTGGATCCCACGATGAATGACACAAGCGCAAAGAACGTAGATTCACTGAAGCTGCCGACCTTTTTTACCTCACAGCTGCTAGTCTGGTTCGAACACATTGAGGCCCAATTTCATTTCAGGCAGATCACTGCAGACTCCACAAGATATTACTACGTGGTGTTATGAGCCCAGAGGACCCCAAAACCCAGCAGCAATAGAAATTCACCAAGACAAATAGTTACTTAAACAAAAGTTGCCTTTAATTTTCTTTAAGCATGAAAACAGGATCAAACTCTAACTTACTATTAACAACCTAACTTATCACTAAGAATGTGCACATGTATGTAATGTGTGTATAAGTTCAGAAAAGTTATTTAATTCACAGTTCAATCTTACTTCTCACTCCTTCATGTTCTCCAGTATCAGGTAATTCTTATACTATGAACAGAATTTAACATTTGTGATTTCACCTTGCTTAGTGCTTGAAAGGTAAATGGATACCGCTCGGGAAGGTTCGTCAGTTTTCAGAGAGAGATGTGTTGCTTGTTGGACACAAACTTATTCCTTCCGATCAGCCCCTTCAGGGTTTTCCAGATGATAACCTTTCTTTCAGGTCACCACAGAGTTTCTTTTCAGTTTCTCTTATTTCAAGTGCAACATTATACAGCCAGCCATCTCCTCTTGTATGCACCTCAAGGGCTTTGAACAGGCTGAACTAAGAACTCACAACTCGTCTTCAAAATGGGATTTTTCCACAAGCTTGCCAGCTTGTCAAGTTCCAGTCCCAGCTGCTACTGCTGAACTGTAGAACTGAATTCTTTCTCTTTCTCTCAGAGAAAACCACATGATCCTCTTAGAACAGCAACCTGCATTCAGACAGATTGTAGCACTGGAGTCCATTCATCTGTTGCTTTCCAAAACAATAATCCATCACTCCACAGCATGTCCAATTAACGCCTACTTGTGAAGTCTCTATAGGCATTCTTCAAAGTTTTTTCAAAGGCACTCAGAACCTGGACTGTCTGGCTTGAGCAGAGGTTTGGCATTTTAAATGAGATCAGTGTTGTGAATTGTTTGTATCTTTTTGTGACCTAACTAAAGAAAACAAAATTTATCTCCTTTAAGGCATATCTATATACAATATAAAATATAACATAATCCATCACAGTAGTCAGTTCGCTCGACCAGGAGACTTTTTATATCAGGTTCCAGCTGCCAACAGATATGAGGAAATAAAGGCGTTCCTTATTCGCACCTTCGGCCTTTCCGCCGTGAACAAGTGGTACAGCTGGTCCACATGGATGGCCTGGGTGATCGCATGCTGTCCACCCTTACGAATGATATGCTGGCGTTAATGGACGGCCACAGACCCTGCTTACTGTGAGCAGATATTTCTCGAAAAGATGCCAGAAGATATCCACCTACTCCTCGCGGACGACTTCAGCAACCCAAGCAGGTTAACAGCCAATGCAGATGTCCTGTGGCATGCCAAGCAATATGACAGAGCATCTGTTGACCTAGTTGTTGCATTTCTCCCACTCCACTGAGGAGACCAGCGACAGCTGCAGCAGTTGGAGTCTCAAAATCAGAGCAGTGGTATTTCTACCATCAGAAATAGGGTCTGGAGCCCGTCGCTGATGGCTACGACGTTCAGCCACCAAGATAGCCTTCTTTATCTATGGGACCAGCACACAGGGCACTGTTTCCTTGTGGACACAGTGGCATAGGTCAGCATCTTGCCCTCCCTCGAACCAAGATACCTACACCAAGAAGTCAGGACCATCCTTCGCTGCAGCTAACAATAACAGCATACACACATACTGGGTGGGTACCATCCTGCTCAAGTTTGGCTCCTGCCATTTTTCCTGGGCCTTCACTTTCGCTGATGTGTCTCAGCCCCTACTGGGCGCAGACTTCCTTCAAGGCCATTGCCTCCTGGTGGACCTGAAATTGCACCGTCTGATCTATTTCAGGACCTTCAAGACCTTCACCCTTTGAGAAGCCAAGTTCCTGGCCTCCTAACTCGACTCAATAACCTTATCAGGCAATGGGTTTGTGAGAATTCCTGGCCATTATAATGCCACAGTCTCCAGAACATGATGTCCAGCACCACATCCCCACACAGGGACTGCCATTACATGCCCAGACACTCAGCCTTCCTCCCAACATGCTGCGACTCGCTAAGGAAGAATTCAGGAAGATGGAGGAGGTGGGAATCATTCAGCGCTCAGACAGCCCATGGGCTTCTCCTCTGCACATGGGGATGGAGACCTTGTGAGGACTACCACTGGCTCAATGATTTCACAACACCTGACCAGTACCCAATTCCTCGCTTCCAGGACTTCACGGCCAATCTACACAGAGCGATGGTCTTCTCAAAATTTGACCTGCTGTGGGGATACCCCATGCATCCCAGCAAAGTCCTCAAGACAGCCCTCATTATTCTGTTCAGCCTTTTTGAGTTCCTCTGCATGCCATTCAGCCTCAGAAGCGCAGCACAGACTTTCTAGAGACTCATGAACTCAGTGGGGCGAAGCCTGGATTTCATTTTTATCCACCTAGAAAAATTCCTCATCGCCAGTCTTTTGTGATAGGAGCACTTAACACACTAGAGTGACTACGTCTTAGCCATCAACCCAGTGAAAGGTAATTTCACCCTGATAGCCATCCATTTCCTTGGACACCATATTGATCGACATGGGCGGTCCCTCTTCCGTCAAAGGTTGAAACCATTCATAAGTTCGCCAAGCCAATTAAGGTCAAAGGTTTGCAGGAGATCGTTGGGATGGATGGTCAACGTCTATCATCCGTTCCCGCCATCAGCTGTCAGGATCATGCAGCCTCTTTTCAAGCTGCTGTCCAGTCAGACCAAAGAACTCAGCTAGGATGCAGAATCTTTGGCAACTTTCAACCAGGCCAAAGACAGTCTGGCCAATGCCACCCTTCTAGTTCATCCACGCATTGATGTGCCCACTGCCCTCACTGTCGATGCATCCAACTTGGCCATCAGCAGGAATTCTGAAGCAGCAGATTGATGGACATTGGAGACCATTCACTTTCTTCAGCAGACACCTGCAGCCCCCAGAGCAGAAGTATAGTGCATTTGACAGGAGTTGCTAGCCCTCCACCTTGCTGTATGACATTTCCCCAATTTCCTCGAAGGTCAGAATTTCACAGTCTTCACGGATCACAAGCCCCTCACTTTTTCGTTCTCCAAGGTGTTGGACCCATGATCGGCAAGGCAGCAGCATTACCTCTCTTATATCTAAGATGACTATTAAGCACATTTCCAGCAAGAACAACCTCATGGCTGAAGATCTGTCCCATACGTCTGTCCTGTCTGTGCACTTCCTGTCCCCTGAATCAACTACATAGTGCTCACAGTAGCAGGATGGTGAGATTCCAGTCTACTGCCTTGCAGTCTCAGGGCTACAGCTGGAAGATGTGCATTTCTGGCCACCCAAAGCCCATTTCTCTGTTACATGTTCACCAGGTGGCCTAGTCCCATTGATCCCACCACATGAAGCCGTTGTGTCTTTGTTGCGCTAAATGGGTTGGCCCATCCATCCATCTGAGGAACAACTCAACTGGTCACAGACAGATTCATGTGGCATGGTCAACCACTGGGCCAGGACATCCAAGGTCCGGAGGCACATGAAAGTTTCTCTTCAGACCTTCCCGCTGAAACACAGACAATTTGACCATGTCCATGTAGATATCGTCAGGCCGCTGCTGGTTTCCAGAGGTGCCACATACCTGTTCACAATGTTTGGCAGGTTCTCTAGATGTCCGGAAGTTGTCCTTCTTTTGGACACTTCCACGACATCCTGCGCCAGGGCCCTCATCGCGAACAAGGTAGCCCATTTCAGCCTTTCTTCCAATATCACCAGACAGGGGGGCATAGTTCACATCCGGCCTATGGGTAGCACTGGCACAGCTCCTATGGACCCAGTTACATCACACCATGGCCTACCACCCAGTCTAACGGCCTGGTGGAAAGGTTCCATTGGCATTTGAAGACAGCCTTCATGATGCAGCTCCAAGGCCCAGATTGGATGGATGAGCTGCCTTGGATGCTCCTTGGCATCCACACAGTGCCGAAGGAGGATTTGCCCAGGTCTTTTGCTGAGCTCGTCTTGGGGTCCTGCTGACAGTCCCAGGAGAGTTTGTGCCAGCGGCTTGCAACTAGGAGGAAACATCTATGGTACTGCTAACGCAACTTCGCAAATCTCAACCTTACTCCACAGTCCAGCTCCATTCCACATCCCGAACAAGCTAGAAGACTGCAAATGTCTTCATAAGGAGAGGCGTTCTCTGGATGCCCATTCTGGGCCGATACAAGGGTCCATGCAAGGTGTTACGACACAACAGGACTACGTGCCTTTTAGACATTGGGGGTAGGCAGGAAATGTTCATGGTCGACCACCTCAAACTGGCACACCTTGACCTTGACCAACCAATAACTGTTCCATCCCCGTGGTGGAGAGGTTGGCCTCCAAAACATATGAACTGTTTGCGAACTGTGGACTTGGCTCCTCTGAAGACTGGTTTTGGGGGGAGGGGTTCATGTAGCGGGCTGCACTGATCTGCAAGTGAACCGGGTCATGAAGGTGCAGTATCGCACTGGGCTGACATCACAATGGTCCTGGTGGTGGTGGGAGGCTGCAAAGGATCATGGGAGTCATGTGATAAGCTCTTGGAGAGTTCCTGTAAAGTCAGTTTGTTGGTTCAACTCACTCACAGCTTCTGTGGGTTTTTTTTTTAGTTCGCTGCACAGCACACCGACCACAGAGTCCACTTAACAAGTGACCTATTGTGGACACACAACATCTCCTCACTTGTCAGGAAGGCGCAACAGTAAGACTGAAATGAGCAAGGCTACTGGGCATATAACGTCATCCTTCGACAGGTGCTCCATTGAGAGTGTCCTTGGTGACTGCATCACTGTGCTGTAGAGAATTGGAATGGAGGTCAATCCACAGGACCTTAAGAGATACAGAGTGGATCATTGGGGCCCCTCTGTCCCCCTTCTCCATCAATGTGATCTACCAATATTATTGTCTGAAGAGGGCCCACAAAATCATTCAGGACCCCTACCACCCTGCACACAGCATCTTTCAACTATACCTATCGGGAAAAAGATACAGTAGTAGAGCCAACACCCATGGGCTTCTTCCCGCGGGCATTGAGTATGCTGAATGACCAAAGGAACTGCTCACACTCACTATCTGAGACTCTAATATTTACTGAACAAAATATATACATATATTATATATATGTGTGTATGATTTGACCTGTGTATATATTGCTTGTCTGTATCTGTGTTATGTCTGGTTGTGTGCCTGCACATTTTGCACCAAGGAGTGGAGAACACTGTTTTGTCTGGTTGTACCTGTGGAATTGGATGATAATAAACTTGGACTTGAACTTGAAATTCCTAAAAGTTTTCACTAGCTGTACCTGTGGGGGCCATTCTGACCTCAAGACATTTCAGAGTTACATTTGTCCTTTGGCAGGACATTGGACTAATTAGGAAACTTGAAAGGGATATTATTTACTTCTGAAGTCATAGGAAAGAGGAATAGGGCAAGCACCAGAGTGATTGATTTATAAAAGTGTTCCTTTTTCTTTAAACTTTTGACAATATTACATTAAAATTATGCCTTTCATTCATTCAAGTGAAAATGGCTTCAAAAAAAAGAGCAGATTAATTACTTGGTGGGCTTCCAAAAGACTGAGTAAAATATGATGGAAAAGGTCTGCTGTGACCTTTGTCACATTTGTGTTTTGAAGGCACAAAAATTGAGGTAATCTTTCATTATTTGAATGTGTGCACCTTTTTTAAGCACCTCGGCAATCTCTTTGGCAAGTACAGGTATGTGGAAATATTTCATGAGTGATAGGTGTTATCTAGAACGGTTATTTAGATGAATAGTTTCAGAAAGTTTCACAATTGCTATTGTGCAACTCTCTGTTTTGTAATTTCTTCCTTCCATTCTTTTTGTTAAAGGTCGATTGCTTCAAAATACTCAGAGAAAGTGTGTCCATCCTTGGACCTGCTTTCTTAATGACACTTTAGTGTAAGGCCACCATGTAGACAAGACAGTAACAGTAATTGAAACATTGAGGCATTTTCAGAAGGCTTTCTTACAACCTTTATGCAAATAGAGCATGTAACTATTTAGACATTTTTGTTTGCTGTCTTCGTACTGATAGTAAATTAATCGCAGTTACAATTCAGCAATTCATCCAGAACATGTAGTTATTCTAAACTGGAAGGTGAAATGTCTCAGAAGAATAAGAAACCTTTTCATTGGTTTTACTTCGCACTTTACCATGTAGTAATGCAGAAAATGTCAATTTTGCTATTGCTATCCTGTAGTTGGAATTTGACTTCAAAATTGGATGTTACCACACTACCTTGCTCACCTCATTATCTCTACTGTAAAAGTTCAAGGCCAGCTGGTACGCTAAATAGTGTTACAGTAGTCTTCCATGTGGCAATAGTAATCTATCAATATCACTGATAAGCACAAGGTTCCATATCCTGGATATTGATTGAAATAAATAATTATTTTGTGAATACAGAGACATTCTCATGAGTACAACTGATAGCAGCAATCTTATTTCTGCCTCTTATTAACCATGAATCATTTGGGTTAAATGACTGATTGAGGCAGGTAATCACCTGGAAGGTAAGAAAGTTTTTATTAAATTCCATGTTGTTTTGTTCATGCTGTGCTAGCAGCTGAGGCATTCCATATCACCTTAGGTGAAGCTGCTCAATGATCATGGTTGCCTGCTTGGCACATATTTCACTTGCCATGCTTTTGAACATGTGCTTAGGGTTAAGAGTTCACTGAAGCTGCAGTGTAAAGAAAGAGATTGACAGTAAACTCTCAATGTGATACTTTGGTCATTGAAAATCAAGGGGAAGTGTTGTGAGGGAAGCCCATTATTTTCCTACCTATTCAGGAGGGGAAACCCAAGTGGCACAAACACTGTAATTGCATCCTGAGGACTTTGAAGATATTCTGGAATAGCTTTTTAGTGCCCCATGACAATTATTATAGTGATGTTCAGCTGCACTTCTGAGCACAAGAAAGCCAAAGGTAGCAACTCTCTATATGAAGCCACACTCGAAATATAATGGTACTGTAACAGAGTAAGAATAGTAGTGTTGTACAAACATCTGAATTTCTTTCTCTATTTGAGCTGTATGTTGACATTGTGCTAGCCCTTGGAATTTCTGATAATGTTGTAGCTTTTTAAGAGAACTGTAAATCTCTACAGGAGCATAGTCTACTATGTCCTAATCCAACAATTGTCACAAATGAGCATGTGATAAAGAATAGTTTACAGGGGATTAACTGGGGGAATGCAATTGAGGGAATGCTCAGAGACAGAGTATATATAATGGAAATCTAAGGAATATAATAATTCGACATAAGTACCTCATTAAATTTGTGCGGTAACGGTGAAAACCTGATCCAATTTCACTTGATGACACTCAAAGTAACCTGTTATGCTGTACATATTCATAATAGCAGAAGATGACTAGAGAGCAAAGTTAAATTTCTCAAATGATATGTTTTCACAGTTTTCATAAATAAATATTTGCAATCATATTCTGCAGTATGATTCAATTTCTGCATGGCAGGTTGTATAGCTACTTCACAACTCCATGGACCTGGAATCATTTCTGATCTGTGTTCCTTTCTCTTTCTGTGACTACTGGATGCTCCTCCAACATCCCAAAGACTGCTATAAATTCCACATACCACGAGTGAGTGGTAAGGGAATCAGTAGGGTGCTAATAGATAAGTGAGAGAAAAAGTTTTATGGATAGAAGAGAAATAGGATTGCTTTTACAATCAGCTTAGATTTAATGAGCTGATTATCCTCTTTCTGTCTGTTCCTGCATTTTCAGCAGGCTCTTTCGATTCCTCCTCAGTATTTGACCCTCCTCTATTCTGACAGTGTAGGATCCTCCAGAATAATGGCCTTTTTGTCCCAAGTGTTGGAATCTCTGAGTCTCACTGTGTCATGTTGTGCCAGTGGCCCTAAGCTTCTTGCTGTCTTGTCATAGTTTGCTTTTTGTCTCCATTGCAGATGCTTTTGTTTCTATTTGACATCTTCGACATCTCTGTTCTTCTTTGGGTCTGTAGAGTAGGGAAGTGTGGTGCATTGTCTATGTCCCATCAGAAGCTCAGCGGGTAACATGCCATTTTCAAGTGGTGAAGCTCTGTAACTCAATAGAGCTAGATATGGATCTGAGCCACTGTCTAGTGTTTTCTTGAGCAACTGTTTAACAATGTGAACTCCTTTCTCTGCTTTACTGTTTGAACATGGATGCAGAGGACTTGAAGTCACATGTAGAAAATCATACTCCAGCAATGTTCTGGAATTCTCTATCACTGTAGCATGGTCCATTTTAACTGTAGATAAAAAGCACTCCCTGGCATGGAAAGCGGCAGCCATTAAGGAGAAGCCAGTCCTTGGAAGAGCTCACCTTGGTGGGTGATCTCGCTGGTTTCGAGGTCATCATTCTCGAGCTTGGCCTGTTCCAGCGATTTGGCCAGTTCAACGTCGCTGGCCATGTCCTTCTTTCTCGACTCAAGCAGTCGCTTTGTACTTGCAGTTCTTGGCAAGCGCCCACAGATCCAGCAGGTAGTCATCGGTGGTCTCTCTTGACCATTGGCGACGTAGAGCGAGTCAGTGCCTCACTATGACCTCGTTCTGTGACTTCAGGTACCTAGTCTTCAACACCTCAATAGCAGCATCATATGTAGAGCAGTCCCTGCTGACTGTATACCCTTTCGTTCCTACCCTCGAAACGAGCACTGACCTCCTAAGTTCATTGACGTGGAAGATGTCTCTGGTCATGTTCAGGTAGGCCTGGAAGCAGTCTAACCAGTACGTAAACTCCTCAGCTGCGTTGGTGGGCAGAGGGTCCATCAGTAGCATACCTGGCTTGAGTAGCGCTTCCATCGTTAGGAAATAGGCTAATAAAATTTTAGCGTGAAAAAAATCTCTCATGACTGGAGGGAGAACACATGCTTCTATTAGCTTATAACTAAGGGTAGGTTCAACAGTAATCTTCAGAAGGGTTCTGGGTTTAGGCGGGAAACCAGGGTTATATGTGGGCAGATGGGGACGGAAGCGGGAGGCGAGGCCAGCCATCAGCAGAACACCCTACCAGTAAATCCCAGTTCACTGCAACCATGCACATAACTGTGGAATTTTTTGAGTCCGTAGACCAGACCTAAACACTCTTTCTCGATCTGTGCATATCAACATTCAAATGTCATCATCCTTGATGCATATGCTACTAGCTTCCAATCTTCTCCCACAGCCTGAAGCAGTATCGCACCTATTCCATCTTTTGAAGCGTCCATAGGTATTTTCATCCTTAGTCAAAGAACATCAAAAGTACTGGTTCTTTAGTTAGAAGGGTTTTTGGTCGTCCCCATTCTTCCTCGTGGTTGTCTGTGTTCTTGAATTCACATTTGTCCTGTGACAACTTCCTAAGGTATATTGTTTTGGAAGACAGGATTGGTATGTATTTATCAATGACAATAATCATTCCCAGTACTCTCAAATGCTTTTTTTGTCAGTGAATCTGGGCATCTTGAGAATTGCTTTCACTTTGCTCTTGTCTGACTCCACACCTGCCTCTGACAGTTTATCTCAGAGAAAGGTGATTTCCTTCACACCAAACTGACATTCTTCTCTGTTTAACTATAATCCATTCTTCTGGATGCGTTGTAACACTTTGATGAGCTTCTTGTGTTGTTCTTGTGTGGATCCCCATAGGATCATGTCATCCATGTACATGTGTACCTCATTTATTGCCTTCTATGATGTGCTCCATTGCTCTGTGGAACACTTCAGGAGCTGAGGAAATTCCAAAAGGCATCCTCAGACAAGAATATCGGCCAAACAATGTATTAAATGCACAGTATTTTGCACTATCTTCATGCAATTTTATTTGCCATAACCCCTGGGTTGCATCGAATTTAGTGAAAAATTTTGTACCGGCCATCTCACTTGTAACATAATTTTATCCCTGGTCGGAATCTGATAATGTTCCCTCTTTTTATATAAATATATATGCTCATATATATATATATACAAATATATATGCGCACACACACACACACACACACACACACACACACACATATATATATATATCTATATATATATCTATATATATATATATAGATATATATATATAGTTTTCTTTTGAATATTTTATTTTAATTTTGTGGACAACAAGCATCCAAAATAATCATTTCTCAGGATACATAAATTGAAATTAAGAAAACTAGTGGTACAAGTTGTTGTTATCTCCAAACAATACCATCCCCCCCTCCCCCTCAACAAAACCCAGAAATAAAGAAAAGAAAAAAGAAGATTGATAAGAAAAAAGGGACAGAAAAGTAAGAAAAAAAAGAAGAGAAAATGTCCAGTATTCAGTTCATAAGATCTAATTCCTTTTCTTAGCTGGATCTCTAGTAGGGGAAAGAATCAGGATTTAGAATTCAGGAACCGAATAAGTGTCCCTAAATGTTCAACCCTGCATTCTGCAAATATGGCTGCCAGACCTGCAAAAGCTGTAAGTAATTTTCTCCATGGGAACACCACATGTATTTCTGCATTTCACTGGGCTTTATCCAGGGGAGAATCAGACTTCCAAGTAACTGCAATACATTTCCTGACCACCACTCATGCAATTTTAAGAAATTCTAATTGATACATGGACAGTTTCATTTTGGATTTTATGTCAACAGTACTTCTGAGGAGAAACACTTTTGAACTTTGTGGTAATTGTTTCCCAATAATTTGATCTAACTAAATTCTTAAATTTTCCCAAAAGGGTTTTACTAGAGCATGACCAGGTGGAAGGTAAAAAGATTCCCATTTCTTCACTGCAACTAAAACATATATTGGAATTTCTTCGCTGAATATAGACTATAAAATACTAGCCAAAGCTTTGGCAAACAAACGGGGGCATGGCGTGATGGCGTAGGAGAAAGTCGTGCTGAAGTATCTCTCCCAGCCTGTATTGAAGTGACCTAAAACTGCATCAAAGTACTTAAACTGTGTAATTAGTTACAGCTATGAAGAAACCTAGAGCTCAAACTTTGAAAAAACTGACTTTAAAGCAATCAAGACATTTGGAACAAGTTCAGCCTACCTTGGAAATGGAGCCTGCGACCTCGATTTGTTCTCCCCCCCCCCCTCCCCCACTTCATGACTGGAGGGAGAACAAATGCTTTTATGAGCTTATAACTAAGGGTAGGTTCAACAGTAATCTTCAGAAGGGTTCTGGGTTTAGGCAGGAAACCGAGATGGGGGCGGAAGCGGGAGGCGAGGCCAGCCATCACCCTGAGCATGGAATGCAAACACCGGCATCTGTGCTGAGGAGCCCCAGGAAAAATAGCGTCCAGAGCTCCCCTCCTGAAGCATGCACACAATACCAAGTATGTTTAACCCCCCCGAGGGGGGGGGGGCTGCTACTCATCAATCCAGTGAATCTGGATTGACTGAGAGTAGGCCACATACCCGAGGGGAGGGGGAGAGGAGAGCTAAAAAGACTATGCAAGAATTTATAGGGCCAGCAGGAGGGGGAGAAGATCAGCCAAAAAAACACAGCTCTGGAGAAGAAGAAGAGCCTGGAAAAGTTATGACTGGTCAGGGTAGACCTTTTACAGAATATAAAGAATATTTTGATAGACAATTTCAAGTTATGTTACAACATATGACAGTGGGATTTAATTCTGTTAATCAACAACTGGCTAATGTTAGAGATGTTATTTCTAATGTTAAAGCAGAAATGGTGAAACATGCAAAGGTTGTGGATAAAGTGAAAGAAAATGTGAAGAAAATGGATGATAAACTGGAGGACTTTGTTAAATCTATTGGTCAATATCAAGAAAAATTTTACATGTATGATGAATCTTTTATTGGGTGGAGTGGTGAAAAGGAAGATTTATTTTTAAAAATTTATTTCCTGGAGAATCAAAGCCTCAGGAATAAAGTGAAGATAGTTGGATTACCAGAGGAGTTTGAAGGTTCAGTTCCGGTGAAATTTTTTCATGAATGGATACCGAAGGTGTTGGGTGCCAAAATGTTTTCAGAGGGGTTGGAAATAGATAGAATGCATAGAGCCTTAAGAAGTAAACCACCGCCTGGCCAACAACCCCAATCGGTCTTGATTCAATTCCTGAGATATCAAGAAAGGGAATTAATTTTATGACTGGTAATACAGAATGCAAAAGAACATGGAGGCCCATTGATGGTTCAGAATAGAAAAGTTTTTTTCTATGCGGACATAGGTCAGAATGTGATTAAATGGTGTAAAGAATTTAACCCGGGAAAAGTGATTCTTTGGCAAAAAGGTTATAAATTTGCTTTTCGATTCCCACGGTGTTGAAAGTTTTCTATGGTAACTATGATTCTCGTTTTTTTGATGACGTGAGGGAAGCCTTGAAATTCGCTAAGTCCTTGCCGGATCTTAAGAAAGGTCAATCTTTCCCAACTCAAATGAGGAAGGATGGAAGCCGAGACGAGTCTTCAAAGGGGAAGAAGAAGCAGGAGAAGGAAGGTCAACTGGAAGAAAAGCAGTATGAGAGTTCAAGTGATTCTGAAGAGGATTCGATGCATGAAGACCAACTGAATAAAGAATTGGAGGAACCTGGCTGTACTTGAAATGTGAACTTTGAGTTTGTGATAAATCTGTCTGGGGGGGGATGTGAACACATGGCAACTTGGTTGAAATCGTCACTCGCTTAGTGACTTGGGCCGCTACCCGTGTTTTTTTTGGAGATAGTATGTGTTACTTAGTGGCGGGGAGGTAAAGAGGGGGGAGTAAGGTTTTTTTATACATATTGTGACAAAATATATATAAATAATTTTGGGAGATAAATTGGGGAAAATTAGAGTAGATTACATACATACACTTTAAAAACAGATCTTATTTGAAATACTGGAGAATTCATATCCACAGTGACTTTGCAGAAATTGTGAAGAATGCCTATGGAGACTTCATAAATAGGTGTTAATTGAACTGAAGTTGTGGAAGAATGGACTATTGTCTTTAAAGCAACAGCAAGAGACATACTGTCTCCTGATACCTTTTTTTGAGGCTTTTGAAGAGTGCTCACAGAAAGGTCACTGATGGGTACTTGTTTACCTAAAAACAACAGATGAACCAGAAAACAGACTTCTATTGTTTTCTAGAGAAGATCATGTTGTTTTGCAAGCACAGGAAGTCAGTCAAGCAAGCTGGCAGTCTTTGACTGTGAGTCAGAGAGAGAGAGAAAAAAAAGAGAAGGGTCAAGCAAGTTGTCTCAGTCAGTGTGGGTGAGACAGAGAAGCTTGCTGAAACTGAAGCAGGAAGCTTGTTGGAACTGAAACAGAAGCTCCAGAGTAGAGGATGGCTGAAAGTTCTAGCTGTCTGGTGGTTCTCTTGGAATAAGGAAAACAGAAAGGAACTCTGTGGTAACCTGAAAGAAAGAGGTTATTATCTCGAGAACCCTAATGGGGCATGTTTCATCAGCAAGACACTAAGGTGACTGAGGGAAGTACCTCAGTTGTGGAAAGCCTGGAACAACAGATCTCTCTCTGAAAAACCTACAAGAACCTTCCTGAGTGGTAACCATTTACCTTTCGAGCACCAAAGCGTGGTGAACTTTATACATGTTAAATTATGTGCACAGTATAAGAATTGTCTGCAACCAGTGAACTTGGAAGAATGAGAAGTGAAATTGGACTGTGAACCAAAGAACTTTCCTAAATTTACACACACATTACATACAAGTGCACTTAGAATTAGAAGGGGGTTAAGTTGGGCTAAGTTAAGTAAGTTAAAAATAGAGCTAAGTTAAAGTTTGATTCTGTTTTCATGTTTAAAGATAATTAAAAGTAAATTTTGTTAAAGTAACCATTTGTCATGGTGAATATCTATTGCTGCTGGGTTTTGCGGTCCTTTGGGCTCATATCAATATATATAAGTTCTTATCTTTTATCTTCTTTAAGGAGATGTGTTGTCTTGAGTTGTTGGGGTGGAGATCCAGTAGCATAGAATATGGAGAGGATATAATGGATGGCTAATCTAAAATTTGCTACTTTAATGTGAATGGGCTCAATAATCCAATTAAATGTAGGAAGTGTTAAATTATATTAAGAAATTTAAAGTCAATGTTGCTTATTTTGCAAGGAACAGGTAACGGATAGGGAACATCAAAAATTATAAGAGATTGGGTAGGTCAAGTTACTTATTCTTCTTACAATTCCAAAGCCAGAGGGGTTGCAAAATTAATTCATAAGAATTTATCTTTTACTTTGGAATCTGTATATGAAGCTATTGGGATAGTGTTGATAGGTAATTGTAAGATTTTTGCAGAATTTTGGACTTTGGTGAATCTTTATGCACCAAATGTTGATGATGAAGGATTTTTTCAGGATGTCTTGCTTAACATGTCAGAATCTAAAGATCATATGATAATAGGGGGAGATTTTATTTGTTGTTTAGATCCAGTGATGGATAAATCAGGTAAAATTGTACATAGAAAAAATGGCTAAGAAGCTATTGTGTTTGATGTAAGAATTGAATTTAATTGATGTATGGAGGAAAATGAATATAAAAGAGAAAGATTATTCGTTCTATTCAGCTCAATATTATACTTAATCTAGAATCTACTTTTTTTTAACTGTTGTCTCAATTAATGGATAATGTAGTAGAAACTG
This sequence comes from Narcine bancroftii, assembly GCF_036971445.1. Taxonomy (NCBI): domain Eukaryota; kingdom Metazoa; phylum Chordata; class Chondrichthyes; order Torpediniformes; family Narcinidae; genus Narcine; species Narcine bancroftii. Next base: position 183,010,457 of record NC_091475.1, on the reverse strand, counting down.
AATATAAAGCTAGACTATTATCTGACCACTCTTTGATGTTGTTAACATATGCTGGGACTGAAATGGTTTAATCCGTCATTGTTAAAAGATAAGGAGTTTTGTAATTTTATAACGGAACAAATTCAACAATTTTTGGATATAAATAGAGATTTGGTAACTAGTAAGTTTATATTGTGGGATGCATTTAAAGCATTTTTGAGAGGACAGATTATTAGCTATACAGTACTTGAAAAGACAGTACTTAGCTGAATCAGAAAGGTTGGAACAGGAAATTGGAATTCTAGAAAAGGAGAAAATGCATAAGGAGAAGAGGAGCAAACTGGATGCTTTGAAATTGGAATACAGTATGTTACAAACTTACAGAGTTGAAAGATTAATACAACAATCTAATGAGAGATATTATGAGTTAGGAAATAAAACACATAAGGTATTGGCATGGCAGTTGAAATCTGAACAGATGTCAAGAAGAATAAAGGCAGTGAAGAAAAATTCAGGGGTATCTTATAGATTGCAAGATATTAATGAACAGTTCAAGGAATTTTATAGGAAATTATATATCTCTGATATAAGACAGGTTGAGGGTAAAATAGAGGAGTTTTTAAGTGGACTAAAGCTCCCAAAGCTGAATGACTGGAATAGGGATCAGTTGGAAAGACCAATTAGTTTGAGAGAACTTAGATCGGCTTTGAACTTAATGCTGAATGGTAAATCTCCAGGAGAGGATGGGTTTACGGTAGAATTTTATAAAAAATTCCAAAACTTAGTTTTTTCCAGTATTTGAGTTAGCTCTAGCAGTAGCAAGGAAATCTATAGCTGTTTCATGGAAAGATGAGATGGAGCTTAATTTACAAAGATGGCATTCAGAGATAAGGTCCTGTATACCAATGGAGAAGAAAATATAATTTAGGAGATGAATATTATATACTTAAAAAGGTTTGGGGCCCAAATTTGAAAATCTGAGACTGGTCGTGGGTGCATCTGGATCCCTCCACTGTATAGTGAATGAATTATTGAAGTTATTCTCCTTATTTCTTTCTCTTTTAGTTTCCCTTTTTTCGGGGAGTAGGGGGGAAGAATTTGGTTAAAGGGAGGGATAGATGGGGGTGGGGTGGTTAGGTTTATTTTTAGGATTCTTTGTAATTCTTGTTAGTTTTTTTTTCTATGTAACCATGAAAATTTCTGTTTGATAATTTGTTAATATTTTAATTCTGTAATTGTTGTTTAATTCTGTAATTATTACTTTGTTTTCTAATAAATAAAATATTTTTTAAAAAAGCTTTGGCAAACAGATTAGTGAAAATTTTGCCAAAATTGATAAATAAGGACAAAACAGGATTTGTTAAGACAATCAGCGGACAATGTAACTAGATTACTTAGTATAATTCATTTGGCCCAGAAAAGAGGTTACTGAAGTGTGGTTGCTGCCTTGGACATGGAAAAGGTTTTTGATAGACTGGAGTGGGATTTTTTATTTAAAGTTATTGAAGAAATTTGAATTAGGTCAAAACTTTATAAATTGGATTTGAGCCCTATCTAATGAACCTATGGCCAGAGTTGTTACGAATGGCCAAGTATCTTCAACATTCCCACAGTCCAGATCTAGCAGATAAGGATGTCCTGTGGTGACCCACTTACCAGCAAGAGAATTGGCTCCTCAAATGACAGATGTGCTGTGGAAAATGTGGGAAATTTGACACAGGTTTTTAATCTAAGCTGATGACATCACTGATGATGTCACTTCCCGTCCATGTGACTGAGCCAGTGGTGTATATAAGTGCAGCATTCAAGCCTGGAGTTGTCAAACCATTTGTATGGTTTGATCAAGTGGAAGCCCAATTCCAGTTAGGGCAGATAACGTGATTTCACGAGGTACTACTATGTAGTAAGTGTCCTGGATCAAGAGATGACTTGCTGAGTTTCTGATTTTCTGAGGCAGCCTCCAGAGGAGGACAAGTATATGGCACTCAAGAGTCTGCCCAGCTTTACCTTTGGCCTCTCACGATGTGAGTGAGCAGCCCATTTCATTCACTTGGATGGCTTGGGAGGCAGGACCCCTTCCGCGCTCATGTATTAAATGCTGGCACTAACGGAAGGGGATAGGCCCTGCCTCATGTTCAAGCAGGCTTTCTTGGAGCAGATGCCAGTTGCTGGCCGATGACGATTTCAGTGACCCATGGAAAGTTGCAGCCCGTGCTGACGTTCTATGGTGGGCAAAGCAAGAAAGTGTGACATCAGTAGAACAAGTCACCAGATCCCACTCATAGCAGCAGGGCCGTGCAATTCCAACATTAAACCAGCAGCAGGATTGATCAAATCCATTGTCAGACTGCCAGTCGGCCAGGAGACAACAGGACGAAGATAGCACCCATTGGCATCTCTACATCAAGCAGAAGCTTGCCCCTGCTAACCTCCCTGTGTGTTTCAGCGAAAGTGCCGGGGCCAGCTGTCACTAATTGCTGTGGCAGCTAGCCATCAAGACAGCCTCTTGTATGTCTGATATAGACATTCCAGCTGGCATTTCTTGGTGGATACAGTGGCGGAGATAAGTGTGTTTCCCCCTTCGGGGCATGACACACATAACAGAAAACCCAGGCCATCACTGAAAGCCGCAAACTGCAGTACTATCCAGACATTTGGCACATGTAGGATCCCACTTCAGTTAGGTGATACTAAGTTCACATGGGTGTTCACATTGGCTGTGGTCGCACAACCTCTACTGGGAGCTGATTTTCTCAAAGCACAAGGCCTGCTGATTGATCAAGAGGGACAAAGGCTCATTCATACCAATACTTTCCAGACCTTCGCCCTAGCTGCCAGCCCCACATTTAGACTTCGATACTCTTTCGGAGAATGAATTCCCAGGTTGTTGGCTGATTTCCTTGCAATAATTACACCACAATTCACCTCAGCGAAGCCAAACATGAGGTGCAGCATCTCACATACCATCCAAAGGGCCACCGCTGCATGCCCGACCTCACAGGCTCCCTCCAGATAAAATTTATCTTGCCAGAGAGGAGTTTGAAAGGATGGAGCATGTGGGTATTGAACCAGTCCAATAGCTTCTGGGCCTCCCCACTCCACATGGTACCCAAGGCTGCAAGCGGATGAAGACCATGCGGTGATTACCATAGGTTGAACGAGGTTACTGAACTGAATCACTACCTGGTTCCACATTTACAGGACTTCACATCCAACCTGCAGGTAGCCTGCATCTTTTCCAAGGTGGACCTGGTCCAGGGGTATCATCAGATCCCAGTTCACCCAGATGACATTCCAAAAACGGCTATTATTACACCCTTTGGCCTTTTAAAAATTTTAATAAAGGATGCCTTTTGGGCTCAAGAATGTTGTGCAGACTTTTGAACTTTTAATGGACAGAGTGGGATGCGATATCGACTTTTCCTTCCTGTACCTAGATGACATACTTATCGCTAGCTGCAGTTGTCAGGAACCTCTGTCCCACCTGCGCAAGCTTTTCACTTATTTGAATGAGTTTGGGCTGACCATCAACCTGGCCAAGTGTCCATTCGGGTTAGTGACCATCAACTTTCTGGCAAACATGGAGCAAAGCCACTATCGGCAAAGGTCGAGGCGATTCAGACATTGGCTAAGCCCAGCACAGTTAAAGGTACCCACGAGTTCATTGAAATGGTGAACTTTTATCACCAGTTTCTACCATCGGTGGCTTGCATCATGCACCCCCTCTTCACCCTGATATCAGGAAGGCACGGGATGTCACTTGAGGCAAAGAATCGTCAGCAGCACTCGAGAACACCAAAGGAACATTAGCTCAAGAATGGATGTCCCAACAGCCCTGACAGTGGATGTGTCCAGTACGGCAGGAGCAGGGCTGCTTGAACAGTACATTGATGGGAATTAGAAACCATTGGCTTTCTTTAACAAGTACCTAAGACCACCAGAACTCAAGTACAGTGCTTTTGATCGAGAATTGTTGGCACTGTACTTAGCTATCAGATATTTCAGATCCTTTCTAGAAACCAGGCTTTTCATGACTTTTACAGACCGCAAGCTGCTTACATTTTCTTGCGCTAAGATATCAGATCCAGGGTCGGCTCGTCAACAGAGACATTTATAATATATTTCTGAGTTCTCAAAGGCCATCAAACAGATTTCAGAAAAGGTCAATGTGGTAGCAGATGCACTGTCTTTCCCGGCCATACAATCCATGCAGACCTTAGCCCAAAGGGTGGACAACAGGCATACGAAGAAATTCTGCGTTACGGAACAAGAGATTCGAACTTGCAGCTAGAAGAAATTCCAGTAGGCCAGGGGAAGCTCAAACTCCTGTGTGACCTGGAAGCCTTAAGGCGGGAGGTATTTGACGCGGTACACGGGTTGGCGCACCAATTTATCAGAATGACTATCCAGATGGTAGCCAACAGATTTGTGTGGCATGACCTTCGAAAATAGGTCATCATTTTGGTGAAGACATACACTCATTGGCAGACATCCAAAGTCCAGCAACACACAAAAACCCCACTGCAATCTTTTGAGCCGATGTATCGGAGGTTCAACCATGTACACGTGGACATTGTAGGCCCCCACCAGTGTCATGTGATTCCTGATCTCTTTTTACTATAGTGGATTGGGCCACTGGCAAATATGACTACCAACACCTGCACCCGGGCCCTCATTTCTGTCTGGATTGTACGTTTCAGTCTTCCAGCACACATCACATCTGACAGGGGTGCCCAATTCACATCAAGCCTGTGGTCAGCAAAGGCCACCCTAGTTGGAACCAAGTTGCACCATACAACTGCATACCCACCACCCACTATCCAACAGATTAGTAGAAAGGTTTCACAGGCATTTGAAATCGGCCCTTATGGCGCATCTGCAGGAACCTAACTGGTTGACGAATTGCTGCGGAGGACACCCCTGTCTACTCGATCTACTCAAGGTAAAAACCGCTGACATCTTATTATTAGTTATAATTTTAGCTTATGATTTATTATAAAGCATTTTTATCCAATTTATAAATTTTCTACCAATACCAAATTTTTCCACTGTCTTAAATAGAAAAGACTATTCTAAATGGTTGAATTTTTTTCTGCATCTAGGGAGACTGTTATACTTGGATTTAATTTGATTTTGTCATATGTATGATGTTAAATAGTCTACCCAGACTATTTGAAGAGTGTCTTCCTTTAACAAATCCCACCTGATCTGGATGTATTAATTTTTTTAGATATTACCCCAATCTATGAACTCGTGCCTTTGACAATGTCTTATCATCAGCCTTCAGCAATGATATAGGTTTATATGATGGAGTTTTTAATGGGTCTCTACCTTTCTTCAGTAACATTATAATTATAGAAGTTAAGAAAGATTATGGGAGAGTCTGGGTCCCCACTGCCCAGTTCAATGCATCCCTCATATGAGACATCAGCAAGTCTTTAAATTGTCGAGAGAACTCGGGGGGAACCCATTCTCCCTCATATACTTATTAGCTGGTAAAGTAACCAAAGCTTTCTTAGTTTCTTCTCTTGTGAAAGGGACATCTAAATCAGCCCATTCTTTATCTTCTAATTTTGGAAGTTCAATATTTGCTAAAAAAATAATTCCTCTCATTTTCATCTCCAAATAATTCTGATTTATATAATTTCATATAGCATTGTCTGGAAAAAAAATTATTTATTTTTGATTATCTGTTATAATATCAGCCTCTGTTTTTATTGCATTTATCATTCTAGATTACTCCTCTGCCTTTACCTGCCAAGATAGAACTTTGTGTGCCCATTCACCTAATTCATAATATTTTTGTTTAGTTTTTAATATAGTTTTTTCCATTCTAATGTATTTTTACATTCTATTTTTCCATTGTAATGTTATATCTCAGTTTTCTATTCTCTAATATTCTGTATTTTTATTGTAACCCTGTTCTTTGATATTCTTTTTCCAGTTTTGTTACATCTTTCTCCAAATCATCCAACTCTGTAGCATATTCTCTCTTAATATAGTTTTGTGTAAGAAATAATTTGTCCTTTTAGGTAAGCATTAAGCATATCCCATATTAAAAAAGCTATTATCAGTGAAAGAAAGATTAGTTTAACAAAATAGTTCTATCTGTCTCTTCATAAACTCAAAGAAGTCTTTCCTTCTCAACAGTATGGTGTTGAGATACCATCTATACACACTTTCTTGTTTTTCTGTTATCGCAATAGTAAAAGTTAATAGTAAATGTTAGGATAAACATCTTGCCAAATATTCCCTTTTTACCACTCTACTTTTTACCACTCTACTTTTTAACTGAGCAGACATTAAAAACAAATCATTCCTTGTATGTGCATCATGTACCCTTGAGTAGAATGAATAGTCTCTTTCTGTGGGGTTACATTACCTCCATATATCAATCAAATTTAAATCCTGCATAAATTATAGCCTCATTTTTACAGATTTTGCCCTTGTTACCATTATCACTGATTTATCCAATTTTGGATGTAAACAAAAATTAAAATCTCCTCCAACCAGTATATTCTGTTTTCATCCCATTTTTAAAAAAATGATATCCTTCATAAAGGCTTCATCGTCATAATTTGGTGCATAAATATTCATAAACATCCATGATTATGCATAAATTTTACAATGTGCCACTACAAATCGTCCATTTTGGTCAATGTCTCTTCTATTATTATTGGTATATTTTTATTAATTAAAATCGATACTCCTCTAGCTTTTGAGCTGAATGAAGACATTATTACTTGTACCACCCATCCTCATTTTAATTTAGCATGTTCCAATTTGGGAAGATGTGTTTCTTGTAGAAAGATGACATCTACCTTTAATTTTTTTAGGTGTGCCAAGACTCGCTTCCTTTTTACTGTCCCACTTATCTCATTAACATTAAGACTAATAAATTTAAACTTTCTATCCATACAGATTTTTAAACAAATATTATTTAATAATAAAACCTTGGTTGTTTCAATCATAGTGATCTTTCCCCTTTAAAAAACACATACAATGTCCCTGCCCTGACAGTGACATAAACAGGAAACCCCAAAAGTCTGTGAGAAAAGCCCGTGGAATCCTTCGAGGAAGAAGAACCCCGTCCTTTAGCACCATTTTTATAGATTAAAATATTCTTCTCCCAGTGCCATTTCCAATCTTAGAATGGAGTCTCCAACCTACTACTACTTTTCCCAAGTTTTCGGTCTTTCTTGAACTCTCCGTGAACATTTCGATAAAATTTCCTTTTCAACAATAAATTTAAGTTGGTTTGAAAATACAACTTTAACTTAGTCCCATTGTTAAAATTCTTTTCAGTCTTCTTTCATAACTTTAGTCATAATCTTTCATCATCCTCGCAAGAAGTTTCCCACCTCATACTTTGTCTTAAAAATCGTTGATTACCTTCAGCTATTTTGACCATCAGAGTCGAGAGGTATATTATAGAATACCAAGTTTTTAGAATGCAATTGTCTTTTTACATCATCAAAATCATTCCTTTGCATAATCAAAAGGCAGGCTATTATTTTGCTTAGAGTATTCATATGCTGCTCCCAGAATTGTCTCCTGTTCCCGGTAACTCAAAAGACTTACCAGAACTGGTTGTGGTTGCGAATTGCCGGCTCTTCTGGGTGTGATGAGCCCTTTCAATATGTAATTTTCCTCTGAATTTGTCTTCTCCCAGCACTTGTGGGATCCATGTTTCAAAGAAATTCATCTGATCTCTCCCCTCGATCCCTTCTTTCAGTCCAATAATTCGAACATTATTTTGTCTGCTAAAATTCTCCATGTGGTCGATCTTGTACAGTAGACCTTGAGTTTCTGCCACCCATTTCTTCACATCTTTTTCCATACCTTGTAACTTATCTTGTGTATTAACAAGTCTGTTTCTACCTGGGTCATTCTTTGCATTAAATCTTCAACAATTTCTTTAATTTCAGTTATCCTCTCAGTCATATCTCTCATTACAATTTCGATGCCTGCAAATTGATTACTCAGATTATCAATTTTCTCAAGGATAATGTTGAGTTCTTGTCCTGACTTCCCAGCTCTGCCGGGCTCCGCCAGTCCCGAGGCCGCTCCCTTTCGGACTTTCGCTCGATGTTCCAAGCTGAGTAGAAACCTCCTTGGCTTTTGTTTTTTCTGCCTTGGTCTCTTAGTACTTGCTTTATCCATTTTTGTGAAAATAATTTTGATTTTAAGATTTTAACCATCCTTTTGTTGCTCTTCATGGAGAGCTCAACCAAAACACGTCTGTCTAAGTCCTTTGCATGGCCACGCCCCCTCAATTGTTCTCTTCTAAAATGTTGTCAGGATGGGGGTTGATAGCATTGCCCTCCTCAATCTCCTTAGAAAGTATAAGCACAATAATTGCAATCTTCTGGAGCAGGCATTAGCCCTAATAAATTCATTCTATTCATTTACCAAAAGCAAGTGGTTAGTCATGAAACAATCTTTTATTCTCAGGCATCTCTAAATGCAGTGCAAACTACAGAATAGATGAAATTACCTCATGGTCTACACCCTCACTGATTTTTCCTGCAATGTGGCAATCTAGTCACCTGCCTTTTCTCTCCACTCTTCCTTCAGCAACATGAAACTGATAACTCCTGAAAAGTAAGCCAAAACTACATTCCACCACTGCAAAAATGCCTTCATTTCCAGCTATGACTTGCTTTCTACTGTATTTCTCATTGCATTAAGTACCTTATTTTCTAAATCTATATTTGACACTTACTGTTTCATGCCCTGAACACAATATCGTCTGATATACGATTTCGGCAGCTGCTTATTGTGAAATATAAAAAGATCAGAACACAGTGTGCCAGAGTTAAACCTTATGAAAATATTTGCTGAGGAAATAAATAAAATTTTATTCAGTTATGAATCACCTGAAACTTTGACCATCAATTTTCCTTGGCATTTTCACTGGATACTTTCCAAAAGCATAGCAATATAATTTATCTCAACAATGTTTTTCCCACATGAGAATACTAATAACAGTCATAAAATATACCATGCTGACACCCTTATTTACTTTTATAATGTTTCATGTTTGGTGTAAGCTGCTATGTATCGCCAACTCATAAAGATAGTTTACTTCTTGGTCACGAACATGCTCCATATTTAGCACAAATGCAGCCTGTTTTTTTTAAATCTATGGTTACCACAGATACTATTTATTAGCTTTGCTACAGTCACCTTATTTAGCGATTATTTATGCTCTGCATTGATGCTATTTATTAATTCTCACAGAGTTATGAAAATGTTTAGCCTAGAAGCTAAGTGCTACCTGTAAAGATGTTATAAAAGTTGGTGTATTGTTGCTCAAAGAACATTTCCTTTAAAGGCTTAGTGGGCTGATCAGTCATCTTCACGTTATGGAAGGATTTAAGGGAGATCAGAGTCCAGCAGGTGGGTTTACTGATCAGGGTAGAAAGGTGGGTGACAGGATGCAGTGTTGTATGTAGGCATATATAATCAAGGAGCAACCTTAGGCTATATTCTCAGTAGAAGCACATAGACTTTCTGTATACAATTAAAACATGTATGATACTGAGGGGAAATCTAGAATTAGAGGACACAACTTCAGAGAAAGGTGTGGCCCACTTAATATAGAAGTGAGAAGGATTTTATTTCTTCATAGGGCTGTGAATTTCTGAAATTCTTTACTGAGATTGATGTTTATGGTTAAAGGTTTTTGACCTGAAGCTAACAGTTTCTCTCTCCAGATGCTGCCTGACCTGATGAGTGTTTCCAACATTTTCTATTTTTATTTCAGATTTTCACATCTGAAATTTTTAGATTTTCAACTATCGATGCATGTTATTTATATGGACTCTTGGAAAGCATTTAAGAAAGTCCCACATAATAAGAATGCAGCTGAAATTAAAAGTCATGGAATTGGAAAGAAAACAAAACCTCATTTCCATGTTGAATAGACAAAGTGTTACTCTGAAGTTATGTCCTCTAGTTCTGGATTCCCCAGGAGGGAAAATATTCACTGAGAACCTCCCTCTCTCCTGAGTATTTTATATGATTGAATTATTCACACAGTGTCTATGTGTTTCTACTGAGAATACAGTAAACAGTATTCTGTTACTGCTGATTCACACGGATTAATTGAATGGTACAAATTGCAAAGAGCGTTGATACCCAGGCTTCTGAATTGAGAGAACTGTGGTTTAATTTATTTATTTGGCAGAGAAAGGCAATATTCAGGTTTTCATGCTGTAATAAATAACTGGCCTTGTCAGAAATGTTAACAGAAACCTTAAACAAAAAGATATATAAAAGATGAACATAGGCAAAGGTAAGTAATTCAAATGGGAGAAGCAAAGTACTTTCTAAACTGAAACTAGAAATATCAGTGTTCTCTGGAATTTTGTGGGAGCAATGAGCCACCCGCATTTACAACTTCCAAACAATACAAAAGATGTGCTTTAATAGTAGGCTAAGCAATGTCCTGGAAGTTTAACTGAGTGTTAGAACTATCAAAGATGTACAAAGAGAATACTGGAAGTACTCAGTGGGTAAAGGATCATTTGTGATGAGAGAAACAAAAGTTAATATTTCAAGTTAATTACAGTTTCTTTTATCAGAACCATTGAAATCTGATGAAGTCATTGACGTGGGCAGTTAATTTCAAAATGAATTTTCCAGCTTTTTGAGTTTTTATTTCACATTTCCATCTTTGGCATCTAATTTTTTTTGTCAAATAGTTTGAATACTTTTGAATAATATTGAAAGGACAGTTGGAAAGGGTTGAGATCTAAAGCTACAGTATTAAGATTGCTGAATAAATTAAAATTAGAATCGTACAACTATAGTTGATCTTTTCCTGACTATTGACTTCAAAGCAAACACAGATAATTTATCTGTGTAAGTTTGTTTTGTTCAGTGCAACCACATCCAGTTTTATCAATATTTAGCAACAGTTGTTACATAAAGCGTGACAATTGTTTCCCCAGTCACCATTTCCATTAAGCTAAGGCATTTTCATTATTGTATTTCATTTTGGACCTGAAGGATATGTAAACTACCAATGATCTTTATTACAATAACACATTGAAAATATTTCATAAGTACAGTACAATGTTTCACATAATTGAAATAGTAGCCTTCTATTTCAAGTCATACATTGAAGTGCAGCATACTTGGAGGGTAGGATAAAAAGCAAGAAAGCCTTCAATAAATACTGATGGTAAATTGTCCTTTGATTCTCAGTAGTGAAAAATACACAAATCATATGGTGAATCATATCTGAAAGGCTTAGATCACTTCACACAATAGGATTCTAGAGTTCATGAAATGGAGAATTTCAGTTACAGCATATCATACTAATCTAGAGGAATGCATATTCACCTAAGTTCTGTTTGTGGTTTTAAACTTTAAGTGTAAGCTTCCTGTAGCCAAACAGGATGAGGTCAAATGTAAACCTGCTCCTCATATTCACCCTACATAGCCTTAAACTGTAATAACATCAATTTTTACAATTTTGGATAATCCCACCCCCATCAAGTTCCACTGTTTGCATCACTTTATTTACTCCTGTACTTTTTCCCTCCCTCTAATCTTTCTTTCTTGCCACCTTCCTAGTTGGCTCTCCCTTTATCTGTCTCTCCCTCTCTCACATGTCTATCCTAGATCCTCTCACCTCAGGCCTCCTTTCCCAGCTGTTTTTGTATATAATTTCACATTTTTATCATCATTGCAATATAGGGTCCTGACCCAAAATGTTCACTGTTATTTCTATCTGTGGATGCAGACTGGACTGTGCAGTTCGTCCAGCCATTCTTTGTTTAACCAAGTATTTATTTCCTGATATTGGTGGGAAGCAGTTATAAAAAGTTTTTGTACAAATTGTGTACATTTTCCACTGAAAACTTCAGGTTTCAATAAAATTTTAATGCAATTTGTTGAGTGGAGAATCTAGGCCAAAAGGTTATTTTTTGTTATTTTTTTCAAAGTCTAATTACACTGGACAACCATTTTTTTCAGAGTTTGCTTCTTAAAAAAATTGGAGATTATGATAAATAACTTCAAGCTGAACACAAAGATAATTTCATTTGCTGGATTACGTTAGAGGATGGAGAAACATCCAATTAACTTTTGAATTTGGAATTAAGCGTAGACTTGCCACAAATACACAGAATGTATCGCACCTGTTGTGACTTTGTCGAGACAATTCTGCTGTATTGAATTTTCTGAAGACAATAAATGCTATTGTTGAATACACTCACTATGCTATTGCCCAAAGAACATGTGCATCAACATGTGTTCGGTCTTATTCAATGTAATTCACAGCATCTTTATGTCAGCTGCTTTTATAGCTTGTCTGCATCTAACCTGACTCAGCATGCCAGGACTAAGACCACATTTATGGAGCACCTGCACTGAATGCATGCCCAGGCATGCCTGAACTGACCAAAACAGCTTGCTTTGTGGGCACTATGACAGGAAATCACAAAATAGATTATATCTACAAAAGAGTATGTGATAGGAAATTTTTAAGGCAATTTTTATGATCAGAGCACAAAATGCATAAAATACACCTAAAAATGTTCAGGAACCAAAACCTTTATTGTCCAGTGTAATTTAGCCATCTTACAATTTTCCTAGAAATTCAGTGATTATATAATGGATGAAACTTCAAACCCCTTAGCATTAATTCGAGTACGAGTTAAAGTCAAAGCATTCTGACTGACCTATTTCATTGGTGTTACCTGCCCCAAAGATTCATCTTAGAGTTTATGTATGCCACGTGTGCTGTCATGATTGATTTTAAACTTTTGAAAATTGTGCCCAGCCCAAGCTTTTAAAACCGAAGTATCTTTTTATCAGAAAACCTGAATACTTGCCAACTTGGGGATTATTTCACAAACTTAAATTAAGCAGACATTGATCTCTGTGTGATATGAGCTCCTTAAATGTGTTTTTCAAACTTTTCTCCTATCTGGAGCCTCACCTAACAGGTCTGTACTTGAGAGAACTGACTGCAGGGGTCAGCATGTCCAAAATGCATCAAGCTTGATTTCTGTTGTGTATTTCCCCTTTGGAAATAACACCATTGGAGAGGAACTGTCAACATGTCTTTCTTTAATGGACTATGATGCCACTCTCAAACTCTCCCCACAATGCACTGTGTACCTGACGTCACCATTCACCATGTACCTGATGTCACGCACACATATGCATTCCCAGAACACGCTTCCCCCTCAAATGTTTTGTATTTATTAATAAATAAGTATAAAGTTACATAGAATTTAACAATGTTAACACTACAGAGAATTTAGCTAATTGAACTTCCAAAATTAGCTTCAAATGGCTCAGTGTCGATTTTAATGAACCTCTCCCTTCCACAAATGGGAACACTTTCTTGCTCTCTATCATTGATGAGTACTCTCACTTCCCATTGACCATTCCATGTCTAGACATGCCCATGTCATCAGTCATAAAGACCTTAGATTCCATTGTTGCCCTGATCAGGTATCCCAGCTATATTCAGAGCGTCTGGGGCTCAGCCTTTATGAGTGACGAGCTACATCAGTACCTGCTGGAGAGGGGCATCACATCCTGCAGGACTACTGGCAACAACCCCTGGGGGAACGGACAGGTTGAAAAGGAGAATGCCACAGTCTAGAAGGCTGTCAAACTGGGCCTGAAGTCAAAGGCCTTCCAGACTCACTCTGGCAGGAAGTCCTCCCTTTGGTGCTCCATTCCATCCAGTCACTACTATGTACTGCGACCAACGCTATTCAATTTCAAAAGAAGGTTGGCATCAAGAACCACACTCCTAACCTGGCTCACCACTCCTGGTCCAGTCCTTCTCAGGAAGCACGCGAGGAGAAGTAAGACTGACCTCCCTGGTGGAAAGGGTGAAACTGCTCCACACTAATCTCACATATTCCTATGTGGAATACACAGATGGCAGGGAAGATACCATCTCCATCAGGGACCTGGCACCCGCCAGAACAGAAGGTCCGTTGCCTCAAGTGCTCTGTGAGCCACGGAGCTCATTCTTGCCACCCTCAATCAGGGCCTCAGGGGATCCGGTTCAGGAGGAATGTGTGCATCCCCCTCCACCATTGAGCCAGAGACCCAGCCCGCCTCTTCTCCCTCACAAGGGGACCATGAGAGTCAAGTAGTCCAAGGCCCCCTGATGCTAAGGCATTCCACCACGATCTCCATACCCCTGGACTGCTTAAATCTGTAAATTTGTAAATAACTGTATTTTTCAACTTTTTTTTTCTGAACCCATGTTCTCTGTCTTTATTTACCCTGAATTGTACAGTAAAGGGTGAATGCAGTGAACTGGAATTCACTGGTAGTGTGTTGTGCAGATGGCTGGTTCCAGTCCCATCTGCTCACATATAATCCTAATTTCCCTCCCTAAACCCAGAACCCTTCTGAAGACTACTGTGAAACTTTACCCATAGTTATAAGCTAATAAAAGCGATTGTTCTCCATCCAGTTGAAAGAGCTTTTATTCACGCAACACAGAGTCTAAGCACGATAATGTATCTGCATGGCCGTCCTTGTCTGCCAGTAACACAGGAATGACTTTCTTAGGGTGTAGGATCAAGCTCAGTGGTTTATTGTCCATTACTAAAGTAAACCTCTTACCATATAGGTATTGATGAAATCACTTAAGACCAAAGATTATGGCCAGTCCTTCCTTCTCCAGTTGCACATAGTTCCATTCACAAGCCGCCAAGGAGCAGGAAGCAGTTTCTTCAAGTGATTGAAAGCTTTGTTGGTTTCCACATTCCAGCACAATTTCTGGTCTTTTTTTAACATTTGTTTCAGTGGGTTACACAACTTTGACATGTCTGGAATGTGCTTTCGATAATGGTTAACCAAACCTAAGAACGATTGTAACTCCACTTGATTCAATGAGAAAAGTGCAATGCGGACGCCTTCGGTGCCAGTTGTATCCATCCTGACTCCTGCACATTCAATCATAAGTCCCAAATACAATACTCAGGATGCCATAAATATTAATGCAGTTGGACTTCAACCTGTTCTAACCTGGATAAGACTTTTGAAGGTAAAAAATACAGTTAGGTGCTCTGCATCGTCCCATCCCATTATGATGATGTTATCCTGGTAACATCCAACATTTAGTCCTTGCAATAGTTTGCCCATAACCACTTGAGGTATTGTTGGAGAGCTGATGATATCCCATATGGCATCCTGGTGTAAGTGAACAATCCCAGGTGAATATTGATCACCACATATTTCCTAGATTTGTGGTCCAATTTGACTTGTTGATATGTTTATGATAAGCCCAATTTTGTGAACTTTTTCCCATGATTCAGAGTTTGAAATAATTCAATTGCCCATCTTTTATCAGATGCACTTTGTCAGGATGGTAGAAGTGCAGTTTGCACTCAGCACAGACTTGGCATGACCTGGCCATTTCCCTGATGTCTTCAATAGAGAAGGGCAGGTTGCATGCCTTGATGAAGTGAGCCATGTGACAGAGCTCGTTGTGAATTAACTGCAATTGACTGGTGTGTGGAGCATCACAGGTTCTTTGGGATAGGGCATCTGGAGGTTCATTGAGTGTACCTGGCCTATACCCTATCTCATAGTTATAGGTGGAGAGTTTGATCTTCCACCTCACGATCCTGTTATTCTTTATTTTACCCCTTTTTGTGTTATTGAATATGAATGCTACAGATCGCTGATCAGTGAGCAATGTAAATTTCCTGCCAGCTAGGTTGTGCCTCCAGTGCCTGATGGCCTCCACAATGGCTTGAGCCTTTTTCTCCACTGAAGGGTTTTAGAACTCGTGGCCTTGTAGGGTGCAGGAAAAGAAATCTACTGGCCTGCCTGCCTGGTTAAGGATCGCGGCAGGGCTATGTTGGAGGCATCACTTTCCACCTGGAATGGTGCATTTTCGTCCACCGCATGCATGGTGGCCTTGGCGATATATCTCTTGATGTAGCTAAAAGCCACCTGGGCTTCGGCCGATAATGGAAAGGAGATGGATTTTAAAAGGGGACAGGCATTGTCAGCATAATGAGGTACCCACTGGGGTAGAGTATGAGAAGAAACCCAGGCACCTCCTTAAAGCTTTATTAGTCCTTGGGATTGGGAGGTCAAAGTGGGGGTGCATATGCTTGGGGTCTGGGCTGATGATGTCATTCTCCTGTTACGAGCCCAGAGGACACATAAACCCAGCAGCAATAGATATTCACCAAGACAAATTGTTACTTAAACAAAGGTTGCTTTTAATTATCTTTAAACATGAAAACAGGATCAAACACTAACTTACTTAACCTAACTTAACTGTCCTTTTAATTCTAAGCGCATGTGTATGTAATGTGTGTGTGAAAGTTCAGAAAAGTTCTTTGGTTCACAATCCAATCTCACTTCTCATTCCTCCAAGTTCACTGGTTGCAGGCAATTCTTATACTGTGCACAGAATTTAACATTTATAAAGTTCACCAGGCTTTGGTGCTTGAAAGATAAATGTTTACCGCTCAGGAAGATTCTTTTCAGTTTTCAGAGAGAGATTTGTTGTTCTAGGACATCCACAGCTGACTCCTTTTTAATCAGCCACTCCAGTGTCTTGCTGATGAAACTTGCCCCCTCAGGGATCTCCAGGTGATAACTTCTTTCTTTTAGGTCACCACAGAGTTCCTTTTTGTTTCTCTTATTCCAAATAAAACATTAGACAGCTAGTCCTCTCCTCTTGCATGAACCACAGGGGCTTTGACCAGGTTGAAATAAGAACCTATCTTCCAAATGGGGTTTTTCCACAAGCTTGCCAGTTTGTCCTGTTCCAGTCCCAGCTCCTGCTGCTGACTGTAAAACTGTAGAAGTGATCTCTGTCTCTCTCTCTCTCTCTCTCTCTGAGAGAAAGCCTGTTTACTCTCTCTCTCTCTCTCTCTCTCTCTCTGAGAGAAAGCCTGTTTACTCTCTCTCTCTCTGCTTCCAAAACCCCATGACCCTCTTAGAACAGCTCCAGACAATCTGCGGCTCTGACAAATCTTTCATCTGTTGCCTTTTTGTAAACAACAATCCATTAGTGAAGTCTCTTGGGCACTCTCCAAAGCTTTTGCAAAGGCTGTGGAGCAGATATGTCTAGCATTAGCAAAGCTCCAGTATTTCAAATAAGATCTGTTTTAAAGTTTTTGTATGTGACCTACTCAAACAAACCTTTCCCACTTTTCTCCCCAAATCATATCTATATACTCTGTCACACTAAATTTAAATTTGGCTTGTATTATAGTTTAATGATTTTTGGCTTTGGACATGATGGTGGAGGGGTAGCAGATGGTTCATGCAGTTTGATTATTGGGAAAAACAAGGATAGCAAGTAATTTCACACTGGTCATTCTAATAGTAGTGATGGGAATCCTTTGCAGGACATCTGGCATCGAATGTTTCGCCTGTCCACAGAAGTAGCATCCCGAGTTATGCTGCTGTAGTTGGTACTGGGGATGGCTGCACTCTGTAGGCCTGGTCTTCCGATAAGGCGCACCTTTCGTTAGAGAGGTTGTCCACTCCCAGTTAGTCCTATTCAGCATCATTCTATATGATGGAATATACAGTATCAGTAATCAGATACAATAGTCTAGAAATTTTAATCATTTGTGCGTTTTATTTTACAGGTGATTTGTGCATAATTTGCTGTGATCTACTCACATGATCATTTCTGTGGATGAATCAAAAGATTTGCAACCTGCTGAGGGCAAAGTTAAGGTAGGATGGCTATATCCAAATTTTCAAAATGGAGGACATCCCTCTAAACTGTGAGCTTCACACAAGTAGAAGTGCTATGCGCACATTTGAGCATGGGCACACAGTACATTTGTCCGAGGGTGCGAGTGCACACAAAATACGTACAGCTTAGAGGGGACACAGCCTCAGAAAACTCAGAAGAATAAGGAAGTCAACTGCTCTGTCTCCAACTCTCCACACATCCACTGTCCACTGCATTAACATAATGTATGGTTTTTAAATTTATTTTTAATT
Source organism: Narcine bancroftii (assembly GCF_036971445.1). NCBI lineage: Eukaryota > Metazoa > Chordata > Chondrichthyes > Torpediniformes > Narcinidae > Narcine > Narcine bancroftii. Next base: position 182,992,502 of record NC_091475.1, on the reverse strand, counting down.
GGTTTAAACAAACATTTCTAAAGAATGTATCTCAGATATATCATATATTCATATTTGCCACGATTTTCCACATAATATTTCTCTGAGGTATACACTTAAAGAGAAAAGAAGAAAGACACAATAAGAAAAAGGAAACTATACAAGTAGGCAGCTGATTTTTTTTTTTAAACAACATTATCATTGATTTGTAAGAATAAGGTCAGGTCTATGAAGTATTATGTAGTTAAACCACTTTTCCTAGTATAAATCAAATTGTTCAATTTATAATTAACAGATGCTGTTATCTTCTCCATTTTATAAATGCCCATTATAAATTCCTTCCATGTGTTTAAAGTTGGGCTCTCCTGTCAGGTGTAAAAAAGTAACTGCAAATTGACAGGTAAGTACTGTGTCCCTTCCTTTTTTGAGAGTTTTTCCCCTTAATTTGTCCTCTATTTGGGGGTGTATGGCCTTCACCCCAAAAAGGAGGACAAATTAATGACTGACTCAAGGTGGTGCTGGACGAAGGACAGAGTCCTCAAAAGCCGGACTGTCCGGCCTAAATCCTGATGTCTGATCACCCTAGTATAAGGGCGTTTAAGACTGGTGATGTAGATCTCTACAGGAAGTCCAGGTACGATCCATGGAAGGCCATCTCAGCAGAAAAGTGGCAATTCTGAGGGAAGCGAGACAGAGTCTGATACTTGCCAGCCATGGCAGGGATTACAGGCGAGGCTGAACAACATAAATGGCTGTGATGCTTCACTACCCAATGAGCTGAATACTTTTTATGTTCACTTTAAAAAGGAGAAGTCAATGGTACTGAAAAGAAAGGCCAAAGTCAGAACATCCTTCAAGAGGGTGAACCCTCGAAAGGCATCAGGCCCTGATGGCATAGCTTGCATGGTACTGAAAATCTGTGCCAAAAAAATAGCTGGAGTGTTCACAGACATTGTGAATCTCTCATTGCTGCAGTGAGAGGTTCTCACTTGCTGTAAAAGGGAATCAAGAAGAGCAGAGTGAGACACCTCAATGATTATCATCCAGTAGGACTCACATCTACTGTGATGAAATGCTTTGAGAGGTCGGTCATGGCCAGAATGAACTCATGTCTAAGTTAAGCTCTTGGCCCACAGCAATTCGCCTACTGTCACAATCACTCCACAGCAGATGCAATCTCACTGGCTCTCCACTCAGTTCTGGATCACCTAGACAACAGCAACACATATATCAGGCTATTCTTCATCGTCTACAGCTCAGCTATCAACACCATCATACCCCTAGTACTAGTCAACAAGCTCCAAAACCTAGGCACCTCCCTCTGCAACTGAATCCTTGAATTCCTCATTGGAAGACCACAGTCAGTGCGAATTGGTAACAACTCAACACACCACACCTCAAGATTACTGCTCTACTCGTTCTATACCCATGACTGTATGGCTAGGCACAAATCAAATGCCATCGACAAATTTGCTGATGACACCATGGTTATTAGCAGATCACAAATTGCAATGAGGAAGTCTACAGGAGAGGGATAGTCAGCTAGTTGAGTGGTATCACAACAACAATCTTGCTCACTTAATGTTAGCCAAACTAAGAAATTGATTGTGGACTTCAGGAGGGGGAAATCAGGAGAACAGAAACCAGTCCTTATCGAGGGGTCAACAATGGAGAAGATAAAGAACTTGGGAGTCGACATGTCTGAAGATCTGTTCTGGAGCCTCCATGTTAGTACAATCATGAAGAAGGCTTGCCAGTGCTTCTACTTCATGAGGAGTTTGAGGAGATTTGGTATGAAATGAAAGACTTGCAAATTTCTAAGGGTGTACTGTGGAGAGCATTCTGACTGGTTGCATCACTGTCTGGTATGGAGGTAGCAATGCACAGGGCAGGAAAAGGCCACAGAGAGTTGTGAACTTGGCCAGTGCCATCATGGGCATCAGTCACTCCATCAATGACATCTACAAGAGGAGATGTCTTAAGAAAACAGCCTCTATACTCAAGGACCTTCACCATCCAAGCTATGCTCTCTTCACACTGCTACCATCAGGAAGTAGGTAATGGAATCTGAAGACGAACACTCAATGGCACAAGAACAGCTTCTTACCCTCCTCTATCAGATTTCTGAACAGACAGTGAATCACAGACACTACCTCATTTTCTCTTTTTGCACTAATATATTTATTTTTTAAAAATAATTTAGAGCAATTTTGCATCTGTAATGCTGCTGCAAAACAACAAATTTTGTGACACATGTTTATGCCAATAAATTCTGTATCTGATTGTCTTCAAAATTGGTTTGCCTACAGAAGATAGGAATAGATGGATATTTTTCTGCCTAATGACTAGTGGTGTTCAACAGGAATCTGTTCAGGGACCCCTACTTTTTGTGATTTTTATAAATAACATGACAAAAATGTGGAGTAGGGGATGGTTCAGTAAGTTCACAGATAACACAAAGCATGGCAGTGTTGTAGATAGTGCAGAACATTGTTGTAAGTGACGAGATATAGACAGGATGCAGATTTGGATGTAGAAGGGACAGATAGTGTTCAATCCAAAAAAGTGTTGCAATACACTTTGGAAGTTCAAACTTGGTCAAGTGCATGGTTAATGGCAGGATTCTCAGCAACATGAAGGAACAGAGGATGATTGGGATCCACGTTCAGAGGTTCGTAGAGGTTGCTGATCAAGTTGATAGGGTGGTTAAGAAAATGTATGGTGTGCTGGCCTTCATTAGTCTAGGGATTGAGTTCAAGAGCAATGCAGCTCTGTAAAACTCAGGTTAGGCCACATTTAGAATATTGTGTTCAGTTCTGGTCACCACATTGTGGTGAGGATGTGGAAGCTTTAGAAAGGGTGTTGTAAAACATGAAAGTCTGCAGATGCAGTAATTTAAGTAAAAACAGCATCGTGTTTTTACCAGGATGTTTGTTGCCTGGATTGGAGAATATGTCTTGAAGAAAAGTTGACTGAATTGTGGCTTTTTTCTTTGGAGAGATGGAGGATGAGAGATAACAATAAAGATTTATACGATAATGAGAGATTATAGATAGGATGGACAGCCAGCATCTTTATCCCCCCCAGGGCAACAATGGCCAATACCAGAGGGCATCCATTTAGGGTGAGTGGAAGAAAGTTTAGGGGAGATGTCAGAAGTAAGTTTTTTTTATACAAAGAGTGGTGGGTACCAGGAACAAACTTGTGATGGTGGAAGCTTATGCAATAGGGGCATTAAAAAATTATATGAATGTAAGAAAAATGGGGGTTTATAGGCTGTATGGAGTAAACAAACGACCAAGTCCTGGAGAAGACTGGAAGTACGGACCTCTACTCAATCATCCGTGCTCGCTGCCTGCAGTGGGGTGGCCACATTCTCTGAATGGAGGATGGCCGATTGCCCAATGCTGTCCTCCATGGTGGGCTACCAGATGCTCCCCGCCCTGTTGGCTGCCCACATTTTCACTACAAAGACGTAATCAAACGCGATCTCCAGTCATTCCATGTCAACCATACTGACTGGGAGGGCCTCGCAAAAAATTGCACTGCATGGCATTCCGCGATTTGCAGTGGCACATCACAATGTGTCAACAACTAAAAAAAGTTCTATGAGGGCAAAAGAGCTACAAGACACCGGGTTCATCTTTGCTCACGAAGGGATGGGCCATGATGATTATGATGGAGTGAAGGGTTAGATTGATGGTTGAGTGAGATCAGGTAGGCTGGCACAACACCGTGCACCAAAGGGGCCAACTGTGCTGTAATGTGCTTTACGATCATTAATTTTACAAGTATATGAAAGTGCTGGAGAAACTCAACAGGTCATGCAGTATCCAAACAGAGCAAAAGACAATTAATGTTTCGGGCCTGAGTCCTTTTTCAGTAATGCATTAATTTTACTTGTCTTATAACACAGGGTAGATTTGCAGAGCAGACCCAATGGGCCAAATGACCTACTTCTGTCCCTTTACTTTGTGATCTTGTGATCTAAGATAGCATGTTCCCTTTACATTTGGTAACATGCTGTTGAAGAAAGCTATCAAGGATCCCATTCTCTGAACTCCACTGAAGATAGCCTCAACTGACTTGATTTGCTTACCCTATGAGCAAGTTGAAGTTCCCCATTTCAACTGCTGTTCCACTCTACATACATCAGATATTTCTTGGTTTAATTTCTGTACTGCTGTGCTGTAGTGTAATTATTTGATGGCCTGTAGACAACTTCCACAAATGATTTCTAAACAGCCTTTGAATAATGTCGCATTTTCCACCTTCTTACCAATCAACCAAATGGAGAAATAATCATTTTTCATGATAATGGAATAATAAAGATCATGGATGGTCAATTGGACATCATCATGAAACACTTAAGGGCAGCACTCTTAGCGTAACAGCGCAACGCTATAATCTCCTGTAACTCAGGTTCAAATCTGGTGCTATCTATAAGGAGTTTATACATTCCCACTTTGTCTATGTGGGTTTCCTCTGGGTGTTCCAGTTTCCTCCCACCCTTAAAAATATATGGGGTTTGTAGGTTTGTGGGGGCAGCACAGTTAGCATAGCAGTTTGTGCCAGCAATCACAACCGGAGTTTGAATCCCATGTTGTCTCTAAGAAGTTTGTACATTCTCCCCATGTCTACATGGGTTTTCTCCCACCATTCGAAATGTACTAGGTTAATTGGGTATAATTGGGCAGCATGAGCTCATAGGCTGAATTGGCCTGTTACCATGCTGTATGCCTAAATTTAAAATCTAAGTTCACTTCTTTAGCTGGAAGCTCATACCACATCCACTAACTACTGTGTGAAAAATTTGCCCTGAATGTTATTCCTAAACTTCTCCCCCTTCACCTCTGGTTTGTATCTCACCTAACCTCAGTGGAAAATGCCTACTTGCATTTATTCTATACCCATCATAATTTTGCACACTTCTATCCTATCTCCTCTCCACCCCCCACCCCCCACCCCATTCTTCTGAGCTCTAGGGAATAAAGTCCTAAGCTGTTCAACCTATCTTTGTAACTCAGTTCCTCAAGTCCCAGCAACATGCTAGAATCCTAGTAAATCTTCTCTGTGCTCTTTCAACCCGATTGAGATATTTCCTGTAGTTATCTAGCCAAAACTGTACACAATACTCCAAATTTGGCCTCACCAAAGGGATTTTGTTGAATTTCAATCTTAATGTTACAAGATCAAACCAGCAACTACAAAGAAGGCATATCACACAGGGGTAAAGATGAACAATTACTTTATTAACAAAAAATTCACCTTCAAACTTTAATTCAAAATTCCCCCTCATATAACAATGCCCACTGGTCACTATGCAAATTTCTATAACAGTGTAAAACTAATAAATTCTCCAGACTAAATAAAATATATGTAATTAAAGTCTAAGTTATATTTCCAACCAGCCCACAGAAAAACTTAGACACAAAACACACAAGACTCACAAAACTTCGATCTCAACTGAAGCAAAGATCAGAAACAAAATTCAGTTTGTTTGGTAAATTGAAGCCAAAATATATTTGAGAGAGAGAGAGCACAAAATTCAAAGTTGTCTTGTGTTGCTTGCAGAGAGAGGAACAACTGGCTTGGTCTGGATCCTTCTGGCTGCCTTCAGAATGTTCATCCTTATTGAAATCCCAACATTCTAAACTTTCCTCCAGACCATGACTCATGCTCTGGGCCTCCTTCCACTCCACAGCACCCCCAGTGGTGGTTTATCGTCCAAGTCCAGAAATTTTTGGATAATTTTCTGCACATGCTCAGTCCATCTCTCACTTTCTCAGCAGTCCACCTTCACCTTGGCTCTCTAAGGCAAACTGTCACTTTTTAACAAAAAACCACACAATACATGGGCCAATACACAACACAGAACTCTGTAACATCTAAAAATAAAGTTAAGGAAATTGTGACAAAAAGAGTACGCTTCATGACATAAACCACCATGCGAGTTGTTCAATCAGTGTGAAAGGATAGATTCAAAATTCTTTTTATTGCCATGTAATAGTACAGAATATGTAACATTACACAAAATTGCCTTTTGCCTGCTATAAGGCAGATTAAATGTCACCCAGCACCTCTTACAGTATAAAAGAGAAGTAAAACAGAGTCCCTTCAGTCCCTGGATTCATCTCCAGCACTCCTGCAGCTGCAGAAACTCCTATACGATCCATTGGCAACCCGAGCTCCAGATCCAAATCTCTGACATGATCAGCAAGCCTTCAGCACCCAAGGCCCTTCAGGAGCCCTTCTTGCCCTCAGCCCCCTCGAATCTCAATTCCAATACCTGGTTCTCATGAGCCAGCTTCCAGCAGCTTGTATCCTGCCTAGTTCCTCCAAAGACAAGTTACACAGTGTCTGTGTGGGTCACTCAGCTGCTGAGCTCCTCAATGGTCCACCAAGATTGTCACCATCCTGTAGGGTTATCTCGTCTGTTTCTCCTTCTTAACAAGGTGGGGGTGTGTGGGATGACCTACACTAGTCTGCTGCTCCCTGGATTCTGCAAACCCTGGTGGCCACTACCAAGCACAGGTGCTGCCATCTTGGGCAAAAACCTGTGATTGCAGGATTTTAGTTTTAAAAACACAATCGACTCTTCCATCAGGCCATTTAATGTTTGTTTGGAACTACCAGTATTAGGACCAGGCAGTTGAATCCTTCAGAGGAGCATTATGTCTCCACCATCACAGCAGTGGCAGCGCTGCTGTCACAGCAGTTCTGGCAGCATTGCCACTTTTTTGAGTGTCTTTGCTGGTCAAACATGGAATGCTGGAATAAATGGGAAATCATGAAGGTACACAATTTGAAGTATATTTCCAAGGATGAATGAAAGAATCAGAAATGCTCACATGGAGTACATCTTTCTAGTGCACAATTTTTATATCTGCAAGAAGAAGCAACAAATATATCAAAGAATTTCTTGAATGAATCACACAATTATTCAAGAGTCAAGACTTAATATTTCTGGTGAGTCAAAAAGAAACAACATCATTAAAGTGAGAGATGGATGACATCCTAACAACATCTAAATCTGCAAGTTCAGCACAAGTAGGATCAGCATTGGTTGTAAAAATCATGGGGTGCTAAAAAGTTGTTTTAACTTTAGGATTAATTGCTTTTTCTATGAATTTAATTAGGCTTTTTTTAATTCCCAAAATTACATTAATTCAATCCCACCCCACCCCCCACCCCGCACCCCGCTTCCCCCATGTTATAAGCTTTGCAACTTTTTACCTCTTTAACTCAAACATATACTGGTTAATGTGGACATTACTTCTTTGTTGTTCTTACTCGATTGAGGATTGTGTTGTGTTTAAAGAATCAAATAAAGATGTAGTGATTTTTAAAAATGGTTGGGATGTCAGTCATACTCTAATTCTTTGAAACCACAATCCACAGCAAATAAATAAATCTGCTACAACTTGTTCAAGTATTGCAGGTATGATGTGTGTGATGTCATTTGTGACATTTTATCCCACTTGTGCACTCAGTCAGAGCTTTTGCAAAACTAGGTACAGTTTGTTTGAGCTTCTGTAGCTCATGTGTAGTACATTGTATTTTCTGCAGTGGAATTCATTGAAAATTAAGAACTCACTGAATACTCATACATTGGAGTTTTTAACATAATTTAATGATATATGGTACTTGCATGGAAGAGAACATAATTATCAAGTGGTTCATAAAAAATTCAGCAAAAGTCATTTTAAACCAGTTAGAAATGTAAATATTTCAACTTGTTCATAATGAGATAGTGAAAATGGTGTGGACTAATAATTGGAAATGTGCTGAAAATGGAAGATTAACCAATTCCATGCTGCTTTGACCTATTGCTGGCATGGTAAAGAAGATCTGACTTTTAAAGAGGTACTGTTTTCATTATCTAACAGAGAGAAAGGATGAGTGTGAGAGCAGTTTGTTGTTCTCAGCGATGGATGTGGGAGATCCTGGAGTCTTCTAGCCGTCCATATCTGCACCAGGTTTGCTGAGCTGCGCTTTTTAAGGAACCGTGTTAGGGAACTGTAGCTGCAGCTCGATATCCTCACTCTGGTGAGGGAAAGTGAAAGTGAGGATGTCATAGTCAGGAGTTACAACCAGGTGGTCACACCAGGGCCATGGGAAGAAGACAAGTGGGTCTAAGTTAGGAGAGGGAAGGGAAAGAGTAAGGTACAAGAGAGGACCCCTATGGCTGTAACCCTCAATAATAAGTACTCTCTTTGAGTACTGTTGGGGGGGTGGGGGGAGGACAGTCTAGCTGGGGAAAGCAACAGAGGCTGTGCCTCTGGCACATGGTTGGCCCCTGTGGCTCTGAAGTAAGGGAAAGGAAGAGAAGGGCAGTAGTCAAGGAGACTCAATAGTTAGGAGGACAGATAGGGATTCTGTGGATGTAGTAAGGAGAAATTTGCCTCCCTGGTGCCAGGGTCTGGGAGGTTGCTGCTCTTGTCCAAGATATCTTAAAATGGGAGGGAGATGAGCCAGAGGTCATGGTACATGTAGGTACCAATGACGTAGTGAGGATTAAAGACGAGGCCCTGAAAAGTGAGTACAGGAAGTAAGGTAGGGAGTAGACAAGAAGGACCACAAAGGGAGTTATCTCAGTATTACTGCCTGTGCTACACAACAGTGAGAGCAGGAACAGAATGAGGTGGAGGATGAATGCGTGGCTGAAAGGGTGGAGGCAGGGATTCAAGTTTCTGGATCAATGGGACCATTTTTGGGGTAGATGTGACCTATACAGAAAGACAGGTTGTACTTGAATCCCAGGGAAACCAGGATCCTGGTGGGACTACTCAGGAGACTTTAAACTAGAATGATTGGGGGGAGGGAACCAAATGGAAGAGATCAGCAAGAAGGTTAGATTGCAAACAGAGAAAGACAGTGTTTGAGGGTGGAAAGGCAGGTGATAGAGAAGGGAAATGCTTTGTATGAAGATGGAGGGGAGATTATAGAAAAATAACACATAACAGAGTTGTTTGAAAAAAATAGGGGCAAGTATCTGGAGAGACAGGGTCTGATCAGGGAATGTGTGTGGAATGTCATGTTTGACCAATCTTGTTGAATTTTTTGAAGAGGTGACTTGAAATGTTGATGAGGGTAGAGAAATGGATGTTGTCTATATTGTCTTCAGTAAGGCCTTCAGTAAGGCTCCGCATGGAAGGTTAGTTAGGAAGGTCCTGTCGTTAGGTATTAATTTTGAGATATCCTAAAATGGGAGGTAGATGCCAGAGAGTTGTAGTAGATAACTGTTTGTCAGGCTGGAGGCCGGTGAGAAGTGGTGTGCCTCAGGGATCTGTTTGGGTCCATTGTTGTTTGTCATGTACATTAATGATCTGGATGATGGGGTAGTAAATCAGATTAGTAAATATGCAGATGATACTAAAATAGGTGGAATTGTGGATAATGAAGAAGGTTTACAAAGATTGCAGAGGGATTTGGACTGCTTAGAAGAGTGGGCTGAAAGGTGGCGGATGGAGTTTAATAATGTGAAGTGTGGAGTGCTTCATTTTGGAAGGAATAATCAAACAGGACATACATAGTAAATGGGAAGGCATTTGGGGAATGCAATGGAGCAGAAAGATCTAGGAATAACGATGCATCATTCCCTGAAGGTAGAATCTCATATGGATAGGGTGATGAAGAGGCTTTTAGTATTCTGGCCTTTTTAAATCAATGCATAGAATACAGGAGTTGTGAAATGATGTTGAGACCGTTCAATGCATTGGTGAAGCCAAATATGCAGTACTGTGTGCAGTTCTGGTCAATGAATTATAGGAAAAATATCAACAAGGTAGAGAGAGTGCAGAGAAGATTTACAAAAATGTTACTTGGGTTTCAGCATCCAGATTACAAAGAAAGATTGCGTAAATTAGATCTTTATTATTTGGAGCATAGAAAGTTGAGGGGGAATTTGATAGAGGTATTTAAGATTATGAGAGGAATAGAGTTGATGTGTATAGGCTTTTTTCCCTTGAGGGTAGGGGAGATTGAAACAGGTCATGAGTTAAGAGTCAAGGGGCAAAAGTTTAGAACTAACATGAGGGGGATCTTCTTTGCTCAGAGAGGGTGGCTGTGTGGAATGAGCTTCCGGGAGAAGTAGTGGCGGCATGGTCCATTTTGTCTTTTAAGGAAAAATTGTATAGGTATATGGATGGGAGGAGAATGTAGGGTTAAGGGCTGGGTGCAGGTAGATGGAAGTAGAGAAGAGTACTTAATTTGGTGCAGATTAGAAGGGCCAAAATGGCTTGTTTCCGTGCTGTAATTGTTATATGGTTATATGGTTACTACCAATTAGATTCTATCATTGGAATGGCCACAATTAATAATGAAGGAAACACATTAGCTAATATTTTAGACACAGGAATATGAAAGGAATTAAATTACGTCTCAAATAGAAGCACAGAGATTTATTTTATTTGCCATCATGTTTGTCCTGTATTTTACTGTTCTATGTTCTATATGCATAACACATCTCACACTTTGAAATGTAAAAATAATCAGATAATGAATGTTGTTTCATATATTGCCCAAATTATTAAGGATAAGTTCTCTGCTTTTCATGGAAATAATGACAATACTATCAGAAATGGTTTTAGTTTTGCATCTCAAACTACATTAATAATTACTGTTAGTGTGGATCTTCAAAATCAAACTGAAACTCTAGGAAATTGTTATGGGAACGTGCATGTGCACGTGATGTCAGATACATGGTGTGTGGTGATGTCAGATACACAGTGCATTGTGTGGAGAGTTTCAGAGTGGCACTATGTTTGAATAAAGAAAGACGTGCTTATAGCTCCTCTCCAGTGATGTTATTTCCAAAGGCAAAATACACGTCAAAAATGGCGATGAGGATAAATGCTGGACAAGGGGATCTACAGGATTTTGGAAAACGAAGGGCTTTGGAGGGGGAAAGAAGGAATTATTTTAGGCTACAGTGAGATGGAAGCATGTGCTCAGCAGCAGAAAGAAAGCAAAAGGGAAGAAACTCGAGAGGAGGACAATAAAAAGTGAGAATAAATTCTGGATTTACTTGTTACTGGATAATAAGCAGTTAAAATGACGGAAGGACGATTGAAAGAATATAAAGAAATGGAAAACTGGTACAATATGTACTGCATTGCTCATGATATGAGGGATACAGAAACCTGCAAGAAAAAAAGGCACTGGTTTTAAGCAAGGTGGGGAGCAGAACATACAGTCTGATCAAGACCCTACTGGCACTGGAAAAACCAAATACCAAGTCTTACGAAGAGTTATGTGACCTGGTTGGAGAGTATCTGTCCCCAAAACCAGGGGTAATCATGGAAAGGTACAAATTCTTCACCCAAAAGCAAAAGGCAGGTGAAATGGTGAGCCAATATTTTGTCGAATTGTGTAAGTTGTTGGAGACCTGTAATTTTGGAAATTTTTTGGACAAGGCCCTCAGAGACAATGTTGATAATCAGTTTGGCTGATCACCATGCTAAACAATGAGTGGAAAAGTTTGGACATTAAGTCTGCCTATGTGATAGCATTGAGTTTTGAAATGCCAATCATAACATTGATATTATACAAGGGGATCATGTGGTGAAGAGAATGGACTGATGAGAAAACTTCCACTGTGGTAAGAATAACCACAGCCCTGATATCTGTTATCATAAAAGGAACAAGTACTATTTGTGTGACAAGAAGGGATACATCAAGTCAAAGTGTCCAAGACAGAAAGAAAATAGAGAGAAAGAAGGTCATTGAGGGAAGAAAAACCAGAAATTAAAATTTAAATAACAATCTTCCAAAGTAAAAAAAACCTCAGGGAAAACAACAGAAGTTCCAGCAGTGAGCCAGAGCACCAAAGCGAGTCCGAGGATGATAAAGCATTGGCAGTAAAGTACGTCCATAGTGTAGTTGATCATAAGTCATAAATTTTTGTTTGTATTAACATTAAGAATGAATCAGCCCAGATGGAACTTGACACAGGGGCGGCTGTGTCATTAATGTTGAAAGATCTGAAAAACAAACTATTGCCCAAACTTGAAATGAAGTGGTCAGACATAGTGTTAAAGATGGTTCCTGGAGAGAAAGTCAAAGTGCTAGGGAAATGTAAACAGCAAGTATAAGGAACGGACAAAGAAAGGATTACCCCTTTACATTGTAGGCACGAAAGGACCCACCTTGTTTGGAAAGGATTGGTTGACACATGTCCAAATGGATTGGAAGGAAATGGTTGTGGTGAAGAATGTACAAACTGTGGGCGATAAAAATCATTGGCAAATAAACATGATGGCAAATAAAATAAATCTCAGTGCTTCTATTTGAGATGTAATTTAATTCCCTTCATATTCACTGTTTATAGGTAGATTAGATTAGCCCTTCCTCTTGGCTCCACCCCATTAGTCCCAATATAGACCCTGTTTTCCTGCCCTACCTCCAATTTATCTGAAGACCATTGTAGATACCGGTTGTTAATTGTAAGCTAATAAAACCCCATTTGTGCTCCACACAAGTCTCCGAGTACCATCAATCACATAAAAATTTTATTAGCTTACTTTTGGAAATGGGAATGGAAGCTCTTTTGAAGCCAGGCATGCTCCAGTTCGACCCTCTGTATGCCAAAGGCCCCAGAAGAATTTGCCTACTGGTTGGAGTGCTTCCAGTCTTACTTAACGGCCACCCAAGAAGTCTTCCACTCCAACAGCCTCCAGAGATTGGCTCTCCTCTCCTGAGTCGGTCCCAAAGGTTACACAGTTATCATGGACTGCGTGACGTACGAGATGGCAATCGAAGGCCTGAAAGCCCACTACATGCTGGCGAGACACCAACTCTCACAACATCGGATGACTACATTCTGGAACTATTGACATTGATGATAAATTGCCACTACGAAGCGGTCTCAGCCCGGGTGAGAGAAGAAGAGCAAGTCTGGGATACACTCATGGCAGGAGTAACATCAAGGAACATGAGACAGTGACTGCTAGAGTTGGGGAAAAAGGACCTTGCCAGTTCCCTTGGGAATGATGCCATGATGCACAAAAGTCACTTCCTAAGACCATCGTGCCCCTCACAGGAAGTGGGCGATCTCCTCGAGCAGTGTGAGGAATTCAAAATAAAGTTCAGTTACTGGTTCACCTCGTGCTGTGTGGACGTCTCTCATTTCGGTAGTGCTGCCGTTAGCAGACACTACAGTGCTGGCCCCGTCTTTGGAACCTACCTCGAATGTGACAAAATGCTACTACTACTACAGGATGTACTACTGCTATAGTTGCAACAGCTGCGACCAACGCTTCAGGGCAAATCAGCCCAGGAATTAGTTACAACTGGCCGAATTCAGTTCCAGATCAAAGGCATTGTCTTAGAGAATACCACATTATGGGACATTGTCAGCACCCTGGATGCCACTACTGTAGCAAAAGTAAGCTCCTTTGTGGATAATCCTCTGATGGAGCATAAGTACGAACAAATCCGCCATTTCCTCCTTGATCCCTTGGAACTCAGTCGAAGTGAGCACGCTGTCCGCATCCTTAATATGCAAGGCCTGGACGATAGGAACCCCTCCGAGCTCATGCACAAAATGGTGGCCTTAGCGGACGGACACACAAACAGTTTCTTGTTCAAGGCTCTGTTCCTCTCCAAGCTACTGATGCACGTTTCCTCAGCAATATCTGACATGGATTTCAGCGCCCCACACCTGGTACCCAAAAAAGCAGACAGACTTTTCCGCACCCCGCAACAGAGCTCCATACATGTGCAACCGATCTATGCCGACAGCGCCATTGGTTTAGCCCCCACCGCCAGTCCCCCAGCAGTAGGCGCAGCCCAGCTGCAACATAATGAGGGCTCAGATAAACAGAGTGATTACTTTTTCTACCACTGCAGATGGGGCCGAAACACCTGGCAGTGAGTCCCTCCATGCTTGTACCCCAATGCCAAGTCAAGCATGGCGACAGGAAATGGACAGGATGGACAGGCTGGCTGCTGATAGTGGCCTTTGCGGTTGACAAAAGTAAAGGCCTACTCTATCTCAGGGACCAGCAAACAAAGAGGGATATCCTAGTCAACATGGGCGCAGAGATAAGCCTCATTCCGTCAACATATTTCATATTCCAATACAATCCCAAGTGCCTTCCCCTACAGGCAGCCAACGATTCCTCAATTCTGAGTTTTGGCACCCACCTAGTCACAATCCACGCCGCAGACACGGTTTTCCACTGGAAGTGTATGATTGAGTCTGTGGGACAAACCCTACTCAGAACAGATTTCCTCCAAGTATATGAGTTTCTGGTGGCCATTTGGTTAACGCTACCACGTTTCAGACATACCCCCTCACTCTACGGCAATGTTCCTTTCTGTCATTATGAATCCACACTCTGGACTGTAACAAATATGTCCTCCTACTGGCTGAGTACCCATCACAGTTGGCACTCAACTTCCACGATGCTAAACCAGCACATGGCGTGGAGCACCACATCGAGACCATCGGGCCCCCAGTGTGCGTACAGGCACAGTGCCTCCCACCGGACAAACTCCTTCAAGCCAAGACCAAGTTCGCTGCCCTCGAAGAGTTGGGTATTGTCCGCCGCTCAAATAGCCGCTGGGCACCCCCATTGCATGTGGTCCAGAAGAACTCTGGCAGTTGGCGCCCGTGTGGCATCTACAGGCGACTCAGCGATGCTACCGTTCCAGATAGATACCCTATCCCACATCTCCAAGATTTCACCATGAGACTCCAGGGCTGCAGGATCTTTTCCAAGGTAAACCTCATCAAAGGATACCATCAGATTCCGGTGTATCCTAAAGACATCCCGAAAATGGCCATTATTACACCTTTTGGACTTTCAAGCTCCTTCAGATGCCTTTCGATCTAAGAAATGCAGCCCAGACATTTTAGCATCTCAAGAATGTGGTCTGCAGGGACCTCAATTTCATCTTCATCTACCAGGACAACATTCTCATTGCTAGCCCTGACACCACCACACACAGGACACACTTGAATTGCCTTTTCGACAGGTTACAGGAGTTCGGACTCACAGTGAACTCGGCTAAGTGTCAGTTCGGCCTGGAAACTATTGATTTCCCGGGACACTATATCACCCAAGAGGGGGCCACACCAGTGCCAGATAAGGTTGAAGCCATTCAATGTTTTCCCAGGCCGAGCACAATCAAAGGCCGACAGGAATTCCGAGATATGGCGAACTTCTATCATTGTTTCTCCCGGGAATGGCTACCCTCATGCAACCCCTATTGGACCTCATCAAACTTGGCGACAAGGCGCTCCAGTGGTCACATGAAACCATTGAAGCCTTCCAGGCAACTAAAGCGGCACTAGTGAAGGCCACATCTGTGACCCATCCAGACTCTTCCTCACCCCTAGCCCTTACAACAGATGCATTGGACAGAGCGGTCGGCATGGTGCTAGAGCAGTGGGTCGATGAACAGTGGCACCCTCCCCCCCCCAGCTTTCTTCAGCAAACCTCTCCGGACACCAGAACTCAAGTACAGTGCCTTTGACCGTGAACTGTTGGCCTTGTACCTGGCAATACGACATTTCCAGTTAATGTTAGAAGGAAGGGTTTTCATCGCCTACATAGACCACAAACTACTCACCATGCACTCAGCAAGGTTTTGGACCCATGGTCGGTGAGGTAACAATGACACCTCTCCTACCTTTCTGAGTATACAACGGGCATTCGCCACATCGCAGGCAAATCTAATGTGGTGGCTGATGCCCTGGCCAGACCAGCCATCACCACTACCTCAGGAGGATTCAATGTTGCACAGCTAGGCAAAGACCAAGCAGAGGATGTGGATGTCCAGGCCTACCGGACTGCCATCACTAGTCTGGTTAGCGATTTCTGTCCTTCACCGGAGAACCTGACTTTACTGTGCGACGTGTCCACAGCCTCCCCAGACCCATCCTACCCGCGACTTGGCGACGGTGGGTGTTCGACCAAATACATGGTCTGTCATATCCTTCCATAAGGCCTGCTGTCTGACAAGTTCTTGTGGCATGGCCTATGCTGCGATGTAACTCTATGGGCTAAGACTTGTTTGGACTGCCAACAGACCAAAGTGCACAGAAACACCAACGCCCCACTCCAGAACTTCAACCTGGTGCAGCGCCATTTTGACTATGTGCACATGGACATCGTCGGCCCGCTTCCCGTGAGCCAAGGTATGCGGTATTTATTCACAGCAATTGACCATTTTACTTGTTGGCCGGAAGTGATACCTCTGCCCACATCTGACACAGAAACTTGCGTGAGAGCTTTCTTGTCAATTTTGGCCGCACACTTTGGAGTCCCGACCCTCATCACCTCGGACCAAGGGGCCCAGTTCATGTCCTCACTCTGGGCCAACCTACCCAAGTTCTACGGCAGCCAGTTACACCACACCATGGCCTACCATCCTCAGGTAAACAGCCTTGTCGAACATTTCCACCGCCACCTGAAAACTCGACTACAAGACTCTAATTGGATGGACAAACTCCCATGGGTGTTGTAAGGAATTTGCACAGTACCAAAAAAAGACATACCAGCATTATCTGCCAAGATGGTGTATGCTTCCCGCTTACCATCCCAGGGGACATTCACTTCAACCCTCTGGGCCGACAACCCAGTGCTCTAAACGTCCTCCAGCGATTCAAGGAATAAACGGGTAAACAGAAACCTCTGCCACCTTCCTGACATGCTCTCCACCCTACCACATTTCGGCAAATGCAGTCTACCGAATTTGTTTTCATGTGGCGAGGACATCGAGGGACATCCCTACAATGCACCTATGAAGGCCCATTCAAGGTGTTGCAGTGCCACAGTGTTGTTTCACCTTGGACTTTGCCAGGAGGCAGGACAGGTTTACCATTGACCACCTCAAGGCAGTTCATTTGGACTCAAACCAACCTGCCTCGGATCCCCAGGTCAGATACGGAGGCCGCCAGCCCAAATATAGTATGGTAACTTTTTTAAAAGGTGGCAGCGAATCTGGGGGTAGGGGATGTGTAGACAGGCCAATTTGCCGTCCCAGTTGTCTGACACAAGATTACGCGGGTCTCCCTTCCCTTCCAAGGAGAAGCCCATGGTTGGTGACACGTGTTGCCCGGGGGACAGAGCCGCTTCCATGCTGTGTGCCACTGGATGGGGAATGATGCCACGACACACTGAACTCACTTCCTAAGCCCAGCATGCCCCTCACAGGAAGTAGGCATTCTCCTCGAGCAACGCAAGGAATTCAAAATAAAGTTCAGTTACTGGTTCACCTCGTGCTGTGTGTATGTCTCTCATTTCAGTAGCACTGCTGTTAGCAGACACTACAAAATTACCATGTAAAGATTTCAATTTTATTTGTATATTTTAAAAATGAACCACCATTAGCTCCTGTAACCGGCCATTTGAAGCCTGTACAGAGCTGACAGCAGTCAGACTGGACGAATGCCATCCTGCTGACAAGCGCTGAGACTGTTGATAATTGACAGTTCACGTGTGAGATTGCATCAGAGCTGGCAGGAAGATGGCAGCAGTGTTGAGTCTTCGCCATAAAGGGTTGGAATTTAGACCCGGTGTATTGGACGACTCGATTTTAAGGTGAAATTTTAAAGTTTTAGATTGTCCTATATGACGGCATCAATGGTGTTCCGATTTATGTTCCTTCAGTATGAAATTGTTTTGTGTCACTAAGTATACCACAAGGTATTAAAGGAAAAATCCCCACTTTAAGCCAAAAAGCAAACTAATAACAGTATCATACTGTTATGTTTTTCTATTTTTAAAAAAATACTTTGCGATTTCCAAAAGAAAATTGTTGTTGGATATTTAACAACTAATATATTTGCAAAGTTGCATTAAAAAATCTGCCTGCTGAAGGCTTATTATGAAATAGTTTATTGTCAGTGGAGCTGATACATTGTTTTATTCTTTGCATGTACAGTCCAATTCCTTGTAACACATTTCAGTGTTTATGGCATTCTTGAACTAGGGCTGGTAACATGATAACTAATACGTGTGTCCAGTTATAATCATTTAAAAATTTGGCTGATGTTTATCGGCTTTAATAAACAATAACTTGCATTTATATCATTCTTTTTAAACTAAGTAAAGCACTTAGTTATTTTAAAAAGTGTTATGAAAGAAATGCATCTGATGCAAGGATCGACAATGAGATAGACAACAGACTCGCCAAGGCAAATAGCGCCTTTGGAAGACTACACAAAAGAGTCTGGAAAAACAACCAACTGAAAAACCTCACAAAGATAAGCGTATACAGAGCCGTTGTCATACCCACACTCCTGTTCGGCTCCGAATCATGGGTCCTCTACCGGCACCACCTACGGCTCCTAGAACGCTTCCACCAGCGTTGTCTCCGCTCCATCCTCAACATCCATTGGAGCGCTCACACCCCTAATGTCGAGGTACTCGAGATGGCAGAGGTCGACAGCATCGAGTCCACGCTGCTGAAGATCCAGCTGCGCTGGATGGGTCACGTCTCCAGAATGGAGGACCATCGCCTTCCCAAGATCGTATTATATGGCGAGCTCTCCACTGGCCACCGTGACAGAGGTGCACCAAAGAAAAGGTACAAGGACTGCCTAAAGAAATCTCTTGGTGCCTGCCACATTGACCACCGCCAGTGGGCTGATAACGCCTCAAACCGTGCATCTTGGCGCCTCACAGTTTGGCGGGCAGCAGCTTCCTTTGAAGAAGACCGCAGAGCCCACCTCACTGACAAAAGGCAAAGGAGGAAAAACCCAACACCCAACCCCAACCAACCAATTTTCCCTTGCAACCGCTGCAATCGTGTCTGCCTGTCCCGCATCGGACTGGTCAGCCACAAACGAGCCTGCAGCTGACGTGGACTTTTTTACCCCCTCCATAAATCTTCGTCCGCGAAGCCAAGCCAAAGAAAATGAAAGAAATGAAATCTTGAAGAGAAAGACTTTTGAGGAAGTTTTTGGCAATTGAATAAGAGTTTGAGCAGAATTCCAGATGGCTGAAAATCCTCTCAAATTTGCCAATAATGGATGGGCATACAGTATAAGGGAGAACAGATGTTTGTGGTGGGACACATCTCTGCAGTTCATATGGCTGGAGGAGATTGTAGTGGTGGGGCAATAGGTAATATAGTATTGACAAATTAATGTTAGAGTTACTAAAAGTGGCCCTTTGAATTCCTCTGTGAAAAAGATTTGATAAAGGTGCAAGGCTCTCACTGTGATGCATTATGATATAAGACTGCACATTACTCTTTACATTAATGATTGGTGGTGCTCAATTTAAACCAGATTTTAACTTCTTGCACAGTTTGAAAATATATGTGAGAATAACTTTCCTTGAGCATTAATTTAATATTTATGACATTGAAGAAACTCTGGGACAATGATTACAGAATTCTCCAGATTGCATTTACAAAACTACAATCTGTGAACCTACAATGGGCATTGAACAAGGGCATCATCACCTCCTCATCTTCAAACAGAAGGGGGAGAATTAGGATATTAGGAATTGAAGAGCCCTATTATTGTTCAACATTGACTACAAAGTCCTGTCCAAAGCCATTGCCAATTGAGTCAAGTCTGCCCTGGGGCAGATGATCTATGCAGGGGGGGGGGGGGGGGGGAGTTGGTGAGCAGCTGCCTGGTCATCTTAGACCAGGAGAAGGCTTTCAACCGAATATCACACAAGTACGTGATAGACATGCTCTCCAAAATGTGCTTTAGCAAGGGACTTCAAAATTGGATTAATTGGCTCTACATGGTCATCCATAGGTCAATCCAAATCAATGGATGGAAAACAGATAGCTTCCCCTTCAAGTTTGAAGTCAAGTAGAATTGTCCACTCTCTCCAGTCTTATTTGTGTGCTGCATAGAGCCCTTTGCTCAATCTACCAGTAAGGACAAGGACATAAAAGGAGTGACATTACCAGGGAATAGAGGCACTCACATCAAGACCACCTTGTGTATGGATGACGTCACCTGTCTTCTGCTTCGACACATGATCGGTTGACAGACTGATCAGCATCTGCAGCCCTTTTGAATCTGGATCCGGCACCAGAGTAAACTGGACGATGAGCGAGGGGATGCTTTTTAGTAACTGGCCCAATGGGACCACCATATCCATCCTAGTCAGAACTGATTACCTGAAAGTGTTGGGGCATCTGGTTTGGAAGGATCGAGGTGTACAACAAAAATTGGTTGGAGTGGATCACAAAGGGTCCACCAAGAATTAGGTCTGTGGGCATAGTGATCCTCTTCAATAACAGGGAAGAACCTGGTAATCAGGTGTGAGTTGCTCTCGGTACTGCTGTATGTGGTACAGGTGTGGCCCATTCCCTGTGCCTCTTCCCTGCTGGTCACCAGAGCATCATCTGGTACATAAGGGAATCCATGGTGGAAAGCATCATAAGGGTCACACATTCAAGTTGCCAAATAATTGGGGTAAGGGCATATCCATCCTGACCCCAGTGGCATGCCTAAAGTATTGCAAGAGTTTCTATTAAAGCCATCCTCTGAGGAGCAGAATTTTTGGGAAATTGTGCCTATGTATTGATGTTGCTGCTGCTAAACAGTTCAAACTCTGGAGAAGTGATGTGTCATTTACAATGGGAATGGGAGTAAATGTCATTATCTCCATGGAGACAGGATTCTGGCATGCATCCAGGGACAGAGGCTGCAAACTCAGCCATTAGAGCGCGGATCTGGTGGTGAGGCAATCGACAACTTCCACTTTGAGTCCGGGACTGTATTTATGAGGTATTCGGCTTGAGCGAGCCCGAGTGTTTCAAGGAGCTGCTGAACTGTGAAGATGTGCTGCAGAAGCTCATAGTCCTACACTTCCTTGATGACATGCACATTGAAGACTGCCCATCTGTTCTCTGGTCTTCAGGAGCACCCAAACCGAGCCTCCATGGGCCAAGGCAGATTTTGATCTTGCTCTGCTGAGTTCAGGAAAAGAAGAAACTGTAAAAAAAAACTGTCTTTCAACACATCTTAGACCAATTTGCATCAGTGAAAGCAAGGAAGGTGCAGTTATAGTTTTCATGTAGTGCCATAATTTGTTAATTAAAAGATTTATGAGCTTAACTTGTATTTTTGAGTTGATAATATTGTAAAGTTATCTAAAAGATAGGTGTCAGATGTTTGGACAGGGGCACAATTTCAGTGCTTGCCATAGTACCATTTTCCGTAGATACGCACCCCTGCATGGCCCTAATCCTTATGACCACCTTCGTGTATGGCTGCATCAGGCTGCATGTGGAACCAAGGTACAAGGACAACATAGAACCATTATGTGCTGAGGTACCACCTGTCCAAGGAATTGTGAAGGTGGGCCTTGTCCAATTGCCATGGAATGTCCACCTATCTTTCATGGAAAAGTTTTTCCAGACAAACTTTTTTGACCACAAGTCCATCAGGCAGTGGTCAGCACAAAGCTTCCTGTAGATACTGAGAGGCTCAATAGACACGGTGAGGTCGTTACTGGAGCAGACACTCCAGGTCATCTGTTGGAATGCCTCATCACCAGTGTTCACAAACAAGCTACAGGATTTGGCTTTGCTGGCAGATAGAGGAACCCTCCCAATCAAATCCTTCCTGCACCAGGGAACATCACCCACAATGCATGTTGTCACTGAGATGACTGCAGTGGAGTGGAGACAGTTCCTCACTTCTTTGATGAATGCAGATTTGCTAAGAGTGTGTGGAGAAGATGTAAGGGTCCTTGCCACAGTTCATCCCCAGCAGCAGTGACAGAGGTCTCTCTGATTTACAGACTATTTCCGGGGATGCACACAGAGTCAGACATCCAGATCTACTGGAAGACCATAAAATCAGTGAAAGATAAAATTTGGTCTTCCTGAAACCTGTTTGTCTTTCAGCACACAGAGATGTCGGTGCAGGATTGCTGCTGACTGGTATATTCCTGGCTGCAAGAGTGCGTGTTGAGAGAGGCACTGAGGCTTGGCGCAGCCAACCTGAGGGCACTGTGTGGAAGAATCACAGTCTAGAGACTTTGTGCTCCCTCAGTGTTCCCTCTAAGCTATGCTTGCATGCATTCGATGAGCGCACGTGTGCATGTGCACATGCACATAAGTATGTTTTGCACAGCTTAGAGGGACCACTGCTTGCGTTGCTGGGCATTGAGGGTCTGAGACTATGAGGAAACCCCTCAAACAACAGAAAGGGGAAGTACTAACAGTGGCAGCAATAGTGTAACTAGAAATGAATGTAGCAATGAACAGTGATGCAAATGTATGGATACAAAATTAAGTGTGGGAAGAGACTTTGAATGGTTTTCCTTTTGGAAATAATTTATTGTGGTTAAATTTATTGATGAAAGAGTTATCTTTAGTTAGTTATGACTAACTAGTAGTGAATTCTGCACAGCAGTGTTGTAAATTCCTAAAACAAAAAAAAATGTGAAAAGAGCAAAAACACTTTCTTCACTGAAGTTAAATTCAATACATTTGGCAAATACTGCTATTTAAATCTTTTGGAATCTTGGCTTCTTGGAAAAGGAAATTATACATAATAGTTATTCAGTTATCAGCTTGGTACTATCCGAAGGTCATGGGTTCAGGGTTTGCTTTCTGCTAGTGCAACAAAGAGACTGAACTGTTGCTTGGAGATGCTAGAGGCAAAAGTTTTCTACTGGGAGAGTGGGTGATTAAAATGGACGTTTTCTGTTGGATACTGTGGATGACATTTCAAGCTTGCCATCTGGTGTGATTTTTCTTTCCTAATGCATGCCCGTTCTAACCCACTGAAGTTTAAATACAGACCAGAGTGGTCAGTGACAATGAGTTTTTCTGCAGACCAACTCACCTATTACAGAATTGGCTGAAGCAGACAAACATTCCTCATTTTATCCCAGTCCTGACACACCATAAAAGTCGATGAACTTCCCTGATCCCACCATAAAACTGGTGCGGTGTTTTAGCTGCAGGGCTTGCCTAGATCAAAATCAGGTTGGTAATCAATCATTAAGTTTGTAATAAGTGTGCAATAATGATTTTGGATCTTATTGCATATTACATTTCCCTTAGTCTCTCTGAACCAAATGCATGTTGCTTCTCATCTTTTCTTCTTTGAATGGAACAGTTGAAGGATAATAAAGAACAGCAGGAGTAACAGCAGCATGAGGACACTGAGGAAAAGATGAATCAGCTAGTTTAATGAGTCAGGTGATTAAGGTTTTGCAGAGTCAGTTGGACAAAATTCATTTTATAGGATGTTTCTAATAATAAATGGGGAATAAATCAGTGCATTAATGTAAACGTGTAGTTGATACACCCAGTTCCTGCAGAACGCACTACATCTGGACAAGGGCCTCATGTTTTGTCATTGACTTTTATTGCCCCTTTTTTGTCATAGATTTTGTCCAGGTTGCTGCAGAGGACATCGTTCACGTTTCTCTGCTTGTACTGTGCAGCAGAATCAGACAGGTCACCAATCCTTCCCATCAAAACAAACAAGCCAATCAGCTTTGTTATGGGCAACAATCCCATTAAAAGGGAGCCATCAGGTTTTCCACAAGAACCAGTTTCTTTTTTGACCAGGGCATAGTAAAATGCAATAAAGTCGTTATCAGGATTTCAGGGAACAAGCCATCTGACTATGTGGACTGAAGGGGTTGACACTCACCTACCTTTAGTTGGTTTATGGTCATCTCAGAGAATCTTATGAATTCATCCAATGTTTCAACTGGATACAGGATTTTTTAAAATCAGCTTGGTGATAGGAGTCAGAGTGGCTGTAGAGGGCAGTTTTTCAGACTGGAAGTTAATGACTAGTGAAGTGCCTCAGGGTTCGGTACAAGGATCCTTACAAGGATGCAATATACACAAATAATTTGGACTATCTTTGTGGCAAGGGTTAGTAAGTTTGCTGATGAGACAAATATATGTGCAACATTGGACATTGAAGAAGGTTACCTGAATTTACAACAGGATCCAGAGCAGGTGGGAAACTAGGCTAAGAAATGGCAGATGGAGTTCGACTTAAAGGAATGTGAGAAGCTGCATTTGGGGGAGTCAAACCAGAGCAAGACTTGTTCTGTTAATGGCAGTGCTATAGAACAGAGGTACCTGGGGTGTAGGTTAATAGTTCTTTAAAGATGGCAGCACAGGTTGATGACACCATTTACGCTGCTTGTCTTCATCGATCAGGGCATTGAATGCCAGTGTTGGGATAGCGTTTTGAAGATATTTAAGAAATTGGTGCAGCCACATTTGGAATATTGCATCCAGTTTTGATCACCAGGTAGGGAAAGGATATTATAAAGTTGAAAATGGTACAGAAGATAATGACAAAGTTAAAGCCAGGATTATGGAAGTTGAGGTATCATGAAAAACTGTTCAAATGATAATAAATTATTTCCCAAAAAAACAATTTTCTATTCTTTTAATTCCTTTTCTCTCCCATTCTTTAAAGGAAAGGTTATCTATTGTGAAAGGGATTAGTTGATTTTGCGTCAATAATAATTTTGGTAGTTGGTAATTTGTTTTTTTCCTTTCTACGTGAATCTTCTTCCAAATGTTGAGCAGATGGTGCAATACTGGTGAACTTCTATATTGCACCAGTTTTTCATCCCACTTATAAAGTATATGTTCTGGTACCTTCTCCCCTATTTTATCTAGCTCTATCTTGGTCCAATCTGTTTTTTCCCTTGTTTGATAAAAATCTGATAGATATCTTAATTGTGCTGCTCTATAATAATTTTTAAAGTTTGGTAGCTGCAAACTACCTTGTTTGTACCATTCTGTTAATTTATCTAGTGCAATCCTCGGTTTCCCCCCTTTCCATAAGAATTTCCTTATTATTCTCTTTAGTTCATTAAAGAATTTCTCTGTTAAGGGAATTGGTAACAATTGAAATAGGTATTGTATCCTTGAGAAGATATTCATTTTAATGCAATTTACCCTTCCTATCAGTGTTAGTGGTAAATCTTTCCAATGTTCTAAGTCATCTTGTAATTTCTTCATTAATGGCTGATAATTTAATTTGTATAGATGGTCTCGATTATAGGCATAGTGGACAGTGAGGAAGATTTTCAAAGCTTGCAGAGGTATCTGGACCAACAGGGAGAATGGGCCAGTAAATGGATGATGGAGTTAAATGCAGCAAGTGTAAGGTATTGCATTTTGAAAGAACAAACCAGGGAAGAATGTACACTGTAAATGGTAGGGCACTGAGGAGGGTGGAGGAGCAAAAAGACCTGAGGATACAGGTACATTTTTCCCTAAAAGTGTCGTCACAGGTGGACAGGTCATAAAGAAAGCTTTTGGCATCTTCACCTTTATAAATCAAAGCATTGAGTATAGGAGCTGGGATGTTATGTTGAAGTTATTTAAGACATTGGTGAGGCCAAATTTGGAGTATTATGTGCAGTTCTGGTCACCCAGCTGCAGGAAGGATATAAATAAGATTGAAAGAGTGCAGAGAAGATTTACTAAGATGTTGCCGGGTCTTCAGGAGTTGAGTTACAGGGAAAGATTATACAAGTTAGGACTTTATTCCTTGGAACAAAGAAGAATGAGGGGACATTTGATAGAGGTTTACAAAATTATGAGAGTTATAGACAGAATAAATGTGAGTAGGCTCCACTTAGATTAGGAGAGATAAATACAAGAGAACATGGATTTAGGGTATTAGGAGGAACTTCTTCACTCAGAGTAATGGGTGTGTGGAATGAGCTGCTATCTGATGCAGACTCAATCTTTGAGTTTTAAGAATAAATTGGATAGATACCTGGATGAGAGAGGTCTGGAGGGTTAGTGGGACTAGCTGAATAATGGTCAGCACAGACTAAAGGAGCCAAATGGCCTGTGTTCTGTGCTGTAACATTCTATGGTTCTAAAAATAAACAGGAAAATGGAAGGGAAAGGGGGAGGGAAAAGAGGAGAGAAGTTAGGAAACACCAGAAAAGTCAGTTAATGCCATCTGGCTGTAGAGTGCCCAAACAGAAAATCAGGTGTTGTTCCTCCAATTTGTGGGCGGTCTTGGTCAGACAGTACAAAAGACCATGGAGAGACATGTGAATGTGGGAGTGTGACACAGAACTGAAATGGCTGGATACTGGGAGGTCTGTGTCACTGGTGTGGATGGTACTCAGCAGTGAAGCGATCCCCAAATCTGCGCCCAGTCACTCCGATGTCGAGAAAGCCTTATGTACTGTCCCACCAAGACCACCACAAATTGGAGGAACAACATTTCATTTTCCATCAGTGCATTCTCCAGCCAGAGGGCATTAACATCGACTTTTCTGGTTTCTGCTAACTTGCTCCACTGCCCCCTCCCTCCTTCCCTTCCCCTTTCCAGTTCTCCTTTCTCCCTTCACCTAGCCATCCCTCTTCCCTTTGATTGCTGCTATTCCTTCCCTCCCTTCTCCACCAATCACCTCCTGCCTTTGCGACCACCCCTCCACCCTACTCTTTTGTTCAGACACCTGACAACATTTTTCCATATCTTGATGAAGGGTTCAAACCCGAAACATTGGTTATGTATTTTACCTTTGCTATCTCAGGGACATTGCTTGACCTGCTGAGTTTTTCCAGCTTTGTATTTTTACTTCAACCATGGTCTCTGCAGATTTTCGTGTTTTACTTCTTTGTTTTACAGTAATGGCAATGTTAACTTTATCCTTTTTTTGAACAATAGAACCTGAACATGTAAACAAACAATTTAACAAACCTCTTATAAATATAGAAAAAAGAAAATAGCCTCAGGTCTAGGACATTTGCTACCTTCCACCACTCAACACAATCATGGCTAATACTTTATTCCAATGCCATATTCCTCCTCTCTCCCTATACTCCTATGTCATTCTAGAAATATAGCTACAGTAAAAACCCTGTTATCCAGAATGCAAGCAAATGGCAGCCTCAAGAACCAGCAAAATAATTGGAGAAAATAAATAGGTAAAAAGCTCAGAAGTTTAAAATTGGTATACCTTGCAGTTAGTTCACCAAAATCAGAATCAGAATTTATTGTCATGAACAAGTCACAAAATTAGATGCTTTGCAGCAGAATCACAGTGTAAACATTCATATTATAAACCATGTTACAACAATAAATATAAAAAAATAAAAATAATAGTGTGTAGCGGGCTGGGTCAACCCCGCACATGACAGGCCGAATCGCTGTAATTAACAGCCAGAGCGACAGGGCACAGGGGCTTTCCCCCCCACCACTCAGAAGTTCTAGGCTGCAGGAGAGCATTGCCAGGCCTCACAGCAGCATTTTGACATCACTCACGTGAGCCTGTCGCCTCCCCTAAAAAATGAACACACGTGGCTTGAATAAATAGAAATTATTTGTTTACTTGCTTTGTGTAGACAGCATTTATTTCAGCAGCTCTGCCTTTAGAAGTGCTACAAGTGCACAAAAAGTAAGGCAGTGTCTTTGGTTCATTGATTATTCAGGAATCTGATGGCAGCGGGCAAGAAGCTGTCCTTGTGCCGCTGAGTGCTCGTCTTCAGGCTCTTGTTCCTTTTTCCCAATGATAGCAGAGTGAAGAGGGCATGGGCTGGGTGATGGGGGTCTTTGAGGATAGAGGCTGCTTTTTTAAGACATCACCTCATGTAGATGTCCTCAATGGAGTGAAGTCTGTTGCTTGTGATGTCGCAGGCCGAGTTAACAACCTTCTAGAGTTTTATCTTGTCCTAAGATTTGGCATCTCCATACCAGAAAATGATCCAACCTTCCAGAATTCTCTCCATGGTACACCTGTAGAAGTTTTCAAGAGTCTTTGGTTTCATACCCACACATCAATATGCATTCTCAAGCAACTAAAAAATTAACTTATCTGCCATCTACCAGTCCCCATAGATGCAGTAGACCAAGGATTTTACTGTATTTCCTTAAAACTTGACTAACAGAGTCTCCACCATATTCTGCAGGAGAGAATTCCACAGGTTCACCACCATTTAACTGAAGACATTTTTCCTTGCCTCACTCTAAATATCCCATACCCTAAGACTGTGATTCCTCATTTTACTCCTCCAGCCATAGAAAATTTCTCTTGCATGCAGTTTGTCAGAATTCTCAAAACAGCAGTGAATCTCTTCCCTCTTCTCATCTTGGGACAATGTAAGCCTAATTGACCAAATCTCTCCCAGTTTGCTGAATCTTCATTACATTCCCTCTATGGCAAGCACATTCTTTGTTGGAAAATGAAACAAAACTGCACCCAGTGCAGACTCACCAAGGACTTGCACAATTGTAGTAAGGCATCTCTGTGCCTGTACTCAAATCCTCCTGCAATGAAGGCAAATAGACCACATTCCTTCTAAAGTGCTTGCTGCAAAGCATGTTTTCTTTTAGTGATTGGTGTGAAAAGATGCTCAATTCCCTTTACACATTAAAATTTCCAAATTTAACATTATTTAAATAATACTCTGCCTTTCTCTTATTTCCTACCAAAATGGCTAACTTCACATTTATCTATTTTATAAAGTCTATTTATTTCGACAACTTAAAGAATCTTCTGTTAATCATGAATGGATCACTGTAGCATTTCAGAGGCTTCTTATTTGGCAATTGCCGCGAGAGTACTGTTGAACTTTTTAGGGCACAAAACATTTCATATATTTTCAAAGCTTTTCTCCAAAGGTTCTCCTCTAAGATCACATTAATTTCATTACAAAAGCTCCTTAATGTCACAGGTGGAAGATCATCAGACCCCTTATTTTGGCTAATATGGAGTTGCTTTGTCCATTTAAAGTTCACACTCACCATCTGGCATTAAGAAATAAAATATGTCCAATATTTACCAAATTCAAGCCATCAGATCAAAATGTAAAAAGAAATCTATCAGATTTACTGCCAGGTTGACTTGTTGCAGCTTGGATGCATGACATGACACAGTAGCTTTGATTGTAAACTGTGCTGAATTTGAACTTTGATATTAATAACAAACCCACTGGACTTTTTCATCAATGTAGCTGTCCCGCATCGGACTTGTCAGCCACAAACGAGCCTGCAGCTGACGTGGACATTACCCCTCCATAAATCTTCGTCCGCAAAGCCAAGCCAAAGAAGAAAAGTTACTTTTTACTTCAATGCAGGGTAAAGTTTCATCTATTGAAGTGGTTCTCAACCTTTTATCCCCCTCTCACATGGCACCTTAAGTAATTCCTTACTAACCACAGAGCAGCAGGGTGGGAAACCTTTTATAACATTACATTCCACTTTAAATATTCCCTATGCCATAAGTGCTCTGTGATTGGTAAAGGTGGTGTGTGAGTGGGAAGGGAAGGTTGAGAACTACTGCTCTAAACCCAATTGTTACTGAAAATTTTTGCTTGAGAAAAATTGTCATTGACCCATTTCCTTTGGAGTTTTGAAACTGTGAACACAACAAGTCAATTAGGTACAATTAAAAGAGTGGTTTTAAAACTTTTTGTTTCCACTCACATACCACCTTAAGCAATCCCTTACTAATCACAGAGCACCTATGGCAGAGGCAATACTTAAGGTGGAATGTGAGTTTTTTAAAAAGTTTCCCACCCCATAACTATGGCAGAGGCTAAGGCTATAATAATAAATCTTTTTTGTGCTTTATCCAATTTGAGGCCTAATTCCTTACTTCTTATATTACTTAGAAGAAAGATCTCTGGATTTTTTGGTATATTATTTTTTGTGATTTTATTTAATATCTAATTTAGATCTTCCCAAAACATTTTCACTTTCTTACATGCCCAAATTGCATGTACTGTTGTTCCCATTTCCTTCTTACAGCGAAAACATCTATATGATAATGTTGGATTCCATTCTTTTAACTTTTGAGGAGAGATATATAACCTGTGTAACCAATTATACTGTATTTTATTATATACTTCACAGTTCCAGAACATAACTTTTTCCATGTTTCATTTTTTATCTTTATGTTTAAATCCTTTTCCCACTTTTGTTTGGGTTTATAGCTTATTTCATCATTTTCCTTATCTTGCAGCTTAATGTTCTTTGGCTTGGCTTCGCGGACAAAGATTTATGGAGGGGTAATGTCCACGTCAGCTGCAGGGTCGTTTGTGGCTGACAAGTCCGTTGCGGGACAGGCAGACACGGTTGCAGCGGTTGCAAGGGAAGATTGGTTGGTTGGGGTTGGGTGTTGGGTTTTTCCTCCTTTGTCTTTTGTCAGTGAGGTGGGCTCTGCGGTCTTCTTCAAAGGAGGTTGCTGCCCGCCGAACTGTGAGGCGCCAAGATGCACGGTTTGAGGCGATATCAGCCCACTGGCGGTGGTCAATGTGGCAGGCACCAAGAGATTTCTTTAGGCAGTCCTTGTACCTCTTCTTTGGTGCACCTCTGTCACGGTGGCCAGTGGAGAGCTCGCCATATAACACAATCTTGGGAAGGCGATGGTCCTCCATTCTGGAGATGTGACCCATCCAGCGCAGCTGGATCTCCAGCAGCGTGGATTCGATGCTGTCGGCCTCTGCCATCTCGAGTACTTCGATGTTAGGGATGAAGTCGCTCCAATGAATATTGAGGATGGAGCGGGGACAACGCTGGTGGAAGCGATCTAGAAGCCATAGGTGATGCCGGTAGAGGACCCATGATTCGGAGCCGAACAGGAGAGTGGGTATGACAACGGCTCTGTATACGCTAATCTTTGTGAGGTTTTTCAGTTGGTTGTTTTTCCAGACTCTTTTGTGTAGTCTTCCAAAGGTGCTATTTGCCTTGGCGAGTCTGTTGTCTATCTTGTTGTCGATGCTTGCATCCGATGAAATGGTGCCTGCAAGCTCACACCAAGACATAAGAGCAACTTGTCCGTGAACTACTCTTTGCAGACAATGCCGCTTTAGTTGCCCATTCAGAGCCAGCTCTTCAGCGCTTGATGTCCTGTTTTGCGGAAACTGCCAAAATGTTTGGCCTGGAAGTCAGCCTGAAGAAAACTGAGGTCCTCCATCAACCAGCTCCCCACCATGACTACCAGCCCCCCCACATCTCCATCAGGCACACAAAACTCAAAACGGTCAACCAGCAGCTTAATGTGCATAACCATCTAACCATATAATCGTTTACAGCACGGAAACAGGCCATGTCGGCCCTTCAAGTCCGTACCGGTTCACTTGAACAACTCCACTAGCTCCTCCGCAAACTCCTGAGGTATAAATCTTTTAATTATCATTGTGTCTGTAATCACATATTCAAAGCTGCTTCCTTATGGTAATCTCAGTCTATTTCCCAATTTATCCTTTAAATAAGCTTTCAGTTGATGATATGCAAACATTGTACCATGATTTATTCCATATTTGTCCTTCAGCTGTTCAAATGTTAATAAATTATTTCCCAAAAAACAATTTTCTATTCTTTTGATTCCTTTTCTCTCCCATTCTCTAAAGGAAAGGTTATCTATTGTAAAAAGGATTAGTGGGTTTTGTGTCAATAACAATTTTGGTATTTGGTAATTCGTCTTTTTCCTTTCTAAGTGGATCTTCTTCCATATATTAAGTAAATGATGCAATACTGGTGAGCTTTTATATTGCACCAGCTTTTCATCCCACTTATAAAGTATATGTCCCAGTACCTTCTCCCCTATTTTATCTACTTCTATCTTAGTCCAGTCTGGTTTTTCCCTTGTCTAGTAAAACTCTGATGAATACCTTATTTGTGCTGCTCTATAATAATTTTTTAAGTTTGGTAACTGCAAACCACCTTGGTTGTACCTCTCTGTTAATTTATCTAATGCTACCCTCGGTTTCCCCCCTTTCCACAAAAATTTCCTTATTATTCTCTTTAGTTCATTAAAGAATTTCTCTGTAAAGGGAATTGGCAACATTTGAAATAAGTATTGTATCCTTGGGAAGACATACGTTTTAATGCAATTTACCCTCCCTATCAACTTTAGTAGTAATTCTTTCCACTGTTCTAAGTCTTCCTGCAATTTCTTCATTAATGGCTGATAATTTAGTTTGGCTTACGTTATTATTTAACCTAATACCTAGGTATCGGATTGCTTGTGTTTGCCATTTAAATGGTGATTCTTTTTTAAATTCTGTATGATCCGCGTTACTCATTTAGGCATCACTTCACTTTTATTTGCGATGATCTTGTACCCCAATATTTCTCCATATTCCTTCAATTTCTTATGTAATTCTTTTATTGATATTTCTGGTTCTGTTAAGTATACTATAATGTCATCTGCAAATAAACTGATTTTGTACTCCTTCTCCTTTATTTTTATCCCTTTTATTTTATTTTCTGTTTTTATCCATTCTGCCAATGGTTCTATTGCTAAAGTGAACAATGAGGGGGATAATGGACATCCCTGGCTAGTTGACCTACTTAATTTAATTTGGTTTGTTACATATCCATTTACTGTTACCTTCGCCAATGGTCCATTATATAATGCTTTAATCCAATTAATATATTTTTCTGGTAGATTGAACCTCTGTAATACTTTAAATAAATAGTTCCATTCTACTCTGTCAAAGGCTTTCTCTGCGTCTAAAGCAACAGCCACTGTTGGCTTCTTATTTCCTTGAACTGCATGAATTAGATTAATAAGTTTACAGACATTATCCACTGTTCATCTTTTCTTAATAAATCCAGTTTGATCTTGTTTTACTATTTTTGGTACACAATCAACCAATCCGTATGCTCTAAACCTGATTTTTAAAGGCATTCATCATCAATGTGTACCAATCAGCGAATTCACCATTGGTTAAATCACAACAAAACCCATCCTTCTTCTTACCTAGGGTCCACATGTGCCAGATGTTAACCAGGAGTTGCACATTCCCTCTTACATTCAAAGGATGCTAAAATCATTTGTAATTCTTTACAATTGTCCAGTGGCGACATCAACTCATGAATTACAGTTCAAGGATTGATTAAACAAAATTCTTGATCATTCATCTATATGCTGGATGGCTTCTCTGGATCATTCTGGGAGACCACTACGTCACTCACATAAATGATAAATAATGGAATGGACAGTTCTTTCCACAAGTGCAATGCCATTGCAGCGCTAACAATTGGTACCGAGATTTGAATCCTGTGCTGTCTGTAAGGAGTTGGTACATTCTCCTCGTGTCAGTGTGAGTTTCCTCCAGGGTCTCTGGTTTCCTCCCACCCTTCGAAAAGTACTGGGGGTTGTAGGTTAATTGGGTATAATTAGGCTTGTGGGCTGCAATGGCCTATTACAATGCTATATGTCTATTTTTTTTTAATTAAAAATCATAACGTTAAAGTAAAAACAATATGGAGACAAACCATCTTATCCATTAAGTATTCACAAATGATTATTATCATGTGAAGCGATTGCATTCCATTCTCCCATACATTCTCTATCATT